>NC_080172.1:40305156-40995156 GCF_950295315.1 Erinaceus europaeus | reverse complement strand
AAAAGGTTTTTCAGAAATATGTATCACTAGATGTTGGCTCCCTATTAAACCAAGTGTAAACTTTGAATCTTTTCATCTAGGTCCCCAATTAGCAACTGGACTGCAACTCTGGCAGCTGCAGTTAGAGATGCTAACTTGGGTTGACAAAATAGCTTATTAGAATTGTACACCCACTTTGCCATGTGTGATCCAGGTTAGAGCCAGGCCCCCCAATGTATTGGAGGAAGTTTCTGTACTATAATGTCTTTCCCTCTTTGTGCTTCAATCTGTCTTATTTATTTATTTTGGATAGAGACAGAAATCAAGAGGGAAGGGTAGAGGATAGAGAGGGAGAGAAATACCTACGTCACTGCTTCACTACTTGTGAAGCTTCTCCCATGCAAGGGAACAAGGGGCTAAAACCTGGGTCCTTGTGTGTTGTAACGTGTACACTCAACCAAGTGTGCCACTACTTGGCCTCTCTGTCTCTTTCTGTCTATAAAAGTCATCTCAGAGGAGTGAAGACACATGATGATAACAATAAAAAATAAAAAAATGTGATCTTGCATTGGCTTTGAGGATACACTGAAGTCCATTTTTATATCCTGCACACTTCCAGGATAGTGTGTTTTAGGTCCCAGAGCATATCTCATTACAAATCCAGTTGAAGTGCCTTGTGGTGTCTTGTGTGTGGTTGTCATCATATGTGTCTCCTGCATAGCTCTTGGGAGGGGCTGGAAGCTTTTCTAAGAGATGGTGAGGCTAGGAGACATACTGTGTGTGTGATTATTGCACCTTCCAGTCTCATCTCTCTGGTTTACCTGGACCCCAACCCAACACAGCCTGACCTTTCTACTCACTGACCTCCTTGACCCCTTTTCTTTTTCCCATCTGTCTTTGTCAGATGGCCACCATAACATACATCATGGCCAGGGCTGCTTAAACAGTATGTATCTGTTCTCTTATAGAGGCTGGAAGTCCAAGATCAGGATGTCAGCAGGGCTGGCTTCATTGAGGTCTCTCTCTCTGGTGTATAGATGGCCTTCTGCTCCACATGTCTTCATATGGTCATTTGTGTCCTAATTTCTTCTTACAAGTCACATTAGATTTGGGATTACCCTAAAGCCCTCTTTTTGTTTTTAAAGTCATTTTATAGTGCTTTAAAGGGGCTGGGTGGTAGCACAGCAGGTTAAGTGCACATGGCATGAAACGCAAGGACCCGTGAATCCTGGTTCGAGCCACCAGCTCCCCACCTGCAAGGGGGTCGCTTCACAAGTGGTGAAGCAGGTCTTCAGGTCTTTCTCTCCCCCTCTCTGTCTTCCCCTCATCTCTCCATTGTTCTCTGTCTTATCTAACAGTAACAGCCAAAACAAGGGCAACAAAATGGGAAAAATAGCTTTCAGGAGCTGTGGATTCGTAGTGCTGGCAGCAAGCCCTAGCGATAACCTGGAGGCCATATATATTGCTTTAATAGTAATTTATATAGTGGTTTATAAGATTATAAGAATGCAGGATATATTTCCATATCACACTCACCATCAGAGTTCTGTGCTCTGCCCCCCAGAACCACCACAGTTTTCACAAAGTCTTAGAGATAGGGTGGCTATTTCCCTTTACTTATTAGTAATTTAACAATGGTTTTTAAGAGTGTAAGATTACAGTAGTATAGTTCCACATGGTACCCACCACCAAGGTTTTATGATGACCTTCCACCTCCACCCAATGTTAGTCACCATGTTCTCACAGAGTCTTAGAGGTGATTTGGTCTCCTTACTCCTTTTTTATTCCCTTCCTTTTCTTTCTTAAGTTCATGTGTTTCAATGATCTAATTACATGTTAGTTGCCTTTCACCTCTTTACTTACTTCAATAAGCACAATCACCTCCAGTTCCATCCATTTTGTTCCAAATGACACAATATCATCATTTTAAACTGCAGAGTAATTAAATATATCCCATAATTGAGTATTATACCCTAGAAATTCTTTATCTAATGTTTCTTCATTCTTCATGTCCCCAGGAAAGATATGACTGCAAATGCTTTTTAAAATTTAAATAAAGTTTCTATCATAAAAACCTAACTACAAAATACCTTCCAAATATACATGTTGATAAGCTTACCTTATGCACTTGTGTATATATTATTTATATGTACATTAGATATATACCACATGTAATATATATGCTGTATTTGATTAAATTCACAGATATTAGACACTAAATTCACAGATTTAAGATTATTACCAATGGATTTGTTTTAAGGGAAATACATTTCATTCATGGCATGTTGCTTGAGTCTAAGCAAATCAAACTGTATAGCTCCAGTTCAAAGAACAATCCTTGGTATCCATCAAACTGCATATATCTATGATGATATTCTTTACATAGGGATTCTCAACTCTTTTTTGTAAGGCCCCCTATGGACAACTAATTAGATTTCAAAAATCTCTTTCTATATCTATGATCTTCCAATTTTTAGGACTTTTTGCTATCACTCATCCATCCATTCCACCCACTTGTCCATTAATTAATCTATCTATTCACAATCATATATTCACACACCATTTGTCCATCCATCATCCACCCATCCTTTTCATCCATCTATCCATTTATCCTTTTAAAAATCTACATGTTTAAAAAGGTATTTTATTTATTAATTTTTAATGAGTGAGAAATACAGAGAGAAAGATACAGAGAGAGACCAGAACACTGCTCAGCTCTGGCTTGTGGTAGTGCTGGGCATTGAACCTGGGATCTTAGAACCTTGGGCAAAAAAGTCTTCTGCATAACCACTATGCTGTCTCCACACCTTCATCCATCCATTCTTTTATCCATGCACCTATTTATCCATCTAGCCATCTTATTATCTGTCTCTCCATCTACCTGGGGATTTTGAAACTTGTTTGCAGAGTCTGTTTATCCGTTTATGTAGCTATTCACATATATCATCCACCTAAGGCTATTTAATGGTGTCTTCTACGGTTCTGGTTCTGGTTCTTTTCTACTCATCTCTGTTCCTTATCTACTTACTCTTTTTTTTTTTTTTTTCCACATCACTTTTTTTCTTTCCAGGCAGATTCTTAAGCCTCAGAGCAGGAAGAAATTTGGATTATTTCTGGTCAGGAAAGGGAATTCCCCAAAGCTAACAACTGCCGGGCTGGGCTAGCTTCACGGGCGGTAGAGAGCTGACCAGGGACTCATGGATGAGCTGGACGCAGTTCAATCTTTATTCATGTGGAATGCAGCGCAATCTAAGCTATCTCTAATCACAATCTTGTCCTTATATATCCTGAGGCGGAAGAGTCAGGTCCGAAGAGGATGTACGTAGGATAGGGGGTGGGGAGAAGGAAAAAGCGTGCAAAATAGTGAGGATTAAACCAATGCCCTGGAGGCAGGGTGGTACTTAGTTAACAGTGGTTATATAAATAGAATACAGTGTTAAGCAGGGGGATTAAACCAATGAAACAGAAGGGGGTCTTAGAAGCAGATTTTAGAAGTAGACCAACAAACAACTGGTCAAATTAATGTATTCACAGTTTTGTATTTACCACTCACACTCAAAACATATATGTTGTTTTAATCTACAGAAACAACAGCTCATCTTGCCTTGGAGATATTCAGTTGAAAAGAAGTCATTATCTGTAGTTGGGCACCCCATGTGGCTATAGACCAAAGTTTGAGCAAGAAAGGAGAACCCTACCCATGTGCATGTGAGTTGAGTTAGAATGCCATGTTGGATGAGTTAGAATGTCCACCTCTGGGTATGTTCCTGTTGTCTCCACATTCTCACAAAACATACTTGGAGCATGTTTGTGTGCATTTAAAAGAGAGATTGAAAATACAGTCCCCCTAATGTTTGTAATGACACAAATCTTCAGCAGAGGCCACCAGTGCTATTTGGGTATAAAACAAAGAGGACCCTGATTGCCCTCCCTCCACCCCTCCTGCTCTGTGTGTTCTCCAGGTGCCTGAGGAGCATCATGCCTCAGCCACTGTTCTGAGCAGTTTTTCTAACCTGTCCACTCCTTTGTTGACAGCTCCCAGGCTCTCCTTTCTCAAGTCCCCCCACACACACACACTTACTGCCAGGACCTTAACTCTTGTTAGTGGTACCATTCATTCTGAACCATTCTCTTGGGATGGGAATTCAGATGGCTCCCCAGTTTCCTACAATGAAGAGTTGCAACACCAGCCTTGAACTTGAGCTTTTATGTTCTAGTTAGAACCCCTATTGGGCTGACCCTGTACTTTGGGAATCACTGGACCACACAGAAAATGAAACACTTTTTCATTTTGAAACTCACATGTGTACTTAATAACACATTTAAAGGATATAAATTATTGTTAAAGTGTTCCTTCCCTTATCCACAAATTTTAGTTCCTCTTCTAGGGGAAACAGCTGTTTCTCTTGGAAGCTTCTACACAATATTGATGCATCCTAGGGCATAAACATGTGTATTCTTATTTGAACATGGGTAGCATTTTTTTGCTCCTTTAATTCAAGAACTTTTTTCCAGGGGTAGGTGGTGGCTCACCTGGTTGAGTGCACACTTTACAATGTGTGAGGACTCAGGTTTGAGCCCCTCAGTCCCCACCTGCGGGGAGAAAGCTTTGTGAGATGAAGCAGTGCTACAGGTATCTCTCTTTTCCTCTCCCTCTCACCCCCTTTCCTATAGATTTCTGGCTTTCTCTATTTAATAAATAAAGATAATTAAAAATATTTTTTCCAAATGTAAACTATAGAGCAAGTTGTCTTTTAAATTTACTTCTTGATAATGCTTTCTATACTCATGCATCTTTAAATTTTTACATCAGATATATTATCAGAGTGGTGCATATTATTAAGTGTATGTATTTATATATACATGTATATTAAGTATGGTTTTTTCTGCCATCAGGGTAATCACTGGGCCTCAGTGCCTACTTGACTCCATTATTCCTTGTGACCATTCTTTTTTTTTTTTTTTTTTGATAGAGGATAAGAAACAGAGAGATAGGGAGAGAGAAAGATAAAAAGAGGAGAGACACCTGTAGCACTGTTCCACTGCTCCTGAAGCTTTCCCTTGCAGATGGGCACCTGGATCTCAAACTTTTTCTCCTGATGCACAATAACGAGTAGACTCTACCAGGTGAGCCACCTGACCCCTTAACTATGGTTTGTTTAAAGGTTAATACTATAAGAAACTTGTGGATTATCACTCAGTGAAATGGCATCTTTTACAAAAGTTCATTTTAAAACTGAGCTAATCTCAAGAATATGGTTGATGTCTGTTCATTGATCTCTTAACTGGCAGCAATGAACAGATAACAGGCACGGTGATGTTCTGCAAACATCACAGCCAAAGCATTATCATGAACAAAATTATCCTTTAATGAGACAAATATGCAACAAAGACTATCTGTGTTATCAGGGTATAAAATAATTGGAGCCCATCATGGTCCTCCCTCCTACTTCTCCCCTGACTCTTCAGCAGTCATAGTGTGAGTCCTGTGGCTCCTTTCTCTCTGTCTGGTCCTTTTTCTGTTCATTCTCTTGCTTGCCTGAAGGCAGCAGGCCAGGCTTTCAATAAAATGAGTGACATGAGAAAGAACTGACACATCCTTCTTTCCTGAATCAGGGTGGATGCTTGCTCTGGATCACTGTCCACACGAATCCCTGTGATATACCTTGAGAGCCAGAGAGCCAGAGTTCCACAGAAATCACTTTGGGAACTTATTCCTTGTGGTTTTCTAGAATCAAACTGTTCTATCATTTGGGGACATGGACTATGTCTCCTGTGTGTTGCCTCTTGGTCCTCTGTGAGCCTACCCTGTGACAATTCTAATAATAACATTGTGCATCCTGACTGTTGCTCTTCTCACAGACATGAACTTATGGTCCTACACAGGCTTCCAGCATGACAGCCTCACTAGGGGACCCCTGGTTCCCCCAGATGTATCCCTGTCTCTCAGGCCCCTGCTTGTGTGGATGAAGGCTACAAAGACAGGGCACGAATGGCGCCCAGTACCCAGCCATGTCTGCTGTTAGGGACTACATGTGACCTGTGAGGGAGCACTGCCTGTTGCCTTCTTTACTGAGACTGGTTAAGGTAGGACATGGGGCTTCATGAAGGAGGCTGTGATGACTAATTCCATATGCCAACTTTGCTTGGCTATGGTGTCCAAGCTCTTTGGCCAAACTGATTCTGATGTTGCTATAAAGGCATTTTAAACAGATTAACATTAATTAATTAATTTTAATTAGTTAATTTGATAGGACAGAAAGAAGTTGAGATGGGAAAGGAAGGGAGAGAGGAGAGTCAGCTACAGCACAACTTCATCACTCATGAATCTTCTCCCCTGTAGGTGGGGACTGGAGGCTTGAACCTGGGTCCTTGCACTTGGTTATATGTGCATTCAATCAGTTGTTCCACTACCTAGTCCCAGGAGAGTGACACTTAAATCTGCCGATTTGGCCTAAAGCAGATTGCCCTCCCTGATGTACTAGGCCTCACTCAGTCTGTGGGAGGAATTAAGGGGTAAAGGCTGTGGTTCCCCAAAGGGGTAGAAACTCTGGCTGGTAGATGATCTTTTACCTCCAACTGCCATGCTGACTCTCCCCTAGGTCTCTGGATGACTGGTCTCTCTGGATAACATCCTGGTCAGATCCACAATTGTTAGAGTCAGTCTCTTAAAACTAGCCTCTCTCCAGGCTGGAAGTATGGATAGACCTGTCAATGCCCATGTTTGACGGGGAAGCAATTACAGAAGTCAGACCTTTCACCTTCTGCATCCCACAATGACCTTGGGTCCATACTCCCATAGGGATAAAGAATAAGAAAGCTATCAGGGAAGAGGATGGGATACAGAGTTCTGGTGGTGGGAACTGTGGGGAGTTGTACCCCTCTTATCCTATGGTTTTGTCAGTATTTCCTTTTTACAAATTAAATAAATAAATTTTTAAAACTAGCCTCTCTATGTCTTAAAGTTTTATTAGTGATTTAATATTGATTGCAAAATTACATGTCATCAACAGGAGTATAATTCCATACTGTTTCCACCACCAGAGTTTTGAATCCCTAATCCTTCCATCAAAAGCCATAGTAGTTCTCCTCTAAGTTTGCAGACATGGATTAACTCTCATCTCTACAACTGTCTGTCTTCATTTGTATATAATTACCCCCTTTTCCTTCCATATCTCATCCTCTCTTCCCCTCCAACCCACATTACAACAACCCTATTACTATATCTAAAAGTCCCTACCTTTTTCTTCCTATTTCTCTGCGTCCTGATGGGCCTGGAGTTCAGAGCCCTCTGGTCATCTTCCTCCTATCACTTCTCTCCCACTGGGAGTATGGATCAAAATAGTTTTTGGTGTGCAAAGGTAGGAGTTATGGCTTCTGTAACTGCTTCTTTGCTGGACATAGGCATTGGCAGGTCGATCCATACCCCCCAGCTTGTTTCTGTCTTTCCCTAGTGGGGTAGAACTTTGGAGGGGCAAGGTTCCAAGACACATTGGTGGAGTTATCTGCCCAGAGAAGTTAGGATGGAGTCATGGTAATGTCTGCAACTTGGTGTCTGGAAGGTGTCAGGATATAAAGTGAGACAAAATGGTTAATGAACAGGAACCCCAAAGTAGTTATAGAGCAGATGAGATTAGGGATCTTGGGGTGGAAGGAAGCAAGGAAGTCCATGTTAGAAACCAGCCTCTCTCTTCATATGCACCTCTGTTTTTCTGGGGAACCCTGATAACACAATGCCAAGGTGTGTGATCTGGTCAGAGGAAAGACTTTGCTAGGAGGGAAGTCAGATAGCTCCAGAACAAGTGGAAGGCTGCAGGACACATAGACATCTGGTTTACCCCCCTGCTGTGCACAGCACAGGGAGTTAAGCCGTATATGGAAGATACTAGAGAGCCTGGTGAGGGCCAGTTTGCCAGCAGTCGCACATTTAGGGTCAGAATAGGTGAAGTTGGGGGAAGTCTATCAGGAGAGGGATATGGGCCCCTGAGACAGGTTTCAAGGTAGTAGAGTCAAGAGAGAGGATCAGCTAGCCAACCTACCCCTGAAAACACCAATTTCACACCCTAGGTTCTCTGTGCCCTCTGGGAGCCTGGGGTGTGTGGGTACCTGGGATGATGATGCTAAGGGTCTGAATATCAGAATGGAGATGCTGTCCCTTTCCTAAGGACCCCCCTGAATCCCACCCTGATGCTTCTGGTTTGGTTACCAGTATTGGGGGCCTGGATGGATGAGGGACTGAGCCCCTGGGTTTGAGTGACTTGTTCCAGAGAAAGGGGCTATAGACTGCATAGCCTGCCTATGGTTCCACAATAATGGGAGGGAGCAAAGAGAGGGGTCCCCATGCATTCATTCCCCGAGCCCCTATGAGCCCTGGCCGAGGTTCTGCTGTGGACTGTTTTCAAGAGGCACGTTAGTGCAGGGTGAATTCCCATCTGTCACCCGTGGATAATCCATTGTGACAGAAAGCTGGGGCAGCTGAGATGAAAATCAATAAGGATTTGGAAGCAGACACTGCTGGAAACAATTTCTTTCTGCAAGCTGTATGACCTCGAAGATATCTGAAGTTGAGATCCTTGGGAAATCTTTAGTCCCAGAGAGGAGGTGCTTTGCCTTGACTCTCTAAGACCCTGATGACCACCCCCCTCAAACACACACACACACACACACACACACACACACACACACACACACACACACACACACACACACGGTTGGTTCTCTAGCCATCCAGGGAGAGCTTTGGGCTGGGCGCCTACAGGACCATCTGAGACTGAGAGCCACATGGGAGAGATGGATGGAGGACTTCAGGATGGGGAGGGCTGTGAGCAGGAGACTGCTGTCTTAGCACATGGAAATATTCCTGGATAAGGAAGTGGGTCTCTGTGGTCCAATCAAGAGGTTGCTAATTGTTTTTGTTTTTGTTGTTGTTGTTGTTCCATCCAGCCACCTATTCATTCATCCCTTCAATAATTATATCTCAGGGATTTTTTCAATGCACAGGAGAAGCTTGGATGTCCATCTGCCCCACTTCCATTTCTGTATCCCTAGAACACAGCCAGGTGACCACCCCTCAGTTACAGTGCCCGAGCTCAGTGTGCTGCTGCAGGGGAACCCCAGGTTCCCTTGTCATCGGGGAGGGGGCAATGGCGCTGGTCTGACCCCAGAGACAGGTGCTCCAAAGTGTCACCTGGGGCAGGAATTAAAAAGGACTTTCTCTGTAGTTGGATTGCTGGTAGGGACTACTTTCAGCTCTTTCTCCCTGTACCCCCAAACTCACTGTAGCCCTGGGGAGATTTATGCCCCAAGGGGATCAATGTCACTATGCTATATGGTATATTAAGCTGATGAATGGGCACCCCTATCAGGGCCCCTGCTGGATGCCTCTTTGTTGTTTTACTTGGGTAGAATGTGACAGCTTGTATTTCTGAAATGAAGACTGTAAATATGACAGTATATCAAGGGCTCTACACAGGCTTATTAGGGGAGATTAACTGAACAGTTTCTCTAGAATGGTAACATTCCTTAAGGATTACAGATGAGCTCTGGTCTCTCCCCAGCTTCTGTTAGGCAGAAATGCATAGAAGTGGCTCATCGTCACTGTTTAAGACAGCAGAGCCAATCAGCTTCTCTGAGAATCTAGATGCTGATGCTGGGTGATTAGATCAGTTGCTTCAGTGGTTGGAAAATGTGTCACTCACCCACAGATATAAATAATATATCCCATATGCAATGCCATCTGCCCAGGGCCACAGTGCCAGCAGCCTGGCAAACTGGATTTTTACAGTTGTCAACTCGATAAGGGAAACTGGTCTGGGAGTGGGTAGCTACTCCTCTTTAGGGAAATTGAGGTTGCCACGGGTGGGATTCTTGTCAGCTTTCTTAAGTGCCTGGGGGTCAGAGTTGAGGGAAGGTGTCTGAGGGGGAAACTGCCCTCTGACTTTCTGACCCTGTGCTGATGGAGGGAGGAGCTAGGCTGGGTTCCTGCCCCCTTCAGGGGTGTCAGGTGGTGGCCAGTGGTGGTGGCTTCCCTAGTCCCATCCTTGGAAGAGTCACACCTGACCTAGGGAGATGAGAACAGCTTCATATGTCCTGAGTTCATAGACTGACCATGACCTTGGTCCTTATGGCACAGAAGTGGTTGGTGATCTCTGATGATTTTCCTGAGGTTCTGAGACCAGCTCTGTGCAGGGGAATGTTCATATGCACATGCTTGGAGCATGATAATGGTGGGAACACTTTGTCCCCACCTCAGACTGTTTCAAGGGCAACAGCCATGTATTACATAGGGGCCACACTTGGTCTCATGCTCTGTATTGCTGTCTTGAAATTATTTTTATTTATTTATTAAGGTATTAATGTTTTATGGTTGACAATAAATACAATAGTTTGTACATGTATAATGACATTTCTCATTTTTCCACACAACAATACAAACCCCCACTATGTTCTCTGCCATTATCTTTCATGACCTTAACTATCTCCCCCACCCCTCAACCCCAGAGACTTTTACTTTGGTGCAATATACCAACTCCAGTCCAAGTTCTACTTAGTGTTTTCTCTTCTGATCTTGCTTTTCAACTTTGGCCTGGAAATGAGATCATCCCATATTCATCCTTCTGTTTCTGACTTATTTCACTTAACATAACTTCTTCAAGCTCCATCCATGGGCTGAAAAAGGTGAAATCACCATTTTTACTCTGTAAATGTTCAATAGTTCTAGTTTATCTATCTCTTCATTTAGCTCCCTCATTTCTTTATTGACTTTCTGCCTGGATGATGTGACAAGTTGAGAGAGTAGGGTGTTGAAGTCCCCTACTATGACTGTGTTGCTGTTAATATATTGCTGTGGATCTTTCAGTAGATGTTTGATGTATTTAGATGCCCTCTCCTTGGGTGCATAGATGTTAATAATCATTAAGTCCTCTTGACTGATTGATCCTCTGAGCACTGAATAATGTCCATCCCTATCTTTTAAAATTGTATTTATTTTAAGGTCTGTCATGTCAGATATAAGGATAACTGTTCCTGCCCCCCCCCCCTTTTTGTGGTTCATTGGCTTGTATGGTAGTTTTCCATGCTTTCACTTTGAGTCTGTGTTTTTCTTGTTGAGTTAGATGGGTTTCCTGCAGACAACATATGGTTGGCTTGTGTTTTCTGATCCATCTTCCTACTCGGTGCCTTTTAATAGGTGAATTCAGGCCATTGACATTTATTGATATCAAAGATTGAAGATATTTTAATGCCATTATTCTAGACTTTTAGAGTTTCTGATATATGGTATGCTTATGGTGTTGTGATAATTTATAGGAGACCTTTCAGAACTTCTTTCAGGGCAGGCTTGGTGATAGTTGATTCTTTCAACTGTTGCTTGTCAGAGAAGGTTTTTATGCCTCCATCTAGTCTGAATGACAGTCTAGCAGGATACAGTAGTCTTGGTTGAAAGCATTTCTCATTGAGCACTCTATACATTACCTTGACATTCTCTTCTGGCCTGTAGTGTTTGTATGTCGGGCTGAGCTTCACTGACACGAGACAGAGGACCAGGGACTCATGGCTGAGCTGTACGCAGTATCTCTTTATTCATGCAGAACACAGCACAATCTAAGCCAAGCTAAGCTAAACTAAACTAAAACAATCTTGTCCTTATATATGCTGGCCAAGTAGGGTGTAAACAGGATGTGATGTAGAGAGGGTGGAGAGAAAAGTGACTGGTGAAAATCAGGGTGTGACAAGGAGAGGGGGCGGAGCAGGCAAGAATTCTACCACAGAACCACCAATGCCCTGGAGGGAGGGTGGTGCTTAGTTAACAGTGGTTATGTAAATAGAATACAGGTTAAGCAGGGGGGATTAAACCAAATGAAACAGCACGGTTTTTTTTAGAAGCAGAATTAGAAACATACCAACATTTGTATGGAGAAGTCTGCTGCTATTCTTATGGATTTTCCTCTGTAGATGACTCTATGTTTTTCTCTCGCAGCCTTCAGGATCTTTTTTATCCTTATTCCTTTTCAATCTAAATATGATGTGTCTTGGTGTCTTTAAGTCTGGGTTAATTCTGTTTGGGACCCTCTGAGCTTCTTGAACCTTTATGTCTTTTATGTTGTCTTGACTGGGGAAGTTCTCATCTATTATGTCCTGTAGAATACTTTTTTCCCCTCCCTCTCTTTCTTTCGTAAGCCAACAATATGTATATTATTTCTTTTGCAGTCATCCCACATGTTTCTGTTGTTGTTTTCAGTATCTCTTAATCTCTTTTTGAGATCTCTTACTTCTTTCTTAGTTTTCTCAAATTCATCCTCAATCTTGCTAATTTTGTTTTCTGCCTCATATATTCTATTCTCTCTCTCCTTTGTTGTTTTCTGTAGCTCAGCTATTTTGTTACCCTGTTATGATACTGTATTATCTTGTTCAGCTTAGCTCAGCTATTTCAGTTTTCAGCTCTCTAATTTGTGCTTTCAGTCTCACTTGTTGTTTCTGCATTTCTGATGACAATTCTTTCAAACTCTTCCCTCACTCCTGTGACTAATTCCTCAACTAGTGTTTGGATGTTGATCTCATCCTTTTGTGCTTCTACCTTTTGGGGGGATTTTAGCTGGATTTTTGTCCTGGTTCATTTCTCCAATGATTCTCCTTGGTGTAACTATTATTATAGTGTGTTATGAGGTCCTTCTCTCAGTATTTTTCAGTCCACTGATCACTTTTGCCTGGATTGACTAAGTCTAAGTAAGGTACTTAAAGAGTTCACAGTTGTGGAAATTAACAGTTATTTCAATGTTATCTCAATCCCTGAGTTGAAGCACAGTGGCTGTTAAAACCTCGTTTGTTCTTTTTCTTCTCTGTAGCCTGTGGAATTTTTACCTATAAGTAAGTTTTTTAGCTTAATCCCTTACTCCTGACTGAGAGATAAAGTAGGGTGGCACAGTGGTTATGCAAAGAGACTCCTACACCCCAAGGATCCAAAGCTCAATTCAGCTTCTCTGCCAGTAGGCAGAGCCAAGCCAGGCACACTGCTGGACCCTGTGACTTTCTAAACAAGTCCTGTTTATAGTCTGTAGGTTCTGAGGCAATTATTCACCATATTCTCATCAGAAGAACAATGTGGAATGTCGGGCATTAAGCCAGCCCCCCCCCCCGCCCCTCCTCCATCCTGCATTGCTGATAGTATGGCCTATTTAAAACATAATCATTGTTTTGCCTGATCTATCTTCTTTCTACCTTAAGACACGCCCTGCCTGCAGGGTAACATTAATCCCACGGGTTAAAACCATCGAAACAGTTGCTAAGGAAGTTGCCTTTCCAGCATGCCTTTTTCCTTTCTCCACCCCCTTTCCTAGTGATTTCTGTTTCTGACTTGCCACTTCTGGTTTTAACCTATAAAAGCCACTTCTGTTTCTGGTTTCTCTCTCTTCCGTGTTCCGACCTACAAGAGGTCAGGCATGTAGACTGGGAGACGGATGCTGGGCATTGTGGTTGGCTCCACATGGCTTAACCCACTGCACTCATGCCCGACTCTGGGGCTCCCGCATGAACAAAGATTTGTATTGCTACCACCACAAGCTTGGTTCCTGGGTCATCTCTCTCTCTCGAGACTCTAGTCTGGCAGTGGAAAGGCTCCCATGTACACTAGGCCCCACCACTAGACCACTGGGGTGTAGGTCTCCTGAGTTTCTTGGTCAGTCCTCCCCCCACCCCCCACTGCAGATGTCAGCACCGGTCCTCCACCCTACTGCTTCAGCCTCTGAGGGCAATAGTAATGGAGACTCACAGTTGCACTTGGTGAGTCTTAGGGGAGTCCTCTCCTCCCTTCAGCAGTCTATTTGGTGGTAAAACAGACTGGAGGTGGCTCCTCAAGTGCCAAACTGCCAGACTGTTATCTGCCGCTTGGGAGTAGGTATGGGCTTTAGCCCCAGAAGTCTCTCCTTAGGCTCCTCTCTGTCCATGAGCCACATGTGTTTTCACTCACCTGTGGCTTTGTGGGTTCCCAAAGTAGTCCCAGTCTCATTCATCTTGTTGCTGTCTCAGGTGTTCTTTGCTATTCCTTGTTCTTTAGAGAAGTTTCTCAACTGGGTAGAGCTGGAGGTCTGGGCATAGTTGTGGCCTCTGGATGCTCTGGTAATTTGGTGGGTTCCCAAAGTAGTTCTAGTCTTGTCTTGTTGCAGGCCCAGGTGATCTCCTTTGATATTCCTAGTTGACTGGGGAGAGGAGAGAAATGCAGCTACTGCTATTCTGTAGTCCCCCCTGCCTTGACATTCTTAATGATATTTCACCCAGGGATGCATGTGTTCCTTTTTTCATGGAGACTGCATGTGTTCCTTTTTTCTGTAGTCTGACCTGCTTCCCACTTTGCTGGGGTGTAGTGGAGGTGGCAAGAACCCCTAAGTGGAGAGTTTGGGAGAAAATAGAATTCCACCCGTTTCTATGACTGGCTCTTTGGAACTCAGCAGCTTGCATAGATAGACAGTGTGCTGGTCTGCATGGCCTCCTGGGACAGACAGAAGAAAGTCATTTCTGCCTCTTATCTAAGTCATAGTCTGTGGTGTTACCACCTTCGGAGAAATCAGACGTTGTTCCACATCTACATGATAGGCCTTTTATCTATGATGTTTCAGAGCTTGGTGGGTTATAGAAGTGTATAATGGGAAGTTTCATAGGAAAGGAATGTGAAACAAATACCCTGCTTGGCTATGAGAACAAATAAGTTTTCCCCAAACTGAGGTTGTTTGATTCTGAAGAAAGAAGCAGACACATGCACTGTAGACACATATGATGCATGATTTACACATAGGTCACCTCAGCACAGGGATGGAAGACAGACCCTGTTCCAAGTGGCTCATGGGCAGTGGGCAAAAGGCATCCATTAGTAGACACAGAGCTGTGATGCTCCTGGTGACAGGCTGGGAGTCTGGAGCTTGGTGGAGATGGGCGGGGATTTTCTTGGAGGAGAAAGACTTGCATTGAGTTTAAGGGATGAGAATGATGGTGGTTTTGGGGGGTGAAGGGCATTCTCAACAAAGAGATCAGCTCAGCTAACTCACTTGCCCAAGATTTGTGGGGATACCATGCAAGACTGGGAATCCCCTGGGGATAAAAGAGTGGGTCCCTGTCCACTCTCAGGGTCTCACCACAGCACCGCTGAGCCCAGCAGTTGGCCATGTACTGGGTCAGTAGGGTTTCAGTCCTGGTTGTTGGAGTCTGGAGTCCTTGGGGCAGTGTGTAAGGATCCCCACTCTACAGATTTCAGGGAGATGTCTGAGCATAGTACACAGTTGCTTTTGGGACTGTGTTACCTCAAGTCCTTACATAGAGGGCTAGCTGTTGTGTTGGAAGTAGGGGTGCTGTCTGGCACAGAAGAACATTTGGGCCAGCAAACTAGACAGTTAAGGTTGTCTCTTCATTCAGTCTGGGTAAGCTGTATAAAGCAGATGTGACAACTCTGATTAATGCTGGTTAATGAGCAGTGAGGCTGAAAGTTCGATTTGTAGCTGCTGTCCAGGGTGAATCTCTGTGATTCCTCCTCCCCTGCAGCTGGGGTGCTGGTGCTGGGGTGGCAGCCTGCAGAATCCTGGTATCTGTCTGGGACTTTCCTCCCCAGCCCAACTCTGGCAGGCAAAGACCCTACCAGCAAGCCCATTCCCATCCCTGAAATCCTGCATACAGTACCTCCCACCCTCCCCCAAATCCAACTGGTTTTCAACTGATGGTAAGTGGTTGTACCTGGATGTGCTGGGAAGGGTCAGCCTCACCTGGCCAGGTGTATCCTTTTCAGACAGCAGCCTGGGTTGTGAAGATGTCCCCACTCCCATTCCATGTCCTAAAGTTTTGTCCCCTGGTGGGTGTCCTGGACATTGCTCCATGGAACACAACCCCACCTAAGTAAAATGTAAATCTACCCTGAAGATGTTAGTTTCAACCAAAAAATGATGCATCTCAGCATCATATCTGAGCATGATCTTCAGCCTCCAGTAGAGAAGCAGTTGTAGTTCATCTCATGCAACCATAAGCTGAAAGAAAGTACTGACACACATAGATACAACATGGACAAACTCAACTCTGAGTGCATGTCAGGCACAGAAGGCCACTTCCTATATGATCCCTTTATGTGACATATCCAGCAAGAGTAGGTATGAGTGAAGTCTAGTGGTGGCTGGGACTCCTGGGAAAGTGAGGCATGACTATTAATGGGGACAGAGTTCCAGAGAGGGGGGGGGAGAGAATGCCTGTGTATGTGTGAAATGTTCTGGAATTAGACAATTAGTTGTCCCCTTGATGCTTCCCCGATGAACATGAGCATTGACTGGTTGATCTATACTCCCAGCCTGTCTTTCTCTTTCCCTAGTGGGGAAGGGCTCTGGGGAAGTGGAGCTCCAGGACACATTGGTAGGGTTGTCTATCCAGGGAAGTCTGAGCATGCTAGTACCTAGAACCTGGTGTTTGATAAGGGAGTTTACATACAAAGCCAAACAAATTGTTGACCAATCATGGACTTAAGGGCTGGAATAGTGTAGATGAAGAGTTAAGGGGCCCTCCATTTTGTAGATAGCTAGTAGGCATATTTTAGTTATTTAGTTTCCTTTGGAAGGGGCCTGTGGCTATACTAGTATTTTTTTTTTTTCTTTTTTTGCCTGAGCTTGAAATCTGATATGCAAGTGGATCCTAATTATTGTCTGTGGAGGCAGAAAGCTGGATCAGTAGCTCCCCAATATGGGAAAGGTGTATAAATATTGTTGACTGTAAACCCCATCAATTTGATGTGATCTGGGGCTCATATTCAGCTTAGGAGCCTATGTGACCTTTGTATCCCTCTAGATCTGAGTTCACATTCTGTAGTCATAAGTAGGAACATTCCAAGATTCCCCAATATCAGGACCCATCTTCCTCAGATGTAGCATAAAGTATGTTGTCCAGCCTCCTTCGGAGGATGGAACATTCTCTACCATTGTTGATTCAAGTTTAGGGTAAGTTCCTATAGGGGCCCACAAAGGGGTCTATTGTGTTGTTTCACAATGACCGGTAACAATGGAGAGAGGGATTTATTTGAGGTCTAGGCCCATCATGTCTGTTTGGGAATCTCAGGACTTCCCAAATAGGGCCCCAGCTGATGGGGTGGCCTGATAGTGACTAAAGAGTCATCGTTAAAGTATGAGCCCTTATTCAGCTTTTGCAGTCCTTGCTTTGATGAGGTTAGCTTTGGAGTGAGTGAGAGAATACATAGAAGAAAACATAGGGGAGCACTTCAGGATCTTAACATCAAAGATTTATTCAGGGACTCAACCTCATGGGCATGGGTAACTAAAGAAAGAAAAAGCAGATGGCACTACATCAGATTGAAAAGCTTCTGTTATTTCCATTTCCAAGGGAAGCAGGGAAGTTATCAAATAGCAGTAGAGGCCTGGAACACAAGAAATGAAGGAGAATTTAGATATGCTTAATTCTTGGAGGAGTCAGCATCTCTTTGGGAATATAAAAGCAATGGTAGCCATCCTTAGAATTGATCTCCTGATACTCATGCTTTTGTATGGTTCTCTCTCACACCGAATAGGGTCAACCTATGTAAACAATAGGATGTTGCAGAGATGATGGGGTCTGAATCTGGAGGTTAGATCATAAAACTTATTGTGATTTATGTCTCATTCCGTCTTGGATTCCTTAGTCTGGGGAATGACAGTCACCAAACTAAGAGGTTCTTAGGCAATCTATGGAAAGGTATACATGGTGAGAAACTAGATCTCCTACTAAAGATTAGGGAAGAGTTAAGCCCCCTCCCAAAATCCATGTGAGTGCAGCCATCTTGGAATAAAGTCTTACATTCTTAGTCAAACTTTGAGATGATACAACCATCACTCACAAGAATTTGACTGTAAACCCAAGAAGGAGCCCTGCATCAGAACGATCCATCTAAGCCATTCCCCAGATTCCCAACCCACAGAAACTCTGAGATAATGAATACTTTACCCTGTTAGCTTTGGATTATTTGTTATGTAGCATAGATAATTAATACACAGAAATGCACACCCATTTTTGCAAACACTTCCAAGACATTGAAGTTGATGAAATCTAGGGAAGTCAGGGTAAAACTCCTTGCTCTGCTTGTATCTCCTCCAGGCATGGAAGTGAACACTGGGACCCAGGAATTCCTCATAGCAAGGCTGTTCCATGGGGGAACTTTGCAGAAGGAAAAAATACTTGGTCAGTTGAAGATGGTATTATGATTTCATCCTGGCTTCCCTGGGGAAATAACCTCACCAATGCTTTCTGGAACCTCACCTCTTCCACTAGAGAAAGATAGAAACAGGCTGGGAGTATGGATAAAACTGCCAAAGCCCATGTCCAGTGGAGAAGCAATTACAGAAGCCAGAACTCCCACCTTCTGTATCTCAAGAAAATTCTTGGTCAATACTACTCTCAGTGGGGTAAGTGATAGGGGTAGTAAACCAGAGGGTTCTGTACCCCTATTTCAACAGGACCTGAAACATTGAAACACTTGCTACCAGGAATCTTTTTTTTTTTTTTTAACCATCAATTAAAGGGAAGTGGATCTGGTAAACTCCATAGGAAGCGAGGCATGGTTTTGCTTATCTGAGAGAAAAAAGGAAAGAAACTTTATGTAATAAGAGTTACAGGGGTGAATTAGAAAGGAAGTTGTCAGGACCATTAAATAAATGGGGAAAAATATATACATACATAGGTATAGATAGATATAGAATCAGCCTGTATCAGAGACCTTGGGAGAACTACTGCAGTTCCCAATATAGGAGATGGGACATGGAACTCTGATGGTGGGAACTGTATGTAATTATATTCCTACTATGTCACAGTTTTCAAAATCAATATTAATCACTAATAAAGTACAAAAGGAAAAATATTTGGTCATTAAAGGAGCTCATGAAAGGGGGCTGGGCAGTAGCGCAGCGGGTTAAGCACACGTGGTGCAAAATGCAGGGACTGATGTAACCATCCTAGTTCAAGCCCCCAGCTCCCCGCCTGCGGGGGGGGGGGGGGGGGGGAGTGTTGCTTCCCAGGCGGTGAAGCAGATCTGCAGGTGTCTTTTTCTCTTCCTCTCTGTCTTCCCCTCCTATCTTGATTTCTCTCTGTCCTATTAAAAAAAAAAAAAAAAAGAATCAAGTAAAAAAAAAAAGCTTATGAAACACATGGTTAAAATAAAATGCTGTGGGGAGTCGGGCGGTATTGCAGCGGGTTAAGTGCAAGTGGCACGAAGCGTAAGGATGCCGGTTGGAGCCCCTGGCTCCCCACCTGCAGGGGAATTGCTTCACAGGCAGTGAAGCAGGTCTGCAGGTGTCTCTCTTTCTCCCTCCTCTCTCCATTTCTCTCTGTCCTACCCAACGACGACGACATCATCAACACAATAATAATCACAACAACAATAAAACAAAGGCAACAAAAGGAAAAATAAATAATAAAAAATCTTTTAAAAAAGTAAATAAAATGAAATGCTGTGTGGAATGGTTGACAAACTATTGGAATGGCTGTGCCTGGTTATTTGATGGATGACTATAATAGAAATAAATCACCTGGATTTTTATTATTTGATTATTGTTTTTTAAAATTTTTTATTTATAAAATGGAAATATTAACAAGACCATAAGATATGAGTGGTACAATTCCATACAGTTTCCACCGCCAGAACTCCGCATCCCATCCCTTCCCTTGAAGCTTTCCTACTCTTTATTTCTTTGGGAGCATCTTGCCTTTTATGAAAAAAATGTTTTGAGAGAGAAAATCTAAGATCATCAGACAAAGAGATGACTATAAAAGTTGGATAAGGGCAAGAGACTGGCTCACTTAATAATGGTCAGTATCATACCACCTAATCATCTGGGGCCCTAGTTAGGGAATACTTGGGTTCACACATATATGTTGGGCTTAGACCTCTAAAATGTCCCTCTCTCCACTATCACTGGTCGTTTCCATAAGGAATGGCATCTTGTAGGCCCTCCCAGGATCTTGTTCTCACCATAAAGCACTGACGGTAGGTATAGCCCCAGTGTTCAAAGGGAGGCTGGGGGTATCCTGCCCTGCCACTCAAAAAAGACTGGTCCTGAAATAAGTGAAGCCTGCAATGTTCTCTGTTGTGACCATGTTGTGACCATGTCAGACCAATGGGGACTTAAAGGTTACATAGGTTCTGATGCTAAATACATATATGGGCCCTAGAGCAGGTGGATAGAGGTAAATAATGCGTTTAACCCACAGAACTTTTTTTTTCAAAAACGGAAACTACTTTCTACTCTAATCCAAATGTCTACCCCATTTTCTCTACGCTGATACCATTCTCTCAGACAATATTCTTATCCAACCTCAGGCTACCATATTCAAGCAAAACTACCATAGTTGTGTGCCCCAAGGAACATGCCTAAAATGGATTTCCTAGCTTTCTTCTACCATAAAATCCCTAATCTTATCTCCTCCAATCCTACTTTTTGGTTTCTGTTCATTAACCATTTTGTCTCAATTTAGGTCATGCCTTCCAGACACTAAGTTACAGATGCTACCATAACTCCATCCTGACTTCTCTGGGCAGACAACCTCACCAATGTGTCCTGGACCCTCAAATCTCCAGAGCTCTGCTCTACTAGGGGGAGATAGACTTCTGCATCCCACAATGATCTTGGGTCCATACTCCCAGAGGGTTAAAGAATAAGAAAGCTATCAGGGGAGGGGATGGGATACGGAGGTCTGGTGGTAGGAATTGTTCGAAGTTGTACCCCTCTTATCTTATGGTTTTGTCAATGTTTCCTTTTTATAAATAAAAAATTAAAAAAGAGAAAAAGAAACAGACTGGGAGTATGGATGCCCATGCTCAGTGGAGCGTTAACTGCAGAAGCCGGTACTTCTACCTTCTGCTTCCCCAAAACAACCTTGATCCATACTTCCAGCAGGAGAGGTGATAGGATGAAGATAAGAGGGTGCTGAACTCCAGCTCCATAAGCACCCAGAGAGGGAGAGGGACATATGGAGGTAGTCATGTTGTCATAAGTGGTTTGGAGGGGAAGAGAGGATTGAATTAGAAAAAAAAGGGGCAACTATTTATAAATGTGAACAGATAGTTGTAGAGATGATGGTTGGCTCATGTCTAAACCTTAGGGGAACTGTGGTGGATTGCAGTGAGGAGACTGAAGATTAGGGACTCTGGTGGTGGGAATGGTGTGAATTCGAATCCCTGTTGGAATGTAATTCTGTAATATAAAAATAAATAAATAAAAACTGTTTAGAGCTTTAAGAACCTCAAGTCACATTCATTGTTAGCAAAGTGGAAATAACATCACAGGGATCATTCCCTCTTACCCTCTAGGCTACTACCATCACTATCATCATTGTCACTACCACTACACTTCTGTCATCCCTGCCACCATTAGCATTACCAACATCACCAGTATTAGCCATTACTGCCACCATGTTACTGTGACCCAGTCACCACCTCCCCAGTCTTGGGTGCCACTGTCACCTTCTTCACATCACTTAACCCTAGCCCTACCATATTCTCTCACCACTACCAACACTGTCACTATCTATCAAATAGAATTTTTCTCTTTAGATGGCATGAAAGCTCTTTGTGATTGCCAAAAGGCAATGCTATCTGGCAAATATGGTGTTATGTAGGATAATCAGGAGTTCCCACTTGGAAAACACATATCCCACAGGAAAAATAAGGGTAACTTCTCACAGCACAAAATAATTTGCTAAAGGATTTATTTCAGCAGTATGACCAATATATTTCCACTGTAATTTCTCTTACTCCATGGGGTATCTTTAAATAACTCCTGAGAAAGAAGATTCATCTGTAGCTTCCAGAATCAAGCTCTGAGCAGGCTCCTCTTGTGGCCTGGGCTGCCTTATGCTGGGCAATCTTCTGGGACGATCATGCTCAAACTCAGAAAAGAGAAGGCTCTTGATGAGAAGGTGGGAATGAGACATGAGGCTGTTTTCAGCCAACCACATTCTTGGGGAGAAACCTCAAACAGAGATCCTGCTACCAACAACTCAAGAAGGTTGTCTTTTCCCAGAAAGGGCAAGGCAATTTCTTCTTCTCTTTTCAGGGAACAAGGCACACATCAGGAATTTTTATCTCATGCACTTAAATAGTTGAATGGGTGTTCATTTCAAGCTGCTGAACCATGGAACATTATCAGGTCTTATAAGCAGAGTGTTTTCTCTAAAGCTGCTTAGAGGGCTGAGACTGCATGCTGAGTTGAGCTTGGGTGTGAGCCTCACTGCTGAGTTCCAGCTGGCTCACAGCAACCATGCAGGTTGGCTTATTCTTTGAGCTTCTCTCTTGCCTTTATACTCTCCATCTAGTCAGCCCCCCTGCCCTGCTCCATGCTGCATTGCTGATAGTATGGCCTATTTACATAATCATTGTTTTGCCTGATCTATCTTCTTTCTACTTCGAGACCTGCCCTGCCTTCAGGGTATTAATTAATCCCACCGGTTAAAACCTTCGCAACAGTTGCTAAGGGAGTTTCTACCATTAGCTCTCTCTTTCCTTTTCTCCACCCCCTTTCCTAGCCATTTCCTTTTCCGACTTGCCACATCCGGTTTTCTAAGATATAAAAGTGCTGTCTCTGATCAATAAAGATGCATTGCGTTCCTGCTCTGCCATGAGTTCCTGGTCTCTCTCCCACGTCACTGAGTAAGCAGCAGCCCAGGCTGGCTCTGGTCGAGTTCTCTCCAACTCAGAGAGCACATGCCCGGGAAGAAACACCCTCACGCTAGCCCAGCATTTGCTCATTTTTTTTTCTTTCAGTAGGGGGGACATCTACTTCATTTAAAAAAAAATTTTTTTTTTAGAAACTTAATTTTTTTCCCCTTTTGTTGCCCTTATTGTTTATCATCATTGTTGTTGTTATGATTGTTATTGTTGTTAGGATAGGACAGAGAGAAATGGAGAGAGGAGGAGAAGACAGAGAGGGGGAGAGAAAGATAGACACTTGCAGACCTACTTCACTGCTTGTGAAGCTACTCTCCTGCAGGTGGGGAGCTGGGGCTTGAACCAGGATTCTTACACCGGTCCTTGCACTTCACACCATGTGTGCTTAACCTGTTGCACCACCGCCCGGCTCCCTTTTCCTTCATTCTTTACTCTCAGTTGTGTAGGTTGTATGGACACTCCTTCCTGTTTCCTGACCCTGTTCTAGAAGTAGATACAGCTCCCAGGCCAAGAAGTCAAAGTTTATCTACTGCTCCCAGAATAATTGGATAGATTATTAAACTCAAGAATTTTCAGTCCTTGGACTTTTGCTAGAAGTCTTTGGAGAGAGAAAACCAGTTTGTTTCATTCCTGAAACTAATGGAACATAGGCCTGTAGCCTCAGGGACCATCCTGAGGAGTGAATCAGCCTGGGAAGGAGGCCAGAGAGAGGATAGAACCAAACCATAGAGCAACTGAGTCCCCAAGATATCATTCAAGTGGCAGGCACCAGCTGTCTTAGACATGTCCTGGAATTGTCAGTTATGTGAGCCAGAAATATCCCCTGGGAAGGTTGAGTGAGTCTGGATTGTGTTTCTATTCAGTGGAGAAGGTCCTTAATTCATCCAGGATCCCTCATCTGAAGAAAATCACTGTTACTTGGGCCTCCAGGCATAGAAAAAACAATCCATTGCATTCTGAAGGATGTCAGAAGAGCTTCTGTCATGGACCATAAACAGTGTTTTTCTTTTTCTTTTTCTTTCTTTCTTTCTTTCTTTCTTTCTTTTTTTTTTCCATCCATTTCCTGGAATTTGGGCTCCTGCCCAGACTTGATGAGTCTCTGGGAAGGCTACAGAGGAGGGTTACAGTGACAGAGTATTAAGTCAGGTCTGGTTCAGGAAGGCAAGCCTTGTGGCACTGCTGGTGGTGCCAGAGGTACTCTGGGGTGGCACTGGACCACTGTATTTGCTTCCTAACTTAACCTCTCTGGCTTGTGAATATAAACTAACATCCAAAGGAATTTAAGATGCAATGATTTTTTTTTGTTTAACACCACAATGTGTGTATACTTTTATGCATGTTTTATGTAACTTTTCTATTAGTAATTTAATATTGATTTACAAAATTAGGAGACAAAGGGGTGTAATTTTAATCTGTTCCTGCCACCAGAGCTCTGTGTCCCTATCCCTGTCAGAAACTGTAGTACTTTCTCCCAAGGTCACAAATATAGGCCAATCATTATTTTCACAACTATCTATATTTTCATATATTTGCCCATCCTTTCTATAGTCCTGCCTTCCCTTCCCTTCCAAGTCACACCTACATGATTGCTACTTTCTAATGTTCTTCCTTTCCCCCCCTTTTCTCTCTGGAACTTGGGGTCTTGATGGAATTGGAGTTCAGAGCCTTCTGGTCATCTTCCCCTAACATTGCCCCCCCCCCACCCCCTTTGAGGGTATGGAATAGCATTCTTTTGGGAGCAAGAGTTCTGGCTTCTTTAATTGCTTCTCTGCTGGGCATGGGAATTTACAGGTCAATCTATACCCCTAGCCTGTTTCTCTTTTCCTAGTTGTGTAGGGGTCTAGAAAGGTGAGGTTCTAAGATATGTTGGTGAGGTTATCTGCCTAGGGAAGTCAGAGTGGAATCGTGATAGCATCTGCAATTTGGTGACTGAAAGGTGGCAAGATGTATAGTAAAACAAAACAATAAAATTGAACAGTAAATGGTAACCCAAAAGTACAAATAGAGCAGATGAGAATAGGGATCTTAGGGTGGAGAAAAGGAAGTCTATTTTAGGTATATTCCTAAGGACCCATGACTGTACTGATTATTGTTTGAGCTTGATAGCTAACATATAGGTGAACCAAAAATATTGTCTGGGAAGATGGTATCAGAGTTGAGAATAGGACTAGAAAGCTGGATCAGGGCAGAGAGTAGCTCCCAAACTTGAAGAAAGTATATAAATAGAATTAACTCTTTACCCCATCAATCTGACCCAGTGCCTGTGTATATTCACATTTAGCACAGGAAATTTTGTAACCTCCTAGTCTCTGTCAGTCAGAGCTCATAGCTCATGGTCATATTGGGAAACATTCTAGGCTGCACTCATTTCAGGACCACTCTTCCTTGAGTGGCATAGTAGGATGACACAGTCTCTCTTCAGAGAGAGGGGCAGTTCCTACATTGCTGTTCTACAGTGAGGGCAAGGTCCTGGAGAGGTCCACAAAAGGGTTCATGATGATGTTTCTGATGGAAGTGACCAGTAATGGTGAGAGAAGGATCTTTTAGAAGTCTAGGCCCATTACATCTGTGTGGGAATCCAAGATTTTTCTGACTAGGGCCCCAGATGGAGGGGTGGCATGGTATTGACCAAACATGACAATATTAAGTGGGCCAGTCCCTTGCCCCTTTCCAGCTTCTGAAGTCATTGCTTTCTCCATCTAGCATAGACTTTTCAGTTGTCATTTATTGTGTCCAAACTGGTCTGGTCTCAAGCTAGGGAGGAAATACACCCAGGATTTTAGTAGGGTGTAAGTTAACCTTAAGTTCCACTGCATTTACTAGTTTGATGATTCTGATAAATGTTGTCATAGGGACAGTAATTGTCTTCCAGTTGATGTATGTTTCTTTGCCAGTACATCTCTTGGCCAATTGCTTAGAGTGTTTCTTCCAAAGATTATCATGGGGTGAAAATAATGCTGGTGCTGTCAGAATGGATTAGGAGATATATCTTACTTTCTTCTGTGTAGCTTTTGTGTAGATAGAGTGATTGAGGGAAGTGAAGCAGGGGGTATGAGAGGAAGGTGTCTAATAAATATTGGATTATATTATCTTGTATGGCTTTAAAATATTTTGTTTAACTTGGATAGGGACAGAAATTGAGAAGAAAGAGGAAAGAGAGAGAGAGAGCGCTGTAGCACTGTTTCACTGCTGGTGGAGACTGGGGTCTTAAACCCCAGATCCTTCCATACTGTAATGTGTGTACTCAAGCAGGTGCACCACCACCAAAGTTCTCTATAATAACTTTTTCAAGTTAGTGATTTACCATTATCAACTTGAAAATATTTGGAGAGATCTCAAAGAAAGAAATCATAAAAAGGGAAATGGGAGATTGCCTGATCTAAGTGCATCTCTGTACCTTCTTTTCTCATGACCCTTGAATCTATTATCATATACCATTGTGACTCAACCTTTCAGTGTCTAAATGGCAAATCATTGGAGAAAAAACAAACAGATACATCAAATCTTGCAAAGAATGGTTTTGCAGAAAGCAAGCTATTACAGAGTATTAAGTATACCATAAAACTATTGAGGGGGTTGAAGAAACAGACATCACTAGAACTTTTAGGAATTATCAAGAAGTGCTTTCTATGAAACCAGGACTTCTGCTATGGCTGTAGACTCTGGTCTCTTGGCAGGAAGGGTTTGTACCCATCTCAACTCTTCCATAGAGATCAGATCTACTTCTGATCTTGAGGAATGAAGTCAAAGGACTGGAAAACTTATAAAAAAAATGGAGTCTGAGAAACAGAGGAGTCTTACTCAGCCTCTGAAAAACAGATTGGTCCTTAGAAGAAATCTTGGGTAGCCATTACATGGTCTCTCATGAGCCATTCTTTATAAGTTAATAATCCATGACCTTCCTCCTTCCCAAACTCCAACTCTTTATTTCATTTTATTTTTTGTTTTGTACCTGTGTGGTTCTACAACTCTTGGCAGGACCTTTTTCTTTTTTCCAGGAATGGAAGAATAGAAGAGAAATATAAAGAAAGAAGGAGTGACACTACAGGATTACTCCACAGCTCATAGAGTTTCCCTTTTGCATGGTGCTCACGTATGGTAGCCAGGAGGTAAAAGCTGGATCCTGGCACATGGTAAAGTGTGTGCTCTATCCTGGTAGCTACTTCTCAGCTCCCAAACTCCCTTTTAAAGAGTAATGTCAGCATTGACTGCTCTCTTACAATACAGAGCCACAACTCCTCATAAAAGCCCACATGTCCTCATCATTCCCTCTAGGGAACACCCAAATCTCATCAAGCCCTGTAGACAGATTATTTTTTTTCATTAAAATTTTTTTTTGGTTTTGAAACAACCAAAATGTATCCTTTCACTATTCTTTTATTTATAAAAATGAAACACTGACAAAACCGTAGGATAAGAGGGGTACAACTCTACATAATTCCCACCACCAGAACTCTGTATCCCATCCCCTCCCTTGATAGATTTCTTATTATTTTTTGTTTTTATTTTTTTCCTTTTTTATTTATAAAAAGGAAACATTGACAAAACCATAGTATAAGAGGGGTACAACTCCACACAATTCCCACCATCAGAACTCTGTATCCCACTCCTTCCCCTAATAGCTTTCCTATTCTTTAACCCTCTGGGAGTATGGTCCCAAGGTCATTGTAGGATGCAGAAGGTGGAAGGTCTGGCTTCTGTAATTGCTTCCCTGATGAACATGGGCATTGACTGGTCGATCCATACTCCCAGCCTGTCTCTCTGTTTCCCTAGTGGGGTGGGGGTCTGGGGAAGTGGGGCTCCAGGACACATTGGTGGTATTGTCTGTCCAGGGAAGTCTGGTCGGCATCATGCTAGCATTTGGAACCTGGTGGCTGAAAAGAGAGTTCACATACAAAGCTAAACAAATTGTTGACCAAGCATGAACCTAAAGGCTGGAATAGTGCAGATGAAGAGTTGGGGGTTGCTCCATCTTGTAGATAGTTAGCAGGCATATTTTAGTTATATTCCAAAGGGCCTGTTGCTATACTAGTGTTTTTTCCCCCTGATCCTGAAATCTGATATGCATGGCAGATCCTACTTATTGGCTGGAAAAAGGACCAGAAAGCTGGGTCAGGGAAGAGAGTAGCTCCCAAATATGGGGAAGGGGTATAAATGTTGTTGACTGTAAACCCCCTTGATATGATGTGATCTGGGACCAATATTCAGTTGAGGGCAAGGTCCTATGGAGGCCCACAAAAGGGTCTGTTTATTGTTCCTGATAAAGATGACTGGTAACAATGGTGAGAGGGATCTATTCGAAGTCTAGGCCCATCATGTCTGTTTGGAAATCTCAAGACTCCCCGACTAGGGCCCCAGCTGATGGGGTGGCCTGATAGTGACTAAAGAGTCATTGTTAAAGTATGCCAGTCTCTTGACCTTATTCAGCTTTTGCAGTCCTTGCTTTGATAAGGATAGCTTGGATCATAGGAAATAGGTGAGGAGTGTATCTAAGTCTAAGTAGACACTATTTCATTATGGACTTCATACTAACTCACTGTAGATTATTGTGTACTTTTGCTTTCAGGTATAAATTTTGCCCAAATTTATGGAGACATGTGAACATATGCCCTATCTCATGGGACCTGGTCTACATCTAGGTTTTGGGACTTTGTTAGCAAGTGAACCTCCAGGAATGGAATTAGAGAATCCTATGAAAGGGAAGGTCTCACCCAAGTAATGAAGGGTTGAAATTCCATGCCTGATGTCTCTGGACACAGTCTGAAGTGAAGCATGCTGAGGTGGTACTCGTTGCGTTGATTAGGTTGGGATTGGCAATACCATTTGGTATGAATTGAGAGCAGCATGCAGGAAAGTGATCCCCACTCTAGAGGTTCCAGGACTGGGGAAATATAGGCTCTATTGAGGAAGTGGGGGATTCCTGCTGTCTTAGGGTTTAAGAAGGCAGTAGATAGTTATTGTTATAATCACATTATTTGGCAATTGGGTTAACTTTGAAATATCCCTTTGTTAGGATTTGCCGTATCATACACAACATCTCCATAATTTATGTACTTTGACATTATTTGTATATAGCTGTGCCACCGGTTGCTTCTGTTCTCCTTGGTCTAAGCTTTTAAGAGAGTCAACATATCAAAGACTCAGCCTATGGTCTGTGCATTAAAAAGTTTGAGACATTCAATAAATTTTCTCTCTCATATTAATGAAATAGTGATTTATATGAGTATAAATTAATAAGAGTGTGCATAAACACTATTCCCACCACTGTAGACAGATTCTAAAGCCCCACAAGCAGGTGGGAGGGAATTAAAGGAATCCAAGTTACATTCCTCATTTCTGCAGTGGGCCAAGGATCATGTAACTTCTTTCTGCTTTGACTGCCTGTGTTCATTTGTCTTTAGTTAGCATTTCAACTGGTATATTAACTCACATCTTGGTCCCTTTTGGGGTTGAGCTCTATATGGTCTTCCCTATATGAAGTTACTGCAGATGTCATCAGCTCTCACAAGGTATTGTAACACATGTGCATCATAAGGCAGTAAAAAGTAACAGCCCCCTTGCCAATTACATGTGATCTAGAATGTTGCCTCCACTCCAATTAATGTGAATGGATCTATTTCCACTTAACATTCAGGATCAGTTACCTCAGTCAACACTTTTCCCATTGATCGAGTGCACCATTAGCTCCAAATGATCAGGTGGTATTTTTATTTCACTAGCTGTATCTTCTGGCATAGTTTCTTTGCAGCATTGAGACCTGTAAATTAGCAGAGCCGAACGTCATGGAGAGGGAAGCAAGAATAACATCTTTTGCAACTATTCATTGAGTTCACTCATCCCTTCTTTCTGAACTCGGTATTGTGCTTCTGGGAGAGAGAACAATGCATATTTGCTGGTTCAGAACACACACTACATCTGACAAGACTGTGTCCAACCTTGCATGCTATTGGCTTCAATCCATCATACTAACTGAGCCTTTGTAAGGCTTTTCTACTTGGCTCCACAATTCTGGAATGCCACCTGCTTCTGGATGATGGATGTTGGTAGGACCAGTGAATACTTCATTCTACTACTTCTCTTTGCTGGGAGCAATGTGTCAGATGCTACAAGAGGCAGTCAACAATTTCATGGACTGGCAAGGTGATCAGGCCAAATAAATTGATTACAGAAACATCTGTTCCAGTAAGGCTAATTGGTGTATCTGTCTTGGGTAGAAAGGGCTTGGTTCTTCCTGGCTTGAACTTCTATGAGGCCAGGTTGACATCTCTGCTGCACTTGGGGAGGGAAGAGCAAGATGCTGAGCTGCAACCTAAATCTCCATATCTGTCTCTGCATCCCTGTGTGCATGAACATACTGAGAATGCAAGGAGGTGACTGGTCTAGAGACTCAGTGAGATCCTTAGAATGGGTCAGCTTCTCCATCTGAATACAGACAACTTTCTCTATAGGGAAGACCAGACATCCAGCCACTGGACCCACTTTGAGACCTGGCTCCCAACTCCTTCAGTTTTATTCTTCTCAAGAAATTATGAATAAGCTATATCTTTAGTCATTCTTCCCATTGTTGGTGCATATACACCCCCATCCCTCCTTGCAAGGCCTGGTGGGAAAGCAGGTATTTGTTGGGTTTCTGACACTGGTATGGTTTCTTTTTTCTGGTCCTTTTAGGGATTCTCCAGGATGAGCTGAGTGGTCCTGCATCTGTATTTAATTGCATTTTGTGCAGTGCTTAAATACCAGACCTGAGTTCTGTTTTCCCCAATCAACTGATCAGAGCAAGATCCGTGGGATTTGAGATTAGGAAGAGAGCTGGTCCAGCCATTGGTGTGGGCACTGAAAAATAAGCCACCTCCTGGTGCAATTTCCCATGATTTCAGAACTTTCTTAACCTCCTGTCTGCTCTGTGATCTGTCATTTGGCATAGCTTAAGGGCTACCTGGTATACCAGATCCTATCAGGCTACATTGGTCTCTTTTACATTCCTTAGGAACTACAACTAGAAATGCAGTCTTCATTATGTTGCCTAGCAAAGTGAAATTGTGTCTCTAAAGGAAAGCATTGTTTGTTGGAATCTGTAGCTTTGCTTCAAAACCCATGGGACTTGCAATGTGACCTCAGACTCTGCATCTGCCACAGACACTGAGTCGAGCTGGATCTCAAGCAGTGCTTGTGCTTCAGCTCAGTTCAGCCATCAAACTTATTCTTGCTCTAGACTCCTTAGGTGCATTCTGGCTGGACTGCCTATTGGGTGACTGTGCCACCTGACTCTGGGGGGGGGGTATGTTACCTTCTCTGAGACCTGTGAGACATTATGAACACACTCCTTACCTGGCTTCATCCTTGGATGCCAGTAAACTTTTGATCCCTTTGGATATAAATAACCAACTTTAGATTCCACTCCTAGTATCAGTTACTATGTAGCTTAGGTTTCAATGGAAAGAAACAGTCTGTTATAGTCAGCTCAGATGTAAAGGGATCCACTAGAGGGTATTATGTGGGTTAAAGAGTCTTTGGGATGATAGAAGAAACTCAAGGTTGAATTTCCAGGAAACTCAGTTGAGTAGGAGCTTCTGCTTGTGAAGCTCAGGTGTCAACTAACCCATTCAGTTTTAAATGAATGTAATTCCTGCACTAATGCATATGGTTAGAGGAATCTGCCTAATTTCACAAATTCAAGTTGCAAGGTTTTCTGGGAAACATAGTTTTTTGTTTGTTTGTTTGTTTTTTTTAGCTTTCTTAGGTTCTGAAATCCAGAAAGCACACTCAGGATGGTGAATCCATGTTGATGGAGATGGAATCAATGCCCCACATCCACACACCCAGTGATTTCCTGGACACTGAATTTATCTAAGGGCTGCCTAGACTCCCTCATCTTGTTGGAGCAGGAAAAAGCTGCTCTTCTGAGATATTTAGGGCCACAGGGCCATCAACATCTTAGCTGTTGCTCATTCTTTAACCACTTAGAGTTTCTCTGATCTAATACATGCTCTTGTGGTTTGTCAAAATTTTCCAGAACTCATGAGTTAAGAGATTTTGTTACTTGTTTTATATTATGTATGTATTGCATTCTTATCTTTCATACTGTCTGCTGTAGCATAAAATTATAAATAAGGCTTTTGCTAGGCAATAGTTCAGAGGTAGGCCAGTGAAGATCCTCGGCTTAAGACATTTACAAGTACAAAAACAACCAATCAGCTTTAGGTTATTCTGAAAATCAAAAGATAAGGCTTCCGCACCAGACAATTGAATAGGAGGTAATTGCACAGGACTGAAATCTACCCTTGACATTAGTGTGGGTAGTGACACAATCCTCTCTGTTTCCCAATTTTCATTTGAAGGTATATAACCAGTGCGCTCTTGCCAAGCAGGAGGCAGTTGGCTCTCTTCTTGCTGACAGGCTTCCTTTTGTGTTAGCTTTAGGGCAGATGGCTTTTTTTTTTTTTTTTTTTTTAGTGTCCACCTTTTCCTGGTGATTGTTTCTTAACCTGTTTATTCCAATAAACTCCCTAGAACCTTTGCTACATGCTGTCTTATTGTCGCCTGGATCCCTTGTGCATCACTAACCAGAAAGAGGACAAATATGACCTCATTGTAGATGAGACCTAGTGCATCTTCTTTGGAGGTGTGACCTTGGGTGAGTAACTTCAAGTCTGTCTAGTTTTTCATCAGCAAAGTGGATATAATTAAATTGTACAATTTATGGGCTTTTAATAAAGAGAACTGTAGATAACTCTTATAAAAGCCCCTATCCCATTGCTAGTAGAGTTTATGCATTTAAAAATGCTGATTTTTGTTTATCATTACTGTAATTCTAATCCTAATTCTTGGTATTGTTAATGTACCTTTTTATGAGGAATGGTTACATAAATATGTTGCTTAAAGCAAAATTCTCATACACACAGATGACGAGATGATAGTAAGGCTTAATTCAATTCATTAATGAATGAATTAATGAAGCAGCAGGAAGTTAACCGAGGCTAATTTGAAGAGCAAGTCAGCTGAGGAAGGCAAGCTAAAATGAGCTTGCTAAGTTAGATTCAAAACTGGTTAATGGCCTTGGAGGGTAATAAAAGTGCTGTCTAACCTTTGGGGCCATCTTCTCCACTGGCCTATAAAACCATTACTCCCTGCCAATTTTTGTAGGTTAAAACCCCTAACCTCACAGGGCTGAAGGACCTCTGGGCTCCCAGCCATTGTCCATTGTTAGAGAAACAAAGCTAAGCTCCCCAGAGAATCTGGTGCTTGGGCCAGTTTAGAAAATACTCTAGCAGGGTATGAGCAAAGCTACTGGCTATTAATGTTTCCTTTTCCCATGAATGGCATGTGGTTTTGTTTCTACTGTGGCCATTTGAAGATTTTACTTGTGATTTTGTTGCCTTGAAGGGAGCCCATGCCTTAGGGTCTCTGGACTTACTCAGGGCAAGAAGAGAGACACTGTTGGGAAGAATGCACCTGTGTATCAGCACCCTGTGAGGCTTATTCTTGTATAGAGTTAGCACCCTCTGAATCTGATGGAGAGTTAGGTGGACTGGTGGGAAAGACAATCTTGTAGCTGCTGGCTTTGACCCTCTGCTGGTGAAAGACAATCTTGGCACATAATGGAGATATATGTGACTTGTTTCTTCCATAGACAATTTTTTAAGCTGAATCTGCAGCACTTCATGGACACCTAGTTTTTTTTGGAGGATTTGTACATGCCTTATCAAATCATGCACCTATTATGGGTAGGGCACATGGTGTAAAAAAGTGGGGTATGCAAGCTACTAGTATTATTACATCTAGGTTAGGGAGCCTGGACTCTGCTTTTTGCTTTGATCCAGACCCTTCTCCCTTGCAAAACCCAGAGGGGAAGGCAAAGGAAATCAAAATGAATTTTTTTCCTTCATTTTTATTGAGGGAGTTGATGGTCTACAGTGCAGTCAATTGACAGATGGGTATAATTTCATCAGGACCCCCAAATTCTCTTCCATCTCTCCCTTCCCCTCCTTCCTCAGAATCCTTTGCTTTGACGCAATACACTGTGCCCAGTTCCATGGTTCATTTTGTGGTCTCTCTTTCCCTGTCCCTATTTATTATACTCTGCTTGTAAGTGACATTATTTGGCAATTGTCCTTTTTTAAATTTATTTTAACTATTTTTTTTACTTACTACAGCTACCTTGGAGCCCTGAAGGCAGCTGTCAGACAATGTGGATAGCTTTCTCATCTCCCCACATGCCTAAACCATAGTCTTAGACATCACTTGTGGGAGGAAATGGAAAGTCACATCTATTGATGTCAGTGGAAAATAAAACCCTTACTCATACTTAAAAGACTCTTTATAACTCTATTCCCAGAAGCACAAGTCATAAGAGGGTCCATTGATGTTCAATCTTCTGACCAACAAGATGTGTCCTCCAAATTCCGAGCGGGGGTGGGGGTAAGGACACACTTTCAGCAGCCAGGCCAAACCCATAGTCATCTCTTACCTTATACAGTTTTGTTTCATCATCTTAAATTTCATACCGTCGCTATTATGAATTGTGCTGCTATGAACATAGGAGTACACATCTCTTTTTGGTTGGGTGTTATGGAGTCCTTGGGGTATAACCCCAGGAGAGGAATTACTGGATCATATGGAAGGTCTATGTCTAGCCTTCTGAGAGTTTTCCAGACTGCTCTCCACAGAGGCTGTACCAATTTACATTCCCACCAGCAATGAAAAGGGTTCCTCTGTCCCCACAACCTCTCCAGAATTTGTTGCTGCTGTCCTTTTTGATGTATGCCATTCTTACAGGAGTGAGGTGGTATCTTAGTGTTGTCTTAATATGCATTTCTCTGACAATCAGTGACCTAGAGCAGTTTTCATATGTTTGTTAGCCTTTTGGATCTCCTCTGAGGTGAATGTTTTGTTCATATCCTCTGCCCATTTTTGGATGGGGTCATTTGCGTTTTTGGTGCTAAGTTTGCTGAGCTCTTTATAATAGCTAAAACCTGGAAGCAACCCAGGTGCCTAACAACAGATGAGTGGCTGAGAAAGCTGTGGTATATATACACAATGGAATACTATGCAGCTATCAAGAACAATGAACCCACCTTCTCTGACCCATCTTGGACAGAGCTAGAAGGAATTATGTTAAGTGAGCTAAGTCAGAAAGATAAAGATGAGTATGGGATGATCCCACTCATCAACAGAACTTGACTAAGAATATCTGAAAGGGAAACTAAAAGCAGGACCTAACCAAATTGTAAGTAGAGCACCAAAGTATAAACCCTGTGGTGAGGGGTAGACATGCAGCTTCCTGGGCCAGTGGGGGGTGGGAGTGGGTGGGAGGGATGGGCCACAGTCTTTTGGTGGTGGGAATGGTGTTTATGTACACTCCTAGCAAAGTGTAGACATATAAATCACTAGTTAATTAATATGAGAGGGGGAAAATCAATTGTATGTCTCAAAGTTTTTCAAAACACAAACTGAATCTTTTTAATATATAGGCTGTGTATTTGATATGCGGACTCTCTCAAAAGCCTAGACCAAGTAGATCAGAAGCATCCAATAGCACAGCTATATACAAGATACTGGGTACTGTACAGCAAACCATAACAAAAGGACTTTTCAAAGTTAACCCAATTACCAAATAATGTGATGATGGCATTAACTATCGATTGTCTTTTTGAATCCTAAGAGAGCAGGAACCTCACATCTCCACTATAGAGATCCTACTTCCCTCAGTCCTGGAACCCTTGGATAGGGCCCACTTTCCTGTATGCCTCTCCCAATCCATATCAAATAATATTGCATCCGCCGATCACAACCTAATCAACGCAACGATTGCCACCTCAACATGCTTCACTTCAGACTGTGTCCAGAGACTTCACGTGTGGAATGACAACCTTTCAGCTTCATCACTTGGGTGAGACCTTTCCTTTTATAGTACACTCTAATTTCATCTCAGGTGGTTCACTTTCTAACAAAGTCCCAAAACCTAGATAAATCCAGTTTCTGTGAGAGAGAGCATATGTTCACACGTATCCATAAACTACTGCAAAATATATACCTGAAAGCAGAAGTACACTAGAGTTTGCAGTGAGTACCTCCCTAACACTTCCTCTCCACTATTCCAAGCTTTGGGTCCATGATTGCTCAACAATTTGTTTGGCTTTGTATGTTAACTCTCTTTTCAATCACCAGGTTCCAGATGCCATCAGGATGCTGGCCAGGCTTCCTTGGATTGAAGACCCCACCAATGTGTCCTGGAGCTCAGCTTCCCCAGAGACACACCCTACTAGGGAAAGAGAGAGGCAGAATGGGAGTATGGATCGACCAGTCAACGCCCATGTTCAGCGGGCAAGCAATTACAGAAGCCAGACCTTCTACCTTCTGCAACCCTCAATGACCCTGGGTCCATGCTCCCAGAGATAGAGAATGGGCAGGCTATCAGGGGAAGGGGTGGGATATGGAGATTGGGTGGTGGGAATTGTGTGGAGTTGTACCCCTCCTACCCTATGGTTTTGCTAATTAATCCTTTCTTAAATAAAAAAAATTAAAAAAATTTTTATACCTTCTTGGGGTTAGTATTCTTTAAGTGGACTCAGATTTTTAGCTAAACATGTTTATTTCAAAAGGTGTGTGTATATTATTACCCTAAAGGAGAAACTAGCATTAACTTTTCAAAAACCAAGGGTAAGTGTAAAAAGAAATTGATGAAAATACTCCCAGAGGGTTAAAGAATAGGAAAGCTATCAAGGGAGGGGTTGGGATACGGAGTTCTGGTGGTGGGAATTGTGTGGAGTTGTACCCCTCTTATCCTAAGGTTTTGATAGTGTTTCCATTTTATAAATAAATAAAAAAGAAAATAGAATGCTGCTTTTAACCCTGGGAATACTATTTTTTTTCTGTCACCAGGGTTATTGCTGGGGCTCAGTGCAGGCACTAGGAATCCACTGCTCCTGGCAGCCATTTTAACTTGTTTATTTAATTTTTATTATTTTTATTTATTTATTGAATATAAACAATCAGAAATCGAGAGGGAAGGAGGTGATAGAGAGGGAGAGAGGCATCCTTCTGCAGATGGAGACTCAGGGCTTGAACCCGGATCCTTGTGCATTGTAACATGTGTGCTCAACCAGGCATTCTCAATACTTTTTAATTTTAATCTAGAGAGCAGCTATTTTTTAAGTTATTCCCCTTCTCCTCTTCTCCTCATCCCCTCTATATCCTCTCTCTTTTTTCCTAGTTTCTCTCTCCTTGTTCTCATCTGTCTCTCTCAGAGGTGAAATCAGCATAGGTTAGAGAGAGAGGCTGAAAACAGACTCCAGGAGTTGGGTGGTAGCACAGCAGGTTAAGTGCAGGTGGTGTAAAGCGCAAGGACCAGCATAGGATCCCGGTTCGAGCTGCCGGCTCCCCACCTAAAGGGGACGTTGCTTCACAAATGGTGAAGCAGGTCTGCAGGTGTCTATCTTTCTCTCCTCCTCTCTGTCTTCCCCTCCTCTATCTATTTCTCTCAGTCCTAACCAACAATGATGACAATAATAACTACAACAATAAAACAAGGACAGCAAAAGGGAATAAATAAAATATTTATTTATAAAGAAAGAAAACAGGCTACTATGTGCTAGACTTTGTTTACTCAAAGCCAAGGAAGATTATGTGCATGGCAATAAAAAAGAATCTTGAAAATGACTATGACTGAATAAATAAAAATAAATATCTGGCACTTGTTGTCTTACATGTTGGGGAACTTTGCTCAGAGCTAACACACAATAAGTAGAGCATTTTGGGATGATCTCACTCTCAAGCAGAAGTTGAAAAACAAGATCAGAAGAGAAAACACAAGTAGAATCTGAACTGGAGTTTGTGTATCTCATCAAAGTAAGAGACTGGGATGGATAGGTGGAGGGGAGAATACAGGTCAAAAAAGTATGACAGAGGACCTAGTGGGGGTTGTATTGTTTTGTGGAAAACTGAGAAATGTTATGCATGTACAGACTATTGTATTTACTGTCTAATGTAAAACATTAATCCCCAATAAAGAAATAAAAAAGTAGAGCATTTTAAAGCTTCTGTATCTATTCCTCCTTCTTTATGCTTCCTCATACTTCCTTGGATGAGACTTGCCTAAAAATTCACTTTCCTTGTCACAGTTTGGGTTTTTTTCCTTGGGAGTAGCTAGGCTTTGGAGACCCCTTTTCTCCGCAATAACTTTCTGGTTTCCTGCGGGGTACTTCTGCTTCCATAGTGATTTCCCATAGACATTTACAGACAAAATCACAAACCCCATCTCCTTGCTCACATGATCATCAGTTACAGTTTCTTTTCTGTGCACACAGGAAGCCAACTTTTCTCAGCCTCCCTTGTGGTTAGATCATGATTGACTGGACTGGGTCTTAGTCTGTGGCATGAGGTCAGGAATGGCTTGCACTACTCAGGACAGGCCATGACAACTCCTGCTTGCCTATCTCTTTCTTGGCAACTTTAAAGGTCAGGTATCAGGAAGGTATTATAATAAGATAAAAAGAGCCTAGAGTTTTGAGTCTCCACTTGCAGGAGACCCAGAAGGGCTATCTGACCTACTTGGGATTTTTGACATGGAAGGAATTAAGCTGTTATTATGCACACTCTGGAATTTTGGCATTGTTTTCTATAGTAACCAATATTAATTGTCTTATTGTGTCTACTTAGCCAGAGACTACTCTGGGAAGCCAGAAAACACTCCTTTCCAAATGGTCATTATTAATAAAGATTAAAAAGCTGTGAACAGTGCCATCTTTATTCAAATAATTAGTGTTTATTTAGCATGTTTTAGGTCAGAAACTGCGATCAACACTTTCTCACATCTTTTATATTAATCACTAGGCAAACTTGAGAAGTGGACATTAGGAGTTTCATTTACTGATGAGGAAGAAAGGATCCTGCAAGTTTTGCATAGGCAATGAGAGCTGAGGCTGGATTTAAATGTTTGTTTGTCTGAGTCCATGTTCATCTTATCATCAGCATTCTAGAAATGCTCATTCTTTTATCATGGACACATCTTGGAGGGGTTGTTATTGAAAAGAACAGACATGTACATTGATCTGGTAGGTGTTTGTGGGAAAATGTGAGAAAGACGAGGTGTTTGACTTAAGAGTTCTGGGGAATACAGACTATGTAATTTCTTGATGTGACATCTTTGGTGATCCAAAATATCACTATTCTATTTCAATTGATGAAGAATATATAGCTTCATTTGTGGACAAGATCATTCGGAAATCTAAGTCCTCTCTCAGCCAATTTCACCTTTAACTTATCCCAGGAAAGACTTTATCTCATTTTAAATGCCTCTTTCTTGCTTTATTTTCATTTTACTTCACATTTGAAATTAATGAAGCAGAGTTTCACGTTTGCACTTGCTAAATCAATACATAATACCACCTCAGTCAGAGACTGATTTCAGAGAACCTTTCCAGTAGGATGAGCTCATTCAAAGACAGGAGGTTGTCTATTTAGATGTCTGGGAGGTGGGGCAGAGAGTCTACACTTAGTATTGAATATGGTATTTTCCCACAGTCTTGTGAAATTGACTTATTATTTTTTTACTTGCCTTGGCTTAAAGAAAAAAAATTTACTTCCTAGACTCAAATCTGCAAGAAGGGTCTTCATTGCATTTCCCCAGTGAAGCCCAGAGGAGCCAGAATTCCCTTTTGTGCAATGGTCCATGACAGTGAGATCTCACTTAGCTCTCTCCAGGCTCTGTCTCACTTGTCTTGGGAGTTGGAGCTATCTGCAGTGATGGGAGAAAGCGAGCACATTCAGAACTAGCCTAGAAGAACCAGAGATCTGACATGAGTCCTCTTTGCTTTGCTTAAGAGATATTTTCAGGGACTTGGCAGTGGTGAACTTGGTTGAGTATACATATTACCATGTGCAAGGACCCAGGTTCAAGTACCTGGTTCCCATCTTCATAAGTGGTGTAGCAGTGCTTCAGGTACTTCTCTCTCTTTCTTTCAGTTTCAATTTCTCTCTGTTTTATCAAATATGAGAAAAATGAAATGAGAGAGAGAGGCTGAGAGAGACAGAGAGGAGTTTTCCATTTTGTGAATGCTTCAGAGCAAGCGCTCTGGAAGGAACTCTTGGGCTTTAGAACATATTAGAGGCTTTCAAATGGAAAGTGGCATTTTTTTCCCTAAACTTATGATGCTCATTGACCCTATTGGAGATCATGATCAGTGGCTGACTGTCCATACTTGGATGCCTGTGAGTATACTTATGGAGTCAGAGGCTGTAGAAGTCTGTGGGGATGTTGCTATCTTCCTTCCCATGCTAGGGGTACTTGTCTGTGACTTGGCCTATTCTTTACTGTCCCTGATGGGCAAGAACCTTCTGTTTCTGTTAAGGTTAGTCCACTAACCAGAGGGGAGTCCTTTGAAAGTGTGGTTCAGATAGAGAAGAAGCATCATATCTTCAAGTCTTTCTTGAGGCAGAAACATCTGCTGGTTGGAGGGAGAATGATTTTACCTGACTGATGCTTCAAGTCCTGAACTTTGGTGTGTTAGGGTGTGTGTATAAACATGAAAGAGTACATATACAAGTGAGAGTACACTTAAGTGCATATGAGAGTATGTCTGTCTATGGGAATGAACACAGGTGTGAAAGACTGTGTATGAGGCAATGTGCATTAGTATATAATTGATGGATGTATTAATGTATGAGTGTGTATGGTCAGGTGTATGGGTATGTGAGGATGCTTAAGTGTGTATGTTTATAGTTGTGTGAAAATATGTGTGCAAATGTGTATGACTACATGAGAGAATACGGGAATGGTGTGTGTGTGTGAAGTTCCTCCTATGACCCCATAGAGGAGGCTTCACACAGAAATAGTGGCTGAAGGACCAGGACTGGGACCTAGAAGAGCAGGTGTATGGAAGTGCACTGTCTGGCCTGTGAGGGAGTTGCTGACATGTGATTTCTGTTCTCTATGCTCCATGATTCTCCCAGCAGCCCTCTGAGTCAACCAGGAGGTAAGTGAATATGGAAAGAGATGAAGAGACTTTCTCAAGGCCACATGACTTTCAAATGTAAGTGCTAGCTGAAAGAAGCTTTATGGGGATTTGAGAAGCTTTCTGTGGATCAAGAGCTATGACATCAGCATAAATTAAGGTGAGAGGCGAGCAAGGAGGCACTTCTGCTATAAAGAGGCTTCCTCCAATGCTGTGTCACTAGAGCCTCAAGAAACCAGAGGTTTTGGTTTTGAGAGCAGGTCCTTGGCTCACATTCTGTCCTTCAAAGGACTTTCCCCAGGGACTCCAATCATCCTTTGGAGTCTAGGACCTTCTCACTTCTGGGTCCTGACACATTTTTGTAAAAATAAAGTACTACTTACTTAAATGTAAAACATAGGAGTCTCTTGCTCCCCAGATTTAGGTTTACCTTTTTCCTTGAGCTTACAATGAATTTTTAAGTGTGCCTTGTGGCTCTGGATGATTATGAAAAAATGCAGGGCAGTGAATGGGTGAAATTGTATTTAAGTTTTCTTATATATTATTTTAACTCATTTAGGATCCTCAACCTTGATTTCACTCCCATCTGAAATAGCTTGCTTATCAGGTTGACTGGAGATTTATAAAAGGGGCATCTGGAACAATGGTAGTGATTTCTCTGCTGAACTGGTAAGTTTACATGTCACCCTTGTGACTCTCGGTTTCTCTTTTTCTTTTTTTTTAATTACCTTTACTTATTTATTAGATAGAGACAGCCAGAAATAGAGAGGGGAAGGGGTGATAGGGAGAGAGACAGAGAGATACCTGTAGCACTACTTCACCACTTGCAAAGTTTTCCTCTTGCAGATGGGGACCGGCGGCTGGGGGCTTGAACCTGGATTCTTTTTTTTTTTTTTTAAATAATAATTTTCATTTATAAAATGGAAACACTTATAAGGCAGTAGGATAAGAGAGGTACAGTTCCACACAATTCCCAACACCATAACTCTATATCTCATCTCCTCCCCTGATAGCTTTCCTATTCTTTATCCCTCTGGGAGTATGGACCCAGGATCATTATGAGATGCAGAAGGTGGGAGGTCTGGCTTCTGTAATTGCTTCCCTGATGAACATGGGCATTGACAAGTTGATCCATACTCCCAACCTCTCTCTCTCTTTCCCTACGTGGGCAGAGCTCTGGGGAAGCAGGGCTCCAGGACACATTGGTGGGGTCGTCTGCCCAGAGAAGTCTGGTTGGTGTCATGGTAGCATCTGCAACTTGGTGGAGGAAAAAGAGTTAAGAGTTAAGATATAAAGCAGAAAAAATTGTTGACTAATTATGAACCTAAAGACTGGAATATTGCAGATAAAGATTTGTAGTCTCTGTTTCGGCAAAAGCTAGTAAGTCTATTTTAGTTATATTCAAAGGGCCCCATGACTTTACTAGTTTTTGCCTGAGCCTGACATCTGATATGCAGGTGGACCCAAGTTATTATCTGGGGAGATGATGTCAGGGATAGAAAGCTGGGTCAGGGAAGAGAGTGACTCCCAAATATGGGAAAAGTGTATAAATATTGTTGACTGTAGACCCCATTGATTTGATCTGGGGCCCATATTCAGCACAAGAGCCTATGTAAGCTCTACATCCCTATAGGTTTGAGCTCACATTCTGTGGTCATGAATAGGAATGTTCCAGGTTACACCAATTTCAGGACCCATCTTCCTCAGGTAGTAGGGTATGTTATCCAACTTCTTTTTGGAGGATGGAACATTCTCTACCATTGTTGATCCACATTGAGGGCCAGGTCCTATGAAGGCCCACAAAGGGGTCCATTATGTTGTTCGTGATGGAGATAACCCGTGACAGTGAAGAGAGGGATATATTTGAGGTCTAGGTCTATCATGTCTGTGTGAAAATTCCAGGACTCCTAGACTAGGGCCCCAGGTGATGGGGTGGCCTGGTAGTGACTAAAGAGTCATCATTAAAATATGCCAGTCTCTTGCCCTTATTCAGTTTTTGTAGTCATTACTTTGACAAGATTAGCTTTGGAGTGATTGAAGAAAGTATAATAGGAAGTAGGTGAGGAGGGTATTTAAGTCTAAGTAGAAACTATTTCTTTAGGTACTTTATGGTGTCTTTTCAGGTCTTTCTACTTGATTGCTGCATTTATTTTATTATTTTTTCAGCAGTAATTCCTTTTTCATTTAAAAAAAATATTTATTTGTTTATTCCCTTTTGTTGCCCTTGTTGTTTCTTTTTATTGTTGTAGTTACTATTGTTGTCATTGTTGTTGGATAGGACAGAGAGAAATGGAGAGAGGAGGGGAAGACAGAGAGGGGGAGAGAAAGATAGACACCTGCAGACCTGCTTTACCGACTGTGAAGTGACTCCCCTGCAGGTGGGGAGGCAGGAGCTCAATCTGGGATCCTTCCACTGGTCCTTGCGCTTTGCGCCACCTGTGCTTAACCTGCTGCGCTACCACCCGACTCCCTCTTTATTTTCATTTATTTATTATTGCTGCCAGGGTTATCACTGGGACCTGACACTTGCATAATGAATTTACTACTGACACACTGCTTTAGTATTTGGGAAGTTCCCTTCCCTGCAGGTGGAGACTGGGGTATTGAACCCAGCCCTTGTGCGCTTTAACATATGCACTCTACTGGGGGTGCCACTTCCTGGTCCCTCAGCTATGATTCCTAATGTGGTGGGGTCATAAGATATACCTAGTGTGTCTAGTATGTGGTCCACTTCATGAATTTTAGTAAAATTGTCCTCCTTCTTCCTTCTTTCCTTATTTTTCCTCCAGATACTTATCTGTAGAGTCTCTTAGATACCTCCTGTGTATTCTTTTTTTTCCTTTTCTTTTTTTATGTATAAAGAGGAAACGTTGACAAAACCATAGGATAAGAGGGGTACAACTCCACACAATTCCCACCACTAGAACTCCGTATCCCACCCCCCTCCCCTGATAACTTTCTTATTTTTTAACCCTCTGGGAATATGGACAAAGGGTCATTATGGGGTGCAGAAGGTGGAAGGTCTGGCTTCTGTAATTGCTTCCCTGCTGAACATGGGCGTTGACAGGTCGATCTATACTCCCAGCCTGCCTCTCTCCTTCCCTAGTAGGGTGGGGCTCTGGGGAAGTGGAGCTCCAGGACAAATTGGTGGGGTTGTCTCCCCAGGGAAGTCTGGTCGGCATCATGCTAGCATCTGGAACCTGGTGGTTGAAAAGAGAGTTAACATACAAAGCCAAACAAATTGTTGACTAATCATGAAGCTAAAGGTTGGAATAGTACAGATGAAGTGTTGGGGGAGTCCTCCATTTTGTAGATAACTAGTAGGCATATTTTAGTTATATTCCAAAGGGCCTGTGGCTATACTAGGTTTTTTTTTCTCTCTGAGCTGAAATCTGATATGCAGGTGGATCCAAGTTATTGTCTGGGGAATTAATGACGTGGCTGGAAAAAGGACCAGAAAGCTGCATCAAGGAAGAGAGTAGCTCCCTAATATGGGGAAGGGGTATAAATATTGTTGGCTGTAAAACCCATCGATATGATACGATCTGAGGCTGATATTCAGCTTAGGAGCCTATGTGACCTCTGCCTCCCTGTAGATATGAGCTCACATTCTGTGGTCATGAGTAGGAACATTCCAAGCTGCCCCAATATTGACCCATCTTCCTCAGGTGTAGTTGTCCATCCTCCCTTTGAAGGATGGAACATTCTCTACCGTTGTTAATCCAAGTTGAGGGAAATGTCCTATGTGGGCCCACAAAGGGGTCTATTTTGTTGTTCCTGATAGAGATGACCAGTAACAATAGAGGGATCTATTAGAGGTCTTGGCCCATCATGTCAGTTTGGGAATCTCAGGACTCCCCAAATAGGGCCCCAGCTGATGGGTTGGCCTGATAGTGACTAAAGAGTCATCATTAAAGTATGTTGCATTTATTGATTGACTCATGAAAACTATTGTGCAATTTTGGAACCTGGATTCTTGTACATTTAATATATCTTCTCAATTAGGGGTGCCACCAGCTGGTCCCTGACTCTTGGTTTTTCCAAGGTGGTTGAAGTTGTAGCAAATACTGTTTGGAGTTTGAGACATAGTTTTGACTTCATATTCTTCTACTTGTCGAGTTTCTTGAGGAAGTGCCTAAAACAGGTTTCAGAGCCAAACAAACAGAAACACCTGAGCTTCTTAGCTCTTAGAGCTGCTATGAAAATAGAGATTAAGGGTACTGTGAGGGAGGCACTGGGCATTTGGCTTTTTCTTTCTCTCTGATCTCTTGTGCCCATCACTGTAGGCATCTGATCCACACTCCATGACCCATGTCTTCAGCATTATCCACAGAATGCTTCCTGTTTTCTAGGCATTGTTTTAAGTGTTGTCATCAAAGGTCAAATCCACCCTCCAAAAAGAAAAAGAAAAACATTCACATAACACATCAGTGAGTAATATAGCAGGTTAGAAGGTAATATCGTGATGCAAAAAAGTGAAGGCTAGGGATGTTCATGTTGGGTGGGGTTAGTCAGTGACTGAAAAATAGGGTGGTTATGATAAGGCTCTGGAAAAAGATGACATTTGCTCAAATATTTGAAAGGGATGAGAAGTATCTAGGAATGAGAATTCCAGAGAGAGAGAGAGAGAGAGAGAGAGAGAGAGACTGAGTGCCTGTGTGGTATCAAGGAGGAGAGAAAAAAGGGAGAGAGTGGCATGGGGTTGCAGAGAAAAGTCCATATGAGTGGTGTAGGTGACTGCTTAATCATCCATGGCCTGGTATATATTATGAATCATTACTGAGATGAATGAAGTTAGATTTCAGGTGTGTGTGTGGGGTCAACGGGAAGCTAGAAGATTAATAGGAGGCCACTGAAACAATCTGGGTGAGAGATGGCAGAGAAGAGTGGTGGTGGTGGGACTTGAATTCTGGATCCTTCCTTTGGCAGTCTGGGCCAAAAGTATGTCCAGACAAATTGATATCAGGTGCACGAGAAAGAGAAGCTAGGGATGACTCATTTAGGAGACTGGAATTGTCATCAACTACACGGGATTGAAGAAAAGAAGGTTAGAGTGTTAAGAGAGATCTTTCTTCAGGAGATTTTTCCTCTAAAAGTATCTCATGATTCCTGGCATCTAATTCAATGTCCATGTTTGTACAGACATGGAGTTGGGCTCAATTTGAAGTAGTAGTTCTGAGGTTGTAAAGCTGGGGTGCTGGGAAATTGTGCAGATGCAGTCACATCTGCCATGTTGTCCCCGCAGGCTGTTGCTAGTTCCCACAAGAGTTGGGACATTCTCAGAGAGCCTGTTCTGCCATGTTGTGCCCTCAGGGCATTGTCAATTCCCCTTGATAGTTGGAGTGCTTTGGTTACTCCTCCCCCTTCCCATTCTCACGAGAGTTATTATCCTACCCTGGAGTGCTGTGGCTACTCCTCCCCCTTCCCATTCTCACGAGAGCTATTCCCATAAACACCCTTCTTCTTCTCCTTCTCCTTCTCCTTCTCCTTCTCCTTCTCCTTCTCCTTCTCCTTCTCCTTCTCCTTCTCCTTCTCCTTCTCCTTCTTCTTCTTCTTCTCCTTCTTCTCCTCCTTCTCCTCCTCCTCCTCCTTCTCCTCCTCCTCCTCCTCCTGCTCCTCCTCCTCCTTCTTCTTCTTCTTCTGCCCCTCGCTCTCTTGCCCACCTTTCACTTCAGTGATTAGACGCAGGGAAGGTTGCTGCTTACAAGGTGGCCATTTTTGCTACCTCCATGTGGCCCAAACTGCTGCTCTCTCACATAACTCTGAGGTACCAGTGCAAATAAAGGGTTGTGTGCCCTTTCTGCTCCAAACCTCCTTTTTCTGCATCCCACCGCCGCAAGCGACACTGGGGGATGGAGGTGAAACCCCCGAAGTGGGACCCTACTCAGCCACTCTCTATTCCTACTTCTATAGAATGGAAGTATGGATCCAGGTGCCCTCTTGTGGGGACACACTGACCCTACTGGGCAGTCTGTGGGGGGAGAAGCAGTCAGCTCAAGAGGTGAAACCCTCAAACACTGTATGGGGAGAGCAGAGGGTTTCCAACTCAATGTAATATGTGTGTTGTATTGGTGTTTAAGTGCATGATTCTGCTTATTCAGAGCTTATATGGATCCAGAAACCAGAGTCTTAGGTTACCAAGTTCAGATTCAGACCTTCAATCCCAGAAAATCTGCCCTTTAAAAAAATTATTTACAAAAGGAGACATTAACAAAACCATAGGATAAGAGGAGTACAGCTCTACACCTGATCTCCGTATCCCATCCCTTCCGCTGATAGCTTTCCTATTCTTTAACCCTCTGTGAGTATGGTCCCAAGGTCATTGTGGGAGGCAGAAGGTGGAAGGTCTGGCTTCTGTAATTGCTTCCCTGCTGAACATGGGCGTTGACTGGTCAATCCATACTCCCAGTCTGCCTCTCTCTTTCCCTAGTGTGGTGGAGCTCTGGGGAAGTGGAGCTCCAGGACAAATTGGTGGGGTTGTCTCCCCAGGGAAGTCTGGTCAGCATCATGCTAGCATCTGGAACCTGGTGGTTGAAAAGAGAGTTAACATACAAAACCAAACAAATTGTTGACTAACCATGTACTATTCTAAAGGCTAGAATAGTACAGATGAAGTGTTGGAGGGTCCTCCATTTTGTAGATAACTAGTAGGCATATTTTAGTTATATTTCAAAGGGCCTGTAGCTATACTAGTGTTTTATTTCTCTGAGGCTGAAATCTGATATGCAGGTGGATCCAAGTTATTGTCTGAGGAGGTGATGTCATGGCTGGAAAAGGGACAGAAAGCCAGATCAGGGAAGAGAGTAGCTCCCTAATATGGGGAAGGGGTATAAATGTTGTTGGCTGGAAACCCCATCGATTTGATTTGGTCTAGGGCCCATATTCAGTTTAGGAACCTATGTGACCTCTGCATCCCTGTAGATCTGAGCTCACATTCTGTGGTCATGAGTAGGAACATTCCAAGTTGAATTCCCAATATTGACCCACCTTCCTCAGGTGTAGCATAGAGTATGTTGTCCATCCTCCCTTCAGAGGACGGAACATTCTCTACTGTTGTTGATCTAAGTTGAGGGCAAGGTCCTATGGGGGCCCACAAAGGGGTCTATTTTGTTGTTCCTGATAGAGATGACCTGTTACAATGGAGAGAGGGATTTATTTGAGGTCTAGGCCCATCATGTCTGTTTGGCAATCTCAGGACTCCCCAAATAGGGCCCCAACTGATGGGTTGGCCTGATAGTGACTAAATAGTCATCATTAAAGTATGCCAGTCTCTTGTCCTTATTCAGCTTTTGCAGTCCTTGCTTTTGATGAAGTTTGATGGAGTGAATGAGAAAAATGTAATAGAAAGGTGAGGAGGGTATCTAAGTCTAATTAGATACTATTTCATTAGGAACTTTATACTGACTCACTTCAGACTATTGTGTATTTTTGCTTTCATATATATATATATATATATATATATATATATATATATTTGCCCTAGTTTATGGATACATATGAACATATGCTCTATCTCACAGGACCTGGTCTATACCTAGGTTTTGGGATTGAACCTCCTGGAATGGACTTAGAGAATACTATGAAAGGAAAGGTCTCACTGGAGTAATGAGGGTAGTTAAGGGTTATCATTACACACCAGAAGTCTCTGGACACAGTCTGAAGTGAAACATGCTGAGGTGGTATTCATTGTATTGATTAGGTTGGGATTGGCAGATGCAATATTACTTGGTATGAATTGAGAGAAGCATGCAGGAAAATGCACCCTACCCTAAGTTTCCAGAACTGGGGGGAAATATAGGCTCTATAGTGGAAATGTGAGATTCCTGCTGTCTTAGGGTTTAAGAAGACAATAGATATTGTTATAATCACATAATTTGGTAATTGGGCTAACTTTGACAAATCCTTTTGTTAGGATTTGTTGTATAATACCCAACATCACCATAATTTGTGTCATTTGACATTATTTGTATATAGTTGTGCCACCGCTTGCTTCTGTTCTCCCTGGTCTAGGCTTTTGAGAGAGTCAATGTATCAAAGAATCAACTTATGTATTAAAAAGACTCAGAGTCTTTGATATGTTGACTCTCTTAGAAGCTTAGTCCAGGGAGAATAAAAGCAACTGGTGGCATAGATATATGCAAACAATGTCAAAGGACATGAAATATGGTAAGGGTGTGTATGATACAGCAAATCCTAACAAACGGATTCTTCAAAGTTAACCCAATTGCCAAACAATGTGATTGTTGCAATAACTATCTATTGTCTTCTTAAATCCTAAGACAACAGGAATCTCCTGCTTCATATATAGAGCCTATATTTCTCTCAATCCTGGAACCTCTGGGGTGGGGCTCACTTCCCTGCATGCTTCTCTCAAGTCAGGCCAAATCATATTGCATCCGATGGATGATTCCAACGTGATCAATGCAACAAGTACCATCTCAACATGCGTCACCTCAGACTGTGTACAGAGACATCAGGCAGGGATTGCCAACCCTTCACCTTCATCACTTGGGTGAGACCTTTCCTTTCATGGTAGTCTCTAGTTCCATTCCAAGAGGTTCACTTTCTAACAAAGTCCTGAAACCTAGATATAGGCCAGGTCCTGTAAGATAGAGCTTAATTAGGGCAAAATATATACCTGAAAGCAAAAATACACAATAGTCTGAAGTGAGTCAGTATCAAGTTCATAATGAAATAGTGTCCACTTAGACTTAGATACCCTCCTCACCTAATTTCTTTTTTTTTTTTAAATATTTATTCCCTCTTGTTGATCTTGTTGTAGTTATTAATGATGTCGTCGTTGTTGGATAGGCCAGAGAGAAATGGGGAGAGGAGGAGAAGACAGAGAGGGGGAAAGAAAGGAAGACACCTGCAGACCTGCTTCACCGCCTGTGAAGTGACTCCCCTGCAGGTGGAGAGCCGGGGGCTCGAACCAGAATCATGACGCAGGTCCTTGCGCTTTGCGCCACCTGCGCTTAACCCACTGCGCCACCGCCCGACTCCCCCCTCACTTACTTTCTATTACAGTTTTCTCACTCACTCCAAAGCTAACTTCATCAAAGCAAGGACTGCAAAAGCTGAATAAGGACAAGAGACTTAACGATGACTGTTTAGTCACTGTCAGGCCATTCCACCAGCTGGGGCCCTATTTGGGGAGTCCTGAGATTCCCAAACAGATTTGATAGGCCTAGACCTGAATAAATCCCTCTCTCCATTGTAACAGGTCATCTCTATCAGGAACAACAAAATAGACCCCTTTGTGGGCCCCCATAGGACATTGCCCTCAACCTGGATCAACAATGGTAGAGAATGTTGCATCGTCTGAAGGGAGGATGGACAACATACTCTATGATACTCCTGAGGAAGATGGGTTGATACTGGGGTAGTTTGGAATGTTCCTACTCATGACCATAGAATGTGAGCTCAGATCTAGAGGTCACACAGGCTTTAAGCTAACTATGGACCCCCATCACATCAAATTGATGGGCTTTACAGTAATATTTATACCCCTTCCCCATATTAGGTAGCTACTATCTTCCCTGATCCAGCTTTCTGAACCTTTTCCCAGTCATGACATCATCTCCCCAGACAATAATTAGGATTCACCTGCATATCAAATTTCAGGCTCAGGCAAAAACAAACAAAAAACCACTAGTATAGCTACAGACCCTTTGAAATATAACTAAAATATGCCTACTAGCTATCTACAAAATGGAGGAGACCCCCCCACCCCCCGCGCTTCACCTGCACTATTCCAGACTTTAGGTCTATATTTGTCCAACAGTTTGTTTGGCTTTGTATGTTAACTCTCTTTTCAGCCACCAGGTTCCAGATGCTAACAGGATGCGACCAGACTTCCCTAGACAGACAACCCCACCAATGTGCCTTGGAGCTCCGCTTCCCCAGAGCCCTTCCCCACTAGGGAAAGAGAGAGTCAGGATAGGAGTATGGATCGACCTGTCAATGCCCATGTTCAGCAGAGAAGCAATTACAGAAGCCAGACCTTCAACCTTTTGCATCCCACAATGATCTTGGGTCCATACTCCAGAGGGTTAAACAGTAGGAAAGTTATCAGGGGAGGGGTTAGTATGAAGAGGTCTGGTCGTGGGAATTGTGCCAAGGTGTACCCCTCTTATCCTATGGTTTTGTCAATGTTTCCTTTTTATAAATAAAAAATTAAAAAGAAGAAGAGAAGAAGAAGTAACGAAAAGGTAGCAAGCAAGCAAGCAAGTAAGCAATTTCTTTCTGATGGATTGGTTATGCTATTTTAGCTTTATAAAATAATCGCATAAAAAAGAGTCTGTGCTTTAAAAAGTTTGAGATATATATAATCAATTTTCCCCTCATATTAATTAAAAAGTGATTTATGTGACTACAAATTAATAGAAGTGTACATAAACACCATTCCCACCACCAAAAGATTGTGTCCCATCCCCCCCCCCCCCCCCCACCGCCCCGGGAAGCCGAATATCCACCCTCAGCCTCACCCCAGGGTTTTTACTTTGGTACCTTACTCCAGATTATTTAAATCCTGCTTTTAGTTTCCCTTTCTGTTCTTCTCTATTAATTTTTGTTAATGAGTGGAGTCATCCCATACTCATCTTTATCTTTCTGACTTAGCTCACTTAATATAATTCCTTTTAACTCTGTCTAAGATGGGTCTGAGAAGATGGGTTCATTGTTCTTAATAGCTGCATAGAAAACTGCCTTTTTTAATAACATATACTGAGAACTCACTCTGCTGAGAATTAGTGGTACTGACAGAATTCCTCTTCTTCTGAGCTCAGTGTTGAGCAAGACTAGAATACAGTTACCTATGGTTTTTTATTCCAAAATTTCCCAGCCATTTTCAGAGACATCTCTGATGCCAAATCTGTATCTGGAAACAAAACTATTTGTTTTCAACCAAATAGAAGAGGTATGCTTTATTGATGTGTGTGAGTGTTTGAATGTGCATGCTCTGCTTATTCAGAGTCTATATGTATTTGTGCTCAGGGTATGGGTAGATGTTTCTGTGTGTTTGTTACTATGTGTGTCTGTGCATTTTTGTGTTTGTATGACTATGTGTATGCCTATCTGGTATATATGTGCCTATAACTATGGAATGGCTATGTTTCTATATGTGTATGTGTGTGTGTGTGTGTGTGTGTACAAGTGTAGGGAGTATCTAGCTGTGTGGCTGGGACTATGTGGTGTTTCTGTAGGTGTGCTCCATACCTACACATTAATTTTCTGCAGTATGAGAGGTTATATCTATGTGGGGGCTCCTAGGATGCTCTTTAACCCTCACATCCTTTCTCCAGTATATTCATTCACCTTCTATTTATAGATCTCCTACAAGCAATCATTGTCCTGTATTTCTTCACTCCTACCAGAAGGCATTCTTTTCAGCCTCCCTTTTTGCAAAGATTGTTTCCTACTGAGTTTATGTGCTCTTTTCTGGATAGTAGGTGGTTCAGTTTGGGGTCTGAATCTCCCCTTAACAACTGATGCTTCCTCATTTTAATTGCCCATTCTAAGTGAATTCATCTAGGAAGAAACTTAGTAGGCTTCTTTATTTGTCCTTTATGAGTGCTAAAGGAGCCACTAAATGAATTATTCTGACTTTCTTTTTATTAAGTATAGTATCTCTTTTGATTTAAGAATATTCTTACCTCTCCTAGAGCTTTTAAGAAAGATTATGGCAAGAAAAAGTCTAGTCATCTCTGCAGTATATTTGGTTGCTTTTTATAAGTTGTCTAGATTGCAAATTAAGGGAGTGGAAATTGAATATAGTCTTTTTTTAATCGCTGAAGTCAATTAGCTGCTAAAATGTTTAGTTTTAAGAGAAACACTTGGTTCAATAAGCAACAGAGCTTCCTGACATGTTTTTTCAGCCTACTTCTGTCTATGTTCTTTCTGTCTTTCCCTAGTTGTATTCTTGCTGAGAACTGTGAGCATCCTAGGTGAGCTGATCTGTCACCAAGATGCTAGTGTCATCAACAATCTGAATATTGACTCTTCCTCCTCAAAGGAGACTCATAGATCATGAGAAGAGGAATGACTTTTAAAGAGATACTCCAGTGAGATATCTCAGAATCATCTTTGTTGTTTTAGTTCTTACTTATGACTTCTTACTGTCAAGGTTGTAAAACAAAGCTTAAGGAGGTCAAATCACAGAATAAACTTGAAAAACACTGTTGATAGGTGCTTGTTGAGTGCCAGGATATACAAAGTTTATCTCTCATCATAAAGTAAGTTCCTGGTGAGTCATGACCTGGTTAACAATGATGGATTTTTTTTAATTTTTTTTTTTTTTACAATCAGAGACACTTTAGAATTCCCAGCACTTCATACCCCACTCATTTCTTAGCACTGTCACTGCTAATTTAAAATAGCAGTATATAGACCAAATCTGCCTGCATTTGAAAACACAATTTTATTGGCACAAAGTCACACCCATCATTTACATATTGATTATTGTAGATTTTGGGCTACAATAGTGCTCTTACAGAGACTGGATGTTTTGTAAAGTCAAAGTATTTACCTTGGGGCCAGAGGATGTGGCATCTTAGTAGACCACTTGCCCTGCATGCTTCAGGCCCCATGTTTAGCCTGGTATCACATAGAGTGGTAGAGTGTGAATCTCTAATCTTTCTCTCTTTAAAATTTATACCTGGTCTTTTAAAAGACATTTGTTGATTTCTAGTTTAAATAATTAAATATATGGTGTATAGCACCAAAGCAAAGGACTTTGAGACAGGTCCTGGTGCATGATGATGAGGGAGGATCTAGGCTGGGGGTGAGAGTGTTTTGCAGAAAGTTGAGAAATTTTAACCATGTTTCAACAACTGTATTCACTGTAAACCATTAAGCCCCCCAATTAAATTTATTTAATATGAATCAAAGTCTAGCACAAATTTAATTTACTTCTTTTTTTCTTTTTTAACCTGCAAGAAAATAAGCCTATAGATAGTTAATACTACCTCTACTTTTGAAAGTAGGCAAAGGATATCTGTCCATGGTGCTGAATGTAATGTTCTTCCTTGTTAAACTCAGTGTGTGTGTGTGTGTGTGTGTGTGGAGAGAGAGAGAGAGAGAGAGAGAGAGAGAGATTTCCAGTGAATGAAGACATGCTCTTGTTATCAAAGTAACACTATGATGTTTATAGTCTCTCCAGCCTTAGAGTGAAATGGGGAAGAGATGTTTTTCTTTTTTTGAGGGAACAGTCCATATATCTGTGCTTTTCCCCTAATATTTATTTATTCCCTTTTGTTGCTCTTGAGTTATTGTTGTAATTATTATTGTTGTTGTTCTTGATGGCATTGTTGTTGGATAGGACAGAGAGAAATGGAGAGAGGAGGGGAAGACAGAGGAGGAAAGATAGATATCTGCAGACCTGCTTCACCACTGGTAAAGTGACTCCCCTGCAGGTGGGGAGCTGGGGGCTCAAACCAGGATCCTTACACTGGTCCTTGTACTTTGTGCCACCTGTGTTTAACTCGCTGTGCTATTGCCTGCCTCCCCCATCTGTGCTTTTTTTAATGAAGAGAAATAGTTTTGTAAATGTTTGTGTAGCCAGAGGACATGATATTGGTGATGAAAGGAGGTTCTATTTCTGACATATCTATGAATCATCTTTATTATAAGTGCCTTAAGGTCAATTAAAAGTATGTTTACACTTTCACTGCTTCAATGTTACAGTGAAGTATAATGTTTAGACAGTGTGGTAGCATTTATGTTCTCAATATGGACATAAACTTCTTGTTTTACACTGGAACTAAAATCAATAATGAAACAGAGTAGTATTACATCAAATCAATTCTGAAAAACTCTTGAAATCAATCCAAATTATTAAAGAAGATGAAAGCAGTCAAAATATTTTGTCCAGCTAATTTTGATAAGTTTGGGAAAGGGAGTGGCTCATGAAAAATAAAAGTAGTTTTGTATTTGTTTCAAAATAAGAGTAGTTTGGGAATTGTTTCAGTATTTCTGATCTCAGGGGCCAGGTGGTGGCACACACAGTTAAGCACACATATTACCAAGTACAAGGACCTGGATTTGAGCCTGCCTCCCCTACCTGTAGTGGCTGGGGGCACTTCATGAATGGTGAAGCAGGTCTGCAGAGACTTTCTCTCCCTCTCTCTGTCTCCCTTCCCTTCTCAATTTCTCTCTGTCCTATCTAATTAAAAAAAGAAAAAAATGTTACAGGGCCAGGTGGTAGCACACCTTGTTAAACACAAACATAACAGTGCATATGGATCCAGGTTCAAGCCCTTGGTCCCTATCTGCAGAGAAAAGCTTCACAAGTGGTGAAACAGTGCTGCAGGTGTCTCTCTGACTCTTTCCCTCTTTATCTCCTCTTACCCACTCAATTTCTCTCTGTATCTATTCAGTAAATAATAAATAAATAATGTATTAAAACATAATTCTGACCTCTTAAAATTGGCCACTCTTTTTCCAGGTGAATGCTATCAAACTCAGGTATAAATGTAACTAAGCAAGTCAGACTCTAATTTAATTATTATTTTTTTGACACCAGGGTTATCACTGGGGCTCAGTGCTGGACTACAAATACACCAGTCCCAGTGGCAATTTTTTCTGTTTTATTTGGTAGGACTGAGAGAATTTGAGGGGGGGGGAGATAGAGATGGAGAGAGAGACACCTGCAGACCTGCTTCACCACTCATGAAACTTCCAATCTACAGGTAGAGATAGAGGCTTGAACCTGGGTTCTTGTGTGGGTCTTTGCACATAGTACCACTTAACTGGTGTATCAGCCCAATAACCTCACTTTAATTTTTAACTTAGCAACATTCTCCATAGTCTTCACTTTGGACTTCCCAAGCCTACATTTTATTAAAGATAAAAGGGGTACATGTGGGGAAAGGGTCCATTGTCTAGGAAGTCCAAGCCATTATTTCCATGAGAGTCTGAGCAGGTTGACCCCGAGCCCTTTCCTTCTCAGGAAAGGCAGTAGGCTAGTCCTCCTGACCTTGTGAACTTACAATGGATGGGCTTTTCTGGACGGGTTACCCTTCTGTACAGGCTCCCCCAGTCCCTTTGAACAAGAGTCACGAATTACTGTGTATGGCCAACTTGAACCCACCACAAATATTCTGACTTTGTTCCACTGCCGCCTTCCTCCCTGCCTGGAGGTGTTTGTAATCCATCCTTAGAGAAAAAAGCCTACCTAGGCATTGTGAGCTCATGACTGGATCCTATATGGTAACTTTCCAGGTAAGATAAAATACCTGACAGGTCAAGATTTAACTCTGCATTGTGTGTATGGCTTAATGATTATCTTTTAAAAATATATTTATTTATTTATTCCCTTTTGTTGTCATTGTTTTATTGTAGTTATTATTGATGTCGTTGTTGTTGGATTGGACAGAGAGAAATGGAGAGAAGAGGGGAAGACAGAGAAGGGAGAGAAAGACAGACACCTGCAGACCTGCTTCACCGCCTGTGAAGCAACTCCCCTGCAGGTGGGGAGCTGGGGGCTCGAACTGGGATCCTTACTCGAGTCCTTGTGCTTTGCGCCACATGCGCTTAACCCGTTTCGCTACTGCCCAACTCCCCTTAATGATTATCTTACCCTCTCTCAGACCTCTTGTGTATATATATATATCTGCTTTTACCTTCCCCCCCAATAAACGAGTCTTCCATGAGGCTTCTCCCAGAGCTGGTTGTGTGCTTCCTTCCTCTCTGCGCACTCTATCTTCATTGCCAAGCTCCCCCCTAGGACTCTCAGGGGCCGCCCCTTCTCCAATGCCAGTGGCCAGGGAGGTGGAGAGCCTGGGATGACCCTAAGTACTTTGCATTAGTTAATGTGAAGGAAATGTTTTCATTAACTATGTATGTTTATCTGATAAACCAGCAACCAATTATATACAGAAAGCAGAGAGTGGATAACAGCCTATGGACTTCCAGGAGGCATGCCCATGGAATAACTGGGTCGAACTCTCCCTCCAAAAGAACAAATAAATACAACAAGACTGGAGGAAGCAAAGGGTTACATATTCCAAGTGGGGTGAACAGCAGTAAGACCAGAACTAAGAACACATTAAAAATAGGAAAGAACAAGCAAATAAGGGAGGGAATTAAAGGATAAATCAGTTTCATCAAATGTCTGTTAATCAAGATAAACTTAAAATAGACTTTTTTTTAGATATACAATGCTAGTTATTACACTTATGGAAACCACAAAAACAAATAACGGAACAGAGATTTTAGACTGGAAAACTATAGTGATTAATGAGAGGTGTGGGGGTGACTTACAGTGGGAACAGATTTTTGGTGACATGTCAGAGGGGAAGAAGATATAATACTTCAAGTTCTTTAACTGCTAGCCCATAACTCTAAGTACAAACATTTGGTTTAGCCTAAATAACCAGTACCTCAGATTTGTAAGATGATCAAACTCCAAAACTGGGCTTAAACTTTTCAAGAAGCACTAAACATATGTGTGCATATATAGTTTTTAAACATCTAAGTCAACTACAACTTTAGGCCACAAAGATATAGACCATTTGGATCTGTCAGTATCTAAAATATGAAGATGTTCATATACTAAAGGGCACAAAACAAAGTAAGATCTAGTATATTACTATAGATGTTAACCACTGGATTAACATAAAAAAACCCCAAATAACCTGGTTTTAATAACAATGGATTATTACCATTCTAAGCTCTTTCTAAGACTACAAGAAACCCCTTGCATTCTCTTTGGGGTCCTCATTTCTGGAACCTCTAGGACTATGCCCACACTTCTCGATATTCCTTCTCTCTGATTTCTTACCACTATACCACCTATGGTGACTTCAACCATGTTGCTACTAGTGCTGCTACCCCACATTATGCCACTACTGAATACTTACAGTGGACTACAACTAGAGGTACGGAGCCTGAGATGTCAACCTCGCAACTCATCAAACCTGGTGAGATCTTTCCTAAAATATGGGACTACCGATATCCACTTTAGATAGCACACCAACTAACAAAGCTACAGATACTAGACACCAAGTTGAAAACATGACCACCAAGTTGAAAACATGACCATTATTCCATCCCGACTTCTCTGGCATGATGACCTCACCAATGTGTCCAGGAATCTCACCTCTCCAGAGCCATGCCTCACTAGAAAAAAAAAGAAACCAGAAACAGGCTGGGGGTATGGATTGACCTGCCAATGCCCAATTCTAGTGGAGAAGCAATTACAGAAGCCAGAACTCCTACTTTCTGCACTCCCAAAACAACTTTGATCCATACTCCCAATGGGGGAGAAATAATAGGAGGAAGAAGATAAGAGGGCTCTGAACTTCAGCTCTATCATGGGCCAGAGGGGATGAAAAAGAGAGAGAGATTTGGATATAGTAATAGGGTGACATGTGGCTTGGAGGGGAAGAGAGGACTGGACCTGGAAGAAAAAAGGGGAAAATATGTACAAATGTAGACAGATAGTTGCAGTATGATCAGCAGATATAATAAATCAGCAGACGAAATATCATTTAGTATGAATTGAGAGAAGCATGGAGGAAAGTGAGCCCCACCCTTTAGGTTCCAGGACGGGGGAGGGGGGGAATATAGGCTCTATAGAGAAAGTGTGAGGTTCCTGCTGTTTTAGGGTTTAAGAAGACAATAGATAGTTATTACCACCAATGTGTCCTGGAGCACCACTTCCCCAGAGCCCCACCCCACTAGGGAAAGAGAGAGGCAGGCTGGGAGTATGGATTGAGCTGTCAACACCCATGTTCAGTAAGAAGCAATTACAGAAGCCAGACCTTCCACCTTCTGCATTCCACAATGACCTTGGGACCATACTCCCAGAGGATTAAAGAATAGGAAAGCTATTAGGGGATATGGACTTCTTGTGGTGGGAATTGTGCGGAGTTGTACCCCTCTTATCCTATGGTTTTGTCAATGTTTCCTTTTTACAAATAAATAAATAAATAAATAAATAAAACCCCCTAAAACTCCAGCCTGAAAGCAAGATATTTTTTTCTGTGATATAAATCTCCCATCTTCTTAGCTAGCCAGGATCTGAACAAACCTGTTTTTCTCTCACCAATGCTTGTCTCTTGAAAATTGACTTTCATACAGCAACCACTGAACTTTGGCATAAGTAAAAATGTTGATGTTAGAAACAGAGTTGCATTGGGAGGAGTAAAATGCCACAGTGGAGGTCCGTGAGGAGTAAGGAGGGATTTCGGCACAGGTGAGAGGTGAGTTTGCAGTGTTTCCTGCTGGAAACAAGATAAGGTCTCTGAACCCAGTTTGGCATTCGCAAAATAATATGTCTCCAAGATTTGACTTTTCCAAATGCTGTGATAAACTTATAATGACCTCACTGAGGGAGATAGGCAGTGGCATAACTGGTTGAGCACATACATTACCGTGCACAAAGACCTTACTTCAAACCCTAATCTCTGTCTGCAGGGGAAGCTTCATGAATGGTGAACCAGTTCTCTCTCACTCTCTCTGTCTCTCTCCCTCTCCCTCTCTTTCTCTCTCTCTCTCTCTCACTCTTCTCCTCTCCTTTTCCTCTCCTCTGAATGTCTTTCTGTACTATCTAAATAAAGTCAGTACTATATACCATACAGAGAATTACTGATGTTGTCACATACTCACTGCCAGCTCAGAAGACAAATGGTAGAGAAGGGTGACAAAACATTTGAATATAAGAAATCCCTCAACAAACAGAATATCAAATGTCACCAATTGCCTAGACATTCCTGGACATGTTTAACAAACTTTTACTTCCACCTAAGGAAATACCAGTATGCATCTCATCTAGTGTTGCCCACAGGTTTCCTTCAACTTAAAGGTCCTTCACAAAGCTTTCACATAGGTAATACAAAAATAAAAATAAATTCAATAAAAATTAGCCAAAAACTCCCACAAAAAACAAAAACCAAAAAAACCCCTCATTGAATAGAAACAAAGTAACCATATAATTGCTGAGCTATGTGAAAAAGTTTCCATGGTTTTCTTAAGGAACTAGAGGTTCAGGTTCTGATCTTGTTTGCATTTTTACCACTGTTTAAAATATGCCCTTTGGAGGGGGAGGGGTAGATAGCATAATGGTTATGCAAAGAGGCTCTCACACCTGAGGCTCTGAAGCCCCAGGTTCAATTCCCTATACCACCATTAAAAATATCCTTTGGAACCAATTATAGTTTGAATTCTAAAGTAGACAGAGCAGGTTTATAGATAAACATTTAGTGAGTGAATCAAAGAAATAGAGGCTATATTAGTGTTATTTATTTAATTTTTTCTGAGTCTGACATCTTGGGCCCGCTGGAATATAACTAAAATAGTTCTAATATCTACAGAATGGAGACCCCCAAATTTCCTTTTTTTATATTTGTATTTATTTATTTATTAGCTATTATGGGATAGAAACAGAAATTGAGGTTTCTGGAAGATGGCAGACTGAGAAGCTGCTAGTGGCTTGAGCTCTGACCACATTGATGGGAAACGGTAGGATTTTCTGCCTTTAGTAGGTCAGTCAATAAGGGGTCCTAGTGGTGACACCAAGGAGGTGACTATAACTTAATTTGGGTTAAAAAATAGAGTAAAAAGGAAAGGAAAAAAATTTTCTTTTTAATTCCTGACGCGCACCCCCTCCCCTTTCCCCCCCCCCCAACCAGTCCTGGGGACCAGAGATCTGCTCCGAGCAGGCTCCCCTGCTGAGCTTCTTTCTTTACCAAGATTCCTGTCCCACCAGGGGGTGTCATTCATTCTAAGTCTATTCCCTTCTGAAACCTTTGGCCTTTTTTCTTTCTAAGTAGCCAACCAGCTGTCTCTGCTCAGAGGGCCTGAGTCAATCTGAAGTCATCCAAGCTTCAGGACAGGTTTTTCACTCTGTTCTATTTTATTATAAATACATGATAAACGTGTATTCCTTTCCCCCTCTCCTTCAGGTTGACCAGAATGAACTCTTAGTGTATTTTCCACTGCTAGGGGATCAGGTGTCTTATTCACTGCTAAAATAATTTGTCTTACTTTTCCTACCACCCCTACCCATTCTCTCCCTCCCCCCACATAGCTAATTAAATAATAAAAAATAAATAAATAAAAACTCTTTCCTTTCACTGCTCTTTTAATACTGTTCTTTTTCTTATCTTTTCCTTTTTTTCCTCTCTCTCTTTTTTCTTCTTTTTCACATTCTTGTCATCCTTTCTTCCTTCCTCCTTCAGCTTTCTGAATTCACTGATACACATTTGGGAATTATTTTGGGGAAGAAATCTGACTCAGAGTGGACTCTGCGTGTATCTCTGCTCAACTTCCCTTTCTCCTTTAGCTACCCCTAGAATATACAGTGGATAGTAGATTTGCATAACTGTCTATTCCTGTATTCTGGTCTAGTCCTGAGGTTTTTTTTTTTCCTTTCTTAACAGTCAGCTGCCTATGCTCAGGAGGCTGGAGGCAAACTGGGACAGGGTTTTTTTCCCCTGCTCTATCTTATTATTAATATTATATAAAGGCATATATTTCCCCCCCTCCTTTAGGTTAACCAGAATTAACTCTTAGGGTATCTTTCATTGCTAGGGTAGGGGGCATCTTATCTAATGTGAGAGGAACTTCTCTCGTTACTCCTACCTCCTCTACAGACTCTCCCCTTCTACCTCCTCCGAGCTAATAAAAAAACCAAAAAAACCAAAAAAAACAGAAAGGACATCAAGATTCATGAGGCCAAGAGAGTTCGAAACAGAATCAACCCAGACCTGAAGACACCAAGACACATCATAGTCACAGTGAGAAGGAGTAAGGATGAAGAAAATATCCTAAGGACTGCAAGAGAGAAACAAAAAGTCACATACAAGGGAAAACCCATAAGACTATCAGCAGACTTCTCCACTCAAACTCTAAAAGCCAGAAGAGAATGGCAAGACATCTATCGAGCCCTGAATGAAAAAGGGTTTCAACCAAGGATCATATATCCTGCTAGACTTTCATTCAAACTAATGATCAAAACCTTCTTAGACAAACAACAGTTAAAGGAGGCAACCATCACCAAACCGGCCCTGAAAGAGGTTCTAAAAGACCTCTTATAAACAAGAACATCACTATAATACTTGGATATATCAGAGCAAACAACAAAAAATTTTTTTTTGAACAATGGCACTACGATACATTAAATCCAAAATATCAATAAATGTCTATGGCTTAAACTCACCCATCAAAAGGCACAGAGTTGGGGGATGGATCAAAAAACATAACCCAAGCATACGCTGCTTGCAAGAATCCCATCTGACACAACAAGATAAACACAGACTTAAAGTGAAAGGATGGAAAACTATCATACAGGCTAACGGACCACAAAAAAAGGCAAAACAGCCATTCTCATCTCAGACACAATAGATTTTAAATTAAATAAAGTAATAAAAGATAGGCAAGGACATTACATAATTATTAGAGGATCTATCATCCCAGAAGACTTAATAATTATTAACATCTATGTACCCAATGAGGGACCATCTAAATACATCAAAAACCTACTGAAAGAATTTCAAAAATACATCAATAGTAATACAATAATAGTGGGAGACTTCAATACCCCACTCTCACACTTAGATCAACAAAGCAGAGAATCAACAAAGATACAGATAATGAAATGATGAGATTGACAGACTAGACCTCTTGGATATTTACAGAGTCCTTAACCCCAAAAAACTGGAATACACCTTCTTTTCAAATCCACATAACACATACTCAAGGATAGTCCACATGTTAGGCCACAAAGACAGCATCAATAAATTCAAGAGCATCAAAATCATCCCAAGTATCTTCTCAGACCACAGTGGAGTAAAACTAACATTTAACAACAAACAGAAAATTATTAAAAGTCACAGAATTTGGAAACTAAACAACATACTCCTTAAGAACCACTGGGTCAGAGAGTCACTCAAGCAGGAAATTCAAATGTTCCTGGAAACAAATGAAAATGACACAACCTATCAAAATATTTGGGACACAGCTAAGGCAGTACTGAGAGGGAAACTTATAGCCATACAATCACATATTAAACAATAAGAAAAAGCTCAAATGAATGAACTTACTGCACACCTCAAGGACTTAGAGGAAGAGGAACAAAGGAACCCTAAAGCAACCAGAAGGACATAAATCACTAAAATTAGAGCAGAAATAAACAACATCGAAAATAAGAGAACCATACAAAAGATCAATGAAGCCAAATGTTGGTTCTTTGAAAGATTAAACAAAATTGACAAACCCCTAGCCAGACTCACCAAACAAAAACGAGAAGACTCAAATTAATAGAATTGTAAACGATGGAGGAGATATCACAACTGACACCACAGAAATCTAGAGAATCCTGTGAAACTTCTATGAAGAACTATACGCCACCAAGCTAGAGAATCTGGAAGAAATGGAACAGTTCCTAGGAACATATGCTCTTCCAAAACTGAACCAAGAAGAACTACAACATCTAAATGCACCATTCACAGACAAAGAAATTGAAACCGTTATTAACAATCTCCCCAACAACAAAAGTCCTGGACCAGATGGCTTCATAAATGAGTTCTACAAAACTTTCAGGAAACAGTACCCATACTTCTTAAGCTTTTCCATAATATTGAAGAAACAGGAGTACACCCTTCCACCTTCTATGAAGCCAACATCACCCTGATACCAAAAGCTGATAGGGACAGAACAAAAAAGGAAAACTACAGACCAATATCTCTGATGAACATAGATGCCAAAATATTAAACAAGATCTTGGCCAACCTGATACAGCAGCATATCAAAAAGATTGTTCATCACTACCAAGTGAGATTCATCCCACGAATGCAAGGCTGGTTCAACATCCGTAATTCAATCAATGTCATTCACCACATCAATAAAAGCAAAGCCAAAAACCACATGATTATCTCAATAGATGCAGAGAAAGCCTTTGACAAAATCCAACACCCATTCATGCTCAAAACTCTACAAAAAATGGGAATAGATGGGAAATTCCTCAAGATCATGGAATCTATATATAGCAAACCTACAGCTAACATCATACTCAATGGACAGAAGCTGAAAGCATTCCCCCTCAGATCAGGGACTAGACAGGGCTGTCCACTGTGGTCACCATTACTCTTCAACATAGTATTGGATGTTCTTGCCATAGCAATCAGGCAGATTGGAAGGGAAGAAGTCAAGTTCTCACTATTTGCAGATGACATGATAGTATACACAGAAAAACCTAAAGAATCCAGCAGAAAACTACTGGAAGTTATTAGGCAATATAGCAAGGTGTCAGGCTACAAAATCAATGTACAAAAATCAGTGGCATTTTTTTTATGCAAACAGTAAATCTGAAGAAGAAGACACTCAGAAATCACTCTCATTTACTGCTTTAGCAAAATCAATCAAATACCTAAGAATAAAGTTGACCAAAGAAGTGAAAGACTTATATACTGAAAACTATGAGTCGCTACTCAAGGAAATAGAAACTGCTACCAAGAAATGGAAAGATATCCCATGCTCATGGATTGGAAGAATAAATATCATCAAAATGAATATTCTCCCCAGAGCCATATACAAATTTAATGCAATACCCATCAAAGTTCCACCAAGCTTCTTTAAGAGAATACAACAAACACCACAGTCATTTATCAAGAACCCGAAAACACCTAGAATTGCCAAAACCATCTTGAGGAAAAGAAACAAATGGAGGCATCACACTCCCAGACCTTAAACTATATTATAAAGCCATCATCATCAAAACAGCCTGGTACTGGAACAAAAATAGGCACACAGACCAGTGGAACAGAATTGAAAGCCCAGAAATAAATCCCCACACCTATGGACATCTATTCTTTGATAAGGGGGCCCAAAGGATTAAATGGAAAAAGGAGGCTCTCTTCAATAAATGGCAAAGTTGAAAAACAAGATTAGAAAAGAAAACACAAGTCGAACCTGAAATGGAATTGGAGTATTACACCAAAGTAAAAGACTCTGGAGTGGGTGGGTGGGTGTGGAGAATACAGATCCATGAAAGATGATGAATGACATAGTGGGGGTTGTATTGTTAAATGGGAATCTGGGGAATGTTATGCATGTCCAAACTATTGTATTTACTATTGAATGTAAAACATTAATTCCCCAATAAAGAAATAAATTTAAAAAAAAAGAATAGGAAAGCTATCAAAGGGGGGATACTTGTGGGAATTGTATGGAATTGTACCCCTCTTATCCTATGATCTTGTCAATATTTTCATTTTATTAATAAAAGAAGAAAAGAAACAGGCTGAGGTTACAGATTCACCTGCCAATGCCCATGTCCAGCAGTGAAGCAATTGCAGAAGCCAGAATTCCCACCCTCTCGCTTTGGGCAGAAACAAGTTTGGTCCATACTCTTGGATGGGGAGAAGCGATAGGAGGAAGAGGATAAGAGGGCTCTGAACTCCAACTACATCAAGCCTGGAGAGAATGGAGGAAAAAAGGAGGGTCATTTGAATGTAATATTAGGGTTATGTGTGGCTTGGAAGGAGAGGACTGGACCTGGAAGAAAAAGGGGGAAATTATGTATAAAATAGATAGTTATAGAGATGATAGTTAGCCCATGTTTACAACCTTAGGAGAACTGCTGTGACTTGCAATGGAAAGATTGAGAATTCAGAACTCTGGTGGTGGGAATGGTAAGGAATTATACCCCTGTTGACATGTAATTTTATAAATCAATATTAAATAAGTAATATAATAATGATAAAAAAGAAACCTCCTTTTATGCATTGAGCAGTTGTGGCCCCTTTATTGTATATATGGCACCTCTATATATGTGGGTTTAGTTCTAGGCTCTCTATCCTATTCTAGTGGTCCATATATCCATTTTTGCCTAGTATCACACTATTTTAACTACTAATGCTTTGTAGTATAACCTGAGGTCATGCATTATTATGCTTCCATTTTTCTTCTTTTTCCTTAGGAGTGCTCTTGCTATTTGTGCTTTTTTAAAAAAATTTATTCATAAAAAGGAAACATTGACAAAACCATAGGATAAGAAGGGTACAACTCTACACAGTTCCCACCACCAGAACTCCGTATCCCATCCCCTCCCCTGATAGCTTTCCTATTCTTTAACCCTCTGGGAGTATGGACCCAAGGTCATTGTGGGATGCAGAAGGTGGAAGGTTTGGCTTCTGTAATTGCACTGAACATGAGAGTTGACAGGTCAATCCATTCTCCCAGCCTGCCTCTCTCTTTCACTAGTAGGGTGGGGCTCTGGGGAAGCCTTATGGTTCTACATGAATTTTTGAATAACTTGTTCAGTTTTATTGAAATATGTCATTGTGATCTTAAAAGGGTTTTTATTTTTACAGAATTGCTATTTTTATCATCTTTACTCTTCCAATCCATGAAGAGGGGATGTTCTTCCATTTCTTTGTTTCATCCTCTATTTCTTTTTAAAAATATTTACTTATTTATTCCCTTTTGTTGCCCTTGTTATTTTATTGTTGTAGTCATTGTTAAATAGGACAGAGTGAAATGGAGAAGGAGGGAAGACAGGGGGAGAGACCCCTCCAGACCTGCTTCACCACTTGTAAAATGACTTCCTTGCAGGTGGGGAGCCAGGGGCTTGAACCAGTATCCTTATGCCAGTATCCTTATGCTTTGCGCCACCTGTGCTTAACTCACTGCACTATTGCCTGAATCCTCTCTATTTCTTTTAAAAGTGTCTTATAGTTTTTCTTTAAAAGGCCCTTGATCTCCTTTGTTAGATTTATTTCTTGGTATTTTACCTTTTTTGGTTAAGTTGGAAATGAGACTGCTTTCTTCAGTTCCTTTTCTCTGGCCCATCTTTTGAATAGAGAAATGCCACAGGTTTATGGGTATTGATTTTGTAAACTGCTACTTTACTGAATTTGTTGATGATTTCCAGTAGTTTTTTTTTTTGGCAGAGTTTCTGGGGTCCTCTAGGTGTATCAACACCATACCATCTGCAAATAATGATGATTTAACATCATCCTTTCCAATATGGATTCCTTTGGTATCGCTTACCTGATGGTGAGGACTTCTAGGACTATGTTGAATAGGAGTGGTGAGAGTGGACATTCTTGCCTAGTTCCTGATTTTAGGGGAAAAATTTCCCCTGTTGAATATGATGTTAGCCATGGGTTTGTCATATATAGCCTTTATTATGTTGAGGAATTTTACTTCAACTCCCAATTTCTTGAGGGCCTTATCATAAATGGGTATTGCACCTTGTCAAATGCCTTTTCTGTGTAAATTGGTAAAATTATCTGATATATGTATTTGTTGTTGTTGATATGGTGGATTACACTGATTAACTTGTCGATGTTTAATCACCCCTGTTTCCCAGGGATGAATTCCACTTCATTTTGGTGGTTTATTCTTTTCATATGTTGTTGAAAAGGATTAGCCAAGATTTTGTTGAGGCTCTTTGCATCAATGTTCATCAGGGATATAGTCTGCAGATTTCTTGGTGGAGTCCTTTCCTGCTTTTGAGAGAGTGATGTTAGCCTCATAAAATGTGTTTGGTAGTGAGCCCTCTTCTTTTTTCTATTTCTTCTATTTGTAATTGTCTCTCCTTTGTATCCCCCTTCCCTCTCATTTTTCTCTGTCTTTATCTCTATCTCTATAGAGAAATCTGTGAAGAGTGCTGGATATATAGTACCAGGACCAAGTGCTAGCAATAATCCTGGTGGCAATATAAATGAAATAATAAAAAAGACACAATAAGGCCAATAAATTGTGGGGTGTCATTTATTTTTCCTCCATTTCTTTTGATGAAAAAGTGAGAGATACAGAGAAGGAGAGAGACATACCTGTAACACTGTTTCATCACTCATGAAGTTTCCCTCTTGCATGTGGGGACCCAGGGCTTGAACCTGAGTGTCCATGTATGGTGATGTGTGCACTCTACCATGTGAACCACCACCCAACTCTCTGAGGTGTTATTTAATTTGACTTCTCTTCTTTTTCAGTCCTGTGATTTTTATGGGAAAGATATCAGTGTCTCTATTGCATATGAGTAATGAGATGAATATAATGATGATGATGTGAGGACGATGAAGATGATGGAGTGTAGCTATTCCTAACTGTGGGTTGCATTCTGGGAGTTGAGTTTAATAACCATCAGACATCATTTCTATTATTGCTCAGGATGATTCTATGATTTTACAGTGGTAGATACTGAGACTCATTGAGAACTTTCTAATTTTATAAATACAAGCATGTTCTCATAATGAAACTGTGAGTCAGGTATTAAATATTTACAAGTTTCAACTTAGAGGTGAGGGACAGAGAGGGTAGGTAAGGTAACTGAATAAAGTCACACAGCTAGCAAGGAGTTGAGTCAGGATTTAAACCCCAAGTCTTCACTGTATGGGGTCATGTTCCACTGAGTAGGTGGTGAGGCCAGACAGAATGTATGGGGACTGTAATCCTCATAGTCACAACAATAGACTACTACCTACACTATCTGGGAAAAACAGTGAGATATCTCCAAGGAAGTCCAGGAAGGACCAGAATTGTTTCATCTACCTGAGGGTACTGACCTAAGCCTTCTAGGCTTTGAGACTGGGAGCCCAGTCGTGGGCAGAAGGGTGTAAGGAATGATCATCTCTGCATCATATCAGCCTTGTGGCTGGGGTCTCAGTGGTTCTGCTGAAGAGTAGCTTGAAGCTGAGCCTGGCTGGAAAAGAACTCATCAGTTATCTCCAATGGGCAATCTACTGCCAGCTGGAGCACACCAGAGTGTTCCTGCATCTCCAGGGCTCTTTGTCTATGAGGTCACTGAAGCTGATACTGTTTTAGCTTGCTCAGCTAGTTGTGTTCTTAGCTCAGTTATTTCAGCTTTCAGCTATCTAATAACCCTGAGATAATGCTTTCTTCCAGGGTCTCATTTGTTGTTTCTGTATTTCTGGTGGCAATTCTTTCAAACTCTTTACTCCTATGATTATTTCCTTAACTAGTGTTTGGATGTTGATATTTTGTGCTTCCTTCCACTTTTGGGGGACTTTTAGCTGGAGTCTTGTCCTGGTTCATTTCTCCAGTATTTCTTCTTGTTGGTTTAACCATTTTATATAGTATGTTATGAGGTCCCTCTCTCAAATTACTGATCACTCTTGCCTGGATTGACTTGTGTCTAAGTAAGGGAATTAAAGGGTTCACAGTTGTGTAAATTGATATTATTTTAAACTCTGTGTTAGAGCACAGTGGAATAAAAGCCTCTTTTGTTCTTTTTCTTCCCTGTAGGCTATAGGAGCCTGAGGGCTTTTAAACTATAAATAAGTAGGCTTCTTAGCTTAATCACTGACTCCTGTTCAAGAGTTAAATCAGGGAGGGGCAGAGATAATCCATTGGTTATGCAAAGAGACTCTCACATCCCCACCGCTCAGCCACAAAGGTATAAATCTTCTCCAGAGTTTCCTCATTAGTTCTCTGTCTCCTGGTGTCAGCACAGGGCCTCCCACCAGCTGCTGCTCCAGATTCTGTGGAAAGTAGCAATGGAGACTCACAGTTGCATTTGGTGAGTCTCAGGGGAGTCCTCTCTTCCCATCAACCTTCTTTTTTTTGGTGAAACAGACTGGAGGTGGTGTCTCAACTGGTAAACTGCTTGTTACCAGCCACTTAATCTCTCTCTAGGCTCCTCTCTGTCCATGAGCCACATGTTTGCATTCACCAGTGATTTGGTGGGTTCCTGAAGTCATTCTAGTCCAGTCTTGTTGAGGCCCCAGTTCTTCTTTTTTAGTATTCCTAGAAACAATGTATCTTCATTTTCATTGAACTCTTGAAACATTTTGATTTTTTCCTTTATTTCCTCTTTGACCCAGTAGTTGTTTAGTAGTATACTGCTGAGCTTCCGAACATTTTGGGTCTATTAATAATCTTTTGTTGATTGTTAAGTGTTAGTTTAGTTCCACTCTGATCAGAGAAGACCCTTGAGTTGATTTCAATGCTCTTGAATTTGCTGATGCTGTCTTTGTGGCCTAACATATGGTCTATCCTTGAGAATGACCCATTGGGCTTGAGTAGAATGTGTATTCCAGTTTCTTGGAGTGAATGATTTTAAAAATGTCCAATAGTTTTAGTTTATTTATCTCATAATTTAGCTCCCTCGTTTCTTTATTGATTTTCTACCTGGATAATCTGTCAAGCTGAGAGAGTGGAGTGTTGAAGTCCCCTATTATTACTGTGTTTCTGTTAATATATTGCTGTAGCATTTTCATTAGATGTTTGATGTATTTAGATGGCTTCTCATTGGGTGCATAGATGTTAATAGTTTTTAAGTCCTCTTGATTGATCCTCTGAGCATTAAGTAGTGTCCATTTGTATCTTTTTTAATTTTATTGATTTTAAAGTCTATCGTGTCAGATATGAGAATAGCTGTTCCTGTCCATTTTTTGTGGGCCATTGGCTTGTATGATAGTTTTCCATCCTTTCACTTTGAGTCTGTGTTTATCTTGCTGAGTTAGGTGGGTTTCCTTTAGACATCATATTGTTCGGTTGTTCTTTATGATCCATCTTCCTGCTCTGTGCCTTTTAATAGGTGAATTCAGACCATTGACATTTATTGATATCAAAGTTTAAAGATATTTTAATGCTATTCTTGTAGATATTTAGAGTGTTTTGATATATGGCCTATTTATGGTGGTCTGAGTGTTTCTAGGAGACCTTTCAGAGCTTCTTTCAGGGCAGGCTTGGTGATAGTTGATTATTTCAACTGTTGCTTGTCTGAGAAAGTTTTTATGCCTCCACTTAGTCTGAATGACAGTCTAATAGGATACAGTGTTCTTGGTTGAAAGCCTTTCTCATTAACTGGATAGATACCTTGCTGTTCTCTTCTGGCCTGTAGTATTTGTGTGGAAAAGTCTAGTGCTAATCTTATGGGTTTTCCTCTCTAGGTGACTCTGTTTTTCTCTTACAACCTTTGGGATCCTCTTTATCCTTATTCCTTTCCATTCTAATATGATGTATCTTGGTGTCTTTAATACTGTATTAATTCTTTTTGGGACCCGCTGGGCTTCTTGAACCTTTATGTCTTTGAAGTTGTATAGACTAGAGAAGTTCTCAGCTATTATGTCCTGAAGAATGCTTTCTTCCCCTCCTTCTCTTTCTTCCTCTGGTAAGCCAATAATGCATATATTATTTTTTTTGAAATCATCTCATTTGTCTCTGTTGTTGTTTTCAGTATTCTGTTTTCAGGCTCATTTATTCTATTCTTTCTTCACTCTACTGTTTTCTGGAGTTCAACTATTTTATTACCCTGTTCTGATACTGTTTTAGCTTGTTCAGCTTGTTGTGTAGGTTCTGATCCAATTATTCACCATGTTCTCATCAGTAGAACAATGTGGAAAAACTCCCACCATACAGCCCCACTGCTAGACCACCTAGGTGTAGATATTCTCCTGAGTCTCCTCATCAGTTCCCCCCCCCAACCCCCCCATGTCAGCATAGGGTTTCCTTCCTGCTTCTCCAGCCTCTGAGGGTTGTAGCAATAGAGACTTACAGTTGCATTTGGTGAGTATTAAGGGAGTCCTCTCCTCCTTTCAGCAGTCTTTTTTGTTGGTAAAACAGGCTGGATGTGGTGCCTCAACTGTTAAACCACAAGACTGTTACCAGCCACTCAGTACACCCATGGCTTCCACAAACCACACATGTTGCACTCACCAGTGATTTGGTGGGTTCCTGAAGTTGTTCTAGTCCTGTATTGTTGCAGTCCAGGTGTTCTCCTTTGGTATTCCTAGTTGACCTGGGAGAGGAGAGAAGCACAGCTGCTGTTGCTCCCAATTGTCTCATTATTAAGGGATGAACCACCATCTCCTGAATCACAATTCTGAGTTCTTCTGGATGCACCATCCATCCTCCTCCCTCCTTCCACTCTTGTAGTTTCAGAGACCTTTGACATGTTTAGAGGGAGCCAGAAATCAAACACCCATTCATGTAATTCTTAAAGACCTATTAGCAAACTCATGAATACAGATTTTGTTTGACTTTCCATTGACTGCCAGAGTTGGTCACTTATGGCCTTTAAATAAGATGTACTTCCATTAAGGATATTAAAATTAATTATTAAGTGAAAATTTGTTTGAAGATAAACAAAACATGTTTGAAATTCAAAAGACCTACATGTTGAAACTGAGGACTGGCCTCTTGCAACTACTCCTGGGATTGGGTAGCTGGCCTAGATCACCCCCTACACAGGATGCTATCTTTGAACACTCCTGCCACTGAAGCACATTTCTGGGACCTAGATTATGCATTAGCTCATGCAGGACCAGGAGTGGAAACCTCTGTTTCCACTTGTATTTCTGTTTCTTCTCTTTATTCTTCCCTGTCTTGGTGACCTAAATTGCTCCACTGTCCAGATGACTTGCCTATGCCTGATCTTGCAGGTTATAGGCATCTGAACAGGTGGTCTCTGTGAATCTGCATTCTCACAAGAGGAGGTTTGATCAGGTCTGTCAGTTCATCTGTGCACCTGATTCTAAGGGCTACAGTAGGGGGACTACAAGAATAAGCATGCTGCCAGGACAATCCTGTAGGTTGGAGGCACATCCAGAGAGAGGGCAGTGGTCGTGGTCTTGTGGATAACAGTGGGGATAGTATAGCACTCAGTCTCCAGCCACTCTGACTGCCAACCTCAAGGGCTAAGGGGCAGGCCTTCCCAAGCTATTCAGATAGACCTCTCCAAGATACTCCAATAGTCCTCCCAAGATGCTCAGACAGACCTACTCCAGATGTTCAGACATTTCTCCCTCCACAAGATAAGTTACTTTGGTAACCACATGGGTTATTTTAGTTGTGGCTAATCAAGGCCCTTCCCTTAACAGAGTGAAAATTGGGAAGTCTTTCTTAGAATTATAATTTTTTGCGCTTAATCCGCTGCACCAGAATTATAATTTCTTAATCAGGAATAACCTTTAGAGAAACTTACTTGAGGATCAGGGTAAATCTCGTTACAGAGTATACCCAGTTACCTGGTATTCTTTATGATAATTAACATTTCCACACTGTGTGTCCCCCCCTTACTCTCTCCATGAAAATTTGGGCCCCACCACATTAAACTCAGAGTATATGCTTCCATTTGCCCCACTTTGAATCATGTCTTTGTAGATTCCCTACATTTACATAATTAAACTTGACTTTCTTGTCCAATGACAGATGAGTGGCAAGGAAGTGGACACACACACACACACACACACACACACATACACACACCACACTCATCTGTAAGAAATAAGATCATCTCTTTTGCTACACTGTAGGTGGAACTTGAGGGAATCATGTTAAATGAATTAAGCCAGAAGGAGAAGGGTAAGTATCAGATGACCTCCCCTACTCATAGGAGAGACATAATAAACAAAGAAAGAGAAATACAGATTATAACTTTAACTGTGGTCTCATGTAGCATGAGTCAAGGACTCTGAAGGGATGAACTGAAGGGGATTGAAAGAAAGTTGGGAACCCAGTGTACTTGGATAGAGGAAGATGATAAGTTGCTGGAAGATATAGTGTGCTTTCCACTATCATGGGGACATAAGGAAATATACATATGTGACAATGGTCTTGCAAGCAAGTCATCATTTTCCCCAATAAAGGACTTTGGGGTCCTGGTGCTTGATGGTGGAAAAGGACCTAAGTTGGGGGTGAGAGTGTTTTCCAGCTGCTGATCATATTTACCCATGTGTCAACAATGGTACTGTAAACCATTAACCACCTAATATAATGACATTTAAAAGAAGAAAAGAGGACTAAAAAAATTAAAGTTTCTTGTGCTTTAAGGAAACAAAACATTTTTTTCTCTTCCTATTCTGTCTAATGTTAATCTGATTACTGGACTAGCAAAGGAGAACCTCTATCTAGGGTTGCGAGGCATTTTCTCTTCTCCCCCACAGTTTGGAGGGCTAGGAGGCCTTTGTGGTTAACTCTGCACTGTCTGGATTGTCCTGAACTGTGTTCTTCCTGTGTACAACACTCAGCCTCTGTATCTGTGCTGTACCCACTGGTTAATGGACAGTGGAGGCTGCCTGCTGGCCAGGGATCTGCTATTCTGCTTGTGAGGACCAAATTCATCCAATTTGGTGTGTTCCTATGGAAGTGCCTACCTTCAAGAGTTGATAAGGTGGGAAGCTTTTAGAGCTAAATGCTTTCTGGCTGGAGAAGCAGGCTGTGGGTGCAGGAAGCAGTTTCCCTGACAAACTGGTTACTCTGCTCCCAGTGGATGGGTGAGAAGGGCTTTGCCCCTACCCAGAGAACAAACCGTGGCAGCCTAGAAAAGTACCAGCAGCTCAAGATAGTGTAGTTACATGGCAATGTCATCAGGAGGTGTGGCTGGTCTCACTTAATGGATTCTTTGAAGATTGAAGCTGTCAACAATCAGATATGAAATTTTTATAGGACAAGAGGAACTCTATTAAGTTCCCTCCATCTCAGCCAGTCCGAGGGACTTCTAAAATGAAATAACAGCTCAAGGAAAAAAAGCACATTCGACATGTTGCCAAAAGTAAAAAAATAAGCCTCAGTATGGGAAATGACAAAGACTTCAAACAGACATTGTCAGGGTGTAATAAAGTTGAGATGGATTAGTGGGAAGTGAAACTTCCCACAGTGTGTCCTGCTGCTGCCCGGTGCAGGGAGCAGGAGGCGCCTGGCCCATTCATCTCACGTCCCAGTTCCTACAGACTAAGCATGAAGAATGGCAAGGAAGCCCACAAGTAAACAGCCTATCCTTCACTTCCCGGGAACACAGGCCCTGGTTCTTTCCTGCAGAGACCAGAATAAAGATAGATTACCTGGTGGGGCACAGGCAGGTGAGCTTGGCCACACCTTGAACTCTTCTAAACAGGTTTCTGGAATAAGTGGCAAGAAAAGACTCATGGCTTGAATGATGGATGCACTTTTGATTAGCAGGGGAATGTTCCAATCTTCCTGGTCCACTGCAGTCTCTTCTGCTGGTCAGGGGGAGGCCTGGTGGCCAGGGTGTTCTGCCAGGGCATCAACTCCTCTCCTACCCCAGTTGTCCCCGCTTCCACAATGAAACTGGCTCAGCAAGGGCTGTGTGCTCCCTGGTTCATTTCTTATCACTGTGCAGAGATCACATTTCCTTTTCTTGCTACCAGGGCTATCTTCCGTTCTACAAAGTTTCACTATTCCTGTGGCCGCTTCTTTCTTTCTTTCTTTCTTTCTTTCTTTCTTTCTTTCTTTCTTTCTCTCTCTCTCTCTCTCTTTCTTTCCTTCCTTCCTTCCTTCCTTCCTTCCTCCTCCTCTTCCTTCTCTCTCTTTCTCTCTTTTTCACTTCTTTTCTTTCTTCCTCTGTCTTTCTTTCAGGGCAGACTCTGAAATGCATTTGTGTGCATGTGAATATTTATGCTCTCCATCCTGAAACCTTAATGTCCCCTACATCCCCTGTGAAGGTGTTAAGAGGTGAGACCTTTGGCAGTAAATTAAGTCACAAAGTCACAAGCCTTATCAGTGGGGCCCCAGTGAGCTCCCTCTCCATGTACTCTTCCTTCAAACCCCCCTCCCCATCATGAGGACACAGTGAAAAATTGCACTTAACTGAAGACTCTCACCATGCTAGCACCTGCCACTGTACTTGCTGCCTTTAGAACCATGAGAAGCCTGTTTCTGCTGTTTGTAGCATCCCAGTCTGTGGAATTTCCTTATAGCAGCCTGAACAAAAACAACAGAGGAACAGATATAACACAACACTCGCCAGTTTAACTCTTTTCAAGTACATGGTTCAGAGGCATTCAGTACATTCCCATTGTTGCACCACCATCACCACTATCCACTCCTAGAACTGTTTCAAATCCCAATGGATTTTGTCCCCATTAAACACCAACACCCTAACTCCCTTGTCATTCCTGGCACACAGCCTTCTACTTTCTCTCTCATCTGGGTGAAACCCCATAGCGATTCCTTCTGCATCTGACATTTTCCATTCGGCATAATGCCTGCAAGTTTTTTCCATGTTGTAACTGTGCCAGAATGTTCTTTGTTTCTTAGGCTGCATGTTGAAAGGTGACTGCTGGCCCTTGTGAATGGATGGTAAGGCTGACAGAGACCTGCACAGGTAGCCTCTGGACTTTGAACTGGGGTTTTCCTGGACTGCCCTCTGACTTTTCTCTATCTGAGCAAACCATAGGGCTCAGAGCCTGAGAAAGGTGGGGCAGTGATATAACCAGTAGCTTGGGCCCTCTGTGAAACTCACATAGCTGAAGTCTAAGTCTCAAGGTGGGGACAGCTCTGGATCCCAGCTCATATGGATCCTATAATGAATTTTAATGGAGAGTATAGAAGGGAGCCACTACCATCATCCCAGCTGTGGTCAGGGACCTCTGACATCTATCCTGCTGCATTCTAGCTCCCCCTAGTATCAGGGGCTCAGATGGCTTTCTGGGGATCCTTACCCCATTTCCTGTTACTGAGCTTGCCTACCTGTTCTTCCTCAGTGGCTAGACCGTGCCAAGGTGCCAAGGGCTAAATTAAAACCAGTGACCTGCAAGTGAAGGGCCCCAAATCCCATTATCTGCTCCATAGCCTTCTCACCCCATTCTTCTCTCTCTCTCTCTCTCCTCGGTAGGGACTTGTCAGCAGCCGTTAGAGTCGCTTGGTTATAAATCTGTCACTTGGCAGGAACCAGGCTCCATTTCAGCATGCAGAATTTGTCTTCACATTTGGGAAAGTTATTATTATTTTAAAAGTAATTGCCCATTTTACACCTCTCCTCCACTCCCCCCCCCCCCCAATTCTTCTTGTCTGTGTTGGGAGTGTTCTTATTGAAAGTGAAACCAGGGAGCTATTGTCTGCCCTGGGATGGATCAAGGGACCATACAAATGTGTCCAAATGCGCTGTGACAAATCTAGGTTATTTCTCTGCAAAGATATTGTGCAGGCTTGGATTTTAAGTCTGAAGGAGCTTCAAAGTGTGAAATGTTCAAAGTAGCTTGAGAGTCTTTGATATGAGGCGGTGTGGACATCAGATCCGATGGGTTGCCTGAACGCAGGGGTTGGGGGCACACTTTAAAAGGGGCCCCTGTGGAGTCTAGTCAGTTTCTCTGTGGAGCACACTGGCCTCTCCTGTGTATCCCCAAAGCAGAAGTCTAACAAGTATGCTCTGTTGTTCAGGACTTGGGGTGGCCAGGAATACCAGGCCTGCTATTGCCTTTGTGTGACTTGGGGCCATGCCCAGCCCTCTTTGCATCCCCCTATGTGAAATGGGATAGAGGGGGGCGAGTTGACTCTGTGAGTTCAGTAATCTTACCTGTTTACATCGTCTTCCTCTTACCCTTCTTAGCAAAGTCTGTGGGGAGAGAACTTGGGGTCTAGTCTTCTCTGCTTCTGTTTGAAACACAGGGAGCTGGTTTGCTGTGGCCAGTTTTTTTCACCTGGTTTTCTTACGCAGCCTCAAGAGGGCCCTCAAGATAGTTCACTTGAGGGGCCAGGTAGTGTGGCTCACCTGATTGAGCACACATGTTACAATGAGCAAGGACCGAGGTTCGAGCCCCTGGTCCCCACCTGCAGGGGGAAAGCTTCACAAGTGGTGAAGTAGGGCTGCAGGTGTCTCTGTCTCCTCCTTCCCTCTCTATTTCTGGCTGTCTCTATCCAGTAAGTAATTAAATATAATAAAAATACTTTTAAAAACTCTCTTGGATAGTGCACTTGCTAAGTCATGCACACAAATCATGTTCAAGTCCACCTCCCACCACCACATGGAAGGAAGCTTTGGTGTTGTGCTTTCTCTGTCTCTGCCTTTCTATCTGCAAAAGTCTGCCTGCAGCAGTGAAGATCCTAATGACAACAAACAATAACAATAAAGAGGAGAGAGAAACAAATAAAAAAGGGAGAGACAGAAATGAAGAAAGAAAGAAAGAATTAAAGAAAGAAAGGAAGAAAAAGAGAGAAAGAGAGAAATGAAAAATTCTCCCTTGGTGCTGAGTGAATGATTCTGAGGAAGGAGAGGAAGGGTGTGGGCTGCGGGAGCTTTGAGGTCCTGGTGCATGATGGTGGAAAAGGACCTAAGTTGAGGGTGAAAGTATTTTGTAGACAGACACCTATCACAGGGAGATGAAAAATTGTACCCATATGTCAACAGCAGTATTATAAACGATTTACTCTTTCCAATAAAATGATAATTTTTTTAAAGGAGTGGTTTCAACTCAGGAATTTTGAGGAAAATAATAATAATAATAATTCTCGCAAAGATATTAATCTACTGCATGTCACATGGTAATAAGAATGCAATTATTTATTATGACAATAATATAGCTCATATGAAAACAAAATATCAATTTACTAATTGTAATACACAGTTTGCATTATAATAATGTAATGCATATGTAGTAACATGTAATGTAGTATGATATAATAATTAGAACACATTACAAATGTTTGTTATAACATACTTTAAGTATATAACACAACACAAAACAATGACACATCATGACATGGCATAATGTGAGATAACATGCATGATATAGAGTTAGACTCTAGTAGCAAATCAGATAACAGTACCGTGAGACAGACACAACCGGAAACATAGGACTTGTCCTGACTCCTGAACCCTCCAAAGCTTCACTGGGATGCAGATACCATGATAAACATGACCACCTTTTTTATTTTCAGTTCAGCATATAAATACCACTAACTGTAAACCCCACTGATCTCATCTGGGTCCGATATTCAGTACAGGAGCCTGTGTAACCTCTGCATCCCTGTAGATCTGAGCTAGCATTCCATGTTTGTAACTAGGAACATTCTAGGCTGCACCCATTTCAGGACCCACCTTCCTTGAGTCACATAGTATGCTGACTGAGCCTTCCTTGGACAGCTGGGTAGTCCCTACCATTATTGTTCCACTTTGAGGGCAACTTCCTGTAGAGTCCCACTGGAGGGTACACAAGATTCCCAGCAATAATGGAGAGAGGGATCTGTTAGCGGTCTAGGCCCATCATATCTATGTGGCAATCCCAGGATTTTTTGACTAGGGTCCCAGATGATGGAGTTGTCCACTTCATTTTACAGATGATGACTCTGAGACCTAGTGAGGCTAAGGTGCCACACTGTCACCCATTAAAAAGTGGCAGAGCTGGGATTTGAATCTAGGTATTATGACTCCCACCTCTGTGTCTTGGTCACATATGAACCACATCCCCTTGACTGCAGTGATCTAGGCCTCTCAGCCTCCCACTTTGTGGTGCTGACATGTACTGCTGACACTGAGGGCCTTGGGCTGCTTCCAGGGGTCTTCTTCCACTCTGGTTGCTGCAGAAGTCTAGACAAGCTAGGGATGGCAGGTATCATGTGATGCAGGGACTGTGACTGCTACTTTCTGGTTGAAGTCTTGCAAGTTGAGCATGAGTCCCCTTCATTCAGAGGCTGGTGGTAGCAGAGCTGAGGGACCAGGGAGAGGAGTCACAAACAAATTTGATGTGAATTCACTGTCCAGATTCCTGCACACTGCTGGCATTCTTCCTCATGTAACTGACATGTGGAAAAGAGAAGGCACATGAAAGGAGAGGCTGTCCCTCTCCCCTGTAGCTCACAGGAGATAATCAACCATTTGTTCCTTCCTGGAGGGGCAAGGCCAGTATGAAGAGGCAGCCACACATGTAGGGTCTCTGGCCTAGGGGTTAGTCATCCGGGGTGAGACTATGCTGATCTATATCCTTCCTCCCACTGACAATCAGGGGCTTGGGACTCTACATGAGCCATATAGATATGGTGGCTCACAGGAAAGTAGGCATGTTTGGAAAATGTCATGTGTCCCTCAGTAAAAGACCCCAAATCTAAGGGTTAGTGGGGCATAAGAACTCTATTACCTTTGGGGAAATGAATGACAGTAGGAAATCTATGTTCATAATATCTGACAGGTTGACTTAACATTTTTTTTAAAAAAGATGTCACCAGGGTTATTGCTGGGACTTGGTGCTTGCATGACAAATCCACTACTCCCTGCAGTAATTTTTCCTCCTACTTTTTTAATTTCTTTTTTTAAAATGTTTTATTTATTTATTTATTTATTACCTTTTTCTGCCCTTGTAGTTTTATTGTTGTAGTTATTATTGTTATTGTCATTGTTGGATAGGACAGAGAGAAATAGAGAGAGGAGGGGAAGACAGGAGGAGAGAAAGATAGACACCTGCACACCTGCTTCACCGACTGTGAAGCGACTCCCCTGTAGGTGAGTAGACGGGGGCTTGAACCGGTATCCTTACACTGGTCCTTGCACTTTGTGCCACCTGCTTTTAACCCTATGTGCTACTGCCAGACTCCTTACTTTTTTATTTCTTTAGGTTTTCTTTTTGACAGAGACAGAGAGAAACTGAGAGGGAAGGAAGAGATAGAGAGGGAGAGAGACAGAAAGACATCTGCAACACTGCTTCATTGCTTGTGAAACTTCCACCCTGCAGGTAGGGACAGGGGACTTGAACCCAGGCCCTTCAACATGGTAATGTGTGCACTCTACAGGGTTTGCCACCACCTGTCTGGGACAGTTTGACTCTTTTTTTTTTTTAAGATTTTATTTATTTATTTATTCCCTTTTGTTGCCCTTGTTTTATTGTTGTAGTTATTATTGTTGTTGTTATAGATGTCATTGTTGTTGATAGGACAGAGAAAAGGAGAGAGGAGGGGAAGACAGAGAGGGGGAGAGAAAAATAGACACCTGCAGACCAGCTTCACCGCCTGTGTACTGGTCCTTGTACTTTGTGCCACCTGTGCTTAATCCGCTGCACTACCGCCCAACTCCTGACAGTTTGACTCTTAAGGAGTTCAGGACTGTGGACCCTTGTAGGTTTTCACTGAACGGGACGCTGGACAGAGGCAATAATTCTGGCTAAATTGCGAAGGCCCCTGCAGAGTCAGAGGCCTGAGAAAGTACTGGAGGTCACGGTGACACCATAAGAAATAAATTTGCTACCCAGCCCCTCTAGCTCCCCTGCCTGCTCAGCAACAGGAAGGCTAAGCAGGATCACTCATGGGAAACCCCACCCACAGCTGATAGACAGTTATTTTATTGTAAGCCTCTTTGATGGAAGTTAAAACTGTGGATCAGAGAGTTTGGGCTTAGGTGCCTGGGGGAACTGATTGCTAGTACACAGGAAATTATGGGGCTATGGACCCCCCAGTGAAGGGTTTATTTTGCTAGAGAGGGTGGAGCTATTGCCTGAGAGATCTGTGTGTTCCTACTGTGATGGCTCTGCTGTACTTGGTGTAAGAAGTCCTTCTCTTTATCCTTTAGGACAGGACCCTGGGCCTTGGGACAGGTTCACCCAATAGCCCTCTGCCTCTTCTCTGCCTGGGTTTGGACGCTGTTTGCAGGGAAATGATGAACAGCACCTCTGTCCCAGAGGAAGAGAGCCAAGCCAGTCAGATCCACTCCCAGGAATTTTTCTGGAGCAGTGGGAAAAGGAGTTTTCTTCTTCCCTCTTATCTCTTTTTATCTATCCTCCCTCTCTCCTATCATCAGCCACAGCCAGTGAGAGCCAGGACCTCCTGCTCCTTTTGGGTGATCATCCTGGCTGCCATGTGGGACAGTTTGTCTAAAATAGGAAGGCAACACAGAGGAATAGGAATCTGAGAGAGGGAGGTAGAGAGAGTGAAAAGGGTACACACACACACACACACACACACACACACACACACACACACACACACACACCCCACTATGAAACCTTTAGCAATATGCAAGTCAGTTCTACCCCTGATCCACTGCAATGGTGGGGAGTTTCAATTATTGTTCTTAGGCTCTGTGCCAAGTGTATCAAATTTTCCATGCCTATACCAATTTTAAGAGGTAATATTCTCTTTCTCTTCCTCGTTCTTTTCTTCCTGTTGTTGTAAGGGCTTCACTACTCTGGGATAACCTTTTCAGAGAGAGGCAAAGAAAAATACAGAGACACAGAAAGAAGGGAAGACACCAAAGCACCAGTGCAATAGGGACTGGGTTCAAATCTAGATTGCCAGTGTGGTAAAGCAGAACACTATCCAAGTAAGCTCTTATTTATTTATTTATTTATTTAATCATCATCATTATTTTTTTTACCACAGCACTGCTCAGTTCTGGCTTCTAGTTGTGCAGGGCATTGAACCAGGCACTTCTGAGCCTCAGGCATGAGAGTGTCTTTGCATCATCATTTGGTATCTACCCCAGCCCCCTTTTCTAGTTTGGATACCACTAGGTGGATTGCTGAGGCTCTGTGCCAGCACTAGGAACCCAGGGATGCTGATGGCTCACCCCCTTCCCGCCATCTAATAACTTCCCATTTGTTATTTCTCTCTGACTTTAAAGTTCAATGAGAAATTGAGAGGAAGGGGTGAGATAGAGACGTGGAGAGAAAGAGAGACCCCCGCAGACCTGCCTTACCTTTCCTCCCCATGCATCTGGGGAATGAATGGGGCTCCAGCATTGGTCCTTGTGCTTAAGTAAGCTATTTTACCAGCTTGAGGTAGACATTTATATTATTTCATGATTTTAAATGAGGCTTTCAGGTGGTAGACCTTATTGAGGGCGAGTCCTGTGGCTCAGAGGGCTCAGAGCTGGTATCCTGAGCCTAGAGCTGCCACTTGAGTGGGCAACTAGGGACACATGTGAAAGCAGTCTCCCAGGTCCTAGCCACACAGCCTGCTGCAGACATCAAATAAGTATTTGTGGATGAAGCTCATCCCTGAGGCTATGGACTTGAGTTTGCCCTTTTGGGTTTCTGTGTCCACACAGATGTGTTCTGTCCTTTGTGCTTACCTGTGGGCATGTATGCAAGGCTGGCCTCTCCTAACCTGTACATGTGGTGGGCCTGGACATTCCCAGCCCAGCCAGCAGAACACTACCTCCAGACAATTAAAAAAAACTTCTCTGGAATTATTTATCTGAAACTTTTTAGAGTCTGAGGTGGGCTGGACCACTGTCAAGAGAAAACTGGTGTCTCAGGACCTTTGGACTATTTGTTCCCATTCAGAAGCAGCTTCCTTGTTTGATGAGAACAGTAACACCCAGGTCAGCCTGTTCTTTGGGAGATTTGAAAAGAGGCTGGAGAAATGTTCTGAAGAAAGCAAATAGCTCTGGATTCTTGTCCCCATGTGGTAAACTCCAAGCCAATGGGAGGAAGATCAGACATGACTTCATTTGTTCCTTAGCCCTGGAGAGATCAAAGTCCTGGCTGGCGAAGGTGACCTCATCTTCAAAAATGTCCCTCAGACAATAGTGTAGAGGACCAGCTCAGTAGTGGGGGCTGGAGGTCCACTGGGGAGTCTGCTTTCCTCTGTTTCCATCCAACCCCATAGCCCCCTCTTCCTGGGGTCTGAGCAGGGATGGGGAAGCAGAGGGAGCCCTGATGGAGATGTGGAAGGAGAGGTGGAAGAAGTCCAATGCCCTCTAATAGCCAGTGCCATGCCCTTGTGACATGCCCCCCTCGCCCCATCTCTTTCCTCTAAGATCCTGAGTCTGTCCCCAAGGGCCATACACTCAATCCTCTCTTGGCAGCTTTCTTCCTTCCGTAGCCTGACAGTCTGGCAAATTAAAGGCTTGAGGGCCCATGTTCGGGAGTGTGTGGGAATTTCCAGCAGTGGGCCATGGTCCCTTTCTTTCTTTCTTTCTTTCTTTCTTTCTTTCTTTCTTTCTTTCTTTCTTTCTTTCTTTCTTTCTTTCTTATTGATTTAATAATGATCAACAGGACCATAGGATAAGAGGGTACAGTTCCACACAACTTCTATCACCAGAGTTCTGCATCCCATACTCTCCATTGGATGCTTTCGTGTTCTTTGTCCCTCTGGAAGCATGAACCCAGGGCCATTTTCAAGTGCAGAAGGTGCGAGGTCTGGCTTCTGCAATTGCTTCTCCGCTGGACATGGGTGTTGGCAGGTTGGTCCACACTCCCAGCCTGTTTCTATCTTTCCTTTATGGAGCAGGGCTCTGGAGAGGTGAGGTTCAGGATACATTGGTGAGGTCATCTGCCTAGTGAAGTCAGGTTGATGTCATGGTAGCATCTTCAGCTTGGTGGCTGAAAGGCATTAAGATATAAAGCATAACAAATTGTTTAGTAATCAGGAACCTAAAGGTAATACTATAACAGTGTAGTAAGGGTCAGGCTGGAAACCTGGGTCTTGTGCAAGACAAGGCAGGTATACTATCCAGGTGGGTTAAGTTAGCCAAACAGGAGAATTTACTTCTGTTGTTAAGCTTTTCTCTGACCATTTACACCTCTTGGCTGCACCAGTCCCTGGCAGCCAATACACCAACCAAGGGGGAGGGTGCTGGTCCTGGGGTCACCATGCTCAGACAGAGGGGATGGTTCAGCAATAAGGGGGTGCAAGTAGACCCTGCAAGACCCTGCTCTTTTTTAAAATTATTTATAAAAAGAAAACACTGACAAAACCATAGGATAAGAGGGGTAAACACCACACAATTCCCACCACCAGTACTCCATATCCCATCCGCTACACTGATAGCTTTTCTATTCTTTATCCCTCTGGGAATATGGACCCAGGGTCATTAAGAGGTGCAGAAGGTGGGAGGTCTGGCTTCTGTAATTGCTTCCCCGCTGAACATGGATGTTGGCAGGTAGATCCATATCCCCAGCCTCTCTCTTTCCCAAGTAGGGCTGGGCGCTGGGGAGGTGGGGCTCCAGGACACATTAATGGAGTTATCTGCCCTGGGAAGTCCTGTTGGCATCATGGTAGCATCTGGAACGTGGCGGCTGAAAAAAGAGTTAACATATAAAACCACACAAATTGTTGATTAATGAACCTAAGGTCTGAAATATTGCAGATGAAGATTTGGGGGGGGGTCTCTGTTTTGTAGATAGTTAGTAGGCCTATTTTAGTTATATTCCAAAGGACCCATGACTGTACTATTTTTTTTCTTGAGCCTGACATCTGATATGCAGGTAGATCCAAGTTGATGTCATCGCTGGAAAAATGACCAGAAAGTTGGATCAGGGAAGAGAGTACCTCCCAAATATGGGAAAGGTGTATAAATAATGTTGACTGTAAACCCTATCGATTTTATCTGATCTGGAGCCTGTATTCAGCCCAGGAGCCTATGTAACCTCTGCATCCCTGTAGATCTGAGCTCGCCTTCTGTTGTTGGGCTAGCTTCACGGGTGGGAGAGGGAGACGACCAGGGACTCATTGCTGAGTGGTACGCAGTTCAGTCTTTATTCATGTGGAAAGCAGCACATCTAAGCTATCTCTAATCACAATCTTGAGGCGGAAGAGTCAGGTCCGAAGAGGATGTACAAAGGATAGGGGGTGGGGAGAAGGAAAAAGCGTGCAAAACAGTGAGGATTAAACCAATGCCCTGGAGGCAGGGCGGTGCTTAGTTAACAGTGGGTATGTAAATAGAATACAGTGTTAAGCAGGGGGGATTAAACTAATGAAACAGAAGGGGGTCTTAGAAGCAGAATTTAGAAGCATACCAACATTCTGTGATGAGTATGAACAGTCTAAGCTGCACCAATTTCAGGACTCATCTTCCTCAGGTGGTAGATTAGAGTATGTTATACAGCCTCCCATTTGGAGGACAGAACATTCTGTACCATTGCTGATCCATATTGAGGGAAAGGTCCTATGAGGACCCACAAAGGGGTCCATTGTGTTGTTCCTGATGGATATGACCAGTGACAATGGAGAGAGGAATCTATTTGAGGACTAGGCCCATCATGTCTGTGTGGGAATCCCAGGACTCCACAACTAGGGCCCCAGCTGATGGGGTGGCCCCAGCTGATGGGGTCATTCTTAAAGTATTCCAGTCTCTTGCCCTTATTCAGCTTTTGTAGTTTTTACTTTGACAAGGTTAGCTTTGGAGTGATTGAGGGAAGTGTAAATAGCAAGTAGGTGAGGAGGGTATCTAGGTTTAAGTGGAAACTATTTCATTATGAACTTTATGGTGTCTTTTTAGGGCTATTTGCTTGATGCATATACTGACTCACTACAGACTTTTGTACACTTTTGCTTTCAGGTATATATTTTGCCCTAATTAATGGATACATGTAGGGAACTGTGAGGCTGAGGGTTGAGTGTGGTAAGGACCGCCTGTGGAAAAACAGGTGCCTGGAGGAACATTCAACCCATCAGCCTCCCTCACCTGGGGTAGAGCACGGGGGGGGGGGGGCGTTGGCTCTCCAGGGCTTTGTCCTCCCTATCAGCTTCCCCTGCTTCACAAGAGTCCTGCATTCTCCATATGTTAACATACTAGTTCACTTCCTTATTTTCAGACCATTGTTCTGCTCAGTCGAACAGTAACCAGAAGCTCCCTCACCGCTTTCCTGCCTCCTTTTGTTTTGACCATGCATGGCTCGATTCTTTCTTGCCCACACAAAGACCCCCTCTCTCTCTCCCTCTCTTCTTGTGTACCAACTGATAATCCCCCTTCTTCATTTCTGACCGGCTCAGCAATTACTGGAAAAAACACTCGCCCCTTCCCGCACCTGGCACCATAACCAAAAAAGGGGAAGTAAACTGCTTCCTCCTCTGCATCCCCCTTCCACCCTTTATAAACTCTGTTCTGCCCATCAATAAATGGGTTATCTGGTGCCATAAGCCCCCTGGGGTGATCTCTGGTCTCGTCTCTCGCCGCAGGTCTCAGAGGTACCCCATTCGTGCTTGCCCCTGCTGCAGTCTTGGGACAAGTTCTCCTCTACACCTATCTCCAGTGGCCAGTGTAGACAGTCACGCAGAGAGAGCTGGACTCAAGATAGGCTCCCCATGAGAAAACTGGCAGATACAGGTGTACCTACCTATGCCTTATCTCGTGAGACCTGGTCTATTTCTAGGTTTTGGGGCTTTGTTAAGAAGTGAACCATCCGAAATGGAATTAGAGAATACTATGAAAAAGGAAAGGTCTCACCTGAGTAATGAGGCTGAAGGGTTGGCATTCCATGCCTGATGTCTCTGGACACAGTCTGAAGTGAAGCATGCTGAGGTAGTACTCATTGCATTGATTAGGACCAGCAGATGAAGTATCATTTGGTATGTATTGAAAGAAGCGTGCAGGAAATTTAGCCCCACCCTAGAGGTTCCAGGACTGGGGGAGATATAGGCTCTATAGAGGAAGCTTCTGCACAGCCAAAGAAACCATTACACAAAGAGACCCCCTCACAGAATGGGAGAAGATCTTCACAAGCCATACATCAGACAAGAGACTAATCACTAAAATATATAAAGAGCTCGAGATTCGACTTCCGGAGGCGGAGCTACGAGCAGCAGATCGCTTTCTCTCCTCTCCTCTCCTCTCCCGGATCAACTAGGAATACCAAAGGAGACCACCCGGACCGAAACAAGACAGAACTAGAATGACCACAGAAACCCAGTAAATCACCCGTGAGTACAAACACGCGTGGCTGGTGACAGAGAGGAGAGAGGGGCCTAAGGAGAGATTAAGTGACTGCTAACAGTTCAACAGTTTGTCAGTGGAGACACCACCTCCAGTCTGCTCCACCAACAAGGGGACAGCTGAAGGGAGGAAAGGACTCCCCAGAGACTCACCAAGTGCAACTCTGAGTCTCCATTGCTACTACCCTCAGAATCTGGAGCAGCAACAGGGAGGGACACCAGGGTACAGAGATCTAACCGGGAAACTCAGGAGAAGACCTATACCTCGGTGGCATAGCTGAGGGGCTGTGAAAGTCTCTTTGCATAACCACTGGATTATCTCTGCCACACCCTGCTTTATCTCTTGGTCAGGAGTCAGTGATTAAGCTAAGAAGCCTATTGATAGTTTAAAAGCCCTCAGGCTCCCATAGCCTACAGGGAAAAAAAAAAAGGCTTTTACACCACTGAACTCCAACTCAGGGATTGAAAAAACTGTTAACTTATATAAAATGGTTAAAACAACAAGAAAAAATATTGGAGACTCGAACCAGGACAAGAGTCAAGCTAAAAGTCCTCCAGAGGGTGAAGCACAAAACAACGAGTTCAACATCCAAACATTAGGCAAGGAAATAATAACAGGAGTGAGTAAAGAATTTGAAAAAATTGTAATCAGAAATGCAGGAACAACAAATGAGAATATGGAAGAAAATTCTAATAATCTCATGGTTATTAGAGAGCTGAAAGCTGAAATCGCTGAGCTAAGAAGGCAACTAGCTGAACAAGCTAAAACAGTATCAGAGCAGGGCAACAAAATAGATGAACTCCAGAAAGCAGTAGAGGGCAGAGAGAATAGAATCAATGAGGCTGAAGACAGAATTAGCAAGATTGAGGATGAATTAGAGACAACTAAAAAAGAAGTAAGAGATCTCAAAAAGAGATTAAGAGATGCTGAAAACAACAACAGAGTCCTATGGGATGACTTCAAAAGAAACAATATACGCATTATTGGCTTACCAGAGGAAGAAAGAGAAGGGGAGGAAGAAAGCATTCTCCAGGCCATAATAGCTGAAAATTTCTCTAGTCTAGACAACATCAAAGACATAAAGATTCAAGAAGCCCAGAGGGTCCCAAACAGAATTAACCCAGACCTAAAGACACCAAGACATGTCATACTTAGATTGGAAAGGAATAAGGATAAAGAAAGGATCCTCAAGGCTGCAAGAGAAAAACCAAGAGTCACCTACAAAGGAAAACCCATAAGATTAGCAGCAGACTTTTCCATACAAACACTACAGGCCAGAAGAGAATGGCAAGATATCTATCGAGTGCTCAATGAGAAAGGCTTTCAGCCAAGAATACTATATCCTGCTAGATTGTCATTCAGACTAGATGGAAGCATCAAAACCGTCTCAGACAAGCAACAGTTGAAGGAAGCAACCATCACCAAGCCTGCCCTGAAAGAAGTTCTGAAAGGTCTCCTATAAATAGTCAGACCACCACAAATAGGACATATATCAAAACACTCTAAAACTCTACAAGAATGGCGTTAAAATATCTTCAATCTTTGATATCAATAAATGTCAATGGCCTGAATTCACCTATAAAAAGACACAGAGTAGAAAGATGGATCAGAAAACACAACCCAACAATATGTTGTCTACAGGAAACTCACCTAACGCAACAAGACAAACACAGACTTAAAGTGAAAGGATGGAAAACTATCATTCAAGCCAATGGCCCACAAAAAAGGGCAGGAACAGCTATTCTCATATCTGACATGATAGACTTTAAAATAGATAAGATTAAAAAAGATAGGAAGGGACACTACTTAATGCTCAGAGGATCAGTCAATCAAGAGGACTTAATAATTATTAATATCTATGCACCCAATGAGAAGCCATCTAAATACATCAAACTTCTACTGAAAGAGCTACAGCAATATATTAACAGTAACACAATCATAGTAGGGGACTTCAACACCCCACTATCTCAACTTGACAGATCATCCAGGAAGAAAATCAGTAAAGACATAAGGGAGCTAAATGAAGAGATAGATAAACTAGAACTATTGGACATTTTCAGAGTCATTCATCCCAAGAAACTGGAATACACATTTTACTCAAATCCACATGGATCATTCTCAAGGATAGACCATATGTTAGGCCACAAAGACAGCATCAGCCTATTCAAGAGCACTGAAATCATCCCAAGCATCTTCTCAGACCACAGTGGAATTAAACTAACACTTAACAATCAACAAAATATTAGTAACAGTCCCAAAATGTGGAAGCTCAACAATACACTTCTTAACAACTTTTGGGTCAAAGAGGAAATCAAGGAAGAAATCAAAATGTTTCGAGAGTTCAATGAAAATGAAGACAAAAGCTATCAAAATATTTGGGACACAGCTAAAGCAGTCCTAAGAGGGAAGTTCATAGCTATACAAGCACACATTAGGAAACAAGAAAAGGCACAAATAAACAGCCTGATTGCACATCTTAAAGACCTAGAAGAAGAACAACAAAGGAATCCTAAAGCAACCAGAAGAACAGAAATCACTAAAGTTCGGGCAGAAATAAATAACATTGAGAATAGGAAAACCATACAAAAGATCAATGAAAGTAAATGTTGGTTCTTCGAAAGAGTAAATAAAATCGACAAACCTTTAGCCAGACTCACAAAACAAAAAAGGGAGAAGACCCAAATAAATCGGATAGTAAATGAAAGAGGAGAAATCACAACAGACACTGCAGAAATTCAACATATCATGCGAGGCTTCTATGAACAACTATATGCCACCAAGCTAGAGAACCTGGAAGAAATGAATGATTTCCTAGATACCTACCAACTTCCAAAACTAAGTAAAGAGGAAGTGGATAACATGAACATGCCCATCACAGCTAATGAAATTGAAACAGTTATCAAAAATCTTCCCAAAAATAAAAGTCCTGGACCAGATGGTTTTACAAATGAATTCTACAAAACTTTCAAAGAAGAACTAATACCTCTACTTTTAAAAGTCTTCCAGAAGATTGAAGACACTAGAATACTCCCTGCCAGCTTCTATGAAGCCAACATCACCCTGATACCAAAAGCAGACAGGGACACAACCAAAAAAGAAAACTACAGACCAATATCTCTGATGAACATAGATGCGAAAATATTGAACAAAATTCTAGCCAACCGGATACAGCAGTATATCAAAAAAATTGTTCATCATGACCAAGTGGGGTTTATCCCAGGCATGCAAGGTTGGTTTAATATACGTAAATCAATCAATGTGATCCACCACATCAACAAAAGCAAGACCAAAAACCACATGGTCATATCAATAGATGCAGAGAAAGCCTTTGACAAAATACAACATCCCTTTATGATCAAAACACTACAAAAAATAGGAATAGACGGAAAATTCCTGAAGTTAGTGGAGTCTATATATAGCAAACCTATAGCCAACATCATACTCAATGGTGAAAAACTGGAAGCATTTCCCCTCAGATCAGGTACTAGACAGGGCTGCCCACTATCACCATTACTATTCAACATAGTGTTGGAAGTTCTTGCCATAGCAATCAGGCAGGAGCAAGGAATTAAAGGCATACAGATTGGAAGAGAAGAAGTCAAACTCTCTTTATTTGCAGATGACATGATAGTATACATGGAAAAACCTAAGGAATCCAGCAAGAAGCTTTTGGAAATCATCAGGCAATACAGTAATGTGTCAGGCTATAAAATTAACATTCAAAAGTCAGTGGCATTCCTCTATGCAAACACTAAGTTAGAAGAAATTGAAATCCAGAAATCAGTTCCTTTTTCTATAGCAACAAAAACTATAAAATATCTAGGAGTAAACCTAACCAAAGAAGTGAAAGACTTGTATACTGAAAATTATGAGTCACTACTCAAAGAAATTGAAGAAGACACAAAGAAGTGGAAAGATATTCCATGTTCATGGGTTGGAAGAATTAACACCATCAAAATGAATATATTACCCAGAGCCATCTACAAATTTAATGCTATCCCCATCAAGATCCCAAGCACATTTTTTAGGAGAATAGAAAAAATGCTACAAATGTTTATCTGGAACCAGAAAAGACCTAGAATTGCCAAAACAATCTTGAGAAAAAAGAACAGAACCGGATACTGCCAGATCTCAAACTGTATTATAGGGCCATTGTCATCAAAACTGCTTGGTACTGGAACATGAATAGACACACTGACCAGTGGAATAGAATTGAGAGCCCAGAAATGAGGCCCCACACGTATGGACATCTAATCTTTGACAAAGGGGCTCAGACTATTACATGGGGAAAGCAGAGTCTCTTCAACAAATGGTGTTGGAAACAATGGGTTGAAACATGCAGAAGAATGAAACTGAATCACTGTATTTCACCAAATACAAAAGTAAATTCCAAGTGGATCAAGGACTTGGATGTTAGACCAGAAACTATCAGATACTTAGAGGAAAATATTGGCAGAACTCTTTTCCGCATAAATTTTAAAGACATTTTCAATGAAACGAATCCAATTACAAGGAAGACTAAGGCAAGTATAAACCTATGGGACTACATCAAATTAAAATCTTCTTCACAGCAAAAGAAACCACTACCCAAATCAAGAGACCCCTCACAGAATGGGAGAAGATCTTTACATGCCATACATCAGATAGGAGTTTAATAACCAACATATATAAAGAGCTTGCCAGACTCAACAACAAGACAACAAATAACTCCATCCAAAAATGGGGGGAGGACTTGGACAGAATATTCACCACAGAAGAGATCCAAAAGGCCCAGAAACACATGAAAAAATGCTCCAAGTCTCTGATTGTCAGAGAAATGCAAATCAAGACAACAATGAGATATCACTTCACTCCTGTGAGAATGTCATACATCAGAAAAGGTAACAGCAGCAAATGCTGGAGAGGGTGTGGGGTCAAAGGAACCCTCCTGCACTGCTGGTGGGAATGTCAATTGGTCCAACCACTGTGGAGAACAGTCTGGAGAACTCTCAGAAGGCTAGAAATGGACCTACCCTATGACCCTGCAATTCCCCTCCTGGGGATATATCCTAAGGAACCCAACACATCCATCCAAAAAGATCTGTGTACACATATGTTCTTGGCAGCACAATTTGTAATAGCCAAAACCTGGAAGCAACCCAGGTGTCCAACAACAGATGAGTGGCTGAGCAAGTTGTGGTATATATACACAATGGAATACTACTCAGCTGTAAAAAATGGTGACTTCACCGTTTTCAGCCGATCTTGGATGGACCTTGAAAAAATCATGTTGAGTGAAATAAGTCAGAAACAGAAGGATGAATACGGGATGATCTCACTCTCAGGCCGAAGTTGGAAAACAAGATTAGAAAAGAAAACACAAGTCGAACCTGAAATGGAATTGGAGTATTACACCAAAGTAAAAGACTCTGGGGTGGGTGGGTGGGTGGGGAGAATACAGGTCCATGAAAAATGATGAATTAAATAGTGGGGGTTGTATTGTTAAATGGGAATCTGGGGAATGTTATGCATGTAAAAAAAAAAAAAAGAAGTAGAAACGCAAATCAGAAATTGACTGAGTTTGGAGTATGGCACCAAAGTAAGAAAGCAGAAGTACACTAGAGTTTGCAGTGAGTACCTCCCTAATACTTCCTCTCCACTTTTCCAAGTTTTGGGTCTAGGATTGCTCAACAATTTGTTTGGCTTTGTATGTTAACTCTCTTTTCAGTCACCAGGTTCCAGATGCCATCAGGATGCCGGCCAGACTTCCCTGGATTGAAGACCCCACCAATGTGTCCTGGAGCTCAGTTTCCCCAGAGACCCACCCTACTAGGGAAAGAGAGAGGCAGACTGGGAGTATGGACCGACCAGTCAACGCCCATGTTCAGCGGGGAAGCAATTACAGAAGCCAGACCTTCCACCTGCAACCCTCAACAACCCTGTGTCCATGCTCCCAGAGGGATAGAGAATAGGAAAGCTATTAGGGGAGGGGGTGGGATATGGAGATTGGGCGGTGGGAATTGTGTGGAGTTGTACCCCTCCTACCCTATGGTTTTGTTAATTAACCCTTTCTTAAATAAAAAAAAAAAAGAGCTCAACAAACTTAGCAACAAAAAAGCAAATGACCCCATCCAAAAATGGGCAGAGGATATGAACAGAATATTCATTACAGAAGAGATCCAAAAGGCTAACAAACACATGAAAAATTGCTCCAGGTCACTGATTGTCAGAGAAATGCAAATAAAGACAACACTGAGATACCACATCACCCCTGTGAGAATGGCATACATCAAAAAGGACAGCAGCTACAAATGCTGGAGACGCTGTGGGGACAAAGGAACCCTTCTGTGTTGCTGTTGGGAATGTAAATTGGTCCAATCTTTGTGGAGAGCAGTCTGGAGAACTCTCACAAGGCTAGACATGGACTTTCCATATGACCCAGTAATCCATCTCCTAGGGATATACCCCAAGGACACCATAACACCCAACCAAAAAGAATTGTGTACACCTATGTTCATAGCAGCACAATTCGTAATAGCTGAAACCTGGAAGCAAGCCAGATGTCCAACAACAGATAAATGGCTGTGAAAGATGTGACAGTATATTTACACAATGGAATACTAAGCCCCTGCTTTTGTCCTGCTGAAAAGCTGACCAGGTTCTTTGCAAGGCAGGCAGGATAAGCATAGAGGCCTGGGAAGAGGGAGGGATTTAAACTAGAGCCTCCAGGATGGAATTCTGCCTCCATTGCTGATTTACATCTCTGAGCCTCAGTTTCTCCAGTGACTCACACATACAGTGGGCTGAAGGGGCTGGGCCACTACCCAGGACAAGACCAATCACAGAGAGAGGAGGTCATAGAGAAGAGTCTGTTACTTTTGGGGCTCCAATGTTTTCCCTCTTTTCCCTCAGGGGCCTTTGTTGTTTCCCTTCCCTGCCATGTTAGCCCCAGAGTCCTGGAAGCTCTTTCCAGAGGCAGATGTTTGCAAGCCGACCAGTGCTATTGATTTATGCTTTACAAAGCCTTGCCTTTAGGATGATTAATATTTGATTTACACCCTGGTTTTGTCCTGTTTCTGATTTCTCTCTAGATCATTAAAATCTTCCTTAATCGAGTCTCTAACTTTATCCTTTGGAACTTTTCCTCCAGAGACAGCTTCTAGTTCCCCTCATGGCTTCTGACCCATTTACTTGCCTTCTGAAAACAAAAACATGTTTGGCTGGATTGAATCCTAAAGGCTGGCTTCCAGGAGTGTGTGTCGCATGAAATGTCACAGCCGTCCCCATTGTCTTGAAAGCTTCTTCCACTGATTAAGTAACTTGTGTTGAAAGGGCCAGCCAGCTCTATGGACAGAGGAGTTGCTCACAAAGTGTGGCTTTCAGCTTGTAGCTTAGGGTGGGGATGGATGGTGGCAGGTCAGGGCCCTTGTAGTAAGTCCATTTTCTTTTGATTCTTTGCTGGTAACAGTACTTCAGATAAATAATAATGAAGCAGACCAGGAGGTTCTTTGTTCCATGCTACCAGAGGGATAAAGAATAGGGAACCTTCTAATGGTGGGGATGGGATATGGCACGCTGGTGGTGGGAACTGTAAATTGTACCCCACTTATCCCTCAACCTTGTTGATCATTATTAAATCACCAATATAATAATAATAATAACAATAATAATAATAAGTTGAAAAGTAAGAAAGCACAAAGCAGAACTTGGACTGGGTCTGGTATATTGTACCAAAGTAAAGGACTCTGGAGTTGGGGGCGGGGGTCAGGTCCTAGAACATAATGTCAAAGGACCTAGAGGGGGTTGAATTGTTATGTGGAAAGCTGAGAAATGTTTATCATGTACAAACTACTGTACCATATTTATTATTTACTGTGTTTTATTGTTGACTATAAACCATTAATCCCCCAATCAAGAAAATAATGGAAAAAAAGAAAAATCACATGATCATATCAACTGATGAAGAAAAAATATTTGAAAAGTATATTTGTGATAAAAAAAACTCACAAAAATAGTAAGAGAGGGAGAATTTTCTCAGTTGGATAAAGAAGATGTACAAATATCTACAAATGCTGTCCAACTAAGATTGTATTTAAAGATAAAAGACTTAAAGCTTTCCTTATAAGATAGGAACAAGACATCCATTCTTATCATTAAAGGTGCCACTCTCATCATTTTTATTTAATTTAGTATTGGGAGTCTAGCCAGGACTATAATGCAAAAATAGGAACTAAAATGTATATAGATGAAAAAATGAAAAAGTAGAGCTCTTATTTATAAATGATATGTTTATGTAAGCTATTTCAAAGAATCTACAAAATATACCACCTCCAGTAAATAGTGAGTTCAACAGTGTTGCAGGGTAGAAGGTAAACATACAAAATTACAGTATTTCAATTAACTAGCAATGAACACATAGACATCAACATTAAAAATACAGTACTATTCTCAAATTATCTGAAATAAAATCAGTATTTTATTTTAAGTAAGTACATGTAAACATAAGTAAACATTTTAAGTAAGTACATGTAAACATAAGTAAACACATGCATGATTTATATTTGTACACTATAAAATTCTGATCAAAATATCTGAGAGGATCGACACAGAGGAGGGAATTAATTTTATTCATGAATTGGAAAATTCAACACAGTAAAGATGTCATTTCTCTCTAAATTTACATACAATTTTAACACAATTCTTAACAAGAGCCCAGCAAAATTTCTTTTGTATGTGTAGCAAATGTTATTCTGTGGTTTATTTGGACAGGTAAAGGAATTAGAATAGTTAAAAGTGGGAAGAATTGGTGCACCCGGTTTAAGGCTATTTATATAGTTACTATAGTTACAATTGTGGACCAGTGGCAAAAGAACAGTCACATACACCTTTCCCATATTTGGGAGCTACTCTCTTCCCTGATCCAGCTTTCTGGTCATTTTTCCAGCCATACCATTTTCCAGACAATATCTTGGATCCACAAGCATATCAGATGTTGGGATCACATAAAAAGCAAAAACAAAACAAAACAAAACAACTAGTATAGTTATGGGCCCTTTAGAATATAACTAAAATAGGCCTACTAACGACCCCCCTCAACTCTTCTTCTGAACTATTCTAGCCTTTAGGTTCTTTAGTTTGGCTCTATATGTTAACTCTTTTTCCAGCCACTAGGTTCCAGTGCTACCATGATGCCACCTGGACTTCTCTGGGCAGATGAACACACCAATGTGCCCTGGAGCCCCATTTCCCCAGAGCCCCACCCCACTAGGGAAAGGCTGGGAGTATGGATCAACCTGCCAATGTCCATGTTCAGCAGGGGAGCAATTACAGAAGCCAGACCTTCTGCACCCCATAATGATCCTGGATCCACACTCCCAGAGGGATAAAGAATAGGAGAGCTATCAGGGGAGGGGATGGGATATGAAGTTCTGGTTGTAGGAATTGTGTGGACTTTTACCTCTCTTATCTTATATGGTTTTGTCAGTATTTCCCTTTTTTATAAATAAAATTAAAAAAGAAAGAACAGTCACACAGATCACTGAAACAGAATAGAGAACCCAGAAACAGACTTACAAATACGCCCAGCTAGTTTTTGATAAGAGGTGCAAAAAACAGCTCAATGGAAGAAAGAAAAATAGGCTTTCAACAAGTGTTTTCTGTGGTACTGGGCTTCTAGAGACAGAAAAATTGAAACTTGAGTTCAATTTCACCCCTTATACAACAATCAATATGAAACTTAGAAAAATTGAGGAAACTTTTAGTAATCTGGGCAGTGAGTTATTATTCTTGACATAAAAAATCATAATCAAGAAAAAGAAAAATTGACAAATTGACCTTCACCAAAGTGAAAACTTTTTTAATGTGAAAACAACTCTGAGGATGAAAAGTAAAACTGTATAATGGGAGACATTTGAATGCCATGTCTGACAAAAAAACAGTATCTTAAATACGTAAAATCTTTCATCCGTAGGAAAAAGCAAACTTCAATCAGAACATGAGTAAAAGATATGAAAAGACATGACCACAGCACTAGAGCTCTTTCACATCTGGTAACCACTGTCCTGTTTCTCCATCTCAATAATTCCACCATGTCAGGAAAACCACAACAAGGAGATCATAGCATCTTCCTCAATGATGTTCTCTAGACATCCATCCAAATGTGTCTCCATGTATATCTGTATCACTGGGCAATGCTCCATGGAAAGGGAGAACACAGTTTAACTATAGACTCTAGAAGGATGTTTGGGTTGTCTCTGTTTTATGCAAACTATTGTTAATAAATCTTTCATAAACACTCGTGTGTAGGTTTTTGTGTGTACATAGGTAAGTCTTGATTTTTCTGGGATAAATGCAGGAGTTTAATGTTTAAATGCTGGGACTTAAGGTGATTACACATTTAGTTCTTTTTTTTTTTGCCACCAGGGTTTCTCTAGGGCTTTTTACCTGTATGATTCTATCACTTCTAGTGGACTTCTTTTTTGAGATACAGGATAAAAGACAGAGAATAGAAGAGAGAGAAAGGGAGAGACCACAACACTCCTCCACTGCTGGTGGAGCTTCCCCTTTGCATAGTGCCCCATGTATTGGCTAGTGGTTCAACTTTCTAGTTTGGTCAAGTGTGAACTCTACCCTGTAAGCTATCTCCTGGCTCCACCTACTTAGTTATTTAAGAAATTTCTCCTGGATTAGGAGATAGCTCACCAGGTAGAATGCACACTATACAATGCTCAACGACTTCAGTTCGAGTCCCAACACTATATAGAAATGCCAGGGAGAGCGGGGTAAAATCTTCATTGGTGAAGCCTGAAGAAAATACAAAATGGGGTTTACAGTCAACAATATTTATACTTTATACTTTTCCCATATTTGGCAGCTACTCTCTTCCCTGATCCAGCTTTCTAGCCCTTTTTGCAGCCATGACATCATCTTCCCAGACAATAGCCTGGGTCCACCTGCATATTAGATGTTATGCTCAGGAAAAAGCTAGTATAGTTATGGGCCTTTTGGAATATAACTAAAATAGACCTACTAGCTTTTTCCAAAATGGAAACTCCAAATCTTCATCTGCAATATTCTTGCCTTTAGGTTCATGATTAACCAACAATTTGTTTGGCTTTATATGTTAACTCTTTTTTCAGCCACCAGGTTCCAGATGCTACCATGATGCCAACAGGACTTCCCAGGGCAGATAACCACACCAATGTGTCCTGGAGCCCCACCTCCCCAGAGCTCTGCCCCACTAGGGAAAGAGAGAGGCAGGCTTGGAGTATGGATCAACCTGCCAATGTCCATGTTCAGCTGTGAAGCAATTACAGAAGCCAGATCTTCCATCTTCTGTACCTCATAATGACCCTAGATCCATACTCCCAGTGGGTCAAAGAATAGGAAAGCTGTTAGGGGAGGGGATGGGATATGAAGTTCTGGTGGTGGGAATTATGTGGAGTTGTACCTCTCTTCTCCTATGGTCTTGTCAGTGTTTCCTTTTTATAAATAAAAGTAAAAATAAACAACAAGCTTTGGGCCTGTGAAATTGTTGACTTGGATAGTGTGCTTCTTTACCATGTGCATGACCCAGGTTTGAGCCTGGGCTCCACCTCCTTGAAGGAAGCTTCAGACTTGTGGTGGTATCTCTCTCTATCTATCTAAGAAAAAAAAAAAAGAAGAAAGAAAGATAAAGGAAAATTCAAACTGTGAAATAGCTCACATAAATAATGTGTTGCTATGCCATGTGTACGGCCTTGATTTGAGCTAGGCCCAACCACACTGAAGAAAGCTTTAGTGCTGTGATCTCTTTCAATCACTCCCCCAAAAGACAGGCTGACACAGCAGGCCTAGTTCTGTTGCATAGTGTCTGCATGTTCCCCAGAGACACACCCTTAAGGTCGTTTGTGACTCTTTTCCAGAAAGGTAAAGAATGTGGGGGGTCACACCATCTGAGTGAAGACATCTGAAAGCACTGGGGGACTAGTCTAGGCCAGGACATCTCTCCAGACTAAGAGGACCAGAGCTTTAATTTAAAATTGTTCAATAACTTTTTTATTTCACTTGAAGAAGATTCTAGAATGTCTTCCTCCATAAGCTCTTGGCTCAGCAGCACTTTGTGCATGCTTGTCTCCAAGCTGTCTCCACCATGAGCTCCTGCTGCACCCACTCTGCTTTTCCAAGCCTACTTGGGACGTTGGACCAGCCCTGCTGCTGTGGTCCTAAATGCTACTTTCAGGAAACAACTATGGTAATATGTGTGATCATGCTATTGTGTGTAGGGTACATGTGTGTGGGATGGGAAATGGTTACACCAATTACACCTTGGTGCTCTAGAGTTTCTTTATAAGAGGTCTTTTATAACCTCTTTCAGGGCAGGCTTGGTAATGATTGCCTCCTTTAACTGTGGCTTGTCTGAGAAGGTTTTGATCCCTCCATCTAATCTGAATGAAAGTCCAGTAGGATATATTATCCTTGGCTGAAACCCTTTTTCACTGAGGGCTTGATAGATTTCTTGCCATTCTCTTCTGGCTTTTAGAGTTTAGTGGAGAAGTCTGCTGATAATCTTATGGGTTTTCCCATAAGATTATGTGACTTTTTGTTTTACTCTTGTAGCCTTTAGGATCCTTTATCCTTCTTTTCATTGTAAGTATGATGTGTCTTGGTGTCTTTAGGTCTGGGTTGATTCTGTTTGGGACTCCTGAGCCTTTTGAATCTTAATGTCTTTTCTATTGTTTTGGTCTGAGAAGTTTTCTTCTATTATTTCCTCTAGGGTTTTTACTTCCTTTTCCTTTCTTTCTTCCTCTGGTAGGCCAATTATACGAATGTTACTTCTTTTGAGATCATGCTATATGTCTCTGTTGTTGTTTTCAGTGTCTCTCAATCTCTCTTTTTTAGCTCTTTTAACTATTTATTAGTTTTCTCTAGCTCATCCTCTGGCTAATTCAGTTTTCTGCTTTTGCTAGTCTGATTTCCCTCCCCTCAGCTTCCTTCTTCAGTTTGGTTACAGTATTAGCTTGTTCTGCTAATTGGCCTTTTAACTCAGCTATTTCAACTTTCAGTTCTCTAATTACCCTGAGGTAGCTATTATTTTCCTTGAGGGTATCATCTGTTGTCTCCCTATTTCTGATAGCCTTTTCTTTCCTCCATAGTTGTCTTTATTTCTGTGACTATTAGTTCTACTATTGCTTGCATATTTTTCATATCTATGGTTACATCTGACTGATTTGGAGTTTCTTCTGGGTTCCTGTCCTGATTCATTGTGGTGGTAGTTTAATTTGTTCTTGATTTAACCTTTTTTTTTATTGATGTGGTTTTTATTTATCTGTTCTGTCATTCTTCAGTTGTTGTGTTTTGAGTGCAAGCCAAGCTAAACTAGTTTTTTCACAAATGCAGTCAGAAAGTACAACAACAACTGAAGCAAAGATTGATTTAGTTTAACCAATACCAGTTAGCGAAACAACACATCCAGTCCAAGGACAAAAACAAAACCAAAACCAAAAGAAAAAGAAGAGAAAGGAAAAGAAGACAAAGAATAGACAACTATGCAAATATACTGTCCACTATAAATTCTAGAGATATCAAGAGGAGAATGGAAAGGAGAAGACACACACACACACACACACACACACACACACACACACACACACACACACCAGTTCGAGTCAGACTTCTTCCAAATGAGTGTCAGTGAATTCAGAAAGCAAAAGAAGAAAGAAAGAGAAAAAGAATAATGAAAAGACAGAGATTTTTTTTAATTAGCCAAGATGAGAGAAAAAGGAGGGTGAAGGGGGAGAGAGAGAGAGGGAGAGAAGCAAATTCCCCTCACAATGGATAGCATATCCAGTCATCTCTCAATAGAAAAAGCAACAACAGTTAATTTTGGTCAACCTGAAGAGGAGGGAAAAGGGACACACACACACATATAATAATAATAATAGTAATAATAAAATAAAATAGAGTAAAATACCCTAACAGTTAGTCTGCAGCTTGGATGACTCCAGACTAGCTGCACACAGCCCAGTCTCCTTCCTAAACCAAGCAAAGACAAGCAATTATAAGAAGTAAGTATCAAAAAAACTCCAGAGGTAAATAATTGAGGCCCTGATTGGTCAGGTATTATGTCACTCAAATAGAGCTACAGCCCTCTTTAAAAAAGGGCTTGGAATGACACCCCTGCTGAGTCAGAAATCTTGGTAAAGAAAATAGCTCCGCAGAAAGTCTTCTAGGAGCAGCTGGCCAGTCCATGGGGGCTGGTTTTGGGGTGGGGGGAGGGTGAGTTCAGAAATAGTCAAGTCAAAGATTCTCCTTTCCTTTGTCCTTTATGGCCTCTGTTTGCCAGTCCAAAAGTGGGTTATAGAACTCTTTCTTGGTGTCACATTGACCACCCCTTGCTCTCCTCAACCAATGGCCCAGAAAGCCTACCCTTTCCTGAGAATCTCAGGTTGAAAGCTGATTATTTTTGGAGCTCACACCTGGTGTTGTCTCCAAGTTACCTTCTTGGCTCCACCTTGGTGTTTTAGAGTTTCTTATCAAGACGCTGAGAAAATATGGCAGGAAAGACACTGTTGGCTCTCTGATGGCATTTGACCATGCACCCAGGGACCCCAGTGTGGATGTGTGACCATGAGCAGAAGCAGCTGGAAGAACTCATGCTGTTTGGTCTAGCATCATGACCGCTGTGCTGGGTTCTTGGTGGAGCAGTCTGGATGATACACTTGCTTTCTCAAGAACAGCCCCCCACATGGCTATGTGATCACACACCATGACTGAGTGCCAGAGTGCCTATGGGAAGATACAGGACAAGGGAAAAAATGGTCCAGGAAGTTCCAGGAGGGGCCTGGGCACAGACTGGTTTGGGTAGAGAGGATGGAGAGGTGTGTACATGTGCATATGTATGCACACATGTGATTACACATAGCTGTGCATACATGCAATACATATAAAGACATATCCGTATATATATAGATAGCATATAAAGACATATGGCTATGCACACATGTGTAAAGGAGTGCACAAAGCACACATGTGAACATCTACATACACTCACACACATTCATAATCATTTTGCATACACAAGGCACACAGAGAATGTACCTATAAGCTTATGCACATGTGCATAATACATGTAATATACACACATCTACACATGTTCACACAATACACATACACACATATAACTGTGTATGTGTTCTTTGGTGCATGTTCACCAGTCCTGCTTCCAGGAGGAAATGCAATTCTCTTTGCATCCAGATTCTGGCCTGATCATCTCCCCTGGATAGGAGAGGAATCAAGTGAAGGGAGGGGTGAGAAGGGGAGAGAGATTTCTCTTTCTCACATACTCATGATATATTCAGGAGAAAAGGCATTTTGCCAAAAACAGGAAGGAAAGTATGAGCCCATTTTTAGAGTGCTCATTTTAGAAAAACATAGAGATGAGTCCTTAGGAAAATTACTGGAAAGTTGTAGAAAAACATGTCAAGTGTCGCATTTGCATTTGCAGAATCCTGGGGGTTGGGAGGATGTAATTTCATTCTCTCCTTTTGGCTTGTCCACGTTTTCTAATTTTTTTTTTTACAATAAACATCTATTACTTTGTAATAACAACAAAAAGTTATTTTCACAGTTGGCCCAGAGTGGTGACAAGTGTTTAGCTGCGGCGCCTTCTGAGCTGCCACCCGAATGTGCAATGTTCTCATGCCTGTGGTGCCTGGAGACCGCGGGGGCTGTACTGAGCTGGAGCCGAGATAATAACTGGCTTCCGAAGCCTTCTCAGCGCCCACCTGCATGCTGCCATGGTGTTGGCATGTCTGTCTTTTTGGGGTGTGTAGGTTTTGCTGGCCCCTCACAGCCATCAGATCCTCACCACAGAGCGCTCTCTTGCATCCCCAAGCCTCAACGGCTCAGACTGGCTCTCACTGTGAGTCCCAACTCTAGCCCATAGCTTTGGGGCTGTTACAGGGAGATCTGGGAGTGAAGTTCACAGCAGGGGGGGTCCAGGTTGTCCTTCAGCTGACCTTGACATAGAGACAGCATCCTGTAGTATTCATGGGGACCCAAGGAATCATAGGGTCCTTAGGAGTGGAAGAAGGGGGCAGACATTCAGAGGAGAAGAGATGAATCCAGGAAATGTGAAGCTACTGGCAATAGAGGCAGAGAAGGGGTCTCCAGCCAGGGAGGCAGGAATGTCAACTGGCAGGAGCCTCTGGAAGCTGGAAAAGGAGGCAAAGAGTTGGATTCTATTCTAAAGCCTCCAAGAGAAACTCAGCCCTGACATGTTTTGAATTTGGCAACCCAAGACCTGATTCTGGTTTTTCTGACCACACAGTTGCTACAAACTTGAGTTAAGTTGCTAAGTTTGCAGTTTGTTTGGCAGCTACAAAACACCCCCTGCCCCTGTACGTGGTCTTGGCTGTTCTTACCATTGAAAGGGACTGGGAAGATGGACAAGGCTCCTGATGTCAGAGTGGGGCATCATGCCTGGTGCCTTTAGGTGGGTTAGGCCTGCAAAGTTTTCCTCTAGTATCTGCTTTCTCTCTTGATGCTGCCTTTGCAAGGGCTTCCTGGAGTGTGCAGTGGTGATTAGGAGAAGAGGCACCTGCCTCTCGCTTGCTCTGAGCACTGAGTGGGCTGACTTTTGCTAGGGAGACTGTATGCTAGGGGCAACTGGAGATTTCATTGCTCAGGCCTGTGAGTCTCCAGCAGGCAGGTTCAGGCACGCAGCTCTGCTGAGTAGGTGCTCTCTCACTGTGGCCAGGGATAAGTTTGTAGTCACTTTCATTAAAAATTCCTCTTTTAGTGTGAAATCACAACTTTAGAAGAGCTTTTGGGGAAGTAGTAGGGAACAAGATTTGTGACTGAAATGCAGGCAGGCATCAATGCAGGGAAGTTGTGGGGATGTGGTGGAGCCTGGCAGGGCTTGACCTGAGAGGTGAGTCCATCCCGGTAAGTCTCTCTCTCTCTCTATGGAGGAGTTGAGCAAAAAGGGGGACACATAAACCTCAAATGGTTGGCGGCCATATAAGTCTTCCCTCCCCCACAAAAACATCCTGCATCTTCCCACTGGAGCCTGGCATTCCTTAAAAAACATTAAGCCTGCTCCACCCTATATTCCCTGATACTATGACCCACACCTTTATTATCTATATATCAATCTTCTGCTTTGTCTTACAAATGACTAAAAGTCTCCCTCCTAATTCCCCACAGGGTATTGCTAATCCTGCCAGTTGAACCCCTAGCAACAGTTGCTGGGGAGGTCCATACCATTCCCAGCCCCCTTTGCCTTTCTCCACCCCTTTCCTAACCATGTATGGTATTGTCAAGCCACTTCCGTTTCTGTATTGTCTTTTCTGTGTCCTGACCTGGGGGAGGGTGTGCAGACCGAGAGGCTGAAGCTGGCCATTGTGGTTTATGTCTTGTGGCTTAACCAGGTGTGCTAGCACCCAACACTGGGGAGCTCGAATGAATAAAGATTTGTATTGCTTTGCCACCACGAGCTTAGTTTCCGGGTCATCTCTCCCTCTGGCAATATTAGCCTGACACATTGAAGCCTCCCTGACCACCTCATCTGCTTGGCTTGGATTCCAGATTAGCTGGGTCAGCTCCCCAAACACTCCATACCCCCTTCCACTTACACACACACACACACACACGCACACGCACACACACACATATATGCACACACACACACACACACACACACACACACACCAGGAAACATCCTGTAACCTTCACGCTCCACTATTGAAACAAATAAGCTCCCCTAAACAGACAAGGTAGTTTGAACCCAAAGAAAGAAATAGTTTACTTCTACTCCTTGACTATGTGGATCATGCAGCCATGAACATAGGGGTGTGTATGTCCCTTCAAAATAGTGTTTTCATGTCATTTGGATATGTGCTTAGCATGGCATTGCTGGATTATAAGGTATAATCCAGGTAGGAGAGACAGCATAATAGTTATGCAAAAAAATTTCATGCCTGGGGATCTAAGGTCTCAGGTTCAGTCACTAGTACCAACATAAACCAGAGCTGAGCAGTACTCTGGTTATCTCTCTCTCTCAGTAAAGTAAGTAAATAAAAATATTTTTTAAATAAGGTTTTTCCATTTTATTTGTTTACAACCTAAATGCTCATCAACAGATAAAGAAGTAATTTACGTCTCCAATGGAATGCTACTCTGCAATTAAAATAAGACAATATTGTGTCATCTGGAACAAAATGATGAAATCAGAGGTGATCATGCTTAGTGATGTTAGTAAAAAAGGCAAAAGACAACTACAAGATGGTTTGACTCATAAATGGAATATAGAGAAATGAAACACAACTGAAATTGCAAAATGGAAACAAAGCAGTAACCAAACTGTCTTAAGATAGTTATGGCTATGGGGGGGACAGGGTGATCAAATAACTTTGTGTGTTCAATGAACTAGAACTCTGAAATTTTGCAATCGTGTAAATCATCAAAACACTACTAAAAATACATACAAAGGTTAGCAACCCAAAAGCAAATGGCTCCATCCAAAAATGGGCAGAGGATATGAACTCTCAGAAGAGATCCAAAAGGCTAACAAACACATGAAAAATTGCTCCAGGTCACTGATTGTCAGAGAAATGCAAATAGACAATATTGAGATACCACCTCATTCCTGTAAGAATGGCATACATCAAAAAGGACAGCAGCAACAAATGTTGGAGAGGCTGTGGGGACAGAGAAAGCCTTCTGCGTTGCTGGTGGGAATCTAAATTGGTCTAACCTCTATGGAGAGCAGCCTGGAGAACTTTCACAAGGCTAGACAGGGACCTTCCATATGATCCAGTAATCCTTTTTCTGGGGATATAACCAAAGGACTCCATAACAACCAACCAAAAAGATATTTGCACACCTATGTTCATAACAGCTCAATTCGTAATAGCTAAAACCTGGAAGCAACTCAGGTGCCCAACTACAGATGAGTGGCTGAGAAAACTGTGGTATATATACATGATGGAATACTATGCAGCTATTAAGAACAATAAATCCACATTCTCTGATGCATCTTGGATGGAGCTAGAAGGAATTATGTTAAGTGAGCTAAGTCAGAAAGATAAAGATGAGTATGGGATGATCCCACTCATCAACAGAATTTGAGAAAGAAGAACAGAAAGGGAAATGAAAAGCAGGATTTGACTGAATTTGGAATAGGGCACCAAAGTAAAAACCCTGGGGTGGGGGTGAGGGTGGATATTTGGCTTCCCGGGGTGGCGGGGGGGAGGGCGTGGGTGGGTGGGATGGGACACAGTCTTTTGGTGGTGGGAATGGTGTACACTCCTATTAATTTGTACTCATATAAATCACTATTTAATTAATAAGAGGGGGAAAATTTATTGTACGTCTCAAAATTTAAAGCACATACTGAGTCTTTTTAATACATAGGCTGAGTCTTTGATATGTTGACTCTCTCAAAAGCCTAGACCAGGGTGAACAGAAGCAACCAGTGGTACGACTAGATATAAATAATGTCAAAGGACATAAATTATGGTGATGTTGTGTATTATACAGCAAATCCTAACAAAGGGATTTTTCAAAGTTAACCCAATTACCAAATAATGTGATTATAGCAATAACTATCTATTGTCTTCTTAATCCTAGGACAGCAGGAACCTCTTATTTCCTCTATAAAGCCTATATTTCCCCCAGTCCTGGAACCTCTAGGGTGGGGCTCACTTTCCTGCATGCTTCTCCCAATTCATACCAAATGATATTGCATCAGCTGATCCCAACCTAATCAATACAAGTACCACCTCAGCATGCTTCACTTCAGACTGTGTCCAGAGAATTCAAGCATGGAATGTCAAATCTTCAGTTTCATTACTCGTGTGAGACCTTTCCTTTCATAGTATTCTTGAATTCTATTCCAGGTGGTTCACTTCCTAACAAAGTCCCAAAACCTAGATATAGACCAGGTCCCATAAGATAGAGCATATGTTCACATTTATCCATATATTAGGACAAAATATACATACTTGAAAGCAAAAGTACACAATACTCTGCAGTGAGTCAGTACAAAGTTCCTAAGGAAATAGTCTCTAATTAGACTATTTATACCCTCCTCACCTAGTTCCTATTACAGTTCTCTCACTCACTCCAAAGCTAATCTTATCAAAGCATGGACTGCAAAAGCTGAATAAGGGCAAGAGACTGGCATACTTTAATGATGACTCTATAGTCATTCTCAGCCCCCCCCATCAGCTGGGGCCCTATTTGGGGAGTCCTAAGGTACCCAAATAGACATGATGGGCCTAGACCTCAAATAAATCCCTCCCTCCATTGTTACCAGTCATCTCTATCAGGAAAAACAAAACAGAGTCCTTTGTGGGCCCCCCATAGGACCTTGCCCTCAACTTGGATCAATAACAATAGAGAATGTTTCATCCTCCAAAGGAAGGATGGACAACATTCTCTATGCTACATCTGAGGAAGAAGGGTCCTGATATTAGGGCAACTTGGAATGTTCCTACTCATGACCACAGAATTTGAGTTCAGATCTACAGGGATGCAGAGGTCACATAGGCTCCTAAGCTGAATATGGGCCCCAGACGAAATCAAATCAATGAGGTTTAAAGCCCTTCCCATATTTGGGAGCTACTCTCTTCACTGATCCAGCTTTCTGTTCCTTTTCCAGCCATGACATCACCTCCCCAGCCAATAACTTGGATCCACCTGCATATCATATTTCAGGCTTAGGGAAAAAAAACAAAATAAAACAACAACTAGTATAGCCACAGGCCCTTTGGAATATAACTTAAATATGCCTACTAGCTATCTACAAAATGGAGGGTCCCCCAACTCTTCATCTGCACTATTCCAGCCTTTAGGTCCATTATTGATCAATAATTTGGCTTTGCATGTTAACTCTCTTTTCAGCCACCAGGTTCCAGATGCCAGCATGATGCCAACCAGACGTCCCTGGACAGATGACCCCACCAATGTGTTCTGGAGCTCCATTTCCCTAGAGCCCCACCCTACTAGGGTAAGAGAGAAGCCGGCTGGGAGTATGGATTGACCTGTCAACGCCCATATTCAGCGGGCAACAATTACACAAGCCAGACCTTCCAGCTTCTGCATCCCACAATGACCTTGGGTTCATACTCCCAGAGGGATAAAGAATAGGGAAGCTATTAGGGGAGGGAATGGTATATGGGGATCTGGTGTTGGGAATTGTGTGGAGTTGTACCCCTCTTATCCTATGGTTTTGTCAATGTTTCCCTTTTATAAATATAAATAAATAAATAAATAATAAAAAAGAATGACATACAAAGGGAAAGAAGCACTCACACCCATGAGACTAAAGCAGTCACCTGCTGGGTTTGACTTACCTTCAGGGGTTCTCTGCCTCAGGGATCATAGCCGCATCCTCAGTCTAATATCCACACTCACCCCCTTATAGGGGACTTCTTATTCCTCCCTGAAAGAATGTCTCAGGTAAGTATTTAACAAGTGACAGGCTTATGGAAGGAAATGGATTGGACACTAAAAACCCAGGAAGCTAGTCATGTGCACTGTTGTTCTATTAAGATTAGTGCTTATGATTTTACAAATATGCATGTGTTTCATTCGTAATTGCAATACATACTGACTTCCTCTCTGGAATACGGCTGTCACTAGTCATGCGCTTCTGATGGCACTGCTTACAAGATTTTTTAAAGCCAGTCCTGCCCACCCCAGCATTGCAAGCTCAGTGAAGCAAGTGCATCAGTGTCTCTATGTCATAGGTGAAAATGCAGAAACTTAATTTCCTCGAAGTCATACTTACAAGAGAACAGAGGAGCCAAGATTTGAAGCCAGGCAGTGAGACTCTGGTGTCTACATGAAAGTCCCCTGGGCACACTGATAGTACCAGGTAGATGGGGAACTTGGGGACTTCTAAGTCCTCTGCAGTTACTCCCATTTGAATAAGAGGTGGTGCCAGTGTTCTTTTCTTCTCCAGGATTTTGGGCTTAGCATTACTTTTATGTTGGGAAGTGTTTTTATGTTGAAAAGTGGAGAGACGAGAAGTGGGATGTTAAGGAAGTCTGAGCTTTAAAGTTCCAATAGTGTACCTGAAAGTTGTATTGGGTTTGCTGCTGCTGCTCAGGGCAGAGTCCCAGGGTTTCTCAGGGCTCTAAGCCTCCTGTTGGCTGGAAGTGTTTCTCAGGAAGCAAGGGCTGGCAGGGCAGCCTGCTGTGGACTTGAGAATCTCATCACGATGGATGTTTCTAGCAGGACTTTTCTTTTTGGCCTGTGTGCTCCTTGATGTCTCCTAGGCCTGTCCTACTGTCCCTCAGAAGACACTGTGCTTTTTCCTTTAAATAATAGAAACAGAGAGGGAGAGAACAAGACAGAGAGAAGGAGAGGCACCATTGCACGGCTCCACTGCTCATGAAACCTCTCTAGTACATGACACTCTTGCATAAAGGTCAGGGTCTCAAATCCTCATACACAGCAAAGTGTACACTCCACCAGATCAGCTGACTCCTGACCCCATGGGGATAGTTCTTCAGCTGGATAAAAGGGTCTCTGGGAACAAAGATTTGATGAAATATCAGAGGAGTGTTCTTTGAAAGGCTCAGTGATTGCATATGGACCAGGACACCATATGCAAGTATCATAAGTCAGCTCCCCAGGAGCCCCAGGTAATTTTTGGAGTAGTGGACAACATAATCACCTCAACACTACCCAAGATGGCTACCCTGTCCAGGCTGTGGCTAGCTGAAAGCATAGGAACAGAGTCTGTTGTCCCCTCAGCTCTATGTTCTCCTCACAGATGCTCTGGGCAGTGGTCCTGTTCTTGTCAAAGCTGGGTTCTCTTAAAGGGCTTGTCTGCACTTCACTATCTCCAAGGGCCTGACCCCACAAACATGCTGCTCAGATCCCAGAGCAGTAAAGAGTGCTTCTCAATCTTTTGCTCCCTTCCAAGGTCTTCAGGTCAGGCTTGGAATTTCTCAGTGGCTCTTCTTGTGGAGGATGCAGAGTTTCAGATACACTCTTTCTCCCTCTGGGCCTCCACTTCTTCTCCTGTGGATTTGGGATTCCATATGGGCCAAGGTTTTCTCACTTCATTTCATTCTAAGTAGTGCCCTCTATGCTTTGGATTCATCAATAATGCCCTACCCTCCTGTGTCTGTTTGAGGGGGGTTTGAGGGCAGGCTAGGATCTCACAGCACAGGTGGGCCTTGGGGTGGGGTGAGGGTGAAAGGGGTTGGCTTTAGCTCCTGGCAGGGCTACAACAAATTCGGAATCTCATTTCTTTCACTTTGGTTTCTCAGATTCTAGAGTAGGAATAAAGGTATCTCCTACTTCTGGGGTTATGGTGATTTAGTGCCATTACCAACATTCTTAACTTAATTTAATTGTCTATGAGAGAGAGAGACAGAGAGAGAGAGAGATTGAGAGAGAGACAGATAGAAAGATAGAGATAGATAGAGAGAGTGAGAGTGAGGAGAGAGAGAGGGAGAGAGAAAGAGAGAGAGAGATATTGGTGCATCACTTTCATATGATGTGCCAGAAATTGAATTTGGGGTCTCTTATAGGCAAGATACACCTCCTCCCACTAAGCAACTTCCTTGGCTTCATTGCCAATCTTTTATAAGGCTGTTGCTCTCATAGGTGCAAAGTTTCTCATCTCTCCATGATGAAGTGTCACTGCACCATTCCCTCCACCAACTTGTCCTCTTCCTCCACTACAAGGCATGGGTCCTCATCCCCCTTTCAGTCCCCTCTCACCTTTTAAGGGGTGACTTCCAAAGGCAGGGGCTTGCATCTGCTACAACAGACCAAAGCTAAATAAAACTTTCACTCTGTAGTTTCACTTATTTGTTAGTTTCTTAAGTTCCATTTATGAGTGGGATTACTCATCTTCAATGTGAAAAACTTTTGAGCTACTGTTTACTATTATTGTTTGCTATTGATCTGATTCTTAACTTTTACCCGTCTCCCTCCTGGAGTCTCTCTTCATCATATAGTATGTTCTGGTCCCTGAGTTTGGGCTGTCTCTGCAGCAGGTCAGAAGTGTCAGTTCTGGGTACAAAAGATAGCAATTTGCACTCAGACACCTGCTGCTTTCATGTCATAAAGGAGGAGGCCACTTTGCAGGGTTCTGACTAAGAGCTCTGAGCCATGAAGGGCTTAGCCTACAGAATCAGTTAGTTTCTTGAATGCCTGTGATGTTGGGAACTGGGACGTCAGCATTGTCTCAGTTGTCCTCCAGGAGGCATGCTGTCTTCAGTGGCACCCACTTCTCAATCCAACTTCCCATGCTAAATCAGTGCCTTGATGCTCTGTATCTTTTGACACTTCTGCTTGACTCTTACAGCTCAGAGCTAGGGTCCTGCCTCCCAGAGGGCCTGAAATATTTTCCTTCCCTCTGAACTTTTCATCCCTGAGCTGCCTAGTCCACTTACCATGAACCAACAGGAACATTTAGTGCCTTCCAGTCATTGCACTCAGTCTTAGTTTTCCTACTTCAGGGAGGGTGCTTGGAACCTGTGAGATGGAAGGGGCCCTTGTCTCTGTCCCATTCCTAGCCTCACATAGACAGTGGTGGGGACAGGTTTGAGGTACAGCTGTAACTTAGCCTCATAGACTTGTGAACAGCAAGTGACAAAGGAGAAAGCTCTTGTACTTGGAATGAAATGGTAGATAAGTGATTCTAATTGGAATGCTTGTTCTACCTCAAGGGCTCTATAAGTAGCTAGTATATGGGAGGATGTGGAATATGAATGGAATTTATAATTACATATTTATAATTACATTCATCTCTGATGACCTTTCTCTAAATATCAGGATCTTGTAGTCATTGTGGGATGGGGGTGGGGGGACATCCTAGGTCAAACAGGCAGGTGACTTTATTACAGTTATTACACATAGTCAGTTCAGTGACTGCTAAATACATGTGCTCAAAGCTTCTCCATCTTGTTCTGGTTTTGAAAAGTTGCTTCCCACTCTGGGAGGCTGAAGAGGTGGTAGGAAGGTCTGCCTTCTGTCCTCAGCCTCTCTTGGGATTGTCTCTTGGGCCAGAAGTTGACATGAGCTCTCTGCCTAAAGGGTGAGTGTTACGGTCTTAAGTTGAGTAGGATTGGCAGGATTCCGGAAGATGGCGGAATGAGAAGCTGCTAGTGGCTTGAGCTCCGACCACATCTACTGGAAACGGTAGGATTTTTTTGCCTTTAGTAGGCCAGTCAATAAGGGGTCCTAGAGGTGACACCAAGGAGGTGACTATAACTCAATTTGGGTTAGAAAATAGAGTAAAAAGAAAGGGAGAAAATTTTTTTCTTTTAAATTATTATTCCCGAAGTGCAGCACCCCGCAAAAAAACCAGTCCCTGGGGACCAGAGATCTGCTCTGAACAGGCTCCCCTGCTGAGCTTCTTTCTTTACCAAGATTCTTGTTCCACCAGGGGGTGTCATTCATTCTAATTCTATTCCCTTCTGAAACCTTTGGCCTTTTTTCTTTCTAAGTAGCCAATAGCCAATCAGCTGCCTCTTCTCAGGGGGCCTGAAGCAATCTGGAGCCATCCAAGCTGAAGACAGGACAGGTTTTTTACTCTGTTCTATTTTATTATCAATACAAGATAAATGCGTACCCCTTTCCCCCCTCTCCTTCAGGTTGACCAGAATTAACTCTTAGTGTATTTTCCATTGCTAGGGGATTGGGTGTCTTATTCACTGCTAAAATAACTTGTTTCACTTTTCCTACCACCCCTACCCATTCTCTCCCTCCCCCCCGCATAGCTAATTAAATTAAAAAAATAAATAAAAAACACTTTCCTTTCACTGCTCTTTTATTACTGTTCTTTTTCTTATCTTTTTCGTTGTTCTCTCTATTTGTCTTCTTCTTTTTTTATTTAAGAAAGGATTAACAAAACCATAGGGTAGGAGGGTACAACTCCACACAATTCCTGCCACCCAATCTCCTTATATCCCACCCCGTCCCCTGATAGTTTTCCCATTCTCTATCCCTCTGGGAGCATGGACCCAGGGTCCTTGTGGGTTGCAGAAGGTGGAAGGTCTGGCTTCTGTAATTGCTTCCCCGCTGAACATGGGCATTGACTGGTCGGTCCATACTCCCAGTCTGCCTCTCTCTTTCCCTAGTAGGGTGGGTCTCTGGGGACACAGAACTCCAGGACATATTGGTGGGGTCTTCAATCCAGGGAAGCCTAGCCGGCATCCTGATAGCATCTGGAACCTGGTGACTGAACAGAGAGTTAACGTACAAAGCCAAACAAATTGTTGAGCAATCATGGACCCAAAGCTTGGAATAGTGGAGAGGAAGTGTTAGGGGGGTACTCACTGAAAACTCTAGTGTACTTCTGCTTTCAGGTATATATTTTGCCCTAGTTTATGGATATGTGTGAACATATGCTCTCACCAAAACTAGTGTATATCTAGGTGTTGGGATTTGTTAGAAAGTGAACCACCTGGGATAGAATAAGAGAATACTAAAAAGGAGAGGTCTCACCTGAGTAATGAAGCTGAAGGGTAGTCATTCCACACGTGAAGTCTCTGGACACAGTCTGAGCTGAAGCATGTTGAGGTGGCAATTGTCGTGTTGATTAGGTTGCGATCGGCTGATGCAAAATATTGGGAAAGGCATACGGGAAAGTTGGCCCTATCCAAAGGTTCCAGGACTGGGGGAAGTAGAGGCTCTATAGTGGAGATGTGAGGTTCCTGCTGTCTTAGGGTTCAAAAAGAATGTCATCATCACATTATTTGGTAATTGGGTTAACTTTGAAAAGTCCTTTTGTTAGGGTTTACTGTACAGTACCCAGTATCTTGTATATAGCTGTGCTATTGGAAGCTTCTGATATACTTGGTCTAGGCTTTTGAGAGAGTCCACCTATCAAATACACAGCCTATATATTAAAAAGACTCAGTCTGTGTTTTAAAAACTTCGAGACATACAATTAATTTTCCCCCTCTCATATTAATTAACTAGTGATTTGTATGACTACATTTTACTAGGAGTTTACATAAACACCATTCCTACCACCAAAAGACTGTGTCCCATCCCACCCACCCCCTCCCACCCCCCACTGGCCCAGGAAGCTGCATGTCTACCCCTCACTACAGGGTTTTCACTTTGGTGCCCTTTCAGATCTTCTTCCTCAACTTCTATTGATGAGTGGGATCATCCCATACTCATCTTTATCTTTCTGACTTAGCTCACTTAACATAATTCCTTCTAGCTCTGTCCAAGATGGGTCAGAGAAGGTGGGTTCATTGTTCTTGATAGCTGCATAGCATTCCATTGTGTATATATACCACAGCTTTCTCAGCCACTCATTTGTTGTTGGGCACCTGGGTTGCTTCCAGGTTTTAGCTATTATGAATTGTGCTGCTATGAACATAGGAGTACACACCTCTTTTTGGTTGGGTGTTATGGACTCCTTTTTTTCTTCTTTTTCTCATTCTTGTCATTCTTTCTTCCTTCCTCCTTCAGCTTTCTGAATTCACTGATACATGTTAGTGAATTATTTTGGGGGAAGAAATCTTACTCAGAGTGGACTCTCTCTGTGTGTATCTCTGCTGTACTTCCCTTTCTCCTTAACTACCCCAAGAATATACAGTGGATAGTAGATTTGCATAACTGTCTATTCCTGTATTCTTGTCTAGTCCTGAGGTGTTTTTTTTTTTTCTTTTTTCTTTCTTTAACAATCAGCTGCCTTTGCTCAAGAGGCTTGAGGCAATCTGGGACAGGTTTTTTACCCAGCTCTATTTTATTATTAATATTATATAAAGGTGTATCTCTTTCCACCCCTCCTTTAGGTTGACCAGAATTAACGCTTAGGGTATCTTTCATTGCTAGGGGACTGGGCATCTTATCCATTGTGAGACGAACTTTTCTAACTACTCCTACCTCCTCTACAGACTCTCCCCTTCTCCCTCCTCCTAGCTAATTAATAAAATAAAATAAAATAAAAATAATAAATTGTAAAACCTTCCTTTCACTGCTGCTTTTATTACAGCTCTTTTTCTTATCTTTTTTCTTTTCTCTCTCTTGTGTCTCTTTTTTTTTATCTTGTCTTCCATTTCTTCCTTCTTCCTTGTCTTTCTGAATTCACTGATATTCATTTGTGAATTATTATGGGGAAGAAATGTGACTCAGAGTGGACTCTCTATGTGTGTATCTCTGCTCTACTTCCCTTTCTTCTCTTGCTACCCCTAGAATATACAGTGGATAGTAGATTTGCATAATTTTCTATTCTTGCTATCCCTTCTTTCCTTTTTGTTTCTTCTTCACTTGGACTTGGTTGCTATTTTTTCACGGACTGGAGACATTGTTTGGCTAACTGGTAGTGATTAAACTGCTTCAATACTTGCTTCAGTTGCTATTGTAATTACTGAGGTTGGTGATTGCATTTGTCATAAAGGTATTTAGTACAGTGTTGCTTGTACTCAAAACACAACAACTGAGGAACAACAGAACATAAAAATAAGAAACACATACATCAAAAAAATGGGTAGACCAAAAACAAATAAATATGCTACTCCAATGAATGAAGACAAGAGCCCAGAAGAAACTACAAATCAGTCAGAAGTAACCATAGATAAGAAAAGTATGCAAGCAATAATAAACTTATTAGTCACAGAAATTAAAACAACATTGGAGGAAAGGAATGGCAGTATTAAGGAAACAACAGTTGAGATCCCCAAGAAAAATACTAATTATCTTGAGGCAATTAGAGAAAGCTAATTGAAAGCTGAAATAGCTGTAATGAAGAAAGAAGCTGAGGGAAGGGAAAGCAGGTAACAGAAGCAGAAAACAGAATTATTCAGACAGAGGAAGAGTTAGAGAAAACTAAGAAAGAGGTGAAAGAGCTCAAAAAGAGATTGAGAGACACTCAAAATGACAACAGAGACATATGGGATGATCTCAAAAGAAGTAACATTCATATAATTGGCCTGCCAGAGAAAGAAATAGAGGAAGGGGAAGGAAACATTCTAGAGGAAATAATATAAGAAAATTTCCCAGACCTGAATAACAGAAAGGACATCAAGATTCAAGAGGCTGAGAGAGTTTGAAACAGAATCAACCCAGACATGAAGACACCAAGACACATAATAGTCACAATGAGAAGAAGTAAGGATAAAGAAAGGATCCTAAAGGCTTCAAGAGAGAAACAAAAAGTCACATACAGGGAAAATCCATAAGACTATCATCAGACGTCTCCACTCAAACTCTAAAAGCTAGAAGAAAATGGTAAGATATTGATCGAGCCCTGAACGAAATAGGGTTTCAACCAAGGATAATATATCCTGCTAGACTTTGATTCAAACTAGATGGAGGGATCAAAACCTTCTTAGACAAACAACAGTTAAAGGAGGCAACCACCACCAAACCAGCCCTGGAAGAGGTTCTAAAAGACCTCTTATTAAAAAGAACATCACTATAATACTTGCGATATATCAGAGCAAACAAAAATTCATTGAACAAGGGCACTACAATACATTAAATCCATAATGTCAATAAATGTCAATGGCTTAAACTCACCCATCAAAAGGCACAGAGTGGGGGGATGGATCAGAAACCATAACCCATATGCTGCTTGCAAGAATCCCATCTGACACAACAAGATAAACACAGACTTAAAGTGAAAGGATGGAAAACTATCATACAGGCTAACAGACCACAAAAAAAGGCAGGAACAGCCATTCTCATCTCAGACACAATAGATTTTAAATTAAATAAATTAATAAAAGATAGGCAAGGACATTACATAATTATTAGAGGATAAGTCAGCCAAGAAGACTTAACATTTATTAACATCTATGCATCCAGTGAGGGACCATCTAAATACATCAAGCACCTAGTGAAAGAATTTCAAAAAAACATCAATAGTAATACAATAAAAGTGGGAGACTTTAATACCCCACTCTCACACTTAGACAGATCAACAAAGCAGAGAATCGACAAAGATACAAGAGAATAAAATGAAGAGATGGTCAGACTTGACCTCCTGGACATTTTCAGAGCCCTTCACTCCAAAAAACTGGAATACACACCTTCTTTTCAAATACACATAACACATACTCAGGGATAGACCACTTTAGGCTACAAAGACAGCATCAATAAATTCAAGAGCATCAAAATCATCCCATGTATCTTCTCAGACCAAAGTGGAGTAAACCTAACATTTAACAACAAACAGAAAATTATTAAAAGTCACAGAATTTGGAAACTAAACAACATACTCCTTAAGAACCACTGGGTCAGAGAGTCACTCAAGCAGGAGATTCAAATGTTCCTGGAAACAAATGAAAATGAAGACACAACCTATCAAAATATTTGGGACACAGCTAAAGCAGTACTGAGAGGGAAACTCATAGCCGTACAATCACATATTAAACAACAAGAAAAAGCTCAAATAAATGACCTTACTGCACACCTGTAGGACTTAGAGGAAGAGAAACAAAGGAACCCTAAAGCAATCAGAAGGACAGAAATCACTAAAATTAGAGCAGAAATAAACAACATCGAAAATAAGAGAACCATACAAAAGATCAATGAAGCCAAATGTTGGTTCTTTGAAAGATTAAACAAAATTGACAAACCCCTAGCCAGACTCACCAAACAAGGGAGAAGACTCAAATTAATATAATTGTAAACGATGGAGGAGATATCACAACTGACACTACAGAAATCCAGAGAATCCTGCGAAACTTCTATGAAGAACTAAACGCCACCAAGCTAGAGAATCTGGAAGAAATGGAACAATTTCTAGGAACATATGCCCTTCCAAAACTGAACCAAGAAGAACTAAAACATCTAAATGCACCAATCACAGACAAAGAAATTGAAACCGTTATTAACAATCTCCCCAACAACAAAAGTCCTGGACCAGATGGCTTCCTTCATAAACGAATTCTACAAAACTTTCAGGAAACAGTTAGTACCCATACTTCTTAAGATTTTCCATAAGATTGAAGAAACAGGAGTACACCCTTCCACCTTCTATGAAGCCAACATCACCCTAATACCAAAAGTTGATAGGGATAGAACAAAAAAGGAAAACTACAGACCAATATCTCTGATGAACATAGATGCCAAAATATTAAACACGATCTTGGCCAACCTTATACAGCAGCATATTAAAAAGATTGTTCATCACGACCAAGTGGGATTCATCCCAGGAATGCAAGGCTGGTTCAACATCTGTAAGTCAATCAATGTCATTCACCACATCAATAAAAGCAAAGCCAAAAACCACATGATTATCTCAATAGATGCAGAGAAAGCCTTTGACAAAATCCAACACCCATTCATGCTCAAAACTCTACAAAAAATGGGAATAGATGGGAAAGTCCTCAAGATAGTGGAATCTGTATATAGCAAACCTACAGCCAAAATACTCATACTCAATGGACAGAAGCTGAAAGCATTACCCCTCAGATCGGGTACTAGACAGGGCTGTCCATTGTCATCATTACTCTTCAACATAGTATTGGAAGTTCTTGCCATAGCAATCAGGCAAGAGAAAGAAATCAAAGGAATACATATTGGAATTGAAGAAGTCAAGTTCTCACTATTTGCAGATGACATGATAGTATACATAGAAAAACCTAAAGAATCCAGCAGAAAACTACTGGAAGTTATTAGGCAATATAGCAAGGTGTCAGGCTACAAAATCAATATACAAAAATCAGTGGCATTTCTTTATGCAGACAGTAAATCTGAAGAAGACATCCAGAAATCACTCTCATTTACTGTTTCAGCAATATCTATCAAATACCTAGGAATAAAAGAAGTGAAAGACTTGTATACTGAAAACTAGGAGTTGCTACTCAAGGAAATAGAAACTGATACCAAGAAATGGAAAGAGATCCCATGCTCATGGATTGGAAGAATAAATATCATCAAAATGAATATTCTCCCCAGAGCCATAAACAAATTTAATGCAATACCCATCAAAGTTCCACCAAGCTTCTTTAAGAGAATAGAACAAACACTACAGTCATTTATCTGGAACCTGAAAACACCTAGAATTCCCAAAACCATCTTGAGGAAAAGAAACAGAAATGAAAGCATCACACTCCCAGATCTCAAACTATATTATAAAGCCATCATCATCAAAACAGCATGGTACTGTAACAAAACTAGGCACAGAGAACAGTGGAAAAGAATTGAAAGCCCAGAAATAAATCCCCACACGTATGGATGTCTAATCTTTGATAAGGGGGCCCAAAGTATTAAATGGAAGAAAGAAGCTTTCTTCAATAAATGGTGCTGGGAAAACTGGGTTGTAACATGCAGAAGAATGAAATTGAACCACTTTATCTGACCAGAAACAAAAATCAACTCCAAATGGATCAAAGACCTGGATGTTAGACCAGGAACAATCAAATCCTTAGTGGAAAACATTGGTAAAACACTAACCCACCTATACCTCAAGGACATCTTTGATGAAATTAACCCAATTGCAAGAAAGACAAAAGCAGAAACAAACCAATGGGACTACATCAAACTGAAAAGCTTATGCACATCCAAAGAAACTATCAAACAAAGAGACCCCTCACAGAATGGGAAAAGATCGTCACATCATACAAGAAACTAATCCCCCAAATATATAAAGAGCTCAGCAAACTTAGCACCAAAAGATCCCATCCAAATGATCCCATCCAAAAATGGGCAGAGGATATGAACAAAACATTCACCTCAGAGGAGTTCCAAAAGGCTAACAAACATATGAAGAACAGCTCTAGGTCACTGATTGTCGGGGAAATGCAAATTAAGACAACATTGAGATACCACCTCACTCCTGTAAGAATGGCATACATCAAAAAGGACAGCAGCAACAAAGGCTGGAGAGGCTGTGGGGACAGAGGAACCCTTTTGCATTGCTGGTGGGAATGTAAATTGGTTCAGCCTCTGTGGAGAGCAGTCTGGAGAACTCTCACAAGGCTAGACATGGACCTTCCATATGATCTAGTAATTCTTCTCCTGGGTTTATACCCCAAGGAGTCCATAACACCCAACCAAAAAGAGGTGTGTACTCCTATGTTCATAGCAGCACAATTCATAATAGCTAAAACCTGGAAGCAACCCAGGTACCCAACAACAGATGAGTGGCTGAGAAAGTTGTGGTATATATACACAATGGAATACTATGCAGCTATCAAGAACAATGAACCCACCTTCTCTGACCCATCTTGGACAGAGCTAGAAGGAATTATGTTAAGTGAGCTAAGTCAGAAAGATAAAGATGAGTATGATGATCCCACTCATCAACAGAAGTTGAGAAAGCAGAACTGAAAGGGAAACTAAAAGCAGGATCTAACTAAACTAAAAGTAGGGCACCAAAGTAAAAACCCTGTGGTGAGGGGCAGACATGCAGCTTCCTGGGCCAGTGGGGGGGTGGGTTTAGGTGGGTGGGATAGGACACAGTCTTTTGGTGGTGGGAATGGTGTTTATGTACACTTCTAGTAAAGTGTAGTCGTTTAAATCACTAGTTAATTAATATGAAAGGGGTTAAGTTAATTGTATGTCTCAAAGTTTTTAAAACACAGACTGAGTCTTTTTAATATATAGGCTGTGTATTTGATAGGTGGACTCTCTCAAAAGCCTAGACCAAGTAGATCAGAAGCATCCAATGGCACAGCTACATACAAGATACTGGGTACTATACAGCAAACCCTAACAAAAGGACTTTTCAAAGTTAACCCAATTACCAAATAATGTGATGATAACATTAACTATCCATTGTCTTTTTGAACCCTAAGACAGCAGGAACCTCACATCTCCACTATAGAGCCTATATTTCCCCCGGTCCTGGAACCTTTGGATAGGGCCCACTTTCCCGCATGCCTCTCCCAATCCATATCAAATAATATTGCATCTGCAGATCGCAACCTAATCAACACAACGATTGCCACCTCAACATGCTTCAGCTCAGACTGTGTCCAGAGACTTCACGTGTGGAATGACTACCCTTCAGCTTCATTACTCGGGTGAGACCTTTCCTTTTTAGTATTCTTTAATTCCATCCCAGGTGGAACAAAGTCCCAAAAACTCCCAGAGGGATAGAGAATGGGAAAGCTATCAGGATAGGGGGTAGGATATGGATATTGGGTGGTGGGAATTGTCTGGAGTTGTACCCCCTCCTACCCTATGGTTTTGTTAATTTATCTTTTCTTAAATAAAATATAAATTAAAAAAAAGATTGAGTAGGATTTTCAATCTTCTCAAGCATTCTACCTTGGCAGGACTTTTCTTCAAGATGTGGGTCTGGGCAGTCCTTGTAAGTGAACATGGGGCTGGCTTTTTGCTTACCAGTTTCTTCTGGACCCTGTGGTTCTGGAAATCCTGGCTGCATCATCTGTATCATTTACAAAGTATCCCAAACTGCGTGGCTTCCATAGCTGGGCTGAAGTCATTTGGCTTGGATTGGAGTCTACTGTGTGGTCTCCTAAGATTGAAGAATCTGTTAACAGTGTCTCCTTTGTGTGTGACTCTGTGTTCCAGTGTCCTTTTTTAAAGACATTGGTCATATTGGACCAGGACCCACCCCGATGACATCATCCTATCTTGATCAGCTGTAAAGTCACCTACAATAGGTCATCTTCACTGGCATTCAGGGTAAGAGCTTCAACATCTTGGGGGTAGAGTGGAGGACTATTCACAGTATTACACTTTCTGGAAGGAACCCTGTCACTAGTGGAGAAAGTACTTTTGAGACAAGCTTGCTTCCTATATTATGATGACATTGGGGCTTCTAGTTTTTCTCACCTATGGTTACTTCTTTCCTAAGCACAGGGAAGAAGAGAGTTGGGAACAAAAATCTCCAGAGAACAAAGCCAGAGAAAAATATAAAAGCAGAGAAATGAGTTTGAACTGTGGTATGAGAGGACCTGTGTCTAAACTCCAACTCAGTTGCTTGCTTACTTTGTGATTCTGGAAAACTTTCTTTTTCTATTTAATTGGAGCTTTGCTCAGCTCTGGCTGCTGGTGATATTGGGGCGTAAAACTGAGACTTCAGGGTCTCAGGCATGAAAATCCCTCACATGATCGCTGAACTATCCCTAGACTATGGAAAACCTGTCTAACTCTCTCTGAACTCCTTCTTAACTTAGTACCTGGAAGTTGGCTCATCATCTCTCTCAAGCGACATGAAGGCAAGAGTGGTTAAGGACATGCCACTTGCTTGCGCCCCCTGCAACCCACATCGGGGATTGCATCTAAATGGAGGCGAAATCTTGTTTTCAGCTTTGCTGGGTGAAAAAAGCATACAAGTTTATTTAAGAATAAGTTATACATGACACAGGAAACTTCATCAGGAAACAAAGATCCAAATAAATGGTTAGAAAGCGCAGTAGTGGCATATCCAGTAGCACACATATGTTACTGTGAGCAAGGAGGTTAAGCAGTGCTACAGATGCCTTTCTTTCTGTCTTTGCCCTTCTTTATCTCCCATACCTCTCTCAATTTCTCTCATTCTATAAAATAAAAAAAGAAAGAAAAAAGGCTATCAAGAATGGTGGATTTTTTTCTGCAGGCACTTAATCCCAGCAATAACCCTGGTAGGAATAAAAAGAGAGAAAGTAACAAGGAAAGAAAGAAAAAAGAAAGAAGGAAGGGAGAGGAGAGCGAGGAATGAAAGAAGAGATAAAGAAAGAAGAGAAGGAAAGAGAGAAGTGGTTAAACACTGGTATTTTATAAGGTAAATCCTCAATTAACTTCATTGACATGTTCTTGGAAACTACAACTTTAAGCAAAAGGACAAAGTGAAAACAGGTCTGGAATATCATGTCTTTGCTTAACATTTACTAGGATTTCTTTTTTTTCCCTTCAAAAGTATTATATAAAAAATAAATGGGATTGGATGAAGCAATGCTGTTTGATAACCTGCTATATACTAGGGTTGATGGCAAGTGGAAGACCATAGAAACTGAGAACAGGATCTTTGCAGCAGGGTTCTAGGTCCCTGGACAGCAGGGTGGGGGCTCTCTGAGTACCCCCACACACAGAACCCCTGCTGGTCTGGGTTTCAGGTTTATACAAGATCAAGGATTAGGGTAGGGGTGGCTCCTCAATGACAGCTTCTTCCAGGTGCCTCTCCCTTTGTTCTCTGTTATCAGATTTGTGATGGGTAAGATGTCAGCTCTGCTTACCCAGCCCTTACTCTTTGAATTGTAAGACCTCTTATTTGGGATGACAGTGACTTGTATATTCAAGTAGTCCAAGAAGGGAAGCTTTTAATAAGATGCCAAACGAAGTAAATGCCAGTTGCTTTAAAAATAATTTTAAAAGCTGGGTGGATGAATGTTTGGGGTAAAAGCACCCGTCCTATGCTTAACATTGTGGTGGCTATGCCCACAGGTTACTGCCTTGGTTCTTTTTATTCCTGTCAGCAGTACTTTGAACAAAGTTGGAATTCTGGGGGTCTGGGCAGGGTGGTGGCTCCCTGTGGAGCCTAGTCTGAGTTAGTACTAGCACCAGCTCTGGGGTTGAGGTCTCAGGCTCTAGGCCTGGGGGCCCTGCCTACAGTCACCAGTGATCTCAGGGCCATGGGTGAGATGGCAGGTTCCTTCCTGGTTAGGGGGATCAGCTAATCCATTGCTGGACTCTGGACAGAACCATGTGACTCCTCCTGATCACCTGTGGGTAGTCACTGTCTTGATGTCCAACTGATGCTCACATGCTAATTGGCCTTTCCTGTCAGCTGCTTCCCCTCTCCTCACTCTTGATCACCAGGAGGTTGTTACCCCTGCCATCTTCCTAAGGGAATTTCCCCAGGGGACTGCTGGGCCACCACCTCTTTGGAGTCTAGAAGGAAGACCTCTCTACTTCCACTCCCTGCTCTGTCTCACTGCAGTACCTGTGGCACCACCAGAAGTCATTACCCCTCTCCTCCAGAGGGCTGGAGGGTAGACACTGGTGGCAGGAACAATGAGGCTTAGGATGAGGGAGGGGGTGCTGGCATCTCAGTGGGGGACGCCAGCAGCAAGCTGGTTTTAAGTGTTGGCTAGTGTCTTGGAGGCCAGCAGGGCCTAGACCTTACAGCCAGAAAAGCCATGGGCTTGGGCAGCTGGGGTGCCCTGTGGGGCCTTATAAAAGCTACAGGTTTGTGGGTGCCCAGAACATGATGCTGGCAGCCCTGGGGAGGCATGAAGTACACAGGGACCTTCGTGTTTATAAACTTCCAGTGGATAGGGATCACTTCCTTAACCTCTCTGACCTCAGTTTCCCCACCTGTAAAGCATGAGAAGTGATGAAGGCCTGTTGAAAGGAGTTGAGGAGACATTGATGTAAAGAACTGTGCACCTGCTGGGGGCAGGAGGCAGACTCACTCACAGACAGTGGGGAGGGCAGGACTCCAGAGTGTGTGTGTGTGTATAGGATGGGAGAAGGTTGCAGATGGATTGTCCTTTCTGTTGCCTCTCCTCCAAGATGCACCAATGTCTCCTGTTGGGTTTTAATGCCCCTAATATGTTGATTATTCCTGGGGTTTCAGCCAAATAAGCACTTCCAATTAAAGCTCTTGCTATAGTGCCTCTTGGGTTGCCATGACAACAGGAGCTAGGCTTCAGCTTCTTCCATGGAAGGTGCACATGTGTGTGAGTGTGTATGGGTTTCTAAACAGTGTCTCTCTAGAATGTGTACACGTGGGTGAGTCTGTGTTTGCCTGTCCCTATCTTGCCTTGGCTGTGGAGCTGAGTCTCAGTTGGGACAGAATCCTGAGTTTTGCTCTGACCAGGGCTTGACTGAGATCCAGGGAGGGCTGAGCAGGAAGCAGAGGTGAGAGGTGCTATCCCTTGGGTTTCCTCACTTCTGCAAGTACACAGGGCCCAGCCTGCCTTGACACTGAGCCTTCTGGAATGCGGGCCGACATGGATCGAATGCATCAGTGCAGTTCATGCAAAATTAGATAGAAAATTAAAAGAAAGCAGGAGAGAAGAAAAGAAAGCCCATGGGTATAATCACACAAGATATAGTCGCTCACAGAGGTACACACACACACACACACACACACACACACACACACACACACACACACACATCCACCCCTCTCTAAACCTTCCCTGGCCTCTCTTCACCCTAGCAGGTCCTGTGTGGCTCAAACAGGAGCCAAGGCTACCCAGAGTATCTGACCAAGCCCACCTGTGCTCTTAACCTGTCACCAGCCAAGGTGTTTCACCTGTGCAGACAGGCCATTTTCCATCTCCCTGTCTTCCCAGGAAGACAAGAATAATAACCATTTATCATGCAAAGCCTTGCTGCTCCTCTCCCTCAGAAACACTGGAGCCCAGGTCTTAAAACCCTCTCTTCAAGTCACACTTGCCCATCTGGTCTCTTGGTCCTCAGGGCTGCTCCCGCTTGTATACTCACAGCCTCTCCTGCCCCTTGTCTTTCTTCCCTGCTCTTAGCCCTGAGTATAAATGTTCCTCTGGGCCTCAGCATGTCTTCTGCTTCAGTTCTGGCAGGGACCCATTCCCACCTTATAGGCTGCATCTTATAGATGACTGGCTCACATCCTTTCAGTGGGTCCCTTGTAACTCTGTCTTGAAACAGCAAGCCTCTTTGGTCCTCCTCCATGGCAAGTCTGGGGGTGGGGAGCAGTGGCTATGACTGTTAACTCCCCATCTCCCCAACAATACCAAGTCTGCCTGCCTTTACCGGACAGTTTCGGCCTGGGGTACAGAGTGGTGACTGGTGGCAGTTGGCTGACTGGAGAGCTGGGTGGGCTTCCAGCAAGGGCCCACCTGCCTACACTCTTTCTTTGCCTCACTGCTTTCACTTCTGTGATTCAGCTTATCCAGGTGTCCAAATGAAACACCCAGGGTGTGGTCTTCCTGGTTGTTAATCCTTGAAGCCCTTCCCCAAACCTTCCTTTGGCTCCTGAGTGTGAGGGCAGGATCCTTCTATGGGTCCAGGTAACTTAGTCTTTGTGCAGTTAGGTGAGGAGAGCATCCTGACATGCATGGATGAGGATGGAGGGAGTGTTAGTACAATTATCTCCAAACTTTCCAGATGGCATCTGCGTCTGGGGCCCAGATTCCCCAGGTTCAATCCCTTGCATCACCGTGTTCCAGAGCTGTGCAGTAAACATAAATAAACAACTAGTTCTTGGGGACTGCATGGTGTTGCACCTGGTTAAACACACATAGTACTATGTGCAAGGACCTACACAAAGGCCTGGGTTCATGTCTCTGCTTCCCACCTGTAGTGGGGACACTTCACAGTGAAGTGGGTCTGCAGGTGTCTACTTTTCTCTCTCTAAATCTATTTCCCCATCCCATCTCAATTTCTCTCTGTCTTGTCGAATAAAAAATATATAAGAAAAAAAAGGCCACTGGATCAGTGGATTCATAATGTGGGCACCAAGCCCCAATGCTACCTGTGGAGGCAAAATAAATAAATAAGTAAATCTTTAAAGCTCCTTGTCTTCAGTAGAGGAGACTCTGCTCTTCCACTCCTTCTTCTGGAGTGTTGGAAAGTCACTGCTAGGACCTAGAAATGGGAGGAGTCCAGGATGCCATCTGGACTACCATCTGAGAGAGAAATAAACTAGGGGTGTGTGTGGGAAACAGGGTAAAAAATAGAACCTAGATTTCTGTGAAGTCACTAAAATGTTGAGAGTGTTTGTTATAGCAGCTGATCCCAAAGCCTTGCTTTTCTCCTTGGAACTTTGCTCTGGAAGCTGCTTCTCCAGTATTTGATCAGTGAAGTCTCAGTCATCTTCTAGGACCTAGTACAGGGGCCACCACATCTGGGTGGTCTTTCTGAAGCTTTCTGGATTATCACGTAGCAGTTCTCTTGGTCCCTGCATAGCCTCTGCCTCTATCCTTGGATCTGTTTCTTTATGTCTTACTTGTGATCAAGATGATCACAACTATGTTGGCAGCAAATAAAGAGCTGGTGCTCAGGGCTAGCAAGATAGTTTCCTTAGTGTGCTTGTTTTATTATGTGTGTGACCCAGGTTTAGGCCTGGCCCTCACTGCCCTGAAGAAAGCTCTAGTGCTAAGGTGTCTTTCTTCTTTCAGTGTCTCTATCTTTGTCTCTGTCTTTCTATCTAAAAAGTTTTCCTGGAATGGTGAGGTCCCAATGACCATAAAAACAAAACAAAACAAAACAGAACAAAATAAAGCCAAATATAACAAAACAAACAACTAAACAAACAAAAAAATAGCTGGTTCTCAATGTGTTCTTGTGGAGCTGTCAGGGAGGTGGGGTGGGGAAAATGTGTGTGTGTGTGGGGGGAGAGAAATTGTGCATAGTCTTTTCATTTTTCCCTGTTAATGAAATTAAAAGAAAAACTAGTATCTGAGTTTGCCAAGTAGGCTCCAGACATACGCTTTTGGGAATACAAACTTATTTCTGTCAAAATCTGACCTCACTCAATAGCATATAGCCATTAAATGACTTTGTCCCTTTTAAAATTTTTTTATTCTATTTATTTATTGGATAGAGGTAGTCGGAAATTGAGAAGGGGGGAGATAAGAGGGAGAGGCAGAGAGACACCTGCATCCCTGCTTCACCACTTGTGAAGCTTTCCCCCTGAAGGTGGAGACTGGGCTTGAACTGTGGCCCTTGAGAATTGTAACATGTGCACTCAACCAGCTGTGTCACCACCAGGCCTCACTCTATCCCTTTTCTCTGGCTCATTTTCCCATTTATGCTTTTTTTCTTCACTCTACCTTCACTCTGTCTCTTCCCTTCATTTCCCATCCACCTGTCCCTTTAAAATTTTACTATGTTTGTTGGACATTAAGCCAGCCCCCTGCTCCCCCCCTGCTCCATTGCTGATACTATGGCCTATTTACATAATCATTGTTTTGCCTGACAGGTGGAGATGCTTCACAGGTGGTGAAGCAGGTCTGAAGGTGTCTATCTTTCTCTCCCCCCTTTGTCTTCCCCTCCTCTCTCCATTTCTCTCTGTCCTATCCAACAACGACAATATCAATAACAGCAACAATACAAAAATGATCTATATTCTTTCTACCTCGAGACCTGCCCTGCCTGCAGGGTACATTAATCCTGCCAGTTAAAACCCTAGCAACCGTTGCTGCAGAAGCTTTCTATCTTCCAGATCTTTCTTTTCTCCACCCCCTATCCCAGCCAACTCCATTACTGACTTGCCACTTCCGGTTTTACCCTATAAAGCCCACTTCTGTTCCTGGTTTCTCTCTCTTTTCTCTCCTGTGTCCTGACCTGGAGAAGGGCTGGCATGCAGAGCAGGAGGTGGCCATTGTGGTTTGGCATCATGTGACTTAACCTGCTGTGCTCACACACGACTCTGGAGCTTCAGCATGAATAAAGATTTGTATTGCTACTGCCACGAGCTTGCTTCCTGGATCTTCTCTCCCACAAAGCTAGCCTAGCATACATTCTGCTCAAAAATTAAATGCCACTTAGCCACAGGCCCTTTGGACAATAACTGAAATATGCCTACTAGATATCTACAAAAGGGAGACCCTCACACCCCCAACTCTTCATCTGCACTATTCCAGCCTTTAGGTCCATGATTAATCAACAATTTGTTTGGCTTTGCATGTTAACTCTCTTTTCAGCCACCAGGTTCCAGATGCTAGCATGATGCCAACAAGACTTCCCTGGACAGATGACCCCATCAGTGTGTTTTGGAGCTCTGATTCCTCAGAACCCCGCCCCACTAGGGAAAGAGAGAGGCAGGATGGGAGTATGGATTGACCTGTCAACGTCCATGTTCAGCGGGGAAGCAATTACAGAATCCAGACCTTCCACCTTCTGCATCCAACAATGACCTTGGGTTCATACTCCCAGAGGGTTAAAGAGTAGGAAAGGTATCAAGGGAGGGGATAGGATACGGAGTTCTGGTGTTGGGAATTGTGTGGAGTTGTACCTCTCTTATCCTATGGTTTTTTCAGTGTTTCCTTTTTATAAATGACAAATAAAAAAATAAAAACAAAGGAAAAGATAATCAAAAACCCATAAAATTATGAAACTATCATCCATCTATCATGAACCATCTATCTGTCATCTATCATCTATCTATCTAGCATCTATCTATTTCTTTAACATCCATGGGACTGGCTTTAACCAATGAAATATGAGCATAGGTTACTGATATAGGTCATAACTAGGCATAAGTTTGGACACAGTTTCTGTTGGCCACATTTTTTTCCTTCACCACAAGATCTGTCAACATTCCTTCTTCATTATCTCAGGTGCTAGGATATGCAGGCACTATCATACCCTTCTTGTAACGACCAGGACTCCCCAGTCATGCCACATGAGAGTCACAACTTTGGTAGCAGCCATGGAGATATTTTGTAGGCAAACGCTTTGCCCCTGAGCTATTTCTCCCTCTCCATGGAGATATTTTGTTCTTTCTCTCTATAGTACCGCTGGCCTAGCCTGGCTGATAAATACAAAGCGACAGATTGTTTTCCAGATGGTTATGCCCATTTACATCCCTGTCCTTTGGGCTTGGGAATGTCTATCTTGCTCTGTTTCTACCTATCTTGGATAGCATCTTTTTGATTTATTAAAAAATATTTGATCATCCTGGAGCCCTGTCTCCCCAGAACCCTGCCCCACTAGGGAAAGAGAGAGAAAGGCTGGGAATATGGGTCGACCTGCCAATGCCCATATTCAGTGGAGAAGCATCACAGAAGCCAGACCTTCCACCTTCTACACTGCACAATGACCCTGGGTCCATACTCCCAGAGGGGTAAAGAATAGGAGAGCTTTCAAGAGAGGGGATGGGATAAAGAGTTCTGGTGATAGGAATCATGTGGAATTGTAACTCTCTTATGGTCTTGTCAATATTTCCATTTTATAAATAAAAAACAAATTAAAAAGTTTAAATAAGAATAACTCAAAAAAAAAAGAAAAAATATTTCATCTATCTGAGAGGTGAGGAATCTCATTTTAATTTCCATTTCTTCAGTGACTAGGGAGACTGAGCATCTGTAATGACCACTGCTTTTTCTTTTCTTGTCTTTCTGTGTGCCTACCCATGTGCTGGGAACAATGATGTAATGTTTCTGTTGAAACAATGTTTCTTGGGGGCTGGGCGATGGCACACCTGGTTGGGTACACACACATCAACATGTGCAAGGACCTGAGTTTAAGCTCCTGCTTCCTACCTACAGGGAGGAATCTTAAGTGTCTATCTTCTCACTCCTTCTCTCTCTCTCTCTTCTCTATTTCTCTTTGTCCTAGCTGATAAAAAAGAAAAGAATGGGGGGATGACTGCCAGGAATGGTGGATTTATTGTGCAGGCACTGAGCCCCAGCAATAACCCTGGTAGCAATAAAAAAGATGTGTATTATTATTATTATTTGTGGAGTTCAGTTTAGCCCTACCTGGAGAAAATCAGAGTGAGCTTGAGCTAACCACATGTAGTCTGCGAATGAAAGGTGTGGGGGGCAGGTAGAAAGTCTTCACAATTGGGTGAAGAGCAGATTTGCACTCAGTGTATTGGGGTGCTCCTGCCAGGGCAGAGGGGCATCAAGAGAGAGGAAAATCCAGAAACCTGAAGACCCTGCAAAGATTTCTCTGTAAGAACCCATCAGGTTCTGGGATAGGCCTTTCTATGATGTCTCAGCCCTGACTGTTTCTGGACTCCCCCTTCTGAAGGTGGATGGTGGGAGGCGGCAGGTCCCACGTAGATCTGTACTAGTGTGGCCTGTGCTGTGAGCAGCCAGTTCTGCCTCTTGACTGCTCTCAGGGAGGGTCAAGCAGCACATGGGGATACTTTATATCAGCTCATAGTCCCAGAGCTTATGTCAGCAATTCACAAGCCCCATCTCTAGCTCAAGTCTCTCCTCCTCCTTCCTTTTAAAAATTATTATTTATTAACTTTATTATACTCCCTTCACTCACTCCAAAGCTAACCTTATCAAAGCAAGGACTGCAAAAGCTGAATAAGAGCAAGAGACTGGCAAACTTTAACGATGACTCTTTAGTCACTATCAGGCCCCCCCATCAGCTGGGGCTCTATTTGGGGATTCCTGAGATTCTCAAACAGACATGATGGGCCTAAACCTCAAATAAATTCCTCTCTCCACTGTTACTGGTAATCTATATCAGGAACAACAAAACAGACCCCTATGTGGGCCCCCACAGGACCTTGCCTCAACTTGGATTAACAACGGTAGAGAATGTTCCATCCTCTGAAGGGAGGCTGGACAACATACTCTATGCTACACCTGAGAAGATGGGTCCTGATATTGGGGCAGCTTGGAACATTCCTACTCATGACCACAAAATGTGAGCTCAGATCTACAGAGATGCAGAGGTCACATAGGCTCCTAAGCTGAATATGAACCCCAGATCAGATCAAATCAATGGGGTTTACAGTCAACAGTATTTATACACCTTTCCCATATTTGGGAGCTACTCTTTTCCCTGATCCAACTTTCTGGTCCTTTTTCCAGCCATGACATCATTTCCTCAGAGAATAACTTGGATCCACCTGCATATCAGATTTCAGGCTCGGGGAAAAAAAGAAAAAAAAAAAACTAGTATAGCCACAGGCCCTTTGGAATATAAGTAAAACATGCCTACTAGCTATCTACAAAATGGAGGACCCCCTCCACCCCCAACTCTTTATCTGCACTATTTCAGCCTTTAGGTTCATGATTAATCAACAGTTTGTTTGGCTTTGCATGTTAACTCTCTTTTCAGCCACCAGGTTCCAGATGCTAGCATGATGCCAACCAGACTTCCTTAGACAACCCCACCAGTGGTGGCACACCTGGTTGAGCGCACATGTTACAATGTACAAAGACCTGGATTCACCTGCAGGGGGAAAGCTTCACAAGTTGTGAAACCAGGCTGCAGGTATCGCTCTCCCTCTCTCCCTCTCTATCTCCCCACTTCCTCTCAATTTCTGGCTGTCTCTATCCAATAAATAAAGATAATACAAAAATAATTTTAACAAAAAGAAAAAAATGGAAATGGCTGGGGGACCAGAGGGTGGCATACTTGGTTACGTGCAAGGACTCTGTTTCAATCCTGCAGGATGAAAGCTGCACACAAAAGTGGTGAAGCTGTGCTTCAGGTCTCTCTCTCTTTCTCTCTCTCTCCTTCCATGTCTCCTTTATTCCCTCTCTATTTCCCATTCCCCTCTCAATTTCTCTCTGTCTCTATCAAGTACAAAAAAAAAAGGGAAAAAGTGGCCTTCAGAAGTAGTGAATTTTTCATGCAGAGACAAAGCACAAGAGGTAACCTTGGTGGCAAAAGATGAAAGAAAAAAGAAAAACATTAAAGAGAAAAGAAAGGGAAATGGCTGTGGTAACCTCAGGTGTTGTTAAAATTCGTAGGCTCTTGCCAGGCGGGTTAGCTTCACGGGTGGGTAACAGAGACGCGGAGACAATGGCTGGGCAGGGAAGCTGTATTTCTTTATTCAGGAACAACGATTCATAAACTAAGACAAACTAATCACCAAACAGAACTCGGCTGTCTCTTTGCAGCGGCTCAAGCACTCTCTCTTTCTCTGGAACTCTGGAACCCTCCAACTCTGGGACTCTCTAACTCTGTCACTCTCGAACTCTGGCGGGATCCCTAGGGGCAGGGCCAAGCGGGTCTGCGAAATTAACTGGACTGATCTAATTCTCTTGGTGGGGGAGGGCTAGAACAAACCAATGTAAAGCATACGACACTCAGGGCAGTATATCCACCACTTACACTCAAGTGCACCTAGACATCAGGTCAGCTCTGTCATTAGGCTGGGGCATCATCCTCTTTGGGAGGAGGGGGAAGCAATCCCTTGCACTGTGGGATGCTTAACTGCACCTCACCTCTGTTCTATTCTGTTCCTTCACACACACACACACACACACACACACACACACACACACACACACACACACACCTATGCAAAAACCCAAATATCCTGCCAAAAGTCGCTCTGGGACAGAACAGTGGTGGTAGAAAAAGCACTGACTTTGCTCAAAACAGAGCAGAGGAAAAGGACAAAAGAACAAATTCTCTAGCTCTCCTCCAACAAATGCTCACTGGGCAGTTGTAACAAACAAAGCACTAGGCTTCCGAGCTCATGATCCGAAAGTGTTCCTATGGGCAGAAGAGCAACAGACCTACTGTCCTAAATGTGAATGTCACCTGCAGGAACTACTGTGCCTGAGGCCTTTCAATAGCAGCTATGTTGCTTTTGCTTTGCCCACCCCACACCACTCCTGCCTTGGCCACACACACACCGCAAGCTGCACATAGTACATCTCCCCAAATCTTTCTCTTATTGCTGTTCAGTGTCAGTGGTGTATGGGAACTGAACCTATAATGACTTGATGACATATGTTTGGGGTTGCAGGGAGGGGTATGAAGCACCATCTATTCATGAGATAACCTCACTGCTCTGTTATGCTCAGATGAGACTCCAACCACTACTACCCAGTTCAGATAGGACACAGCTGGAATGAAAAAAGTGTAGAGGAAAGAGGCCCTCACTCTAGGGCTTAGTTTAGAACATACACCTTTTGCAGCCTTTGTAGACATTAGAATTTTACCCCATTTGCTGAGAGGCCCTCTGCACGACATTCTTCCTAGGTACCTGCAGAGCTTTGCAGGGCTGAAAAGAGTCACAGCTAATCTTCTTGCTTCATTATTTCTGTGAAGTTTCCTAATTTCATAGAGTTAGACATTAGAGTTGTCTTGCCTGAGGAAGCCCGTGGCTTGTACCTCACCCTCAGCCAGGAGGAGCAGTGCGGGCAGCTGCAGCCCGTGATGAAGAAGGGGCTTCCTGCACCTCTTCCAAGAGTTGCACCTACAATCCTAGTGGAGAGGAGAGCTGGGGACCTTCTGGGAACACACCTGTTTCCAGCACCTCCCTACAGAGGGGCTGAGGGAAGGGATCTAGGTGAGGGCCACATACAAGGTAAGCAGAAAGTTGGATCAGGGAAAAGAGTAGCTCCCAAATATGGGAAAGGTGTATAAATACTGTTGACTGTAAACCCCATTGATTTGATCTGATCTGGGGTTCATATTCAGCTTAGGAGCCTATGTGACCTCTGCATCTCTGTAGATCTGAGCTCACATTTTGTGGTCATGAGTAGGAATGTTCCAAGCTGCCCCATTAAAATCTGGAAACAAAGTTCTGGAATTTCAGCAGGAACCTCACATCTCCACTATAGAGCCCCTACTTCCCCCAGTCCTGGAACCCTTGGATAGGGCCCACTTTCCCGTATGCATCTCCCAGTCCAAACCAAATAATATTGCATCCGCCGATCACAACCTAACCAATGCAACGATTGCCACCTCAACATGCTTCACCTCAGACTGTGTCCAGAGACTTCACGTGTGGAATGACAACCCTTCAGCTTCATTACTCGGGTGAGACCTTTCCTTTTATAGTACACTCTAATTTCATCTCAGGTAGTTCACTTTCTAACAAAGTCCCATAACCTAGATATACACCAGTTTCTGTGAGAGAGAGAGCTTATGTTCACACATACCCATAAACTACTGCAAAATATATACCTGAAAGCAGAAGTACACTAGAGTTTGCAGTGAGTACCTCCCTAACACTTCCTCTCCACTATTCCAAGCTTGGGATCCATGATTGCTCAACAAATTGTTTGGCTTCGTATGTTAACTCTCTTTTCAATCACCAGGTTCCAGATGCCACCAGGATGCTGGTCAGGCTTCCCTGGATTGAAGACCCCACCAATGTGTCCTGGAGCTCAGCTTCCCCAGAGACACACCTTACTAGGGAAAGATAGAGGCAGACTGGGAGTATGGACTGACCAGTCAACGCCCATGTTCAGCGGGGAAGCAATGACAGAAGCCAGACCTTCTACCTTCTGCAACCCTCAATGACCCTGGGTCCATGCTCCCAGAGGGCTAGAGAATGGGAAAGCTATCATGGGAGGGGGTGGGGTATGGAGATTGGGTGGTGGGAATTGTGTGGAGTTGTACCCCTCCTACTTTATGTTTTTGTTCATTAATCCTTTCTTAAATAAAAAATTTAAAAAAAATCAAAAAATAAAAAAGTTCTGGAATTTAATTAAAAATCCAAGTGCAAAGAATAGAGGTTTTTTTTTTTAGTGTGTGTGTGTTTGTGTGTGTGTGTCATTTTACTAACACATCTATAATCCTTCATTGACAGATATAAATTTTTATTACTTTGTATAAGTGATGGACAATAACACAGAAAAGGCATTTTCAAAAGTTCTGAGAGTCACAGTCTCTCAGGGTGTCAGTCATCCATCACAGCTCCCTGGAGAAAAACATGAAGACCAGAGCATGGAGTAGGACGTCTAAGGAGGTCAGGGTCAGTGCTGGTAACTGGAGTCCCAGCAGAAAAGCCTGGAGAAAAGTGCCAACTCCAAACCTGTAAGAACCACACAAGTCTGTAGAGCCATGCCTTTCCTTGGCTTTATTCCCACCCATGGTCAGAAGGTGGTGGAAAAGGACCAGAAGGAATCACACCCTGAGCCAGTCAGAGTACTGTCCTCTTCTCTAGAGGAGGGGCAGGACTTAGCAAGACCATGCTACTCACAGGGACCCAGTTCTTCAAGGGTCTGGTGCTTTTGCCTGGGATGGACAGGAGTCCGCAGATTTGTTCTAGATCACATTTTCCAGGGTGTCTGAGTTACAGAAAGCTTCTGGAAAGCCAGACCTTCAACCTTCTGCAACCCACAGCAACCCTGGGTCCATACTCCCAGAGGGATAGAGAATGGGAAAGCTATCAGGGGAGGGGATGGGATATGGAGATCGGGTGGTGGGAATTGTATGGAGTTGTATACCTCCTATCCTAAGGTTTCGTTAATGTCTCCTTTCTTAAAAAAAAAAAAAAAAGGAATAGAAGTGATCGATACTGGGAGTATGGATCGAACTGCCAACATCTATGTTCATTGTGGAAGTAATTACAGAAGCCAGACCTTCCACCTTCTGCACCCCATAATGACCCTGGGTCCATATTCCTAGAGGGATAAAGAATAGAAAAGCTTTCAAGGGAGAGGATGGGATATGGAGTTCTCGTGGTGTGAACTGTGTAGACTTGTACCATTATTATCCGTGGTCTTGTCAATATTTCCATTTTACAAATAAAAATAAAAAGAATATTGGTACAATTCTGATTAAAAAAAAAAGAAAGCTTCTGGAGGCAGAGACAATGACTCCTAGCACAGAGATGTATTTATCTGCAGTCTATTTGAAAAAATGGAATTCCCGGGAGTCGGGCTGTAGCACAGCTGGTTAAGCGCACGTGGCACAAAGCTTAAGGACTGGCCCAAGGATCCTGGTTCAAGCCTCCAGCTCCCCACCAGCAGGGGTTCACTTCACAGGTGGTGAAGCAGGTCTGCAGGTGTCTATCTTTCTCTCCTCCTCTCTGTCTTCCCCTCCTCTCTCCATTTCTCTCTGTCCTATCCAACAATGATGACATCAACAACAATAGCTACAACAACAGTAAAAACAAGAAGGGAAACAAAAAGGAAATAAGTAAATATTAAAAAAAAAAAGAAAAAATGGAATTCCCCCTGTATACGCAGAACCTAAGCCGGTTGGTTCTCCACCCATGGGGCTGTGGGACAGAGAGGTGTAGCGGGGCCTTGAAATTAGCACTGTAAGTTGAGAGTTCTATGTCTTTAGAGCAGCAGACCTAAAGTTATATTGTCCTTCAGTGCTGTTGCATGTGGTCACATGTTGGAATGAGTCTAAGACCCCTCTATCACCTTGTTCTGTAGGAGGAAACAGAGGCTGTGGGGCTGCAAGGAAGTTCTCCAAACACGCATAGCACAGCTGGGTTTTGTGTTAGTGGGCATGTAGACTCCAAAACTGGGACCCTGCACTCCTCGGGATTGAATTCCTTTCTCTCCTCCTGGAATTTCTGTGGACCGATGTGGACAGAGTGACCCCAAAAACCGAGGTGCCTCAGCTCTAAGGCACATGTAACATCTGTATCTCTGTAGGTCTGAGCTCACATTCTGTGATCATAGCTAGTAACATTCTAGGGTGCACCCATTACCGGACCCATCTTCCTTGAGTGGTAGAGGATTTTGGTCCAACCTCCCTTCAGAGAATGGACCATTCCCTACCATTGTTGATCCACATTGAGGGAAAAGTCCTGTAGGGGCCCACAAAGGTGTCCATGATTCTGTTCCTGATGGAGGTGACAAGTGATAGTGAGAGAGGGGTCTGTTAGAGGTCTAAACCCATAATGTCTGTGTGGGGAATCCCAGTGTTTCCTGACTTGGGCCCCAGGAGATGAGGTGGCCTGGTAAATCAAAGGAGCTATCATTAAAATATGCTGGTCTCTTTCAAGATCTTATCCAGCGTTTGTAGTCCTATAAGGACAGGTTAACCTTGGAGTTATGATAGAGGGACGTGAAATAGGTAGTAGGTGAGGAGAGTATCTAGGACTAAGTAGAAACTATGTGATTAAGTACTTTATGTTGTCTTATTTTAGGTCTTTTTACTTGCTTGCTGTACTTAATTGGGCCACTGAAAACTATTGTGTACTTTTGCTTTAAGGTATATATTTTCCCCTAACTTACGGATACATGTGCACATGCTCTCTGTCTCTTGAACTCTCATCCATATCTAGGTGTTGGGGCTTTGTTAGGAAGTGCACCACCCAAAATAGAGTTAAGGAATCCTATGAGTTAGGAAAGGCCTCATCAGAGTACTAGAGGTGAAGAGTTGACACCAGAGGCCTGTTGTCTGTGGACACAGTCCAAAGTGTAACATGTTGAGGTGGTACTGGTTGCACTGATTAGGCTGAGCTCAGCAGATGCAGTATCAATTGGTTTGGGCAGAGAAAAGATTGCTGAAAAACAAGCCCCACTACTGAAGTTCCAGATCTGGGAAAAATATTTCATTCCAGATAGAAGACCCCAAATTTCATCTTCTCTATTCTTATCTTTGAGTTCCTGTTAATCTATTTATTTTAAATTTTATTATATTTATTTATTTATTGGATAGAGGCAGAGAGAAATTGAGAGGGAAGGAGAAGAGAGAGAGGAAGAGAGGTAGAGAGACACTTCCAGACCTGCTTCACCACTTGTGAAACTTTTCTTCTCTAGGTGGGGACCAGGGACTGGAACTCAGATCCTTGTGCACTGTAACATGTGCAATCAACCAGGTGCACCACCACCTGGCTCCTGGGTTCCTGTTTATTAAACATTTTGTCTTGCTTTATAGCTTACTACCTTTCAGCAATCAAGTTACAGACATTACTAGGATTCCATCCTGACTTCCCTGGGTAGATGACCTCACCAGTGTGTCTAAACGTCTCATCTCTCCAGAGCACCACCCAACTATTGAAAGCTAGAAACAGGCTGGGGGTATGGATTGACCTGCCAAAGTCTGGAACCTTCCTACCCCCAAAACAATTTTGGTCCATACTTCCAGAGGGATAAAGAATAGGGGAGTTTCCAATGGACACAGAGCTCTGGTGGTGGTAACTGTGTGGAGCTGTACCCTTGTTATCTATAATCAGTAATAAACCACTATTATGGTAGTTTTGCTTGAGTCTGGTAGCTAGCCTGAAGTTAGATGAAAATATTGCCTGAGAGAACGGTGTCAGAGTAGAGAAAAAGTGCTAGAAAGTTGGATTAGGGCAGGGAATAGCTCTCATTCTTGAAAAAAAATTCTGTGGCTAAAATTAACTAATTCCCTCAATCCACATGTGATGCAAAGCACAAGGACTGGCCTAAGGATCCTGGTTTGAGCCCCTGACTTCCCACCTGCAGGGGTGTCACTTCACAAGTGGTGAAGCAGGTCTGTAGGTGTCTATCTTTCTCTCCCCCTCTATCTTCCCCTCCTCTCTCCATTTCTCTCTTTCCTATCCAATAACGACATCAATAATAACTACAACAATAAAACAACAAGGGCAACAAAAAGGAATAAATAAATAAACATAAATAAACAATTTAAATAAAACACTATTAAAATAATACATACATAAATAAATAAAATGTTAAAAAAGGAAGAAAATCCTTGCTGCCTTGATGTGGGTACACATCCCTGAGACCTTGAATATCATCTTTAGTTGTTTAATACTACAAGACAACTGTAAAACATCACTGAGAACAGCAGTGTATGGCAAGAGGGAAGAAATGAATTGACAAAGGGAGGGTAACAAAGGACCTGATATAAGAAATGTTTTCACAATCAAACCCTTTGTCACAGATTCTCAGGAGTGATAAATCAATACAAAGTAGGGGCTAGATAGAGGCACAGGATCATGAAGGATCGTTTCAAACCTGTAATAATAATAGAATGAGAAGCCCCAAGCTTACACTTTCCATATGCTTTTTCTCCTTCCCCATTTCACCCTTTCAAGGTCATATCATCAACTTTGCTTGTAGCCAAAGAAAGTGGACTCAGGCACTAGGTTAATCAATGAGTTTGACTTTGAAGTTATACTGAGGTCCAGCTCAACTCCTTGTGCCATAACTCTTATTTTTTGGAGGTGGAGGGGCCCACCAGGTTTCTGAAATAGGAGCTGACAACCTTGGAGATCACCCAGACAGCCACATCTTTTCTGGAAATGTGTTAGATCAAGTCAGATGTGGGGGCTGGTAGAATCCTAGTCCCTGATACTGGCCTATCTAGAGATTGATAGGACATTAAAAAAATTAAGGGCCAGGTAGTGGCATACCTGGTTAAATTCACACATAACAGTGCACAAGGACCCAGGTTCAAACCCATAGTCCCCACCTGCAGGGAGAAAGCTTCAGGAATGGTGAAGCAGGGCTGTAGGTGTCTTTCTGTCTCTTTCCCATATCTCCTCCTCCCTTCTCAATTTCTCTCTGTCTCTATTCAATAATAAATAATTAATTTTTAAAAGCATCAATTTCCCTTATTTTTAAATTTGTGATTAATAATGGGTTACAAGATTGAAAAATTACAGTGTGTGTTTCTATGCCACATCTATCACCAAATTCTGTGTCCTTACCCTCCCATATCCCAAAGATAACCACCATAATTCTCACAAAGTCTTAGAAGAAAGTTTTCTTGCTTCTGCTTTTATTTATTTTTGTAAGTTCATATGTATTAGTTCTCTAGATACTACATCTGAGTGAAACCACCCAGTATTTATCTTTCTTGATGGGACATTTTGCAAAAAAGGTAAGAACAACCTAAAGTAGGGGTTTGTGAAACAGTCTCTTGTTCAGCATCTTGAATATCTGCTCCATCTGTTCAGTGAACATTAGTCTATGCCAGGTCTTGTCTTGGGGGCTGGGGGTTAAGGTGCAGGAGAAATGATCTGCTGAACTTACCTACGATCTTCCTAAAACTCTGGTATAGTCAGAAGAAGCAGGGTGAGGACTCAGTGGCTCTTAATTGACAGGAAAGACAAGGATATATGACCCATGTAGGGGAAGAGTGGAATAAGTAGACAAGAAGTACAAACCACTGAACTTTTGGAACAGAACCCAAACCATCACTAGAAGCTTTCAATCATCAAGAAGAGGAGGGGGGTGTAGGCAGGTTGGGAATGTTGGAGGGATGCCCTGGTTTTCTTCATTCTCAAGGACATAGACAATGCCTTCTCTACACAGACCATATGGTAGCTGTGTGGACCCCCTAGTGTGAGCCCTTCATGGCCTTCTTCTCATTTAAGAGGATACTATTTTATGTCTGTCTACTATTTTACTGTCTGATACTATTTTATGTCTATTTTATACTATTTTTTGTCTTGATCAAGGTGCTATAATGTGTTGTGCATCTGAAGCCTTCTGGCCTACCAACCTGACCTGCTGTCTGACTTTGGCTTCAGTTTCCCTGTCTGTGAATAAGGAAGCTGCCCTGGATGACCCTAAGGGTGTTCCTTGCAGGATACAGATGCTCCACATGTGCCAGACACTTACTTCACACCCAGCTGCTTCTGAGCTGTGATGCAATGTCTTTCCCTGCCAAGAACAGCAAGAGACTGATCTGATGATAGGCCTCCTTTTCTCCACACTGGGTCCAGCAATAATGACAAAGCACCTGGGAGCACCAGAGCCATTTTATTTTTATTTTATTTATTCCTGAAGTTCAATACTTTTCAAGGCACCTCTGTGTGGTAATGCTATTTTCCTGGCAGGAATGCATTTATTAGAGCTGTCACTCACTCCCAAGCTGCTCCATCTCAGCTCTGCGGCAGGCTGACGAAGTGATACGCTGGCCGTCTATAATTTAAAGGCTGATAGACCCAAAATTGCCAGCACAGACCTTGCCTGTGGCAAGAGTTAAGGACAGACTCCCTGCAAATTGGTTGCTGGGTAAGTTCCTGGCCCTAAGTGACTGGGTTTTCTCTCCTGGACAGTTTTCCTCCAGGGGCTGGTGGAGGGCCCGCTTCTCCTCCCATGATTGTCCTTGGTCTTTTCCAATAGACTTCTTTTTTTTTTTTTATTTATTTTTATTTATTTATTCCCTTTTGTTGCCCTTGTTGTTTTATTGTTGTAGTTATTATTGTTGTTGTCGTTGTTGGATAGGACAGAGAGAAATGGAGAGAGGAGGGGAAGACAGAGAGGAGGAGAGAAAGATAGACACCTGCAGACCTGCTTCACCGCCTGTGAAGCGACTCCCCTGCAGGTGGGGAGCCGGGGTTCGAACCGGGATCCTTATGCCGGTCCTTGTGCTTTGCGCCACCTGCGCTTAACCCGCTGTGCTACAGCCCGACTCCCACCAATAGACTTCTTATGGTAAACAAGCCCTGGGGGGAATACCTGGTACTTTCTACTGAATTTTTTTTTTTCATTGTCATCATGGTTGTTGCAGGGGCTGCATGACAAATCCATTGCTTCTGGTGGCCATAGTTTCGTGTTCTCTTCTCTTCTCTCTCTCTTTCTGATAGAGATAAAGAAATTGAGAGGAAGGTGGACAGAGAGAAAGAGACATCACTTTACTTCTCATGAAGCTCCTTCCACTGCAGGTAGGGCCTGGAGCACTTGAACTTGGGTCCTGATGTGTGCCTTCTACTAGGTGAACCACTATTCCTGCCCCTGTATACTGTATTTTTATTTAAGGAAAGGTCTTAGATTCTTGATGAAAGAGCCAAAGGCTGGGGAATCACAACTTATCAATGGCACAGAGTGGATGGTAGATGGAACACAAATTTGAGTACCAAGTAGACCCTAGTTCAAATGTTGACTAGCCACTAACTAGCCCATTAGTGGACTTCAAGTTTCCATTTGTGATAGGGGTCACATTTCAGGAGCCATAGTGAATACTACAAGGGGTGCAAGGTTTTAGCTGACTCTCTTCCTAGGTGGCTGTCTTGTCCAGGATAGTCTTGATTATCTTGTCTATCTCTTAGGGTTCTTAAATTGGGATGGGGGAGTGGTTGTTCTACCAAATTAGAGGAATTCTTCCTTACTCTCTGAGTTCTGAGGTGGATCTTCTGCCTTTTTAAAGTTCTTCACTGTGCATCTATCTCCCCAATAGGATCTCTATCTTCCCATTAGAGTCTCTGTCCCCCCCACCCCAGGAAATGCCTATTTCATTTGTTTTACTGGGAAACTAGCTAAAACTCTGCTTTAAAAATATCCACTGAAAATTTATCATCATAGAGGAATTACATCAAGAAATGTTGCCAACAAGTGATTGAGTTTGGGATTTCCATTTAAAACATCCAGGGTGGCATGTGAGGGGTCAGAATGTTAGAAATGATTATAGTGGTATGATTTTGTAAATAGCTAACTTGCTTTCTTGCTAATTTCCCAGTCATTAATTTTCTAAGTATCACTTTCTCAAGTTTACCTTATTTTCTACCTTATTTTCTTCTTAATTTGGTTTTATTTGCAAGCTGTGTGGAGGTACCTTCCCAGGAATAAGCAGGACTAAGTAGGGTGTTTGCATATGGCCAGTGTAGTTGGAAATGGCAGCACACAGCCCAAATTTCCATGAGTTGAAACCCTGTTCATTGTCACCATTTGTTCCTGACTGGAGGGATACTACTTCATTTCAGTTTATTTTCTGCCCTACCTTATGTTGGGATTCAGGACTTGGAATCATGGTGTTTTCCAGCTTGAGCAATGGTACATAGGGGTCATGCCCAGGACACCCTCTTTCTCCATGAACTTCTGGGTGACCAAGGAAGGAAGGGAAACAAGAGGAGAAGGGCATAAATGGGGACATGATTGGCCTTTTTATTCTGGAAGAACCATGATCCACAGGAGAAAGTTTTGTCTCTTTATCCCTCTAGCCCTTGGACATCTGCAGAAGCTGTAGATGGAGAGGTTGAGGAGGGGTACCTTGGGTAGACAGTCCACTCTCAAATATTGCCAACTTTGAGACCTGAGGGTGGGGGAGTGGAGGGCATCCTTTCAGGGTGTGAGGGAAGAGCTGAGTCCAAATAAGCAGAACACCTAACCTGAGCTTATTTTCCATGTTACTACACAGTTCTTAGGTTCTTAGGCTTTAATAAGTTGGTAAGTACAGATGTTTCCCATTCTATGTTACAAATGTTAATTATCTCCTAATTACTTATTAGCTGAGGCTGTGCTGGCAACTAGCACCCCATAAGCCAAGCCAAATGAGTCCAGAGCTTCAGAAAGGAGTAGATTAACTAACAGTATCTTTGGCAGTGGCTCCCAGAGATTTTTCATCATCTGTAGGATTTTATTCTAATAGATTTTCTTTTTTGAGAAGGAGAAACTTGGTAGGCTGGACACTGGGGACAGTGCAGCTAAGTGTCTGGAGACTTGGGGCAACCTGACACTGAGTGAGTTGGTTTATTTTGTTTACTTGCTCAGCCAGGCTACAGGGCCTAGAAGACTTGGTGAGATACAGAGACCTTGTGCAAGAAGCTGAGAGCAGTCTCACCCCCAGGTCAAGCCTGGCAACTTAGGTATTTTTCTAGGCCTCATTCCTGTTTGTCCTTGCTCATGGGGCTGCTGGATATCTGTACTCCTAGATAGGCGTGTAGCAAGATGAACATTTGGTGACTTCTGTCACTCTTTCTCTTTTAATTTTTTTCTTCTCTTTTAATTTTTATTGAATGGAGACAGAAAAAAATTGAGTGGGAAGGGGAGATAGAGGTGAGAGAGAGAAAAGAAGAGAGAGAGAGAAAGAAGAGAGAGATAGAGACCTGTAGCACTGCTTTACTGCTTGTGAAGCTTTCTCCCAGCAGGTGGGGAGCAGGGCCTTAAACTGAGGTCCTTGCACATTATAATGTGTGCTCTCAACCATCTGGTCTCCTGGCCGACATTCTCCATGTGCTCATGGTGTGGGAGTGCTCACTCTAATACCTGGGTGTGCACCTGGACAGATGGTCATACCCTGGGTGCCTTGGTTTTATCCAGTTCTAGTTATTGGTGGGGCCCTCATATAGTTGGAAAAGCAGCATCTGCCACTGAAGTGCCTCCCATGGAGGAGGCAGAACTGGGTGCTGGCTTCTGTTCATTGCTGCTCCTTGCTCATCTCCTGGAAGGCGGGGACATCTTTTGTCAGGTCATCCCTCCTGGCAGGACCTGGACTCTCCACCTCCCTAGAGATGTGCACCCAGTCCCCCAGCAGCACACACTCCTAGCTTTCTACTCTGAGGTGCTTTTGTTATTCATGAGGACTAAAAATAGCCAGCATGGAATGTAAAACAGATGGGGATAGTCATTGATGAGGGTAATTTGTGGCAGTTTTACAAAAAAAAAACAAACACGTGATGACTTATTTTTTCCTAGTAATAAGGTTGCATTGATTTCTTTGAATACCTGGGCATAATGTAGCCATTCTTTCAGTTGCATGTGATGGACAGATAGGAGATCACTTACAGGGATGTGATGTATTTTTCAGAGTTCTTGCAGCATCTGGCAGCTGTCGTGTGTTTATGTGTTTCTTCATTTAGCTCCTCTTTCATTCACCCATCTGTTCACCTACATGCCCATGTAAGCACTAACACCTTCCTATCTAGCCATACATGCATCTATTCATATACTCATTTATCTATTTGTAAACTATCCATCTATCCATTCATCTAGTCATGCATCCTTGCAAACACCCATTCACACATGCTTACATTTAAGTATTCATCTGTCCACCCAGCCTCCCAAACTTCCACAACTCTTCCTCCCCAAGATACCTCAACTGGGTATCAGCCATTCAGTTACTGTGATGCTTATAATGTGAACTGCTAAAGGGCAAGGGTAATGGATGGAAGTATTAGTTTGCTAGGGTGGCGATAACAAAGCATCATAAAGCCACAGAAATTTCTATCTTACAGCCTGGAGGCTGGAAGTTGATTGAAAGCTTGGCAAGGCTATGCTCTGATGAAGACTAAGACTCTGCCCTCACCTCTTTCTAGGATCTGATAACCTGTTGGGTTGTGGCAGTATTGCTCATTTTCACAGGATGTTCTGTGCTTGTGTCCAAATGCCCCACTTAAATGAGAACATCAGTCACATTGGGATAGGGTGCATCATCTCTGCACTAGCCTCGTTTCCAAGGTGGCATTATGAGGAACTGGATAGTTAGGAGTTAGGAGTTCATATGAAATTTGGGGGGGGGGCACAATTCAACTTACAAAGTCAGTGTTTTTTTTAAAGGATTTACTTATTTTTATTGATTCAATAATGATTGACAGATTGTAGGATAAGTGGGGTACAATTTCACACAATTTCTACCACCAGAGTTCTGTATCCCATTTCCCTCCATTGGAAGCTTCCCTATTCTTTATCTCTCTGCCCCTCTCTGAAGATAGGCTGGGTTAACCTTCTCTGCCACTCAAGTGGCAGGAAGGCATGTCCTGAAATGAGAGTAGCCTAGAATGTTCCTGGCTATGACCATGGAATGTGAGCTCAGACCTACAGGGATGCAGAGGATTCACAGGATCCTGTGCTGAATATGAATAGATTTATTATTTTTAAAATATTTTTAAAAAAATTATCTTTATTTATTGAATAGAGACAGTCAGAAATCAAGAGGGAAGGGGGTGACAGAGAGGGAGAGAGAGAAAGACACCCCCTTCAGGTGAAGATTGGGGACTTGAACCTGGGTCCTTGTGCATTGTAACATGTTTGCTCAACCAGGTGTGCCACCACCTGCCTCCCTTTTTAATCTTTATTTATTTATAGAGGCAGCCAGAAATTGAGAGGATATCAGGATATATGTAGGGAGAGAGAGAGATAGAGAGAGAGAGAGACAGAGAGACACCTGCAGTGTAGCTTCACCACTTGCAAAGATTTCCACCTCCAGGTAGGGAGCAGGGGCTTGAACCTGGGTCCTTGAGCATTGTAACGTGTGCTCAACCAGGTAGGCCAACACCTGGCCCCAGGTCAGTGCATTTTAATGCTCCCAAAGACTGCATTAGGAAATGCTACTTGTCACTTGCCCCTGAGATTCAGTGTGTGTGTGTGTGTGTGTGTGTGTGTGTGTGTGTGTGTGTGTGTGAACTCAATGAATCCTTTTGACTTAGAGAAGTTAAATGTGACCTACTCCGCATATGCTTCACTTTTCTCACTAGGCAGTTCCTCTCTCTTATTGGAAGAAAAGGGAGGCACCCCCATCCAACCCCTGCAGTATCCCCTCCAAGGTCACTTTCTTCCCAAAGTCACTCTGCTGATTCTGAGTCACCTACTTTGCCTCTTCAACTCCAACTACCCACATCCTTGTGGTGGCTCAAGCTGGGGATGAAGAGACTCGTGTGAACATTATACACATAGGTGCTTGGGGTGACTTTGCAATGCACTGCAGAGGTTACCATCAGCAAAAATCCATTCAAGAACCCTGTCTGGTCATCTTTCTCTGTATGTAGAAGTTGTCTGAGAAGACTGTTACACAGATTCTTAGGGACCTCTTCCAGAGATCTGGATTCAGTGGGTCGGTCCTAGGCCAAGCAACCTAAATGTGATACTGATGTGGGGCCCTTCAAGGATTTTAGGGGTTCTCATTAGGGACAGAATGTTGCACCCCTACTTAGCTGTGCCATCAGACTCCCCTCAGCTTAGTTACATTTCCAGACACTCTGCTTCAGTGGGCATTTTATTTTTCCAGAAGCCTCTGACGAGTTAAATGCCTGTAACATAGCAGTGTTATCTGAAGGAGACACATACTTTCTTGACTAGATTTCCAAGAAACATTATGAAGAGTGGATTTCCTTTGAAAAAGCCTGGCACTTTTGTGTGCAGTGCTGGAATCATTTGGAATTGATATTCACAAGGACAGTGGGCCCTCCCCCTGCCTCTGCTGTTTTAAGACATTCACGGTTCGGTTCCTTCTTTCCATTCTCAGTTATCACGGAGGCTGGGGCCTCTTCATCTTCAAAGGCTTGGCATAAGCTAGATGAAAAGAAGTTTCTGAAACAATAGTTAGCTGTCTTTAGTGCTTTTCCAAAGCTGGACTTGCTCATGTCATTGCTGAGACCTTTGTGGAGTTGGCAGCATGACCTTAAAAGCAGCAGCTAGTAGTTCAGGGCCTGAAGAGCAGCCAATAAACCCCATTGACCCCCAGTGCTCTTACCAACCTGCCTCACTTTTTGACTCCCCAACTCCTTCTAGCCTGTCTCTTGCATCCAGCTTCCTGCCCTTCAGCCAGGTGCCCAAAGAGTCTTGGGCTCTGTCTCAGTCAGGGTTAACAGTTTGCCTTTCTAAAAACAATTTAGTGGGTGAGAGAGATAGCATAAAAGTTATGCAAAAGACCTTCATGCCTGAGGCTCTGAAGCCCCAGGTTCAATCTCCTGCACCAACATAAACCAGAGTTGAGCAGTGACTGGTAAAACAAAACAAAACACAGTTTAGCTTTTATTCTTCTATAAATCTTGAATGCCTTCTCTAGACTCCATAGTAATTATTTTAGAAAGATAAGAAAAGTTTTGTCATCCACTAGAGGAGGAAAGGATTGACTGGTTTCTGAAAAGAGGCTAGAATACCAGACCCAACTAGAATGACTTCTTCAAGGGCAGATTGTCCTTGAAGTTCTAACCCAGGTCTGTCACTGGAATATTATTCAGTTTTGAGAAGGAAGCTGTGACATGAGGACTCTATGCTAAGTGAAACAAACTGGACACAGAAGGACAACTACTGACTGATTCCACCTAAATGGGGTCCTATGTATAGTCATATTCATAGAGACAAAATAGAATGTTGAATGTCACAAGCTGGCATGGGTATGGGGAGGTGAGAATGGGGAGTCATTGTTTAATGGAACATATTTTTAAATTTGCAAGATGAAAAAGGATCTGATGATGGATGGTGGTTGCTGATGGCTGCACAGCAATGTGAATGTACTGAATGCCATTGAATCACATCTTTCATAAGGTTAAATTTTGCCTTGCATGTATTCTACACAACTGTAAGCATAGACAAGTCAGTTTTCTCAAATGTAAATCAAAGTAATTAAACAAATCAGTAGGTTATAAGGAGTCATGAATTGAACGCTAATTTATGATCTCTAACTTGTCACATGAAAATAGAGATATTAACTCTAACTTGTTTGTTTTCTGACTGTTGATATTTGAGAGCTCCTTGTGTATTTTACATAGAAGTCCTTTATGAAGTTGTGGTAGTTAATATTCTCCCCATGTTGTATTTTATTTCACTTGCTTAAAGTATCTCTCCCTCTCTCTTTCTTCTTCTTTCTACCATAGCACTGAAGTTTCCTTCAATGTAATGGAGGTCAGGATTGAACCTGAGTTGTGCACATGAAAAAGCAGCAAACTATCCAAACAAGCTATTTCACTAGAGCACTTAAAGGAACTTTCAAAATCTCTAAGACTTGTAAGAACTACAGTGGTGTGTGTGAAGGGGAGAGGATGTTGCAGTGGGGGGGTGGGTAAAGAAATTTGGTGGTGGGTGTATATCTTTGTAATTTTATAATCTTTTCAGCCACTATAAAAGCTGTAGTAAAAATTAAAAAAATAGTTTGTCACATTTGTGTAGCTCTATGCTCTCAGTTCTCTGTTCTATTTGGTTTATCTATGAGTTCCTGGAACTCATTTGGAACTCATTTGGTTGATCTATTGTTCCTGGAAGATGGAAGACGGACTGAGAAGCTGCTAGTGGCTTGAGCTCTGACCACATATTCTGGAAACAGTAGGTGCCCCGGCCAGTGGGGCAAGAACAGGGGCTAGGAACCCTGGTACCTGGAATGAAAGGGACAGGAGACACAAAGAACGACAGCAAGACAGGATTCTGATCAAGCTGCCAAATTTTATTGTGTTTACAGGCATTATAAGGCTTTGGGGAAGGGGGAGTGCAAGAGGAGGAGGAGGAGGAGGGGGAGCAATTATCAGGGTGGAATGTCCCTTGCAACATACATAGCCAAAACTATGTCTATTAACTATAACTATGTGGTGTGTCACTTGTTTTCTGGTAAATGGCCTACCTGCGGGGAAATAGAAACTTATCTCGAGGGCTTTCATTGTTTCAAAGGCTTATCTTCTATCAAGCAGAGAATGGCTTTTGGCATCTCCTCCCTTCTTTTCAATTTAACTGAGGCAGGAAATTGAGGGTGAGGGGTAGAGACCTTAACAGCAGATTTGGTGGGCATTAACCAGAGGGGAGAAGTATTGACCTGATTCCTCCCGTGGGGTAAATATAGAACCAATCTTCCCGCATCTTATAAGGCTCTTGGTGTCTTTTGGGGAGGGGAGGCAGAGCCACAGTTTCCAGGGTGAAGAGAACTTCAAAGCACAAAATTTTTATTGCTGACACCAACCTCCATGCAAATCAGGTTTGCTTCACGGGGGACTCAGAGGCGGACTATGGGGTCCTCGCCCTGCAGTGTTTAGCCTCGCACCCCTTACTGGTGTCCTTGCCCTGCCAAGGTTGGATGTCTCAATGCATAATTCTGAGTTTTATGCCATCCGAAAGGGAGGTCTGTCACCCTCAGGTTCATCCAGGCCTCTGTCAGCCAAATCAAGCCTGTGATAATGTATTTGTAAGGGTTTTGATGCCAAGGAGTCAATCTGCCGTTTTATAAAATCAGTAATCTTATTGAAAATAAAGGGTCTTAAGGTAATCATTAACAGAAGACTAATCAAGGGTCCCATAAGGGGCTCTGTAGTGACTCAAGACTATTTGTGGTGGAGTCTATAACCTCTTGTAATTTGTCAGAAAATTTATGGGAGGAATATATAGAGTGTACTAGCGTGCCACCAGCAAGTCTAAGGGAAGCAGTCAGTGGATGTGATGTCCAGGGGAAGAAACACAGCACGTCTGGTCCTCTGGTGGTCGTCAGCACCAACTGATGAAATTTTTCTTCTTTATAGAGGGTCAGCTGTGAAACAAGCAAAACTAGGAGGCAAGGACCAGGTAGAGAAGAATTAACATGAAAATATAGGATGGTGTTGTACCAAAACACAGAGGAGGTGCATTAGGTGAGGTTCCTTGAACATGAGGAATATTTTGAGAAAAGTGAGCAGTCAATGAACATGCAAAGATGAAGTCAGCAGTGGTAGGTCAGCAGAAAGAGAAGACTTGGATAGGCTGGTGAGGTTAGCTGGAGTATATACTGCCATGGCGTCCTTTGTGGTAAGGACTTGCCAACAGGGACTCTGTGGATTTTGCAAGAGCAATAATGTCATCCACCATAATAAAAGGAAAACAAACATGGACATCCAGTGTTGAAAAAAAGAAAAAGAAGAAATATGTCTCTATGGCTGGAAAAGTGGGTGGCTTTGTCAATGAGATATAATAAATGGACAATTCGAATTTTTGTAAATATTAAAAAGGCTTAGTATAGTTACTTCATTTACACTTTAGCCAACTGGCTAAAGTTGTAACTGGGGGTGCTTTCCCCTTCTTTTTTATTAATTGAGCTTAAGGGTTTTAGTTTTTCTTATTTGAGCTGTAGCCCACATAAATTTAGAAAAAGTACCAACTGAGAGAAAAAAAATGTTTTTGTTTACTAAACATGGGCAGGTGAATTACATCAATCTGTCAGAGAGCATTGGCTTTTATCAATAGAGATTAATCTTAAAAGTCTGAATAGCAGGATCTTAATTAAACAATGCAGGAGCCAGTAAAGTGTTCTCACTATGTCAGGTCAAGCGTTAAAATTTTAAAAGGCTTGTAAAGAAATGAGAAAAATTTTAGGATATGAGTGACTTTAGGAGTCATCATACAACCATAAATAAAAAGTGAAAAAATGTTTAGTTTTAAATCTTACCATATGAGCAGTCAGTTCTTCATGTGCAGATGTACCTATAATTATTTACTTAGGGAGAGAACTTGTACCAAGTTAATTGATGATCTAATAGTTAGAATTGGCTTGTGTTCTTTTATATGATTTTAGAAGGCTCTTTATTAAAATATACCAATATGTTATAGAAAGTCAATATCTAATGTGTTGACATGATAAAATGTTCACCATTTTTTAGCATTATTTTAAACTGATTAGACAGTTTAAGCACACTACTATAACTTAGTTTACTAAGATCTTTACTCATCACAAAGCTATCATGAGTAAGCGTAGATATAAAACTCTTAATAGACTTTGCTCTTTAGAACTCTAATATGGCAACTTAAAAGGCTAAAATAAAACCTCATAGCTTAAATGTTCAAAATAGTAATTTTGTTAAATCAGGATTTGCCAAAACAATTCTATCAGACCAGAAGCACCATGTATTACCTTAATTTATCAAGAATAAACCTCTGACAGTGTCTTAAAACAAGCAAGATAATTTTTTTACTCTCTAAAAGAACTGATTAAAATTTGACATGTAGAATCTGTATTTTCAAAAGCCAATTATTTGATAATAATTTTTATAGTCTTTCTAAATAGGGGAGTTATCTCAGTAACAACTTTATCAGAAGGAGTAAGTCACTGTAAAAGCACAAGTAACTAGCTCATGACTAAGATAAAAAAATCTCTTACCAAGTTTTAAAATAAAAGTTTTAACTGGAGCATTTTTGTCTATATGAGACATAAAACTCTCTTAACTTTTTACCTAGTCTCTCTTATGTTTTAATATCTAGAGTTTTTTCTCAGGGAAACCAGGGGCATACTTCTTGAATAAAATGTAAAAGGGTTAGCTAAAACATCTAGACAGCTCTACATTAGGCCGCCCCATATTTATATGATAATTTTTATTTGGAAAAATTTTTTTTACATATCTTATTTAAATTAAACCTCATTTATCAGAGCAAAAGCCTCTGGCATGTAAATAATTAACATAACTATTGTGTTATCTTTTACTAGCCCAAGCCAGTTTTGCCTGTTTAGTTGAGAAGGTATTTTAAAAACATTTATTTTATTTTATTTTTTTTTAATCTATCACAGTCAAGATCTTCTAGACACATCTTCAGTGTGTGATACCTAATTCTAAGAGGCTCTGTTTGAATTTTAAAGAGCATAAATTAAAAAGTTATCTTTTTAACCTCCTGTAGCAATTTCCATAACCAGGATCTCTAAACCCAATTTAGCTTAACTAAATTTTTCTTTAAACTTTAAACAAACTTAAGTTACTTAAAGAGTTAACACACATTAGTGACATTGCTTCTCAAAAACATTTCTAGTGTCAGACAAACGCCAAATTTGCTGTGGACCAATATCCACAAAACAGTTCACAGGACATTTTGGGGGCCCTCCAGAATGTGCTGGAACTTTTTCAGTTAAATACATAGATAATTTGCATATTAATTTGGAGATAAAGAATTGTCACGTTAAATGCTTAAGACGTTTACTTTAAATCTTTAGCTGTCTTAGCAAATGAATTTTTACCTTTATGTTACCACTTAAGAACTGTGTTGGAAACTTTTTTTTTTTGAGTCACTTAAATTTTAAGTAAATTTTAAATTTTAAGTAAAATGTTAAACTTTGTTAAATGTTAAAATTTTAAGTAAAATGTTAAAATTTTAAGTAAAATGTTAAACTTTGTTTGTTAGGATCTTTGCTTATCACAAAGCTATCACACCCTTAGGGCAGCTATGAACAAGGGTGGGTACACAACTTAATTGATCTTTCACTTTGATTTGGATAGGCAACTTAAAAAGCTAAAATAAACCTCATAGTTGAAATGTTCAAAATAAATTTTTACTGTTAACATTTCTTTTAGATGACCATTTTACACTAAATAATTTTGTTGAAACACATCTGCTGAATAAAAATTTTTTTATCAGGCCAGGAATAGCATGTTTAACCCATTTTTCCTGGCAAGGCCACTGCTCTACACTGACTGGGTTATTAGAAAGCCAGTTCAAACATGGAATTTGTTACAAACAGTGGCAGTTGGTATTGGGGTGCTGGTAATATTTATAATTCTCACAAGAGTGAGAGAGACTGTAGAGGCATTTTACCATGCCTAGATATCTCAGAAAATCTTTTAACTAATGAATTGATGCTGATATTAGCTATCAGAAGGACGAAACTATCCTATATTTTACTCTGGTAAAGGTGTGCCAACTCTATGAGTTGGGATCTTTAAAACCACATTTAGCTTAACTACATCTTATTTAAAACTTAAAACAAACTTTAGTTATTTAGGGGTTAACACACATTAATGAAAACAAGGTTAGCACACAGACTTAAAACAGACATTCTTGGTGAAAAGAAAAATTTTCCCTTTGAAAAGCGGCTTTTGGATTTCTAACTCACAGCCTCTCCACCCCCCTCCAGGGGTGTTTGTGGCTTAGGGGATGATTGACTGATGTCTTTGCCAATCTGTGGAGCAGGAGCTCTGTGCCGTGATTGGCTGTGCGGATGGAACAGGCAGGCTTAGTTTACCACCACGCATGGAGAAACGCGGAGAAAAATCTTTGAAAGTTCTTTTTCTGGGCTAAGGTACATTTTACAGTTTTAAAGAAACAAATCATTAAATTTCTATCAAAAGTGTGTACTGGTTCTCTGATTAATAGCTTTTAAGTTAAAGAGAATGTCTTGTTTGATTGATTTCATTCTTTCTTTAAAGAATAGCTTGCTAGCCAGATAAGATCTCACTCAGAATTGGTTTAACGCTTTCTGAGAGTAGAGGGAAAAAAGCTGGATCTTTTTGGCTGGCTAATCTTAAGATAATGCCAAATCAAGAGCCCACAGTTCTTTAACTAATTGTAAATGCTCTCGTTTTTCTTCTATTAATTTTCTCAGGGAAGTTTTTTTTTTGTGCTAGTTGAGTTTTAGCCTTGGTGGTATAGTCAGTAATATTGGCCAAGTCAAGGACCGGAGCACAAAACGGAGGGGTGGTGTCCTAAGGAGGCGGTCTGGACAAGGAAGAGCGTAGGGGTGGCTGGTCAGGATTATGATATTTGGCCATCTCTTCATCAAGGGATAAGGCCTCTTCAGGAGGAAGACTATCATCAGGCCCTTCTTTGGCGGGGGGTCTTAGGTTGTCAAAGAGGGGTAAATCTTAACAGGAGGGCATTTAGCAGGTGGCCTCAGGGGCGGGGTCTCCTGAATCAGGCATGGGAATAGAGACAGACTCACAAACAGAAGGTGGCCGGGAGTGTCCCTGTAAGACTTTTTCTCCCTCTCTCATGACTCCCTGTACATCAGGACAATGCTTATAGACTTTTGAGTATATCATTTACTAAATTCCAATAAGAAAAAAAAAGCCTGGACTGGAATCTTTTCTGGACCATGGTCTCATAAAAATCTCTTAAACAGTTTCCTACTCTAGCCCATCTTTTTTCATCAATAGTCCTCTCTAAGGGAAACCACGGACAAACATCACTCACAAAATAAAAAAAAAACTTCTTGAGATCCTTTTTCTTAACTCTTACTCCTCATGTCTTGAGGGACTCCCTTAGACCTTTAATAAACAGATCTTGTTTACTAAATGCCTGTCCCATGGTAGTGCTTACCTCACAGCTGTGACACTCCTCCAGATGTGACTCACGGTCGGGCAGCTCCGTGGTGATCATTGCGAGCCGGTGCATTACCTCCTAAGCTGCGGTGGCTCAGTGAATCCGGATAGGCCTATCCTCTCTAGCAGTGGCGTTCCAAGATCTCCAGAAGGCTTCTTCGCCCCACGTTGGGCACCAGATGCCCTGACCAGTGGGGCGAGAACAGGAGCTAGGAACCCTGGGACCTGGAATGAAAGGGACAGGAGACACAAAGAATGACAGCAAGACAGGATTCTGATCAAGCTGCCAAATTTTAATGTGTTTACAGGCATTATAAGGCTTTGGGGAAGGGGAATGCAAGAGGAGGAGGAGGAGGAGGGGGAGCAATTATCAGGGTGGAATGTCCCTTGCAACATATATAGCCAAAACTATGTCTATTAACTATAACTATGTGGTGTGTCACTTGTTTTCTGGTAAATGGCCTACCTGTGGGGAAATAGAAACTTATCTCAAGGGCTTTCATTGTTTCAAAGGCTTATCTTCTATCAAGCAGAGAATGGTAGCCACACCCCCCACCTCACCCCACCTCACCCCACATAGCTAAATAAATAAATAATTAAAAATAAATTAAAAAATTCTTTTCTTTCACCGCACTTTTATGACTATTCTTTTTCTTATCTTTTTCTTTTTTCTCTCTCCTTTTCTTTTCTTTTTCTTTTTCTCATTGTTGTCATCCTTTCTTCCTTAATCCTACAGCTTCCAAAGCCAAAGGCTCCATCCCCCACACCACCAAACAGTGTGCTTTTTTGAATTCATTGATACACATTTGGGAATTATTTTGGGGAAGAATTCTGACTCAGAGTTGGACTCTGCTTAACTTCCCTTCCTCCTTTAGCTACCCCTAGAACATACAGTGGATGGTAGATTTGCATAACAGTCTAGTTCAGCTATCCTTGTCTAGTCTTGAGGTTTTTTTTTTCTCTTTCTTAACAATCAGCTGCCTCTGATCATGAGGTTTGAGGTAATCTGGGACAAGGTTTTTTTACCCTGCTCTATTTTATTATTAATATTATATAAAGGCATATATCTTCCCCCCCTCTTTAGGTTGATCAGAATTAACTCTTAGGGTATCTTTCATTGCTAGGGTAGTGGGCATCTTATCTATTGTGGGAGGAACTTGTCTCGTTACTCCTACCTCCTCTACAGACTCTCCCCTCCCTCCTCCTAGCAAATTAAAAAAATTAAATTAAATTAAATTAAAAATAAAGTAATCAAAAAACCTTTCCTTTCACTGCTCTTTAATTACAGCTCTTTTTCTTATCTTTTATCTTTTCTCTCTCTTGTCTCTTTTTTCTTTCTTTTCTTTTTTTTTATCTTGTCATGCACTTCTTCCTTCTTCTCTGCCTTTCTGAATTTGTCAATTATTTTGGGGAAGAAGTCTGACTCAGAGTGGACTCTCTATGTGTGTATCTCTGCTCTACTTCCCTTTCCCATCTTGTTACCCCTAGAATATATAGTGGATAGTAGATTCGCATAGTCTATTCTTGCTATCCCTTCTTTCTTTTCTCTTTCTTCTTCACTGGGATTTGGTTACTATTTTTCACAGACTGGAGAAATTGGCTAACTGGTAGTGATTTAACTGCTTCAATACTTGCTTGAGTTGCTACTGTTATTCCTGAGGTTGGTGAGTGCAATTGTCATAAAGGTATTTAGTACAGTGTTGCTTGTACTCAAGACACAACAACTGAGGAACAACAGAACATAAAAATAAGAAACACATAAATAAAAAAATGAGTAGATCAAAAACAAATAAATATGCTACTCCAATGAATGAAGACAAGAGCCCAGAAGAAACTACAAATCAGTCAGAAGTAACCATAGATAAGAAAAGTATGCAAGTAAAAATAAACTTATTAATCACAGAAATGAAAACAACATTGGAGGAAAGGAATGGAAGTATTAGGGAAACAACAGTTGAGACCCCCAAGAAAAATACTGATTATCTTGAGAACTGAAAGCTGAAATAGCTGTAATGAAGAAAGAAGCTGAGGGAAGGGAAAGCAGGTAACAGAAGCAGAAAATAGAATTAGTCAGACAGAGGATGAGTTAGAGAAAACTAAGAAAGAGGTGAAAGAGTTTAAAAAGAGATTGAGAGACACTGAAAACAACAACAGAGACATATGGGATGATCTCAAAAGAAGTAACATTCATATAATTGGCCTGCCAGAGGAAGAAAGAGAGGAAGGGGATGGAAAAATTCTAGGGGAAATAATATAAGAAAACTTCCCAGACCTGAATAACAGAAAGGACATCAAGATTCAAGAGGCTGAGAGAGTTCGAAACAGAATCAACCCAGACATGAAGACACCAAGACACATAATAGTCACAATGAGAAGAAGTAAGGATAAAGAAATGATCCTAAAGGCTTCAAGAGAGAAACAAAAAAAGTCACATACAAGGGAAAACTCATAAGATTATCTGCAGACTTCTCCACTCAAACTCTAAATGCCAGAAGAGAATGGCAAGATATCTATCGAGCCCTGAATGAAAAAGGGTTTCAACCAAGGATAATATGTCCTGCTTGATGTTGATTCAAACTAGATGGAGGGATCAAAACTTTCTTAGACAAACAACTGTTCAAGGAGGCAACCATCACCAAACCTGAAAGAGGTTCTAAAAGACCACGTATAAACAAGAACATCACTGTAATACTTATATATATCAGAGCAAACCAAAAAAATTTTTTTTGACAATGGCACTACGATACATTAAATCCAAAATATAAATAAATGTCTATGGCTTAAACTCACCCATCAAAAGGCACAGAGTTGGGGGATGGATCAAAAAACAACCCAACCATATGCTGCTTGCAAGAATCCCATCTGTCACAACAAGATAAACACAGACTTAAAGTGAAAAGATGGAAAACTATCATACAGGCTAATGGACCACAAAAAGGGCAGGAACAGCCATTCTCATCTCAGACACAATAGATTTTAAATTAAATAAAGTAATAAAAGATAGGCAAGGACATTACATAATTATTAGAGGATCTATCAGCCAAGAATAATAATTATTAACATCTATGCACCCAATGAGTGACCATCTAAATAAATCAAGATCCTACTGAAAGAATTTCAAAAATACATCAATAGTAATACAATAATAGTGGGAGACTTCAATACCCCACTCTCACACTTAGATCAACAATGCAGAGAATCAACAAAGATACAAGATAATTAAATGAAGAGATTGACAGACTAGACCTCTTGGATATTTACAGAGTCCTTCACCCCCCAAAACTGGAATACACCTTCTTTTCAAATCTACATAACACATACTCAAGGATAGACCACATGTTAGGCCACAACGACAACATTAATAAATTCAAGAACATTGAAATCATCCCAAGTATCTTCTCAGACCACAGTGGAGTAAAACTTACATTTAACAACAAACAGACAATTATTAAAAGTCACAGAATTTGGAAACTAAACAACATACTCCTTAAGAACCACTGGGTCAGAGATTCACTCAAGCAGGAGATTCAAATGTTCCTGGAAACAAATGAAAATGACACAACCTATCAAAATATTTGGGACACAGCTAAAGCAGTATTGAGAGGGAAACTTATAGCCATACAATCACATATTAAACACCAAGAAGAAGCTCAAATGAACGACCTTACTGCACACCTCAAGGACTTAGAGGAAGAGGAACAAAGGAACCCTAAAGCAACCAGAAGGACAGAAATCACTAAAGTTAGAGCAGAATTAAACAACATCGAAAATAAGAGAACCATACAAAAGATCAATGAAGCCAAATGTTGGTTCTTTGAAAGATTAAACAAAATTGACAAACCCCTAGCTAGACTCACCAAACAAAAAAGAGAGAAGACTCAAATTAATAGAATTGTAAACGATGGAGGAGATATCACAACTGACACCACAGAAATCCAGAGTATCCTGCGAAACTTCTATGAAGAACTATACACCACCAAGCTAGAGAATCTGGAAGAAATGGAACAATGTCTAGGAACATATGCCCTTCCAAAACTGAACCAAGAAGAACTACAACATCTAAATGCACCAATCACAGACAAAGAAATGGAAACCGTTATTAAAAACCTCCCCAACAACAAAAGTCCTGGACCAGATGGCTTCATAAACGAATTCTACAAAACTTTCAGGAAACAGTTAGTACCCATACTTCTTAAGATTTTCCATAAGACTGAAGAAACAGGAATATTCCCTTCAACCTTCTATGAAGCCATCATCACCCTGATACCAAAAGATGATAGGGACAGAACAAAAAAGGAAAACTACAGACCAATATCTCTGATGAACATAGATGCCAAAATATTAAACAAGATCTTGGCCAACTGGATACAGCAGCATATCAAAAAGATTGTTCATCACGACCAAGTGGGATTCATCCCAGGAATGCAAGGCTAGTTCAACATCTGTAAGTCAATCAATGTCATTCACCACATCAATAAAAGCAAAGCCAAAAACCACATGATTATCTCAATAGATGCAGAGAAAGCCTTTGACAAAATCCAACACCCATTCATGCTCAAAACTCTACAAAAAATAGGAAAAGTTGGGAAATTCCTCAAGATAGTGGAGTCTATATATAGCAAACCTACAGCCAAAATACTCATACTCAATGGACAGAAGCTGAAAGCATTCCCCCTCAGATCGGGGACTAGACAGGGCTGTCCACTGTCACCTCAACATAGTATTGGAAGTTCTTGCCATAGCAATCAGGCAAGAGAAAGGAATCAAAGAAATACAGATTGGAAGGGAAGAAGTCAAGCTCTCACTATTTGCAGATGACATGATAGTATACATAGAAAAACCTAAAGAATCCAGCAGAAAACTACTGGAAGTTATTAGACAATATAGCAAGGTATCAGGCTACAAAATCAATGTACAAAAATCAGTGGCATTTTTTTATGCAAACACTAAATCTGAAGAAGAAGACATCCAGAAATCACTCCCATTTACTGTTTCAGCAAAATCAATCAAATACCTAGGAATAAAGTTGACCAAAGAAGTGAAAAACTTGTATGCTGAAAACTATAAGTCGCTACAAAAGGAAATAGAAACTGATACCAAGAAATGGAAAGATATCCCATGCTCATGGATTGGAAGAATAAATATCAAAATGAATATTCTCCCCAGAGCCATATGCAAGTTTAATGCAATACCCATCAAAGTTCCACCAAGCTTCTTCAAGAGAATACAACAAACACTACAATCATTTATCTGGAACATGAAAACACCTAGAATTGCCAAAACCATCTTAAGGAAAAGAAACAGAAATGGAGGCATCACACTCCCAGACCTTAAACTATATTATAAAGCCATCATCATCAAAACAGCCTGGTACTGGAACAAAAATAGGCACACAGACCAGTGGAACAGAATTGAAAGCCCAGAAATAAATACCCACACCTATGGACATCTAATCTTTGATATGGGGGACCAAAGGATTAAATGGAAAAAGGACGATCTCTTCAATAAATGAGGCTGGGAAAACTGGGTTGTAACATGCAGAAGGATGAAATTGAACCACTTTATCTCACCAGGAACAAAAATCAACTCCAAATGGATCAAAAACCTAGATGTCAGACCAGAAACAATCAAATACTTAGAGGAAAACATTGGTAAGACACTTTCCCACCTATACCTCAAGGACAACTCTGATGAAGCAAACCCAATTGCAAGGAAGACTAAAGCAGAAACAAACCAATGGGACTACATCAAATTGAAAAGCTTCTACACATCCAAAGAAACTATTAAACAAACAAAGAGACCCCTCACAGAATGGGAGAAGATCTTCACATGCCATACATCAGACAAGAAACTAATCACCAAAATATATAAAGAGCTCAGCAAACTTAGCACCAAAAAAGCAAATAACTCCATCCAAAAATGGGCAGAGGATATGAACAAAACATTCACCTCAGAGGAGATCCAAAAGGCTAACAAACTTATGAAATACTGCTCTAGGTCACTGATTGTCAGAGAAATGCATATTGAGACAACACTAAGATACCACCTCACTCCTGTAAGAATGGCATACATCAAAAAGGACAGCAGCAACAAATTCTGGAGAGGTTGTGGGGACAGAGGAACCCTTTTCATTGCTGGTGGGAATGTAAATTGGTCCAGCCTCTCTGGAGAGCAGTCTGGAGAACTCTCAGAAGGCTAGACATGGACCTTCCATATGATCCAGTAATTCCTCTCCTGGGATTATACCCCAAGGACTCCATAACACCCAACCAAAAAGAGGTGTGTACTCCTATGTTCATAGCAGCACAATTCATAATAGCTAAAACCTGGAAGCAACCCAGGTGCCTAACAACAGATGAGTGGCTGAGAAAGTTGTGGTATATATACACTATGGAATACTATGCAGCTATCAAGAACAATGAACCCACCTTCGCTGACCCATCTTGGATAGAGCTAGAAGGAAATATGTTAAGTGAGCTTAGTCAGAAAGATAAAGATGAGTATGGGATGATCCCACTCATCAACACAAGTTGAGTAAGAAGATCTGAAAGGGAAACTAAAAGCAGGACCTGACCAAATTGTAAGTAGGGCACCAAAGTAAAAACCCTGTGGTGAGGGGTAGACATGCAGCTTCCTGGGACAGTGGGGGGTGGGAGTGGGTGGGAGGGATGGGTCACAGTCTTTTGGTGGTGGGAATGGTGTTTATGTACACTCCTAGTAAAATGTAGTCATATAAATCACTAGTTAATTAATATGAGAGGGGGAAAATTAATTGTATGTCTCGAAGTTTTTCAAAACAGAAACTGAATCTTTTTAATATATAGGCTGTGTAATTGATATGCAGACTCTCTCAAAAGCCTAGACCAAGTAGATCAGAAGCAACCAATAGCACAGATATATATATAAGATACTGAGTAATATACAGCAAATCCTAACAAAAGGACTTTTCAAAGTTAACCCAATTACTAAATAATGTGATGATAACATTAACTATCCATTGTCTGTTTGAAATCTAAGACTGTAGGAACCTCACATCTCCACTATAGAGCCTATATTTCCCCCAATCCTGGAAGCAATGGATAGGGCCCACTTTCCCGTATGCCTCTCACAATCCATATCAAATAATATTGCATCTGCCGATCACAACCTAACCAACACAACGATTGCCACCTCAACATGCTTCACTTCAGACTGTGTCCAGAGACTTCATGTGTGGAATGACAACCCTTGAGCTTCATTACTCGGGTGAGACCTTTCCTTTCATAGTATACTCTAATTTCATCTCAGGTGGTTCACTTTCTAACAAAGTCCCAAAACCTTGATATACACCAGTTTCTGTGAGAGAGAGCATATGTTCACACATATCTGTAAACTACTGCAAAATATATACCTGAAAGCAGAAGTACACTAGAGTTTGCAGTGAGTACCCCCCTAACACTTCCTCTCCACTATTGCAAGCTTTGGGTCCATGATTGTTCAACAATTTGTTTGACTTCGTATGTTAACTCCCTTTTCAGTCACCGGGTTCCAGATGTCATCAGGATACCGACCAGGCTTCCCTGGACTGAAGACCCCATCAATGTGTCCTGGAGCTCCGCTTCCCCAGAGACCCACCCTACTAAGGAAGGAGAGAGGCAGACTGGGAGTATGGATCGACCAGTCAACGCCCATGTTCAGCGGGGAAGCAATTACAGAAGCCAGACCTTCTACCTTCTGCAACCCACAATGACCCTGGGTCCATGCTCCCAGAGGGATACAGAGTGGGAAATCTATCAGGGGAGGGGGTGGGATATGGAGATTGGGTGGTGGGGATTGTGTGGAATTGTACCCCTCCTACCCTATGGTTTTGTTAATTAATCCTTTCTTAAGTAAAAAAAAAAAAAAACGAGTTTTGGAATTAGACTAGTTCCTACTATTTTATTTAATTTTAAACTGTTTGTATTTTATATTTTCTTTGCCTTTCCAAACAAATTTTGTAACAATATCACCTATTTCTGAAAATGAGCTTAGATTTTGCTGGGAATTATATAAGAATTTAGTGATTTAGGAAAAATAAAAACTTTACTATGCTGAGTCTTCCAGCTCACAAATATGATACATATCTCCATTTATTTAAATATTTTATTTCTTTAATCAGAATTTTATAGTTTTCAGTATATGAGTCATAGAGATGGTTCTTAGATTTATAAATTTACTTTTTTAAGTCACTGTAAAAAGTAGTATGCTAAAATCTTATTATCCATTGCTAGGGTATAGAGAATATTCAGTTTTAGGGGCCTGACGATGGTGTACCTGGTTTATTGCACATGTTAGTTACAATGACCAGGGGTTCAATCTCCCATTCCCTACCTGCAGGGGGAAAGCTCCAAGAATGGTGAAGCAGGGCTCCAAGTGTCTCTCTGTTTCTATCCCTCTCTACTACTCCCTTCCCTCTCTATTTCTGTCTCTATCCAATAAATAAATAAAGATAACAAAACATTTTTTTAAAGTATTTGGTTTTTATAATATTAAATAAAACATTAGCTATAGTTTTTATAATATTTATCAAGTTAAAAAGCATCATTTTTCTCTAGCTTTTGAGAATTTTATCATGAATGAGTTTAGATAGTGACCTATATCTTCTATGAATTAGCTGCCATTATTGTGTTATTTTTTAAGTTTATTGATGTGGCAGATTACATGGATTGATTTTCAAATATTGAACCAGCCTTCATACCTGGAATAAAGCCTACTTGGTCATGGTATACAAATTTCCTTTTTTATTATTTTAAAGGATGGAGACAGAGAAATTGAGATAGGAGGGGGGAGATGGAGAGGGAGAGACACCTGCAGCCCTGCTTCACCACTCAGGAAGCTTTCCCCCTGCAGGTGGGGACCAGGGGCATGAATCTGGGTCCTGTGCATTGTAATGTGAGTGCTTAACCAAGTGCATCACAACCTGATCTCTGTGTGCAAAGTTTCCATACACTGCTGATTTCTCTGGTCATATTTTGTAAATAATTTATATGTTTGTATTCGTGAGGACTTTCATCTGTAATTTTTCTCTTTTGAACCATCTTTGTTAAGTTTTATTATCTGGATGCTGGCTTCTAACTCAGGGACAGAGACAGGAAAGAGATGGGGAAATATATAGAGAGGATCAGGTGATGATGCTAGGACATGATATGGAGCAATTGTAGGAGAGAGGACTGAGGTTGGTCATGAGCGTGAGATTCCCTGAGGAGGTGACATTAAGTTGAGGGGAAGGAGGAGTTCTTGTTATTTAGAGATGAATATTCCAGGAAGAGATAGCAGCAAATACAACATCCCAGAAGGAGGAATGATTGCAGGAATGTTAAGGGAGGAAAAGGGGGAGGTAAGCCCAGTGAGATAAAGACAGGAAATGGATGTGGCAAGGTCATAGACATAACATTCTGTGTGGGAACATGCTGTGTGGGAACACTTCCCTGTGTGGGAAGTTCACTGAGGATTTGGAGCGGACGAGTGGGTATGTGTGATTTCTGTTTCATAAAGATAACTGACTGCTGTAATATGGAATGAAGAAATAGGTGGGGTCAGGTGAGGGAGGAAGTGAGAGAAATAAGGACCAGCTGGACATGACTTTGGACCCCTAGTCAGGATGTAGTGGTAGATGACCCAGGCTAAAAGATGGGAAATTGGCTCATGACAGTTGCTATGGCAACAAAAGACTGATCTGGGGACATATTTGGAGATGGAGGACTGATCTGACAAAGCTGTTGGAGACCTCCAGGATTTTTCCTCCTGGTAAGAGATAAAGCAAAACAAAATAAAACAGAACACCAGCATAAAATGGAACAGAGCATAAAATAGAACACCAGGCATACCAATGTCTTACTGGAAAGTGTTGTATTTTCTCTTTCTCTCCCCTCTCTCATTAATGAATAAATTAAAAACATTTCTTCTCGAATTTCTAAGATTTGTGTGTGTGTGTGTGTGTGTGTGTGTGTGTGAGAGAGAGAGAGAGAGAGAGAGAGAGAGAACCAGAGGAGGAGGAAAGAGAGAGAACCAGACCTTCACTCAAGTACATGCAATGCTGGGAATCAAACTCAGGATCCAGTGCTTGAGAGTCCAAAGCTATACCCATTGCACCACCTTCTGGATCACCCTTCTTGCATTTTGATGGCTTGACAACTTATTTCTTGGGTTCATTGGATAATACTCTATTGTGTGAATGTGCCGCGTGTCCACCTATTGAAGGATATCTTGACTGTTTTCAGTTTTTGACAATTCTGAATAAAGCTGCTCTAAACATCCCACTGTGAATTGTTCATGTGGGTGAATTTTCAACTCACTTGGATAAACATTAAGGGTCTTAACTTCTGGATTGTATGTAAGTGTGTGATCATCTTGGTGAGCAACCACCCAACTCCATTCCAAAGTGGTTGTACCATTTGCAGCCTCACTGGCAATGAATGGGAATTCCCAATGCTCTACATCCTTACCAGCACTTGATATTGTCAGTGATTTAGATTTTGGCCAGTCTAATGAAGTGCACTGGTATCTTACGGAAGTATATTTTTGTGTCCTCTCTTCTAGATGAGAGTCCTTATATATCTGGTTTGTTCAGCAGCTCCTTATTGTCTGAAGAGCTCATCTGTGAGAGAGATGGAGGAGTTGTGAAATCCTGTTAATGATTTTTGTCCCCTCCTGTTTGGAGTGGGCCCTCAGTCTTTGTTTTATTTCCAGTTCACTGTTAGAGTGAATACAACTATCCACATGAAAAGCACTCTGGAAAAACCTAAAAGTGCAGTTAATCAATGGGTAATTTATTGTTTATGCAGCAATTATCCAACCTGGTAATGTCACTGTTTTTGCAGAGAATATAGATATTCCCTTCCTGATAAATCTGCTGGCCTTCACCACTGTGGACATTTGTTTACAGGAATGGGTGACAAATAGCCACCCTTAAATTATAGGCAAACCTTGTTCCTTTATTTTACAAGTATGGATTGTGATTGCTAACCAGCAGGCAAAGGCAGCAGATGTAAAGCAGCTCTGGCTGGAAGACACTTTTGTGGAAACACTCTCCCTCCCATCCTCCCTTCTTCTGCCTTCGTTTTTACTTTTCTTTTAACTATTTTATATGTACCAGTTTTCAAAAGTGTCCATTAATTTGATTTTTGAAATATGAAGCTTTCAGCTTTTCTTTCAGCATCCCTCAGCATACAAAGAAATCATATCCTATTATCATTACCCAAATCTCTCGTGTGTGTGTGTCTGTGTGTGTGTGTGTGTGCGCGCGCGCGTGTGTGTGCACGCTTTGGTCTGTACAAGTACAGTATTTGTTATTATTGGGGCTTGACTGTTCTGGGATGACTTTCTCAGATAGAAGGAGAGAGGTAGAGAAAAAGAAAGACAGCCTATCATTGACACTTTAGTCAAGGCAGTGAGAGCCAGGCACACACTTGGATTATACATACGGTTCTATGTCCTTGGATAACTTTAGAAAAGTGTTGGACCCAGACCAGAATATTTGTAGAAAAGTGACAAAGGAGGACTCCATTCTAAGCCAGATCTCTACCTAATAAGCAGGTAAAGGAAACATAGGCAGTTCACAGGAATCTTTAATGCCCAGGAAGCAGAAGGCTGCTTGGGTTGAAGCTGGGGAGGGCAAGGGGGAGTTTTCAAAGTTGCCAGAATCCTCTGAAGGTTGCCACTTGTAGCTCAGTGCCTCTCACCTTGCATCTCAGTCCGGCTTCTGATCTGTTGGGAAGCTCAGGTTCACACAGATAGGTGCCAAATTGCAACAGCAATAACCTGGAACCAGGTGCCTTATAGATGCAGGGTGTTTCTAGATTTGTTTTTGCCTGGTCCCTATGACAGAATCACAGGAGAGAAAGCTCATGCTCCTCCTGGGAGCAGGTATATTGAGGTCCCAGATTACAGAGGTCATACAGCTGGCTTCTCAAACCCAGCAGTCTAATTTAAGTAGGGTGGAACTGCTTCACCTTGCTGTTGCTCCTGGGCTAAGAGAGTCCCACTTGCCAGGAATTTCCTATGCAAGGCAGTAACTTACAGGAACACTAGTGGCCCCAGTGGGGACTTTGGCGATTCATCCAGTCAAGTGCCCATGCAGCCCTTCAAGCAATGATTGTCATGTGGCAGTTGGGTGACTGGCCTGCATCATTGTGCAACTGTCAAGGTGGTGTTCTTCCTTCCTGGAGCTTGAGTTTAGTCTAAGAGTGTGTGTGTGGGGGAGGCGGGGGTTGGGGGGAGGTACAGGGACAGATGATGTATTCAGGTTGGGTGTGACATAGTGGCCAGAGTGACTGGCAAAGTCACTCCTCTCGGGTGGATTCGACCTGTGTGTGCTTAAGGGGAGGGTGGACTGCCCCCCCCCCCCCCTCTCATGGACCCAGCATGGAGCAGGGGACTTGCTTGCTGCAGCTGAGTGTGCTGGCTGACCCTATCACCTCCATTCCCAATAACTTCAGTGGGCCTTGTTCCCAAGCCTGTAGTGACTTTTGAGAGGCATAGGCCCTTGGTACCTGGCTCCAGCGAACTTATTTAATTTTTTTCTAAAGGGAAGCACCAGGTGAGTGATGGGGTTCTTATCTGTAATCTGAAACTGTCACCCGCATTTCAGCGGGCACAGGTAAATATATATTTCTTTCTCCTTTCCTTGTCTTCAGTTGGCTGAAATTTATCAAGTACTGATGGTATGACAGATTTTTTGATAGATACAGGCCTAAAGAGAGCAGAATGTGACTTCCCTGGACATATGACCTCATCAGTGCTACCTGGAACTTCACCTATTCAGAGCCTTACCCCACTAGGGAAAGGTAGAAATATGCTGAGGGTTTGGATCAATCTGCCAATGCCTATGTCTAGTGGAGAAGCAATTAAAGAAACTAGACCTCTTAGCAAAGATATTCCAAAGTAGTAGTAGTTGTAGCTATAACTTAAAATGAAAGAGAATGCAGGATCGTAGGAAAAATTGGTGGAATATATAGTACTAGAATATAGATTATTAGACAGATAGTTATAGAAATAATAGTCAATCCATATCTGTGATCTTGGGAGAATCACTGAAGTTTCCAGTGGAGGAAATGGGGATAAAGAACTCTGGTGATGGGAACAGTGTGTAAGTATACCCCAAATTTGACAATCACTAATTAAAAAAAAATAATTTTGGTCTGTACTCCCAGAAGGGTAAACAGTAAGGAAGTTCTCAGTAGAGAGGATGGGTCACAGAACTCTGGTGGTAGGAATTGTATGGAATTATACCCCCATTATCTTACAACCTTGTAAATCAACATTAAATCACTACTAAAATTACCTTTTTTTTTTTTTTTTTTTTTTAAAATGGCTTAGGAAGAGCAGCAGCAGCAGAAGGAAGAGAATTCCTTCGTAATAAAATATTTGGCTGGGGAAAAAAATGTGTGACTGGCACCAGAGCTCATCTTAATCCTGAAAGTCAGAGTCCCAAAAGTTGAAATTCTAAAGTCTAAGCACCTGGGAAATGGCTCAGCAAGTTAAGCACAGACATTATTATGTGAGAGGCCCTAGATTCAATCCCCAGGGCCACATAGACATCAGCAAGGGACTCCATGAACAATGGCGCGATGCTTTGATGTCTATCCCTCTTCTGCCCTCTCTTTTCCAAAATAAAAAAATGGGGACAGCATAACTCTTGTGAGGCCCTGGACTTATCCCACAGAACCACATCAAACAAACTATAAACCAAAAACAATGTCTCAGACATCTCAATCCCAAAAGACCAAAATTTCAAATGTTGAAATCCTGAAGGCTGAATCAGTCATGGATGAGGGCCCCAGTGTTTCATAGTGATGGTTCTTGGCCTCATACTGTCTTTTGTTTTTCTGTCAATCATTCCTTCTGACCAGATCCCCAGAACACAGTGGGAGTAAGCTGTGATAGTCTCTCTTTGCATGGTAGTCTGTTACATTGTTCATACAGGTATATTTTCTGCCTGGAGATGTGGTATCATGTGCTACTCATACTTTTCTAGGTTCACAAAGTCCTGTAGGGGACAGAGAAACTATTGTGGGGTGCAGGAAATACTATTTGGGGTTCATGTGGCTACTCTCAAGATGTTTAGAGATCATGGAGGGGTTATTCTAGAAAGTGAGGGTCAAGTGACAGCATGGTCACCAGAGACTGAAATGTATTTGCCAGTTTCCATCCTCAGGGATCTTCCATTAGTATCTGGGGACAGTACCAGTACCAAAGGTTCTCTTGATACTGAGAGTTTTGATCCTTGGCATATGCTAAATTAAAAAATATTTATTTATAACAGAGAGAGAGAGAGAGAGAAGAGAGGGAGAAAGGGAGAGAGAGTTCTTATCCTTGGCATATGCTAAATTAAAAAATATTTATAACAGAGAGAGAGAGAAGAGAGGGAGAAAGTGAGAGAGGGAGAGAGGGAGAGGGAGAGGAGAGAGAGAAGAGAGAGAGAGAGGACTATTTATTTAGTCCTCTCTAAATAGTCCTCTATTTATTTATTTATTTATTTATTTAGACTATTTATTTAGTCCTCTCTCTAAAGAGAGAGAGAGAGAGAAAAGCATCTCTCTGGCATGTGGGATGTTGAGGATCAAACCTCATATCTGAGAGTCCAACACCTTATTCTCTCTGGTATGTGGGATGTTGAGGATCAAACCTCATATCTGAGAGTCCAACACCTTATTCTCTCTGGTATGTGGGATGTTGAGGATCAAACCTCATATCTGAGAGTCCAACACCTTATTCTCTCTGGTATGTGGGATGTTGAGGATCAAACCTCATATCTGAGAGTCCAACACCTTATCAGCTGCACCACTTATCAATTTGCTTTTGGTAAAGTAATGCATACTCATTGGAAGACACTGACGACTAAGAAAATACAGAGGAGTAATTATAAAAGAACAAAAACCATTCACAGGTAACCTAGAATTTTTGTGACTGGTTATTTGTTTGACCACTATCCTGGGTTTGAATATTGGCATTGTTGTAAAAAACTGCACTGTTTATTAAAATATCAGCTTCTCCCATTCTTGTCATCATAAGAAAATATTCATTTGCAGTAGTTTATGGATACGTGTGAACATAAGCTCTCTCTCACAGAAACTGGTGTATATCTAAGTTATGGGACTTTGTTAGAAAGTGAACTACCTGAGATAAAATTACAGTGTACTATAAAAGGAAAGGTCTCACTCGAGTAATGAAGCTGAAGGGTTGTCATTCCACACGTGAAGTCTCTGGACACAGACTGAGGTGAAGCATGTTGAGGTGGCAATCGTTGCGTTGGTTAGGTTGTGATCGGCGGATGCAATATTATTTGGTTTGGATTGGGAGATGCATACGGAAAGTGGGCCCTATCCAAGTTTGGCTTCGTATGTTAACTCTCTTTTCAGTCAACAGGTTCCAGATGCCACCAGGATGCTGGCCAGGCTTCCCTGGATTGAAGACCCCACCAATGTGTCCTAGAGCTCAGCTTCCCCAGAGACCCATCCTACTAGGGAAAGAGAGAGGCAGACTGGGAGTATGGACCGACCAGTCAACGCCCATGTTCAGCGAGGAAGCAATTACAGAAGCCAGACCTTCTACCTTCTGCAACCCTCAACGACCCTGGGTCCATGCTCCCAGAGGGCTAGAGAATGGGAATATCATGGGAGGGGGTGGGGTATGGAGATTGGGTGGTGGGAATTGTGTGGAGTTGTACCCCTACTACCTTATGTTTTTGTTCATTAATCCTTTCTTAAATAAAAAATTTAAAAAAAAAAGAAAATATTCATTTGCAAACTGGAAGCAGCCACTGGATTTATGCTTTGCATTTCTTTCATCAATAAAGGTCCATGTGACTTCATTATTTTTCTGTCTCCCTGTCTTCATCTGCCTTTGTCCTTCTTGTTCCTTTAAGGGGTCCAGTGAATGCTCCAGAGGCCTGAATGAGTTCATTATGAAGCAGAAGGGAGTTCTTCCAGGGATAGAGGGAGAGTTTATGCAGGTTGGAGGCGGGTCTGGGAGCATGCCTATTTGACCAAGTACTTGTTAATGCACCATGTTCTCTATCCAGAACCTTTGGAGGGAACTCTTACACATGTGATGACAGGGACTGGGTACCCTGAACACCAGGCTCTGTAGTTTGCCACACGTAGTCCTCTTTATAAGGCAAGAACATGAGTAACTTGCCTATAGTGTGTGTTAGGAACTCAACTGGGGTCTGGACCTTGAACCCTAGTTCTTTACCTTGGACTCTGTTGCCTCTCTGTGTACAGTGGGACTAAGTCTGTGCCAGTCCCTGTTCGGGCGTCATTAAGCCGGGCTAGCTTCACAGGTGGGAGAGAGAGACGACCAGGGACTCATGGCTGAGTGGTACGCAGTTCAGTCTTTATTCATGTGGAACGCAGCGCAATCTAAGCTATCTCTAATCACAATCCTGTCCTTATATATCCTGAGGCAGAAGTGTCAGGTCCAAAGAGGATGTACATAGGATAGGGGGTGGGGAGAAGGAAAAAACGTGCAAAACAATGAGGATTAAACCAATGCCCTGGAGGCAGGGTAGTGTTTAGTTAACAGTGGTTATGTAAATAGAATACAGTGTTAAGCAGGGGGGATTAAACCAATGAAACAGAAGGGGTCTTAGAAGCAGAATTTAGAAGAAGACTAACAAGTCTGCACAGTGTGGCTCCTAGGGTTCCTTCCCCTTTCTGTGAATCCCTTTCCTCTAAAGAGTCCTATCTTATCTGAGTCTATTCTCTGCTTACCTCCGGGATGGCAGACTGTATTTTTCTGCCTTCAAAGGAGAGAAAAAGCCACCAGGGCTCCAGAGGGGGGATTGGTTCTCCTGTGTATTCTAAGAGTCTACCTTTTTCCAGAAGGTGGACTTTGCAATGGGAAGTGAGACAGTTTGTTGGTATGCTTCTAGTTCTGTTTCTGGGATCTAGTTCTGCTTCTAGTTACATTGCTTGACATTGTGGTCTATTTACATGGTCTTTTCTGTTACATTGGTTTGGTGTCACTCCCCCACCTCTGGGAGATTTGGTTTAGCCCTTGCTAGTTTCATGCTTCTCCCTTCTCCCTGCCCCCTATCCTACATACTTCCTGAGTACTTCCTGAGTTCCACTCTGCCACCAGAGGAGAAAGATGGAGAAGCACATTGTGTGGTGATTAGGTGTTGGACTGTTTGCCCACTGGTGAATAAGGATTAAACTGCATTCTCAGCTCAGCCATGTGTTTCTGTTACCTGCCCATGAAGCCAGCCCGGAGAAAACAGCAACAGTTGGTGAACACTATGGGTAAATCATATTTTTAAATTAACTTATTATTGGTTAGAGACAGAAAAAATGAGAGGGAAGGTAGAGACAGAGAGACACTTGCAGACCTACTTTGCCACTTGTGAAGCTCTCCTCCTACAGGTGGGGACCAGGGACTTGAACCCAGGTCCTTGAACACTGTAATGTGTGTCCTTATCCAGGTGCACCACCACTTGGTCTCTTGGTAATTCATCACCAGGGTTATCATTGAGACTCAGTGCCAGCACTACGAACCCACCACTCTGGACACAGTTTTTTTTTTCTTTCTATTTTATTTGATAGGACAAAGAGAAATTGAGAGCAGAGGGGTAGATCGAGAGGAAGAAAGATAGATACCTGCAAAACATGCTTCAGTGCTAGTCAAGTTTTCTTCCTTGCAGGAGGGCCGCAGGGGTTTGAACCTGGGTCCATGCAAATGGTAACTTGTGCGATTAACTTGGTGCACTACCACCAGGCCCCCTATCTCTCATCCTCTAACTACACAACAACTGTGTTCCTGACCCCATTTATATAATTCTATTATTTTATTAGGGAGATAATAATTTACAAGATAGTTGTCATATAGGTACAATTTCTTTCTCTTTTTCTTTCATTCAGAGTTACTTATTAACAGGAGAGTGGGAGAGATAGAGATAGATAGATAGAGAGAGAATCAGAACATGACATTGACACATGTGATGCTAGGGATCAAACTCATGACCTCATGTTTGAGAGTCCAATGCTCTAGGCACTACACTATCTCCCATGCTGTGACTTGCTCCCATTTCCCAGAAATGAAATAGAGAAACTAAGTGTTCAGGTCTTGCTGTGTGCTTGGATCTGAGCTCAGCCATCTCTGTTTCTCTGCATTGTGGTGGCCTTTAGGGCCAATGTTGGCTTAAAGTGTTTGCCTCAGTATTGCTGGTCACCTTTGATGACACACATACACACACACACACACACACACACACACACACACACACAAACACACCCTATTCTCAGGTACCCTTCCCTGGTTGCACACATTGGCACACTCACATGGACCCACATTTTCATGCTCATATATTCCTGACTCAGGCACACACACGATGGTGCACACACATTTGCACACAACACACTCCCTCCCATAGACCACCAGTCTAAGATTTCCCTTGGCCTTCCTCACACTTCCTGACTCTCAAGCTGCAGAGGCCAGCCAGGGTCTTCACTGTGTGCTGGATATTGACTCTTTGTCATGTTTGATGTTGTTACTTCCCCATGTCTGTTGTTTGGCTCTTTATTCTAGTTCCTTGCACGGTCTACAGCACTCCTTTCCTCTTTATTTTTCACTGCCTCCTTTGAGATGTGTTTCTATTACCAGTGACTGTAAATCGTTTCCTGAGGAACGTGCTGACTCACAGGCCTGTGGACTGCTCCTCACATACTATTTAGAGCCCACAGGGAATCCCTCTAAGGGTCCCAATTATAGTGGTGGGGGCAGGTGTGATTGGGCTCATGAAGATGCCCTTGATCCAATTAAGGGAAGGATGGTAAGCCTGTAGAGGGAGAGCTGGGCATCCATGCAGACTCCTTGCTGGGTTTGTGTTCTGAAAGGGCAAGCTTTCAACCATAGTGTGATAAAAAGACATTTTCTCAGGAACTATTGTTCTGCCAACTTCATGTGTCTTCAGACACCAGGAGACTTTCAAGGGTCTGGGAATGGTCTCCCTTCTACTGAAAAGGGTAAATTTCATGCCCTCTCTATGGATTCTGAGTGAAGGTATTCTTAGAAATATTCTGAAAAATTCTATATGCTCGGAAATGCCATTGATTGCAGAAAATTTGCAAGGGATGGAAACTATAATTCCCCTAAACAATTGTCTTTGGATGCTGCACAAAGCTATCATTAGTTCTATTTTTAATCAGCAAAGGCTATATTTCCAATATAAATAGAAAGAGGCCCTGCCAGCTCAAAACCCACACAGATGAGGAACCCTGGAGCCTCAGACCTGCCCAGCAGCGCCCAGGCTGGGGTCTTTAGGTGAGGCCTTCTCATCAGCCTGCCCAGGCTCTTTTTGCTCAGGGACCCATGAGAAGTCCTCCTCCATACAGGATGGTGCAACAGGCACAGAAGTCGGAAAGGGTCAGAGTGGAACACACCACTGTGTGTAGCAGTTCTGAACTCCCACTGGATAATCATTCAAGGGTCTTATTCTCTGTTGGGTGGGACTCTATAGTTGGCTAAACTCTGATTATATTCCCAGGGACAGGGGTGGATAGGGACAGAGCATACTAAGAAAAAAAAAAAGCTGGTTTTGCCTACCACCTCTTTTTTTTTTTTCTTTCTCTGTTTCATTATCCTCCTTTTTTCCCCTTTGTTTTCTCTTTCTCTTTCTTGCTGGAATACTGCTCAGCTCTGATTTATGATGGTACTGGAGACTGAACGTAGGAGCTCAGAGTCTCAGGCATGAAAGTCTTTGGCATAACCATTAGGTTGTCTCTCCATCCTACTTACCATCCCCTTTGGCCCCAGGCCTCCTGACAATAAACAGTTTACTCTCCCACCACCCCTCTCTCTAGAAGGTCAAGGGTCATATTTGTTTGCGTTGCAAATGGAGACTGTTGTCTACAGTGGCTGTCCTTGGGCTGTGGATCTCTCCCTTAAAGAAGTTATTATTTCTTCACTTCCAGTCAGCTGGCTCTGCCTTAGAACCACACTTCTTTCAGAGGCTTAATTCTCCAGTCCCAGAATTTGCGAATTTTACTGTGGATTACAGACAGGCAATTGTTTCATTTTTCTTGTAATCCTACAATAACCCACCCGTGCAATTCATAGCCTCCTTCCCTCCTTCCTGGAGCATAAAACTCACACACTCTGCTTCCATCCCACTGGCTGGAATAAGTCATATGACCATACCTAACTTTGGAGCACACATGGAGTTTGAAATAGCTTAACACTATCAGAAGGTGTTGGGTAGTGGCACACCTGGTGGAGTGCACATCAAGGACCCCAGTTCAAGCCCTCTTTCCCTATCTGCAGGGGGGAAGCTTCAGGAGTGTTGAAGCAGTACTACAAATCCATCTCTCTCTCTCTGCTTCCTTTTCCAATTTCTCTTTGTCTAGTCAAATAAAAAAGAAAGGAAAAGGCAAAAAAAAAAAAAAAAAGAGGGGGCAGTGGCACCAAGCCCCAGTGATAATCCTTGTGGCTAAAACAATAAGCAAAACATCAGAAGGTCATAAATAATAATGCTTTTTTCTTGGTCTCCCCTTCTGCTATTTGAAGATTAGGCTCCATCTGAAACCAGAGGAGACCAGACCTCTCAAACTAAAAGAGGGCTCTTACCTATTCCATAATATAAGAAATACCATTGCTAGGAAAACAGACTTTCATGCCTGAGGCACCGGAGAGCCTGGGCTCTATTTCAAGCACCATCATAAGCCAGAGTTTAAGAAAGTTCTGAATAAACAAATAAACAAACAAACAAACAAATATTTGGACTGACAAACTAGCTCACTTGGATATTGCATTGCTTTGCCATGCGTACAACTCAGGTTTGAGCCTGGGCCACACTACTCTGAAGGAAGTCTTCACTCTTTCTGCCTCTCTGACTCTAGAAAAATAAAAACAAAACCAAAAACAAAGGAGAGTTACTTTGGAGACTACCATGATGGTTTATAAGGGATTTTATTGCTAGAAAGGAGAGAGTGGGGCTGGGTGATAGCACACCTGGTTGAGGTTACATGTTACAATGTGTAAGGACCCAGGTTCAAGCTCCTAGCCCCCACCTGTAGGGGGAAAGCTTCACAAGTAGCGAAGCAGGTCTGCAATGTCTCTGTCTTTCTCCCTCTCTATGTCCCCCTTTCCTTTTCGTATCTGACTGTCTCTATTAAAGATTTAAAAAAATATTTATTTTTTACTTTACTTTTTTACTTTATTTTTATTTTTTTTAAGTTTTATTTATTTATTATTATCTTTATTTATTGGATAGAGACAGCCAGAAATCAAGAGGTAGGGGGTGATAGAGAAGAAGAGAGATAGAGAGACACCTGCAGTCCTGCTTCACCACTCGTAAAGCTTTCCCCCAGCAGGTGAGGGCTGGGGGCTCAAACCAGGTCCTTGCACATTGTAATACATGTGCTCAACCAGGTGCGCCACCACCTGGCCCCTTACTTAATTTTTTAAAGAAAGGAAAAGAGATTGGAGCAGCCAGATAAGAATTATCTGGAATTATTATTATGGCCCCACATGGGGGGTCATCCTCCAGGTTTCTTGTCCAGTGAACTGGATTGTATTCTTCCTTGACTAGCTTTTGGCTGAGTTCTTTGTTGCTTGAAGCAAGAATCTCTTTCCCTTCTCTTAGCAGAGGCTATCAGTTTTGTTTGTTTGTTTGCCTTTTTTTGTTTTATCAGAGCACCATTCAGCTCTGGTTTATGGTGGTGTGGGGGACTGAACCTGGGGTTTAGGAGCTTCAGGAATGAGAGCCTCTATGTATAACCATTGCTTTATCTACCCTCACCCAATTTTGAAGTCTTATTTTTTATTATCTTTATTTATTTAAAAATATTGAAATTGAGAGGAAGGGGAAGAGAGAGGGTGAGAGACAGAGAGACACCTGCAGCACTGCTTCACCACTGATGAAGCTTTCCCCCTGTAGGTGGGGGCCAGGGTCTTGAACCTGGGTCCTTGTGTATTGTAATATGTGCTCCACCACCTGGCCCACCCTCAGTTCTGCATTCTTTACCTGGGTCTGCACTTAAATCTATAGAAGCTGGAAGAAGTGACCTCTGACACTGTTCAACTATTCCTCACAGTATTCCAGATCCAGCTCTGGACCCCACCCTGTCCCTTACAAGCCCTGGTCAGCATATCAAATATCCACTCTCCAAAAGCTGGAACCTGGTGCTGCTGGGAGACTGAGAACAAGGATGGTGTGTATCATTCCCACTGCACATTTCAGGAAGCAAGACTGCAAGTCCAGAGAAGCCAGGAGTTGCCAGCACTGTCTCCTAAAGAGAGGGAGCTTCCTCCCAGGATGCTTTCCTGAGCTGCCTCTCTAGCCCCTGCTCTTCCATCAAAGAGGATCCTGGAAGTGAACCACCTCCACCTTGGGGCCTCACAGCTAATGTTGGTAATGTAGACTGGGGTGCTGAGAAGGCCATCTTCTGAATTTGATGACATAGTTGTCTTTGACTTGGTGTTTCCCCTGTTTCTCTTGGGGTGGGGGCAGGCCTCTCTCACTCCCATCCAGGTGGGCAGAATGACTGCAGCAGCAGGACCAGCTGCTGGCTGGGCCCCTCTGGTGCAGAAGGCCTTCCCGAGTCAGCACACAGTTCAGCGACAGGCTGCTGGGCACCGATTCAGCAGGACTCTGACTATTAATCAAAGCAGGCAGCTGTTTATTGTTCAGTGTGCTCCAAAGTTGGAGAGATTCTTCCTTAATTATAGTATAGAGGTTTCATCCAAATGAATTAGTAACTGCAGCCTTGTGCTTTCCCAACTTCTCCTTCCTGTGCTCTGTTTCCCAAGTACCCTGGGCTGTCCCCTACAGCCAGGGTGCCTCCGGGGCAAATTGCTAACATCCAAGGACATGAGGGCACAGAACACCTAGACTCCACCTGCCTAGCAAGGTGTCTCTGAGTCTCTGACATCTTTGTATCTCTGTGCCTGAGACCAAGCAATTGCTCTATTCCTTCCTTTGGAGTGTAACTTCTTTGGAAAGAAGAAAGTGTTTCCTAAGTAGCTCTTGTCTACTTAGGATGGGAGTGACAGAGGTGAGGGGCTGCCTGCCAAATGCTTTCCTCCTCTACCATCCCCAGCCCATCAGGCTTCATAGGGCAGTGGAGTCAGAGGAACTTTTCATTGCTAGGACAAAGGAAGAAAATGACAAATGGATCCCTGCCTTTGTGACTTGGGTAGGCAGGGCCTCTTTGCCAGGCTGCCTCCCTACTTCAGGCATTCTGTCTCCTGCTTGGTGAGCCCCCACATTAATGGGGCTCTCTCTTAAGGCAGTAAACAAATCCCCTGATTCTTAAATAGTTATAGTCAAGAGTATTTTCAGAGGCCCACTGCTCAGTGCATGGGGGTGTGATGTGATGAAAGAGCTCCAGTAGAGTTTCATTAGCTTATTCAGCAAACCTGCAGTGAAACCAGATGCCAAACATCACAGGTGCCCGGCAGTGTGCTCACCTTGGGGACACACAGATAAGCCTGGGTTCTGGCTTCTAGACATGATCTGGTGATGCGGAGGAGGAGGCTGGCCCCCTAAGAAGGGCATCTTTGGTCTGTGTGTATCCCCGAGTTTGGTGAAGGGTGGCCAAGATGAGCTGAAACTGTGTGGAGTCCTAGAGAGCCTGCATCCAATAAGAGACAGACAGACAGACAGACAGACAGAGGGTAAGTCCAGTTGTCACCTTTCACTATGCTTCTGCACCAGCACTCCTGGGTGGGGCCTCAGATTTTACATTTGTGGGAAGTTTCAGGTAAGAGTTACACCACTGGCACCCATGAGAAGACAAGGGGCAGGATGAACCTCACAGAGGGGTGTCTGCAGCATCAGGAGTGTGGGGCACACATAACTATCTATAAGTGGGGCAGAGAGTGGGTAGAGGTACTGGGAGAGAGGCAGGGTCCTACCTTCTGAAAAACAGGGACAGTAGCTGGGTGGCTGTGAGGATTAAAGGAAAGAATTTTAGGGGAGGCCCTTCTGACAGGATCTGGCATGTGGTGGCACCTGATGCTGTTAACAATGATTTTGCCTGCTATTCAGGAGGTGGGGGCAGGCTACCTGAAGCCTTGGGGCCAATCTATGACTTTCAGATCAATGTGAGGGTTCTGATGCCACTGAGCTCACTGGATGAGTTGGCCAGGGTCATGCCTGGAGCTAGACATACAGAGGTGCCAGAGTAGATGAGGTTATTGCATGACCTATGCCAGTGTTGCTCACTGAATGTGGAAGAAGAGGACAGGCAGAAAACAGATGAGGAGAAGGACTGCTGGATATTTATAGGGAGGGTCAGGGTCCTTCTCCTGGGAGAGGGTGGTCCCAGGGTTGCTGCATGGGTGGTTTTGCAAGGCTGGCATTGGCCCTTGGTGGACAGGCTGGGCCAGAGAATGAGGTGAGAAAAACTGGGCACCAGTGGGGTCTACTGGGCTCTCCCTCCCTTCCTTCTTCTGGGTAAGGCCTGGCTTCCAGGTGGCAGTACTTGGACAAGACAGGTGGCCTTCAGGCTGATGTGCCTAGGTCTCCCATCACTTCTCGCAGTGTCTGCTGGGACCTTCAGCCTGGCTTTGGCCATAGGCACCCCAGGATATGCCCTCAGCTATCCTTTTGTGGTCTCTGGGACAAGTGGAGCTCTGAATGGACTCTCTTGCCTCAGGAATAAAGGCTCAACTTCTACCTACCTGGAGAGTCTCCTTTTCAGGCATGCTTCAATCTGGCCTGATTCTTGTGCACTGTCCTCCTTGTTTTGCAAAAGCAGTTGCCTTGCTGCACTGGTCCAAACACACTCCCTGTTGAGGATTGACTTAAAATTCTAGTAGCCCAGACAAGAAAGCTAGGATGTCTCCCAGGACAATGACAAAGGAGCTGGGGTCCAGTAGGAAGAGAGGGATCATAGGCTACTTTGCAGGGGAAAGAAAACACTCCATGTTTATTTCCTGATGTTTTGAACCCTCTCATTAAACTGATACAAAGAATCCATTCTTTGATTGAAGGGGATAGACCCACAGCCATTATTTTTAGTAGTTGTTGTCCTATTAAGCTTCACTAAGAAATTTGAGAGCAGATTCTGTAGAACAATGCAGAAATGGTCCTGGAGAGAGGCAGTGGGAGGGTGGAGAAGTAGGTGATTGTGGAGTGGTAGGAGTTGTGCAGGAAAAGAAAATGATTGTCAGAGAGCTCAGCTAACTTCTTTTCAGGCCTGCTCCTCTCTGGCCTGATTTCTGTTCACTACCCTTCAACAGGGCACTTCCCTATTGTAGCCTCACCATTGCCCTCAGAAGCCTCACCAAGCAATGGGGAAGGAGGGCCTCCTGGAAGACAGAGGTCCTACTCCTGTTTTGGGAAATCTAACTCCTTTCTCCCACTTGGTGGGGCTGGGGTAAATGACTACATTTCATTAGCTAGCAGCAGAGGAACCAGCAGTAAACTCCAAGATTATTCATTTAACTCTGTTGGCTAGTGAGACAGGTGGGGCAGGGTCTGAATGGCAGGCATGGGCTGGGGGTGGGACAAGAGAAGTTCCCATGGCAGGATATACCAGACACTGTCTCTCTGGGCAGCATCTATACACGAGGAATCCACTGCCACTGAAACATCAAGGCAATAATCAATTGAGACAGGACAAGATGCTTTAAAAATTCTCAGATTAATTAGCATAATGGATCTTTGGGGAGAGAGGGATAGGGAGGGGGAGACGGAGGGGAAGAGGGAGAGGGAGAGAGAGAACAAAATGAGAGGGAGAGGGAGAGGGAGAGAGAGAGAACAAAATGCAAAGCTCTCAGGCATCCTGGCAATGTTCCACCTGCAGATGCAACCTGCTAGAAGTTGGCATTCCTCTCTGAAGATTTGCTATGAAAAATCAGGTTGATTGCCCCTTTTGATGGCTGGGGGGAGGTTGATTATAAAAGTAACACAGGTTCACTGGAGAAGATTTGGCAAATGTGGGAAGGGACAGCAAGATTTTAATATCTTGCCATGGGGAGGAGTTGGCAGTGATGGATGGGGTGTTTTTGTTCTTACCTTGGAAATGGTCCCCTGACAAGCTCTCGAAAACAGTGCCAGCTTCATGGAGTTCATAAATTCCACCCACAGCTCAGCTGATGGCCCTACATACTTTTATTACTGCAGACTAATTTCTCTGTCTGCCCTCAGGATTCAGGGGGTTACTGGAGGAGTAGGGAGAGAGTGGGTGCTGCTTTGGGGAAGAAGGTCTCAGTGCTGGGATAGAGTACAGGAGTTGGATAAAGTGCCTGCTGAATGCTCCCTGCAGGCTTGGCTTTGCAGTCAGCACCCACATGTCCTCAATTTAACCTTCGAAACTCATGTGGGTACTATTGCTGAGCCCATTTTATAGATTAAGCAACTGAAACAAAGAGAGGTTCAGTGGCTTGCCTGAAGTCACACAGCTGGGGAAGGTCAGTGCAGAGACTGAGTTCAGGCAGCCAGAGGGGTGTGTCTCAGAGGTCAGACACAGTATGTGAGAGAGATAAAGAAGTTGGGGCCAATTCTTCTGATGGGGTACATACCTGTCTAATCTCTTCCCTTGAAGTGCAGGAAGAACTGTGAATATAATGAAATTGGGTTGTACCACATGGCAAGGTAGAGGGACTCTGATGCAATTAATGTCCCTCATTAAGCTCATTATAAAGGAAGATTGTCCTGGATGGGCCTTACCTAGTCTGAAAGCCCTCTAGAAAAGGGCCTTAAATTCAGAATTCAGAGAGATCTGAAGCAGCTGATGCTCTCCTGTTGACCTTGAGGAAGCCAGCTGCTGTGCTCTGGAGGAGGCTACAGGGAGGTAATAATCTGTGTAGTGATGGGTTTGGGGAGTAAATTGTTGAGGTCCTTAGTCCTACAGCTGCCAAGAATTTAATTCATCCAACCACCAGTGAGCCTGGAAGGGAACTCTGAGCCTTTCCTGTGAGCTTTAAGCTCTGGTTGGTGTCTTGATTTCAGTTTGAGGAGACCGTAACCAGAGAACCCAGAAAACTTGTCTGCAGATTCCTGCCCAGGAAAACCATGAAGTAATAGATTTCGTACACTTGCTAAATATGTGATATTTGTTACATAGCATAGATAACTAATATACATGCAAACCAATGCATATTTAAAGACTAGAAGGCACAGTTCTTTTGCATGGCAGATGTGGAATTATTATGGCTCTGTCTTCACCTTCTAGTCATAGGCACCTGCCTTGAGCAAAGGCAGAGGGCCACCAGGCAAGTGCATCCTTATGGACACCTCACCTCTTCTTTCTTCAGACTTGACTCTGAGTCTTAATAAAAGTCTGTTGAGACCAGATCCCTCCCTCAGCTTCTTCAGAAGCCCCAGCAGCTGCATGGTTGCATAACTTTTTCCCCTTCTGGGCTTAGAGGATGAGAAATGAAAATATTTTCTCTTTTGCTTCTTGGGAGAGTGTGGGGGTGTGGAGTCTTGCGGCTTCTCCCGCTGTAATCCATAACACTGTAGGCAGCCCTGTTACCGGCCCTTAAAATATGCAATTGAGGGGAAAATGGATAATGAGATGAGGTATGAAGAGTAAGCTCGGCATGGCTTAGGCTGCAGCCGGGAGACAGGAAGGGAGTCATAAACATCAAAAGTGGAAGGGAAAATGTAGCAATCACAGCATTTGAACAAACACCCTAATCATCTTTCTGAGGTCTCATGCTGGGCTGCCACAGGGCATGTATGTCAAGAATGGCACCTTCTGCTGCTTCTGTGCCAGCTAGTCACAGCTGGAACAGTCTCTCCATGTGCTCAGAAAGATCCGGGCAGGCACTACAGAGAAAGGGACTTCTAAGGACTCTCTGATGCTGATATACTAAAGGCAGTGCAACCACCATGAAGGTACAAATGCCCTGGGACTTTACCAGGGCTTCACAGAGCAGGGATCCTATCTACCTCTGCAACCTGAGAGCCAGACCCCAGGCTGCCTGTCACTCTTCTCAGTCATCTGCCTGATTGTTTCCTGCTTGTCTGGAAGGAGACCTCCAGGAAGTCTGTCAGTCTGTTCAGGGTTCTGTTACTCTTTCGACTACGAATGATCACCTTCTTGAAAAGCTATCGGACTCTGGATGGATGCTAAGCTGGAGGTCAGGAACTGTGCCTGGGGCTCATCAATATACATTATATATCATTATAGTGTCCTGTACAATGTTGTCTATGTAGGAAGAATACTTGTAAAAGCAACAAATGAAGAATACTGGGAAAATGACAAGGGGAAAGGCAAGCTGATAAAGAGGGGTTGCCCTGAAGGTTTGGGGGAGTTTTTTTGTCTTTCTTTTCCACTCCTGTTTCGAACCAAACAATTTCAGAGGTGAGTCCAACTTCCCTTGTTTTTATAGAAGAAACTGAATTTCAGAGAGGGTAGTACACTGAGAAAACTGCCAGCATGGTGCTGAGTCTGAAACTCTATGGATGGTTGCTCACTTTGTCTCAAAAAGGGCCAAAGAACAAGAGGCGGGACAGACTGGGGCATCTACACAAGCACAGTAACAGAGCTCTCTGTCTCTAATGGAGGGTTCATTTCCTTTCTAGAAGTGTGTGGGTGACATTCAGTGGGGTCCGGACTAGGCTGGAGCAAGGTTCCAAGGAAACAAATCATAAGGAGGCCATTTTCAGGCTACCAGCCAACTCCAAGTGGCCTTACCTTGACTATTCCATACTGGACACTCAGTCAGGACCATGTAAGGTGATGCTGAAGGACTGGAGATATAAGGGCAATGATGAATATCAACATCTTAGAAAAAGCTATCCATCCAACCTGTTTGATGGATCCATCCATCCATCCATCCTCTAGTCATCCCAATATCCATCCAACCTAGGGTTATTGCTGGGGCTCGGTGCCAGCACTATGAATCCACTTCTCCTGGCAGTCATTTTTCCCCCATTTTATTGGATAGGACAGAGAGAAATTGATAGAGGAAGGGGAGCTAGAGAGTGAGAGAGAAAGAGACACCTGCAGATCTGCTTTACCACTTTTGAAGCATAACCCCTGCAGGTGGGGAGCTAGGGGACTTGAACCATATCCATGCATGGGTCCTTGTGCTTTGTACTATGTGTGCTTAACTGGGTGCATCATCACCCAGTTGACATAGTGTACTTGTATCCATTCATCCATCAATCATTCACGCATCCAACCACTTATTGATATATCCATCCATCCATCCACCTATGCTTTTATTTTGTATCATTCAGTTATCTATCTCATCATAATCATTATAATTGTCATAATTCACATACATACATTTCCTATCTTTATTTACACATCAGTTCCCTCATTTCCTTCCTCCAGATGATGGAGTGTGTGTGTGTGTGTGTGTGTGTGTGTGTGTGTGTGTGTATGTGTGTGTGTGTGTATAGGGTTTCATACTTATATGACTTGACTGCTCCAGTCAGATTCCTTTTTTGTTTCTTTCAATTTCAGATAAAGACAGAGATGAAGAGATACAGAGAGGACGGAAAAGATAATGCACCACCACTCCAATATTTATGAAACTTCCCCTGTTGCTATGCATGGTGATTCCATGTGATGTTAAGGGTCCAAACACACATTCTCATGTATACTGAAATGTGCTCTTTGTTGGGTTAGTTAGCTCCCAGTCTCTGGAATTCATCTGTTATTTCTTGACACAAAGTCTCACCACCTCCTCAGAACACTTATGCATTCTATTTATTTATTTATTTATTTACATTATTATTTTTTATTATTGTAGTTATTATTATTGTTATTATTGATGTAGTCATTGTTGGAAAGGACAGAGAGAAATGGAGAGAGGAGGGGAAGACAGAGAGGGGAGAGAAAGATAGACACCTGCAGACCTGCTTCACTGCCTATGAAGTAACTCCCCTGCAGGTGCGGAGCCGGGGGCTCAAACCGGGATCCTTAACGCTGGTCCTTGAGATTTGAGCCACCTGCACTTAACCCGATGTGCTATGGCCCAACTCCCACCTTTGTGCATTCTGTTGTTGCTTCCTACACCCTTTCAAATATTTATTCCTCTTAATCCTCCAGTTTCAATTTCAGTGTCTCCTCCCTTGGGTGACTCTTCCTGCTACACAACATATACCCTGCATTTCTAACAAGATCCAATTTTTATTTTTAAATAATTTACTTTTAATACTTTTATTGGAGATTAATGGTTTACAGTAAATACAGTTGTTATTAGATGTGTAAAGTTTCTCAGTTTTCTGTGAAACACTCTCACCCCCAAACTAGGTCTTTCTCCACTCTCATGCACCAGGAACTGAAAGTCCGTCCCCATACCAGTCCTTTATTTTGGTGCCATACACCAACCCAGTGCAAGACATAATTATTTTGAAGACTCTCCTCCCCTCCTGTGAATAACTTTGTGGGGGAAAGCAAAGATGAAGGATGTTCTATTGTCTCTCAGATAAGGAGCAGGATGTGACTCAAGCAGACCAACTGGACTCTCCCCTTCCTCTCCCCACTCCCCAGGGCTTCAGTCTTGAGCAGAGGGAGCACAAGAAGGAAGAACACATGTTTTCAAAGCCTCTTGAGTCCTCAAATCTCTCACCGTGAAAATGGGAACAACAACATCACTATCAAAGACTTATGCTTAAGTGCTAAGAGCTTAGCATGATGCACAGAAGGCATTCAATAAATACTTACTGAGTAAGAATGAACTTAGGGATGAAGTTTCATGCTTTTAAAAATATTTATTTATTATTATTTATTCCCTTTTGTTGCCCATGTTGTTTTATTGTTATAGTTATGATTGATGTCTTTGTTGTTGGATAGGACAGAGAGAAATGGCGAGAGGAGGGGAAGACAGTGAGAGGGAGAGAAAGATAGACACCTGCAGACCTGCTTCACCACTTGTGAAGTGACTCCCCTGCAGCTAGGGAGCAGGGGGCTGGAACCGGGATCCTTAGGCTGGTCCTCACACTTTGTGCCACGTGCACTTAACCCGCTGCGCTATAGCCTGGCTCCCGAAGTTTCATGCTTTTAAAATGTCTGTGGTTGTCACTGTCCTCCATCACTTCCTCCATTCCCCCTCTATCCTCCCCAGCCTCTGCCCTCAGTGTCAACCTGGTTAATCACTGGGAGCTATTTTTAAATCTGACATAGTGGGGAGATAGCTGATTAACAACTCTGGAGAGGTACTGCACTTCTATTAATATTAAACAGGGTATTAATTTTACCAGTAACTGAAACATTAAACATGTATATCCATTAACGGTCATTATTTTAATCTCTCAAATCTCTCTAGCGTCTTCCAGGAATAGGTCTGATCCTGCCTTCCCTGGCTCCTTTTCCTGAATTTGCTGGTGAATCAGAGATCATGGTTTTATATTTCCCCGAGGGGAAGTGGGTAATTATAAGTCAAAGCCATTGAGGGAAGACTCACATTGTCATGTTCAGTCCCTCATTCCACACTACAAGTCTCTTAAGACATGGTTTGCAGGCTATGGAGTGTGCTGAGCAAGGTCTTCTTGTGACACCTCACACTGCTGAGGCTGTCTCTGACTCCTGGCTCTGGGATCCAGTTCATCACTTTAATTGTTGGACACTCAAATCTTAGCTGCTAATGGCACCCTAAGTGGCTCTAGCTCAGCTTCCTTAGAATGACAATGTGAATGACCAGGTAAAACTAGTTAATTGTGATGGATATGTACTAAGGCATGAGTGATGGACAACTAACCACACTATCATGTAAGGATAGCTAACACATGCTCAGAATACAGGGCACTGGCTGCCTTTCACTGAAGAGTTTATGAAACTCTTGTGGACCAGAGAGACAGCTGAGACACTTACAGCTGAATGGCCAGGAGGATGACCCTCTGGGCTCAGGGCCTAACTCCACAGTAGAGTATCAGACCCTGGGCATCCCAGGACAGTAACCTCTGAAGGATAAGAAATACATGAGAGGGATACATTTCTGTCCTAACATTCTATCCTAAGAGTTCCTGGAGGAAGTTTAGCTGAGACTCCTGTTAGATGGGTCAGGGAGTCTAGGAGGCCAACGACACTAAGTTAGAGCCCCTAGAAGAACAGAAAGGACAATGTTGCCAAGGGAAAGAGTCACAGTCTTCAGCTGGCGAGTGCATGCATGTGAATAAACCACTCAAATTTAGAGAAATCCGTGAATTTCATAATTGATGAACCTCTGAAGATATCAGAGGCTAAGGGGTGTGCTCAGGTCACACATTTGGTCAGAGGCTCACTGAGTCTGAATCTAGAACTTTCTGAGTCCTGCTAGGTGCTGCATTTCTACTGCACAGAGTTGACCTCCCACATTGGTTTGGCTATGGTCTGTTAATTCACCACAAAGATGGGTTCCTGTGGTGAGGGTAGGGGGTTGGTGGGTGGCAGTACTCTCCAGATGTGACCTGTTTTGAGGGTTATAGTCAGACTTTGAACAGTAGGCTTGCAGAAATCCACAGACTGTATCCCCTCCTCCCTTGCCTGCCTGTGTGTATCTTTCCTGACCCCCAAGACTAAGGTGCTGAATGCTACTGCCCCATTCCTTCCCTGACCTATCTCTCTGACTCTTATGGTTGGTATCTGTGTGGGGAGCATGGAAGTTTTTTTTTTTTTTCCCCACCACCAGGGTTATTGCTGGGGCTTGGTAACTTGCACAGCTCTGCTGCTCCCAGTAGCTATGCTTTTCTTTCCTTTAGACAGTGGGTAAGAAACACAGAGAGACAGTAGAGAGGGAAAGAGAGAGATAAAGAAAGCAAGACTCTGCAGCAACCCTCCAGCACTCATGAAGCTTTCCCCTTGGAGGTAGGACTGAGAATTGAACTCAGATCCTTGCACATAATAACATGTGTGTTCTACCAGGTATGTCACCAGCTGGGATGTTTGCTATTAGTTTACGCCTTTAATAATAATGTCTGAGAAGCAGAGTCTCTTCTCTGCTGTTTTCTAAAAACACCAGGCTTTCCTCCAATTTCCTGTCCCTACTCTCTTGATTTAGTTTTTTTCCCTCTTTGGGGACAAAGGACAGGCAAGCAGTGATAATAGGACACAGGCCCCCTCTGTGAATAGCTGCTATCTTAGACTCTGCTAGCATTCAGACTCCAGAAGGTACAAGCTTTTCCAAATCCCAAAGCCTCAGCAATTTCCTCTCCTGAGCTCAAAGCATCCCCTCTGGTCCCTGGTTATAGCCAGTCCAAATCAATACATACCATGAAACACACAATGTCAGTGTGTTCAACTGAGGACCCTGCTGAGCATTTAATCCTTATTTAAAGCTGATGCTTATTTTATTTTGGAGTTTAAACTAATCAGCCTCAGGATACAAAATTAGATAAGGTAGGGATTTATCTTGCCTGGCATTCATTTCACATGGGACCTTCTTAACTCTGGCTTCAAGAGAGGTAGGTCCATATCTTCCTCTGCAGAGCTGCCCAGGGGTTAGCCTGGTGAAGGGACAGGTTCCCTGCTCCCTGTCACCCCAGAGGGCACAGTGTGCGTATGAACCAATAGGATGAAATACATGCTTCTCATCCAGTGGTAATAAATCCTCACAAAAGGAAAAAGAGATAATGTTTGAGTAGAAAAATATGAGAAAAGAGCTTTCCTAAAATTCTGCACCTAAAGATAGCCATTGTTACCATTTAGATATGATTCCCTCCTTGAGACATCTACACAATACTATGAAACATGGAATAAATGACAATGAACTTTACGCAACTGCCATTAAACTTAATACATGGTGGCTTTTTGAGACATTTGCTTCAGGGATTTTTTTTTCTTAAAGAAACATGACAGTTTTCCACTGAAATTTGAATTATATGCTTCTGATTTATTCCACTTGTCTCTTTCCTGACTGCACTCTGAAGTCTATATTGTTCCTCCCACCCATGTTGTAATACAGGGCATATATGTCCAGAAAGAACATATAGTCTTTATTTGGTTTTGAAATTTTATAAAATAGTTATATATATATATTACAATTGGCTTCTTGCCTTCATGAAAATATTTCACAAGTGTCTATAATACACTATTTCTGGCAAGCAGGCAATGCCTCCCACTGCCCAGTGAGACTGATTTTCTGTCCCTGGTGAGATCTGAGGTCTTGTGGTAAGATCATCTTTGACTTTGCCAAGTACTGAGAAATGCAACTTTCTGGTATCCAGAAGTATGATCCTTCTTTTCAATTTCACCAGCCATGTGCAAACTCCTATTTGCTCATCTTTGCTGATAATTGTTAACAGATCTTCTAAACTTTTACCAATCTAATGGGTGTGAAATAACATTCTTTTGATCAAATTTGTAGTTCTCTGGTTACCATACTGTTGAACATTCTAAAATAGATAGAAAAATCCTTTGAATTATTTCCTCTGTAAATTGCTCCCTTGTATTTATTTATTTATTTATTTATTCTTAGAGTTATTACTGGGATTTGATATCTATGAATCTATTCCTCTCAGTGGCCACTTTTTCCTTTTCTCTAATAGGACAGAGAAAAATTGAAAGAAGTGGGGGAGGTAGAAAGAGAAATACCTTCAGCACAGCTTGACTACTGGTGAAGTCCCTGCAAGTAGAGGATGGGAGCTTGAACCCAGGTCCTTGAGCATGGTTGTATGTGTACTTTACCAGATGTGCTACTGTCATAGGTAGGGAGGGGGTGGATAAAGTTTCTGCTTCAAAGGGGCTAAGGGGGAGCTGGTGGAGGGGGTTCTGTCTTTGGGGATTGGCAGAAGTCCTTGGCCTCAGCCTCTTTGGTTTCTATGGAGTTTGGCTGAGCCACACATTTCCGTATAGTTTCCTCTAGTGGCTCAAGGGCCCCAACACTTAGTCTGATGGCAGAGAGGACAGCAAAAAAGTGAAAGGGGAGAGAAAGGCTGTCACAGATCTCAGCGTGACAAACAAGGAATGCCACCCAAGACCAGACCTCTATATCAAAGATATGAGACGTCATAATCCAGGGAGCAACGGACACCTATTAAATTGTGGTCATATAAATCACTATTTAATTAATATGAGAGGGGGGAAATTGATTGTATGTCTAACAAAGGGACTTTTCAAAGTTAACCCAATTACCAAATAATATGATGATGACAGTAACTATCCATTGTCTTCTTGAACCCTAAGATAGCAGGAACCTTACACTTCCACTATAGAGCCTAAACTTCCCCCAGTCGTGGGACCCTAGGGTAGGGCCCACTTTCCCATATGCTTCTCCCAATTCTTATCAAATAATATTGCATCTGCTGATCGCAACCTAATCAATGCAACAAGTGCCACCTCAGCATGCTTCAGTTCAGACTGTGTCCAGAGACTTCACGTGTGGAATGACAACCCCTCAGCTTCATCACTCGGGGAGACCTTTCCTTTCATAGTATTCTCTAATTCCATCCCAGGTGGTTCACTTCCTAATAAAGTCCCAAAACCTAGATATAGACCAGGTTCCAGGAGATAGAGCATATGTTCACACGTATCCATAAACTAGGGCAAATATATATCTGAAAGCAGTAGTACACTAGAGTTTGCAGTGAGTACCATACCCAACACTTCATCTCCACTATTGCAACCTTTTGGTCCATGATTCTTCAACAATTAGTTTGGCTTTGTATGTTAACTTTCTTTTCAGCCACCAGGTTCCAGGTACCATCCATCAGGATGCCAGCCAGGCTTCCCTGGACTGAAGACCCCACCAATGCGTCCTGGAGCCCCACTTCCCCAGAGACTCACCCTACTAGGGAAAGAGAGGCAGACTGGGAGTATGGATCGACCAGTCAACACCCATGTTCAGTGGGGAAGCTATTAAAGAAGCCAGACCTTCCACCTTCTGCAATCCACAATGACCCTGGGTCTGTGCTCCCAGAAGGATAAAGAATAGGAAAGTGATTAGGGAATGGATGGGATATGGAGATTGGGTAGCAGGAATTGTGTGGAGTTGTACCCACCCCTCCCATCCTATGATTTTGTTAATGTCTCCTTTCTTAAATTAAAAAAAAAAAAAAGGGGAGTCGGGCTGTAGCGCAGCGGGTTAAGCGCAGGTGGCGCAAAGCACAAGGACCGGCATAAGGATCCCGGTTCGAACCCTGGCTCCCCACCTGCAGGGGAGTCGCTTCACAGGCGGTGAAGCAGGTCTGCAGGTGTCTGTCTTTCTCTCCTCCTCTCTGTCTTCCCCTCCTCTCTCCATTTCTCTCTGTCCTATCCAACAACGATGACAACAACAATAATAACTACAACAATAAAAAAAAACAACAAGGGCAACAAAAGGGAATAAATAAATAAAATAAAAATTAAAAAAAAAATTAAAAAAAAAAAAGACTGTGTCCCAGAAGGACTCGGCCTGATTTTTTGAAAGTTTCAGACCTCTGGTCTCAAGCAGTGTCCAGAGACACTGGAGTTGTGGGTCTCTGACTTTATGGGATGTTCCCCATAATGGAACAGCATGCAGCTTCCTAAGAATGCTTGGAGCCACAGGTCCCTTCAGTTAGAAGGGATGTTATCCCAATTACAGGGATCACTCACTTGATTTCCGCCAGATTGTGTCATGGCAGGGTCCCTGTTCGGGGGCCAGTTGTGGGTGTCAGTTCTCCTCTGCCCATAGGACAGCAACCATGGAGGAGGGAGGGAGGAAGACGGGCCATCCCGGGGGTCCTGGGGATACTGCTGATGAGGGCAAGCACTCAGAGTAAACCATCACTCTGCGTAAAGCTTCAGAGAGACATCTTGTTTATTCAGGGGTACAAGCAGGTAGATATACTCAAGGGTTAGGAAAACATTAAGGTAATCATTAAGCCACACACAATACAGGGTTAAGTCTTGACCTATCAGGTGTTTATTCACTACTGGGAAGTTACCATATAAGGTCTGGTCATGAGCTCACCATGCATAGATAGGCAGGCTTCTCTCTAACAGTGAATCACAAGCACCTCAGGGCAGGGGGGAGGGGCAGTTAAGAAAAACGAGGATATTTGAGGTGGGTTTCAGTTGGCCATATATGGTAATTTATGGCCTTTGTTCAAAAGGAGCAAGGAAGTATGTGCAAAAAGGCTCCTGGTCTGGAAAATACCATCACCAGCCATGGGGTTGAGTGGGGACCTGCTTATCACCCCTCCTATGAGAAGGAGGCTTGGGGTAGACCCTCTCAGGCCCTCATGGAGATAATAGCCTGGATTTCCCAGGCAGTGGGCCTTTCCCCACATATGTATTATCTGTCTTATTAGCTTTTCTTCATCTCTTTTGTTAGACCAAACTGTCTACATTTTGTATAGTTACAGGTCAGTGTTTTTCTTTGTGGTAGTGTAATTTGTGTGTATGATTAAAACATACACCCTTCTCTGTTATGAGAATATCGCTCCATATGCTCCTGTGATAATGAGATTTCTTAAAAATAGTTTAGTCTACAGTCCTTTAGTTATTTGTCCTATAGGAAATGTGAGGCAGGAACAGGCATTCATCAACTCTTGCTGGGTGACAAGTGACCCTAATCTAAAAGGCCTGTGACATGGATTCTCATCTCTCAACCCCAAGATGAGGGTTAGTAGGGCATCTGTACTCTGATAGCAGCAGCTGAGTCATTTCTCCAAGGATCTCATCTGCCTTTCCTGGTTGGGATCAGCCAGGCCATGGCAATGGAAGAGGTACAGAGGCAAAGGGATGCATAGTGGCCTTTGCAGTCCTAGGCTTGCACTGGGTGTAATATCACTTCTGCAGATTCCATTTGCCAAAGCAAGTCAGAAGGCTGATCCAGAAGTCAGAATAGGCATACTCTAGCATGGGCTCATCTCCATGTGCTGCAAGTTATTTTCAGCTTGTGGTGGGCTTTCCATGTCTTTAAAATTTTTAAATGTTTTTATTTGTTATTCTATTTATTTTTTGATAGAGAAAGAATTTGAAAGAAGGAGGGTGAGATGGAGAATGAGAGTGAGAGGCAATTGCAGCAATGCTTCACTGATCATGAAGCTTCTCCCCTGCAGATGATGGCCAGGTCTTGAACCCAGATCCTTGTGCATGGTAACATGTGCACTCTGTGGGTGGACCACTGCACAGTCTGCTCTCCACTTCTTGAGGCTGTGTTGCTGAATGAAACCTGTGGTTAGGCTCAGTTGGGAGATTGACGGCAACTCTTCAGCCATATGACAACCATGAGCACTTCCTGTTCCCACCTGTCCTCCTCTCTTTTTCCTGAGGTGTCCCTACACTGGCTGTTTCTTGCTATTCTGTGTCCTTTTTCTTCACTTATATTATTTTCTTTTAATTTTTTAATTTTTCTTTCATAATATCTCATATCTTTCATAATATTCTTTCATAATATCTCATTTACAGACAGAAGTTAGTGATCAGAGGAGAGGGGAAGCATCATGAGGGCCAAGGCTATAGAGTGAGAATGCAAGGGGACTCTAGGAAGGGCACAAAAATTGCACTATGGTGTAAACAGGAGAGTTTTATAGAAGGGACTATTGAGGCTGGAGAGGTGGCTCAGTAGAACTTATGACCTGTATGCATGAGACCCTAGGTTCAATTCCTTTGCTAAGGGATCTCTGTTGATGGTGTAGCCATGCTTTGGTCTTTGTCTCTCTGTCTCTTTGGTCTTTGGTCTTTGTCTCTCTGTCTCTCTCTCCTCACTTGCAAATAATGCAGAATAAAAGTTGGACATTTAATTGAAATAGCTCACTTGGATACTGCTCTGTTTTGCCATGTACTTGATCCAGGTTTGAGTCCAGCTTCTATGCACTGAAGGAAGCATTTGTGCTGTGGCTTCTTTTATTGTCTCCCTCTGCCTCTCTCCCTCTGTCTCAATTTAAAATGAACAAGTAAAATAAAATAAAAATTGGACTAAGGAGCTCGATGAATGGGATTGCACACACATAAAACCTTGAGTTCATTCCCTGACTTAGCATTAAAAAAGTAAGGTTTAAAAATAAATTATTTTTAAAAATTATTTATTTATTAATTTATTTATTTTCCCATTTTTTGCCCTTTTTGTTTTATTTTTTATTTTTTTGTATTTATTTTATTTATTATTCTCTTTTGTTGCCCTTGTTGTTTTATTGTTGTAGTTATTATTGTTGTTGTCGTTGTTGGATAGGACAGAGAGAAATGGAGAGAGGAGGGGAAGACAGAGAGGAGGAGAGAAAGATAGACACCTGCAGACCTGCTTCACCGCCTGTGAAGCGACTCCTCTGCAGGTGGGGAGCCGGGGTTCGAACCGGGATCCTTATGCCGGTCCTTGTGCTTTGCGCCACCTGCGCTTAACCCGCTGCTCTACAGCCCGACTCCCCCTTTTTGTTTTATTGCCCGTGGTCTTCACCTGCAGTTGGGAAAGCTCCACAAGTGGTGAAGCAGGGCTGCATGTCTCTCTCTGTGGTTTTCCCTCCCTATTTCTCTTCCTCTCTCAATTTATCTCTGTCTCTATCCAATAATAAGTAAATAAAAACATAAAATATTGTTAAATGATTATTAATACTATGCAGGAATAGCTATAAAATGTAAGGAAACTCTAAATGTTTTTTGGTAGAGGTAGAGAGACTGAGTGGAAGAGACCATGGCACTGAAACTTCCTTCAGTGCAGTAGGGGCTGGGCTTGAGCTTGGTTGACACTCATGGCAAAGTAGGGCATCATTCAAATGAGCTATTTTGCTAGTTCTCTACATGGTTCTCTAGGTCAGGACACACTTGGGAGAGGTTGTACACTTGACCAGGTCAGAGCTGTTCCAAGCCATGAGATAACAAGTGGGCTGCCGTGTGGAGTATGGGGGGAGACTCTATAGGCTATGTGTTCCAAAGATGCCAGATGGCGTTCTGTAGAAACAGTGGCAGTGTGTGAAGGCTTCATGGGGACATTCAGTATTTTGAAGGTACCTTCAGATACCATGGCTGTGAAGGGCTTTGGTGTCACTGTAGAGACAGGTTGTCACAGAGATACCATACTTGATCTATGTCTGGGAGTCTTACAGCACTATGCCTCAACAAGAGAGCCACTCACCCTACTCTGTGTTTCTTGTGTATCTTGTGCCATCTGATGACAAAGCTCAGTGGCATACTCACTTTAAAGAAGTAAGTGAAATTGAGATTGGAGAAGGAAATAGAGAAGAAGAGAGAAAGTTACCTGCAGCACTACTTTACTGCTTGGGAAGTTCCCCTCTGTATATAGGAACTGGAGCTTGAACCTTGGTCCTTTTGAATGGTAGTATGTGCTCAACTGGGTACACCACTGCCTGATTCTCTCTCTCCTTTTATAGATAGAGGAAAAGAGATATAGAGAGAAGATATGACATCACACCCCTGATCCACCATTTGTGAGCCTTCCCCTTTGCATGGCCCTCTCATCTGGTAACTGGGGGCTTGGACTGGGTCCTTGCACATGATAACACAAGTTCTACCAGGTGAGCCTCTTACAAGCCCATTCCTTGAATTTGAACATGACCTGAACCCATGTTGGGAATAGTCTGGTGGTAAATTTAAGGACCAGCATATTGATTATGATGTCTTTTCAGCTTCTGGAACCATGAGAAAATCTCTTGGGGTGTGTCCATCTATTTGAATCCCTAATTGGCTGCCTTCTAGTGCACTTCTGCTTTCAGGTATATATTTTGCAGTAGTTTATGGATACGTGTGAACATAAGCTCTCTCTCACAGAAACTGGTGTATATCTAGGTTATGGGACTTTGTTAGAAAGTGAACCACCTGAGATGAAATTAGAGTGTACTATAAAAGGAATGGTCTCACCCGAGTAATGAAGCTGAAGGGTTGTCATTCCACACGTGAAGTCTCAGGACACAGTCTGAAGTGAAGCATGTTGAGGTGGCAATCATTGCGTTGATTAGGTTGTGATCGGCGGATGCAATATTATTTGATATGGATTGGGAGAGGCATATGGGAAAGTGGGCCCTATCCAAGGGTTCCAGGACTGGGGGAAGTAGGGGCTCTATAGTGGAGATGTGAGGTTCCTGCTGTCTTAGGGTTCAAAAAGACAATGGATAGTTAATGTTATCATCACATTATTTAGTAATTGGGTTAACTTTGAAAAGTCCTTTTGTTATGGTTTGCTGTACAGTACCCAGTATCTTGTATATAGCTGTGCTATTGGATGCTTCTAATCTACTTGGTCTAGGCTTTTGAGAGAGTCCGCATATCAAATACACAGCCTATATATTAAAAAGATTCAGTTTGTGTTTTGAAAAACTTTGAGACATACAATTGATTTTCACCCTCTCATATTAATTACTAGTGATTTATATGTCTACATTTTGCTAGGAGTGTACATAAACACCATTCCCACCACCAGAAGACTGTGACCCATCCCTCCCACCCACTCCCACCCCCCACTGTCCCAGGAAGCTGCATGTCTACCCCTCACCACAGGGCTTTTACTTTGGTGCCCTACTTACAATTTGGTCAGGTCCTGCTTTTAGTTTCCCTTTCAGATCTTACAGAAGATATCCAAAAGGCTAACAAACATATAAAAAACTGCTCTAGGTCACTGATTGTCAGAGAAATGCAAATTAAGACAACACTAATATACCACCTCACTCCTGTAAGAATGGCATACATCAAAAAGGACAGCAGCAACAAATGCTGGAGAGGATGTCGGAACAGAGGAACCCTTTTACATTGCTGGTGGGAATGTAAATTGGTACAGCCTCTGTGGAGAGCAGTCTGGAAAACTCAGAAGGCTAGACATGGACCTTCCATATGACCCAGTAATTCCTCTCCTGGGGTTATACCCCAAGGACTCCATAACACCCAACCAAAAAGAGGTGTGTACTCCTATGTTCATAGCAGCACAATTCATAATAGCTAAAACCTGGAAGCAACCCAGGTGCCCAACACCAGATGAGTGGCTGAGAAAGCAGTGGTATATATATACAATGGAATACTATGCAGCTATCAAGAACAATGAACCCACCTTCTCTGACCCATCTTGGACAGAGCTAGAAGGAATTATGTCAAGTGAGCTAAGTCAGAAAGATAAAGATGAGTATGGGATGATCCCACTCATCAACAGAAGTTGACCAAGTTATCTTTCTATAGCAGCAACCAGCAATTGGTGACAATCAGTTTTCACGGGTAAGTGTTCCCTTTCCCTGGTCAATCCTCTTCTTCCTCCTTCATCAGGTTTCAATGCAGTGCTGCTTCAGAAGGTGCTTGAGCAGGCACAGGACCCCATGAGTGAAACTGGGATCCTGATGAGTAAGCCTGGGAATGCCTTCCTGTCACTTCTTGAACTGCACTTGGAGCAGGACTTCAACTGACTTCTGTTTGGATGGGTTCAGGTGACCCAGGTGCACTGAGTATCCCTACACAGTGTGCAGTGAGCCCTGTTTCTCCCTGCTTTTTCATAGAGTCCATAGTGACTTTCTGTGCAGGTGTTCTGCTTGCTCACCATTCCCCCCTGCTGTCACCTCTCCCTGGAAGCCCAGCACTACTTGCAGTAGCTGGTCCTAGGAATACTTGATGACCTGGGAAGTAGCTCATCTAGTTAGAGTGCGGGACTGGCATGCCTGAGGCTCCTGTTTCTCTCCCTGGAGTTACGCTCTGCCTCCTCTCTCTCTCTACCCCCCTCTCAATATATAAAAGAAATTAAAGATATTTGCCACATAGTCAGTTCTGAAACAAATAAAAGCAACACCAGATTTATGACTCTACTTCCTATATGTGAACACAGGTGGAGCAAACACAAGCCCATGTACACAGGATTTCACATGTATGTATGTACATGTCAAGTGAATATGCACACAGGGTAAACACACAGGTGTACTCAGAAACATGTATTTCTGTGCACATATGCATGCATAGATATACTACTCTGCTCCTGGATGGGGTGACTGAGATGGTGCTCAGGGGGACCTTTTCTCCTATGAAATATGATGCTTCTACTTCCTGTATTTGAGCATGCTGCCCTCAAATAGGAAAACTACACCTTGCCAGTCACAGATGCCACTGAGTCTTGCATTTAGTTTAGAAATACTTTCTTCCCTGGATACCTCTCCCTTTGCCATCTCCCCTCCCTCCCCTCCTTCCCCTCCCTCCCCTTCTTTCCACCCCCTCCCCTCCCCCTATTTGCCTCCTCTTCTCCCCTCCTTCTCCTTCTTTTTCTTCACCTTCTCTTTCTTCACTCTCTTTCTTTCCCTCCTCTTCCTCTGTCTTTTTTCTTTAAATCATCAATTTTTTGGGGAAATGTAAATCTGTATGGTTATTGTCCATATCTTCCCAAGACAGGTGTCACCACATTTCACCCTCAACCCTCCTGCCATCCTCTTTCACCACACTGGACACTGGATCCCCAACTATCCTGGATTCCCCCCCACTTGAGTCTCTAGATCTGCTTTGAGAGACCACAATGACCCTTATTCCAGTCAGGACAGCAAACCGGAAGAAGGTAAAACTCAGAGAAGGTAGGGAGAGAAGAAGAGTGAAGTCCAGCTGTGCTATGGAAGGGAAAATGCCCAGACCCAGCACTGGACAGATGCCCCAGACATTGGGTTTTGTGGATAAGGCTCAGATCTGGAGGAAGCACTGTGCTCTGCATGGACTGTGAGAGCCTGGGCAAGAGTTAGTCAGTGTGTACTATTTGCACATTTGTAAAACAGGGTTATCAGAGACTTCTAGAGGGAATGGCCACTAGAAGATTTCAGTCACTTGGGGGAAAACTACTCGCCCACATCCATTCTGTGAAGAGCTGCCTCTGTCATGCAGTGGTGGAGGGAATGAGGAATGAGCCATGATAGGCCCTGCCCAGCTTCCAGGTCTCAGATCTGACTCTAATCGGAAGGGACATATGAACCCCTAAGTTCATAGTTTCAGTATTCACAATAGCCAAGTGGTGGAAGCAACTTTAATGTCCACTAACATACAAACAGATAAAGAAGTTGTGGGTTATATAACCAATGTTTACTTTGTTTATACTTTGCAATTAAAAAAGTATAAGATTGGGTCCATACTCCCAGAAGGATAAAGAAAAGGAAAGCTTTGAAGGAAGGGGATGGGATGCAGAGTTCTGGTGGTGGGAACTGTGTGATATTATACCTCTCTTATCCTATGGTCTTGTCAGTATTTCCATTTTATAAAGAAAAATTTTTAGAAAGTATGAGATTGTGTTCTTTGGAACAAAATGGATAGAACTGTAGTTGTTTATGTTTAGTGAAATAAGTAAAAGGTGAAGATAACTTACCGAATGATTTTGCTCATATGGCTAAATTGAACGAATCTGCACAATAAGTAAATGAATAAGCAAATAAACAGCAAAACTGTTTCTCAGACTTTGCTATGATGGTTATGGCTGGGGTGGGGGTACAGAACTTTGGTAGAGTATGCAGTGTGGAATGATACTCTGTAATCTTTTTGTCTATTGAATAAAAACTGAGAGAAATAAAGAGGGAAGAAGGATATAGAGAGGGAGAGAAACATCTGCAGCATCTGCCCTGTAGATGGGGACCTAGAGCTTTAACTTAGGCCCCTACACAATGTAACATGCATAACATGTAACAACCTGGTGTGCCACCACTCAGCACTGGATACCCTGTGATCTTATCATATTGTAAACCACAACTGAATCACTAATAAAAGTAATATTAGGAATAAATCAAGCCTCTGGGGCTTGGGAAAGTGGGACATCTCTTCACACTGCCGGAAGGGAGAGTTGAAATGGGAAACACTGTCTCTCTGTGAGTTTCACTCCCCACTTCCTTTACATGCATTAGGTAGCAGTAATGGGAAGTTCCCAGGTCAGGGAGGCAGACAGTAGGGATTTGTAGCAGAGCCTACAGACAGGAGGAGTTCAGGCCAGCAGATAGAAGGGTCAGGAGCACAGGAGGGGATGGACCCCAGGCACTGGGGCTAATATAGGGGTGAGTTTGTGCTGAATTATTGACTGTGATGGATAGAATTATATCCCTTTGTCCTTTGCTTGCTGAAGTAATAACCTCTAGCATCCCAGAATGTAGCTCTCTTCTGGAAGCCAGGCCATTGCTGATGCAATTAGTTAAAATGAAGTCACATAAAAGTGGGATGGCTTATAACCAATGTGACTTTGTCCTAATATGGGAGGGGGTTTGGACACAAAGATTCATATGGGGAAGTTTGTAAGGTGGAACCGAGAGGGGAGATGCTTCTGATTCTCCAAGGTCAGTGGTTCTGGTTCTCCAATGTATAGGGTTTTGGTTCTCCAAGGCCAGGAGTTCTGGTTCTCCAAGGTCTGGGGTTTGGATTCTCCAAGGTCAGTGGTTCTGGTTCTCTAAGGTCAGGGGTTCTGGTTCTCTAAGATTAGGGGTTCTGGTTCTCCAGGGCATTGATTTCTATTCTCAGTCATGTATTCCATCATACTTTGCTGTACTTTGTTCTGGTAGCCTGGCAACCTAGGATACCCCTGGCTCCCCTACAGAGTTGTGAGAGGTTCCCCACTGGTGGGACCTGAATGTAAGATGGGGAGGGTTGGAGGTTGCTCACCATTTGAGCTATTACAGGACTCTATTCTTCATGGAGTCCTCTTTTGCCTTAGGGGAGGGGGTGCTTCTCTCTCCAGGATCCTGGAGAGAGGAAGGAACCCCTGGCTGTGCTTTGGAGCTAAACAAGTCTCAGGGGAGAGGAACAATCTTCCTGGTGTTGGTATGCTTCTAGTTCTGCTTCTGGGATCCCTTCTGTTACATTGGTTTAGTCTCACTCCCCTGCCTCCGGGAGATTTTGGTTTAGTCCTTGCCTTTTCCAGCTTCTCCCTGCCCCTTATCCTAGGTACTTCCTTGGTTCCTGACTCTCTTTGGAGGAGAAAAAGGCAAGACAGGATCATGTTATGATTAGGTTGTTGGACTGCTTGCCTGCTCGTGAATAAAGATTAAACTGCGTTCTCCACTCAGCCATGTGTCCCTGGTCGTCTGTCTCCTGCTGCGAAGCTAGCCGGGCATACTGGCTCCCTGAATTCTGACTGATACCTGGAGCTGCTGAACTCTGGGATATAAATTGTTTGATGTGGGGATGGCAGATCAGCGAAAAGTTCAGTCCCCTTTGTGTGGTTCTTGGTGCCTTGCACACAGTCCACTTGGTCCTCCTGTCTTGCTGTATCTCAGTTTAGGGGTCCCCAGGAGCCTCAGAGCACATCTGGGAGCAAGTATCCTTTATTGGGAGCAAGGGCAGCCTGTAGAAGACACGGAAGTTCTCCTTGTTCGAGTTAATTATCCCCCACTGGACTAAGGCTGTCCTAATAGCCCTGTTATTTATTCATGTGCTAATCAATGCTATTTTCTCGGGTGATTGCCTGGCCAGGACACAGCCATGTGCAGCTCCTAACAAGTGGTCCTATGGGCACTCCTACCTGCATGATAGCTTCTGCTAAATCCTTAGCCAGAACAAAGGACTCCCAGGCAGGTGGGCACCCTGGGGCCTCTGTGCGGACACAAGAAAGGACATTTAGACTTGACCTACCTATCATCTGATACACCTTGGTAGAGAAGAAGTATGAAGGTCTACCCCCAGAAGGACATTGGATAACTATACCCCTATGTCAGCGAACTCAGAAAAGGTGTCCTCATGCTCATGAGATGGAGGAAATGGATGAAGAGCAACAGCCATGAACATTTTGATTGAGAACTGTATTTTAGAGACTTAAGTTCTGTTTATCTCTGGATAGACATTTTGATGGGCAGGTCACACACAGTCCTCTGAGTGCCCTGAGAACAGTGTGGTGACAGGAAGGCATGTTTAGGGGTCAGGAGATACTTCCCGTGGTAAAGTGTGCAACTTATTAACCATGAAGTACTGGGTCTAAAGTCTGAAGTCTGAGGCCTGGAACCACATGGCTGGTACCAAGGGATAGAGGGATGGTGTTGTTTTCTCTGTGTCTGTCTCTCTTACTAGTATTTGGGCTTGGGAGTTTGCTTTCTGATATCTTGCCTATGTGTGGCCTTAATATCACCTCCCAGCACAGCATTAAAAAAAGTGGGATATTTAAAAGACAGCAGCAACTGGATCCAGAAAAATAGTGGATGCACGTGGTCAATGTTTTCTCCCCAGTAGTCTTTCTCAGTCTGTGGTTTAAGTGATAGTATCACTGACTCAAGAATGAAGGAATATCCTAGGAGGTGGCACAGTGAATAAGGTCTTGGACTTTCAACCAGCATTAATTATCCCAGAATGATTATTTCATTAATAAATAAAACAATAAACCAATAAATTTTTCAAATTTTTAAATATTTATTTATTTTCCCTTTTGTTGCTTTTTTATTGTTGTTGTTATTTATATCATTGTTAGGACAGAGAGAAATGGAGAGAAGAGGGGAAGACAGAGAGGGGGAGAGAAACATAGAAACATAGACACCTGCAGACCTGCTTCACCACCTGTGAAGCAGGGCTTGAACTGGAATCCTTACTCCGGTCCTTGTGCTTTACGCCATCTACACTTAACCCACTGTGCTATCACCCAACTCCCTAAATCTTCTTTTAAAAGAATCAAGAAGATATAGAAAGCTGAGTAGTCCTATAATGTGAAGAAAACTATCTCAGGGTGGATTTTCGACTTCCGGAGGCGGAGCTATGAGCAGCAGATCGCTTTCTCTCCTCTCCTCTCCTCTCCTCTCCTCTCCTCTCCTCTCCTCTCCTCTCCTCTCCTCTCCTCTCCTCTCCTCTCCCGGATCAACTAGGAATACCAAAGGAGACCACCCGGACCGAAACAAGACAGGACTAGAATGACCACAGGAACCCAGTAAATCACCCGTGAGTACAAACAAGCGTGGCTGGTGACAGAGAGGAGAGAGGGGCCTAAGGAGAGATTAAGTGACTGCTAACAGTTCAACAGTTTATCAGTGGAGACACCACCTCCAGTCTGCTCCACCAACAAGGGGACAGCTGAAGGGAGGGAAGGACTCCCCAGAGACTCACCAAGTGCAACTCTGAGTCTCCATTGCTACTACCCTCAGAATCTGGAGCAGCGACAGGGATGGACACCAGGGGACAGAGATCTAACCGGGAAACTCAGGAGAAGACCTATACCTCGGTGGCATAGCTGAGGGGCTGTGAAAGTCTCTTTGCATAACCACTGGATTATCTCTGCCACACCCTGCTTTATCTCTTGGTCAGGAGTCAGTGATTAAGCTAAGAAGCCTATTGATAGTTTAAAAGCCCTCAGGCTCCCATAGCCTACAGGGAAGAAAAACAAAGAGGCTTTTACACCATTGAGCTCCAACTCAGGGATTGAAAAAACTGTTAACTTCCACCACGGTAAACCCTTTAATTGACGCAAGTCAATCCAGGCAATAGTAATCAATAATTTGAAAAGTACTGATAAAGGGAACTCATAACATAATATATAAAATGGTTAAAACAACAAGAAAAAATATTGGAGACTCGAACCAGGACAAGAGTCCAGCTAAAAGTCCTCCAGAGGGTGAAGCACAAAACAACGAGTTCAACATCCAAACATTAGCTAAGGAAATAATAACAGGAGTGAATAAATAATTTGAAAAAATTGTAATCAGAAATGCAGGAACAACAAATGAGAATATGGAAGAAAATTCTAATAATCTCATGGTTATTAGAGAGCCAAAAGATGAAATCGCTGAGCTAAGAAGGCAACTAGCTGAACAAGCTAAAACAGTATCAGAGCAGGGCAACAAAATAGATGAACTCCAGAAAGCAGTAGAGAGCAGAGAGAATAGAATCTATGAGGCTGAAGACAGAATTAGCAAGATTTAGGATGAATTAGAGACAACTAAAAAAGAAGTAAGAGATCTCAAAAAGAGATTAAGAGATGCTGAAAACAACAACAGAGTCCTATGGGATGACTTCAAAAGAAACAATATACGCATTATTGGCTTACTAGAGGAAGAAAAAGAAGGAGAGGAAGAAAGCATTCTCCAGGCCATAATAGCTGAAAATTTCTCTAGTCTAGACAACACCAAAGACATAAAGATTCAAGAAGCCCAGAGGGTCCCAAACAGAATTAACCCAGACCTAAAGACACCAAGACATGTCATACTTAGAATGGAAAGGAGTAAGGATAAAGAAAGGATCCTCAAGGCTGCAAGAGAAAAACAAAGAGTCACCTACAAAGGAAAACCCATAAGATTAGCAGAAGACTTCTCCATACAAACACTACAGGCCAGAAGAGAATGGCAAGATATCTATCGAGTGCTCAATGAGAAAGGCTTTCAGCCAAGAATACTATATCCTGCTAGACTGTCATTCAGACTAGATGGAAGCAGCAAAACCTTCTCAGACAAGCAACAGTTGAAGGAAGCAGCCATCACCAAGCCTGCCCTGAAAGAAGTTCTGAAAGGTCTCCTATAAACAGTCAGACCACCACAAATAGGACATATATCAAAACACTCTAAAACTCTACAAGAATGGCGTTAAAATATCTTCAATCTTTGGTATCAATAAATGTCAATGCCTGTATTCACCTATTAAAAGACACATAGTAGGAAGATGGATCAGAAAACACAACCCAACAATATGTTGTCTACAGGAAACTCACCTAACTCAACAAGACAAACACAGACTTAAAGTGAAAGGATGGAAAACTATCATACAAGCCAATGGCCCACAAAAAAGGGCAGGAACAGCTATTCTCATATCTGACATGATAGACGTTAAAATAGATAAGATTAAACAAGATAGGAGTGGACACTACTTAATGCTCAGAGGATCAGTCAATCAAGAGGACTTAACAATTATTAATATCTATGCACCCAATGAGAAGCCATCTAAATACATCAAACTTCTACTGAAAGAGCTACAGCAATATATTAACAGTAACACAATCATAGTAGGGGACTTCAACACCCCACTCTCTCAACTTGACAGATCATCCAGGAAGAAAATCAGTAAAGACATAAGGGAGCTAAATGAAGAGATAGATAAACTAGAACTATTGGACATTTTCAGAGTCATTCATCCCAAGAAACTGGAATACACATTTTACTCAAATCCACATGGATCATTCTCAAGGATAGACCATATGTTAGGCCACAAAGACAACATCAGCCAATTCAAGAGCACTGAAATCATCCCAAGCATCTTCTCAGACCACAGTGGAATTAAACTAACACTTAACAATCAACAAAAGATTAGTAACAGTCCCAAAATGTGGAAGCTCAACAGTACACTTCTTAACAACTTCTGGGTCAAAGAGGAAATCAAGGAAGAAATCAAAATCTTTCGAGAGTTCAATGAAAATGAAGACATATTTGGGACACAGCTAAAGCAGTCTTAAGAGGGAAGTTCATAGCTATACAAGCACACATTAGGAAACAAGAAAAGGCACAAATAAACAGCCTGATTGCACATCTTAAAGACCTAGAAGAAGAACAACAAAGGAATCCTAAAGCAACCAGAAGAACAGAAATCACTAAAGTTCGGGCAGAAATAAATAACATTGAGAATAGGAAAACCATACAAAAGATCAAAGTACAAAAGAGAAAGTAAGTATTGGTTCTTCAAAAGAGTAAACAAAATCGACAAACCTTTAGCCAGACTCACAAAACAAAAAAGGGAGAAGACCCAAATAAATCGGATAGTAAATGAAAGAGGAGAAATCACAACAGACACTGCAGAAATTCAACATATCATGCGAGGCTTCTATGAACAACTATATGCCACCAAGCTAGAGAACCTGGAAGAAATGAATGATTTCCTAGATTCCTACCAACTTCCAAAACTAAGTAAAGAGGAAGTGGATAACATGAACAGGCCCATCACAGCTAATGAAATTGAAACAGTTATCAAAAATCTTCCCAAAAATAAAAGTCCTGGACCAGATGGTTTTACAAATGAATTCTACAAAACTTTCAAAGAAGAACTAATACCTCTACTTTTAAAAGTCTTCCAGAAGATTGAAGACACTGGAATACTCCCTGCCAGCTTCTATGAAGCCAACATCACCCTGATACCAAAATCAGACAGGGACACAAACAAAAAAAAGAAAACTACAGACCAATATCTCTGATGAACATAGATGCGATAATATTGAACAAAATTCTAGCCAACCGGATACAGCAGTATATCAAAAAGATTGTTCATCATGACCAAGTGGGGTTTATCCCAGACATGCAAGGTTGGTTTAATATACGTAAATCAATCAATGTGATCCACCACATCAACAAAAGCAAGACCAAAAACCACATGGTCATATCAATAGATGCAGAGAAAGCCTTTGACAAAATCCAACATCCTTTTATGATCAAAACACTACAAAAAATAGGAATAGATGGAAAATTCCTGAAGATAGTGGAGTCTATATATAGCAAACCTATAGCCAACATCATACTCAATGGTGAAAAACTGGAAACATTTCCACTCAGATCAGGTACTAGACAGGGATGCCCACTATCACCATTACTATTCAACATAGTGTTGGAAGTTCTTGCCATAGCAATCAGGCAGGAGCAAGGAATTAAAGGAATACAGATTGGAAGAGAAGAAGTCAAACTCTCTTTATTTGCAGATGACATGATAGTATACATGGAAAAACCTAAGGAATCCAGCAAGAAGCTTTTGGAAATCATCAGGCAATACAGTAAGGTGTCAGGCTATAAAATTAACATTCAAAAGTCAGTGGCATTCCTCTATGCAAACACTAAGTTAGAAGAAATTGAAATCCAGAAATCAGTTCCTTTTTCTATAGCAACAAAAACAATAAAATATCTAGGAGTAAACCTAACCAAAGAAGTGAAAGACTTGTATACTGAAAATTATGAGTCACTACTCAAAGAAATTGAAAAAGACACAAAGAAGTGGAAAGATATTCCATGTTCATGGGTTGGAAGAATTAACATCATCAAAATGAATATATTACCCAGAGCCATCTACAAATTTAATGCTATCCCCATCAAGATCCCAAGCACATTTTTAGGAGAATAGAACAAATGCTACAAATGTTTATCTGGAACCAGAAAAGACCTAGAATTGCCAAAACAATCTTGAGAAAAAAGAACAGAACTGGAGGCATCACACTCCCAGATCTCAAACTGTATTATAGGGCCATTGTCATCAAAACTGCTTGGTACTGGAACATGAACAGACACACTGACCAGTGGAATAGAATTGAGAGACCAGAAATGAGGCCCCACACGTATGGACATCTAATCTTTGACAAAGGGGCCCAGACTATTACATGGGGAAAGCAGAGTCTCTTCAACAAATGGTGTTGGAAACAATGGGTTGAAACATGCAGAAGAATGAAACTGAATCACTGTATTTCACCAAATACAAAAGTAAATTCCAAGTGGATCAAGGACTTGGATGTTAGACCAGAAACTATCAGATACTTAGAGGAAAATATTGGCAGAACTTTTTTCCGCATAAATTTTAAAGATATTTTCAATGAAACGAATCCAATTACAAGGAAGACTAAGGCAAGTATAAACCTATGGGACTACATCAAATTAAAAAGCTTCTTCACAGCAAAAGAAACCACTACCCAAACCAAGAGACCCCTCACAGAATGGGAGAAGATCTTTACATGCTATACATCAGATAAGAGTTTAATAACCAACATATATAAAGAGCTTGCCAGACTCAACAACAAGACAACAAATAACCCTATCCAAAAATGGGGGGAGAACTTGGACAGAACAGTCACCACAGAAGAGATCCAAAAGGCTGAGAAACACATGAAAAAATGCTCCAAGTCTCTGATTGTTAGAGAATTGCAAATCAAGACAACAATGAGATACCACTTCACTCCTGTGAGAATGTCATACATCAGAAAAGGAAACAGCAGCAAATGCTGGAGAGGGTGTGGGGTCAAAGGAACCCTCCTGCACTGCTGATGGGAATGTCAATTGGTCCAACCTCTGTGGAGAACAGTCTGGAGAACTCTCAGAAGGCTAGAAATGGACCTACCCTATGACCCTGCAATTCCCCTCCTGGGGATATATCCTAAGGAACCCAACACATCCATCCAAAAAGATCTGTGTACACATATGTTCTTGGCAGCACAATTTGTAATAGCCAAAACCTGGAAGCAACCCAGGTGTCCAACAACGATGAGTGGCTGAGCAAGTTGTGGTATATATACACAATGGAATACTACTCAGCTGTAAAAAATGGTGACTTCACCATTTTCAGCCGATCTTGGATGGAGCTTGAAAAAATCATGTTGAGTGAAATAAGTCAGAAACAGAAGGATGAATATGGGATGATCTCACTCTCAAGCCGAAATTGAAAAACAAGATTAGAAATGAAAACAGAAGTCGAACCTGAAATGGAATTGGAATATTACACCAAAGTAAAAGACTCTGGGGTGGGTGGGTGGATGGGGAGAATACAGGTCCATGAAAGATGATGAATGACATAGTGGGGGTTGTATTGTTAAATGGGAATCTGGAGAATGTTATGCATGTACAAACTATTGTATTTACTGTTGAATGTAAAACATTAATTCCCCAATAAAGAAATAAGTTATTTAAAAAAAAAGAAAAAGAAAACTATCTCAGTAGTAAAAAAAAAAAAAAAAAAAAAACCAAAAAACTTCCATGAAAAAGGCTTCAGACCAAGGTATTGCTGTTTTATAGGTTTTCAAAGGTCATCAATCTAGTTATGTGACAAAAAACTGTAACTGGGAAGACTAGCACTTTAGATTAATTTCCCTTTTTTGTGTGTGGCAACAAGATTTTGTACATACATGGTTTCACTACTCCTCCACTAATGTTTTCATACTTCTTTTTTCAGAGAGAGAAAAAAGTGAGGGAGAGACACTACAGCATTGGATCTTCTCCTGGAGTGTTATAGTATTCCCATGTCATGCCAGGGTTAGTATCTGGGTCGCTTGCGTGGAATGTTCACTTAGAGGTCATCTACTTTCTGACTCATCACTTGATTTTTCCTAAGATTGTTGGAAACAGACATATATGTTGGGAAATTCTCACATGGTGTTGGGTTTTCTGGGACTTTCTTGCTAAGAGAGGCTTCACTTGCATTAACTTTAAATTGATGAACGTTGACCAGTTAATGAAGATTTTCTGTGATTAATGTATATATCTATATACAGGAATAGAAACAGAGCACACACATTGTTCCACATTCAGAACTTTAACCTAATGGCATATCTAGAACATCATTTTTAAGTGTCCTTTCTTATTTCATTGATTAAATAAGTTGCACAGCATTTTGAATGGTGATATGGATGGGCATAATTTAAATAATCAATCTTTCATTGATAAAGATTGAGGCAATTTGCAGATTAGTGTTCATTGAAACAGCGGTATAATAGCTGGTTTTATTGATACATGCTTTCAGACATTAGGAGGGCATTATAGAGTATGTTTCTGGAAGTAAAATAAGCCAAATCAGAGGATATGTCCATTTGTAGTTTTGATGTTGTTCAATCACAGTTGATAAAATTTGTGCTAATTGATAGTTACAACAACAATATGTGAGCAGCTCTGTATCTATACTTCTTCAACAATACCCTATCAGCCTATTGTTCTCTGCCAGTGTGATGAATGAAAATGTTTTCCTATGGCTTGATTCTGCTTTTCTCTTTTGAGTGATTTTTGTCAAATTACCATACATCTATGAGCCATTTATAGCTTACTTTTTGTGAACTATCATTTTTCTGTGTTGCTATGGGACTTTTTTTATTTTACAGAAATTAAGTTTATGTGTAATAGAGTTGCAGATATTTTTATGGTTTATGGTTTATCCTTAAGGGAAAGAAAACAAAGCAAACTTTGTTTATGGTAGGTTTTCCTCAGCACAAAAGTTTCATTTTTATGTGATTGTTTAACATTTATCTTTTTTTGTGGCTTTTAGATTTTATATCTTTATTTGAAATATATTTCCTCATTTTGAGTTGTTACTTTTTAAAATTTTTTTATTTTTTATTTAAGAAAGGATTAATTAACAAAACCGTAGGGTAGAAGGGGTACAATTACACAAAATTCCCACCACCCAATCTCCATTTCCCACCCCCTCCCCTGATAGATTTCCCATTCTCTATCCCTCTGGGAGCATGGACCCAGGGTCATTTGGGTTGCAGAAGGTAGAAGGTCTGGCTTCTGTAATTGCCTCCCCGCTGAACATGGACGTTGACTGGTCGGTCCATACTCTCAGTCTGCCTCTGTCTTTCCCTAGTAGGGTGGGTCTCTGGGGAAGTGGAGCTACAGGATATATTGGCGGGGTCTTCAGTCCAGGGAAGCCTGGCTGGCATCCTGATGACATCTGGAACCTGGTGACTGAAAAGAGAGTTAACATACGAAGCCAAACAAATTGTTGAGCAATCATGGACCCAAAGCTTGGAATAATGGAGAGGAAGTGTTAGGGAGGTACTAACTGCAAACTCTAGTGCACTTCTGCTTTCAGGCATATATTTTGCAGTAGTTTACAGATACGTGTGAACATATGCTCTCTCTCACAGAAACTGGTTTATATCTAGGTTTTGGGACTTTGTTAGAAAGTGAACCACCTGAGATGAAATTAGAGTATACTATGAAAGGAAAGGTCTCACCCGAGTAATGAAGCTGAAGGGTTGTCATTCCACAAGTGAAGTCTCTGGACAAAGTCTGAAGTGAAGCATGTTGAGGTGGCAATCGTTGTGTTGGTTAGGTTGTGATCAGCAGATGCAATATTATTTGATATGGATTGGGAGAGGCATACGGAAAAGTGGGCCCTATCCAAGGGTTCCAGGACTGGGGGAAGTAGGGGCTCTATAGTGGAGATGTGAGGTTCCTGCTGTCTTAGGGTTCAAAAAGACAATGGATAGTTAATGTTATCATCACATTGTTTGGTAATTGGGTTAACTTTGAAAAGTCCTTTTGTTAGGGTTTGCTGTACAGTATCCAGTATCTTGTATATAGCTGTGCTATTGGTTGCTTCTGATCTACTTGGTCTAGGCTTTTGAGAGAGTCTGCATATCAGTTACACAGCCTATATATTAAAAAGATTCAGTTTGGGTTTTGAAAAACCTCGAGACATACAATTAATTTTCCCCCTCTCATATTAATTAACTAGTGATTTATATGACTACATTTTACTAGGAGTATGCATAAACACCATTCCCACCCCGAAAAGACTGTGACCCATCCCTCCCACCCACTCCCACCCCCCACTGTCCCAGGAAGCTGCATGTCTACCCCTCACCACAGGGCTTTTACTTTGGTGCCCTACTTACAATTTGGTCAGGTCCTGCTTTTAGTTTCCCTTTCAGATCTTCTTACTCAACTTCTGTTGATGAGTGGGATCATCCCACATTCATCTTTATCTTTCTAACTTAGCTCACTTGACATAATTCCTTCTAGCTCTGTCCTAGATGGGTCAGCAAAGGTGGGTTCATTGTTCTTGATAGCTGCATAGCATTCCATTGTGTATATATACCACAACTTTCTCAGCCACTCATCTGGTGTTGGTTGCTTCCAGGTTTTAGCTATTATGAATTGTGCTGCTATGAATATAGGAGTACACATCTCTTTTTGGTTGGGTGTTATGGAGTCCTTGGGGTATAACCCCAGGAGAGGAATTACTGGATCATACGGAAGGTCCATATCTAGCCTTCTGAGAGTTTTCCAGACTGCTCTCCACAGAGGCTGGACCAATTTACATTCCCACCAGCAAAATGCAAAAGGGTTCCTCTGTACCCACAACCTCCCCAGAATTTGTTGCTGCTGTCCTTTTTGATGTATGCCATTCTTACAGGAGTGAGGTGGTATCTTAATGTTGTCTTAATATGCATTTCTCTGACAATCAGTGACCTTGAGTAGTTTTTCATATGTTTGTTAGCCTTTTGGATCTCCTCTGAGGTGAATGTTTTGTTCATATCCTCTGCCCATTTTTGGATGGGGTCATTTGCTTTTTTGGTGCTAAGTTTGCTGAGCTCTTTATATATTTTGGTGAATAGTTTCTTGTCTGATGTATGGCATGTGAAGATCTTCTCCCATTCTGTGAGGGGTCTCTTTGTTTAATAGTTTCTTTGGATGTGCAGAAGATTTTCAATTTGATGTAGTCCCATTGGTTTGTTTCTTCTTTAGTCTTCCTTGCAATTGGGTTTGATTCATCAAATATGTCCTTGAGGTGTAGGTGGGAAACTGTTTTATCAATGTTTTCCTCTAAGTATTTGATTATTTCTGGTGTGACATCTAGGTCTTTGATCCATTTGGAGTTGATTTTTGTTTCTGGTGAGATAAAGTGGTTCAATTTCATTCTTCTGCATGTTACAACCCAGTTTTCCCAGCACCATTTATTGAAGAGAGCCTCCTTTTTCCATTTAATGCTTTGGGCCCCCTTATCAAAGATTAGATGTCCATAGGTGTGAGGATTTATTTCTGGGCTTTCAATTCTGTTCCACTGGTCTGTGTGCCTATTTTTGTTCCAGTACCAGGCTGTTTTGATGATGAAGGCTGTATAATATAATTTAAGGTCTGGGAGTGTTATGCCTCCAATTCTGTTTCTTTTCCTTAAGATGGTCTTGGCAATTCTAGGTGTTTTCATGTTCCAGATAAATGATTGTAGTGTTTGTTCTATTCTCCTAAAGAAGCTTGGTGCAACTTTGATGGGTATTGCATTAAATTTGTATATGGCTCTAGGGAGTATATCCATTTTGATGATATTTATTCTTCCAATCCATGAGCATGGGATATCTTTCCATTTCTTGGTATCAGATTCTATTTCCTTGAGTAGCGACTCGTAGTTTTCAGCATACAAGTCTTTCACTTCTTTGGTCAACTTTATTCCTAGGTATTTGATTGATTTTGCTGAAACAGTAAATGGGAGTGATTTCTGGATGTCTTCTTCTTCAGATTTAGTGTTTGCATAAAGAAATGCCACTGATTTTTGTACATTGATTTTGTATCTTGATACCTTGGTATATTGCCTAATAACCTCCAGTAGTTTTCTGCTGGATTCTTTAGGTTTTTCTATGTATACTATCATATCATCTGCAAATAGTGAGAGCTTGACTTCTTCCCTTCCAATCTGTATTCCTTTGATTCCTTTCTCTTGCCTGATTGCTATGGCAAGAACTTCCAATACTATGTTGAAGAGTAACGGTGACAGTGGACAGCCCTATCTAGTCCCCGATCTGAGGGGGAATGCTTTCAACTTCTGTCCATTGAGTATGATGTTGGCTGTAGGTTTGCTATATATAGACTCCATTATCTTGAGGAATTTCCCATCTATTCCCATTTTTTGTAGGGTTTTGAGAATGAATAGGTGTTGGATTTTTTAAAAAATTTTTTATATTTATTTTATTTATTTATTCCCTTTTGTTGCCCTTGTTGTTTTATTGTTGTAGTTATTATTGTTGTTGTTGTTGTTGGATAGGACAGAGAGAAATGGAGAGAGGAGGGGAAGACAGAGAGGAGGAGAGAAAGATAGACACCTGCAGACCTGCTTCACCGCCTGTGAAGCGACTCCCCTGCAGGTGGGGAGCCGGGGTTCAAACCGGGATCCTTATGCCACTCCTTGTGCTTTGCGCCACCTGTGCTTAACCCGCTGCACTAAAGCCCGACTCCCAGGTGTTGGATTTTGTCAAAGGCTTTCTCTGCATCTATTGAGATAATCATGTGGTTTTTGGCTTTTGTTTTATTGATGTGGTGAATGACATTGATTGAATTACGGATGTTGAACCAGCCTTGCATTCCTGGGGTGAATCCCACTTGGTCGTGATGAACAACTTTTTTGATATGTTGCTGTATCCGGTAGGCCAAGATCTTGTTTAATATTTTGGCATCTATGTTCATCAGAGATATTGGTCTGTAGTTTTCCTTTTTTGTCTGTCCCTATCAGCTTTTGGTATCAGGGTGATGTTGGCTTCATAGAAGGTGGAAGGGAGTATTCCTGTTTCTTCAATCTTATGGAAAAGCTTAAGAAGTATGGGTACTAACTGTTTCCTGAAAGTTTTGTAGAATTAATTTATGAAGCCATCTGGTCCAGGACTTTTATTGTTGGGGAGGTTTTTAATAACGTTTTCAATTTCTTTGTCTGTGATTGGTGCATTTAGATTTTGTAGCTCTTCTTGGTTCAGTTTTGGAAGGGCATATGCTTCTAGGAACTGTTCCATTTCTTCCAGATTCTCTAGCTTGGTGGCGTATAGTTCTTTTGAGAAGTTTCGCAGGATTCTCTGGATTTCTGTGGTGTCAGTTGTGATATCTCCTCTTTCGTTTACAATTCTATTAATTTGAGTCTTCTCTCTTTTTTGTTTGGTGAGTCTGGCTAGAGGTTTTGTTGTATGCTTTACATTGGGTAATTCTCCCCCGCCAAGAGAATTGCATCAGTCCTGTTAATTTCGCGGGCCCGCTTGGCCCCGCCCCTAGGGACCCCGCCAGAGTTCCTGAGTTCGAGATTAAGGGAGAGGGTTCCTGAGTTCGAGAGTGCCAGAGTTTCAGAGGGTTCCCCAGTACGAGAGTTCAGAGTTGCAGAGTTGGAGAGTTCCTGGGTTCCTGAGTTCCAGAGTAAGAGAGAGAGTGCTTGTGCTGCCACAAAGAGACAGCCGAGTTCTGTTTGGTGATTAGTTTGTCTTAGTTTGTGAATCGTTCCTGAATAAAGAAATACAGCTTCCCTGCCCAGCCGTTGTCTCCGCGTCTCTGTTACTCGCCCGTGAAGCTAACCCGCACGGCTAGAGCCTCCGAAATTTTAACAACAAATGGCGCCCAACGTGGGGCTGACCTGCGCATGTCACAGATAAGTAAAGACAATTTGGCTACCTATGCACAATGGCCTTCTCTTCTGCTTGTGAAGAGATCTCCAAAGGCCTCTGTTCTTTCTTCACGAGACTGTTTTGCTGTTTCTGGAACATTTATCTCTGGACCACTCTGTGGTTTCCACTCGCTCGGGCGAACTCAGAACAGCCAGCGGGAATAGCCAGCGGGTGGGAGGCGAGGCGCGGAGCTACTGTTTCCACCTGGTTAAACAGCCAGCCAGCCGGCTGCGCCCAGACAACCCCATGCACCACGCCTGCAGCCCCGCAGCCCCGCAGCCCGCAGAAGGCTGAAGCCAGCACACAAGAGCCTCTGGAGCCTGAAGCCAACACGCAAGAGCCCGAGGCCAACATGCAAGAGCCCGAGGCCAGCCCACAGGAGCCGGCTCTCCACCGCGTGGCGCAGGGCACTGGACTCATGATCCCTCCATGCTGCTCGGCCACTGCGAACAGGGCAGCAGACATGGCAGGGCCATGGGGCAGGGCCGCGGCGGCCTATCATGGCCACCACCCCTGGGCACCTAGGCCCACGCCTTCTACAAAGATGGCCTGCCTGCCCTCTTACTATGAATTCTGGAACCATCCCGGGCCTCCCGGACCCCCGGGCTCCCTGCCGAAACTGGGCACACGAGATCTCCAGCCGCCGGTCCGGTCTGAAGGCAGACAAGCTAGAGTACGCAGAGATTTGTGCAGAGATCGCAACCTGCAATTCCTAGAAGTGGAGCTGCATCGGAAGCCACCTCCGGATGGTGAACCCCCCCCAACAACTAAGACAGTACAGATTTAAATTCATGTTTAAAATGACATGTCTTCGTAACAAAGGTTTCTCTCCTAGTGTATTAATGACCATGTTTATGTGTATGTTTAAAGTTTGGTAAACAGTAGCTTTAAGGCTAAATTCTTACTAGTCAAAGTTAAATGAAAAAGGTTTTCAACGTAATTCTCATAAAGATAAAATTAACTTACATTTTAACTCTAAGGTAAAAATTAGTTAACAAGCAATATATTTTAACTAAGTTAGGCTAAACAAAAGGTTAAATAGACTTGTTGATATGTAAAACTCTCCACTACCTTCTCTATTAGAAATGGTAGGTCGCACAATGGCTATGCTAATTATTCTCATGCCTGAGGTTTCCTCTCCGGCCCACACCTGGGGTGTGTCTTCATCTTGAATGGGTGTAACAAAAGGTTAAAAGACGTTGCTGATATGTAAAAGTCTCAAATTCCTTCTCTATTAGAAACGTTGGATCGTGCAGTAGATATGCTAATAACAAGTTTTGTTTCATAGTAAATAAGTTGCAGCCAGCTGCCTTTGGGACTCTAGGCCGTTCCCCGCCCCCATGCAAATGCCCGTCAAAGAAAGTACGCCCCCCAGAGGCAAGAAATGTTTTTTTTAAGCTGAAAAAGTTTAGTTTTTGCCAGTTTCTTTTTTAAAAAATGCCTGTACGATATAGGTTTCTGTTAACCCCACACCCTTGATACTATAGTCATTTAGTTAAAAAGAAAAGGGGGAATTGTTGTATGCTTTACATTGGGTAGTTCTCCCCCGCCAAGAGAATTGCATCAGTCCTGTTAATTTCGCGGGCCTGCTTGGCCCTGCCCCTAGGGACCCCGCCAGAGTTCCTGAGTTCGAGAGTAAGGGAGAGGGTTCCTGAGTTCGAGAGTGCCAGAGTTTCAGAGGGTTCCCCAGTATGAGAGTTCCAGAGTTCCAGAGTTGGAGAGTTCCTGGGTTCCTGAGTTCCAGAGTAAGAGAGAGAGTGCTTGTGTCGCCGCAAAGAGACAGCCGAGTTTTGTTTGGTGATTAGTTTGTCTTAGTTTGTGAATCGTTGTTCCTGAATAAAGAAATACAGCTTCCCTGCCCAGCCATTGTCTCCACGTCTCTGTTACCCGCCCGTGAAGCTAACCCGCAAGGCTAGAGCCTCCAAAATTTTAACAACAGAGTTTGTCAATTTTGTTTAATCTTTCAAAGAACCAACATTTGGCTTCATTGATCTTTTGTATGGTTCTCTTATTTTCGATGTTGCTTATTTCTGCTCTAACTTTAGTGATTTCTGTCCTTCTGGTTGCTTTAGGGTTCCTTTGTTCCTCTTCCTCTAAGTCCTTGAGGTGTGCAGTAAGGTCGTTCATTTGAGCTTCTTCTTGGTGTTTAATATGTGATTGTATGGCTATAAGTTTCCCTCTCAATACTGCTTTAGCTGTGTCCCAAATATTTTGATAGCTTGTGTCTTCATTTTCATTTGTTTCCAGGAACATTTGAATCTCCTGCTTGAGTGAATCTCTGACCCAGTGGTTCTTAAGGAGTATGTTGTTTAGTTTCCAAATTTTGTAACTTTTAATAATTGTCTGTTTGTGGTTAAATGTAAGTTTTACTCCACTGTGGTCTGAGAAGATACTTGGGATGATTTCAATGTTCTTGAATTTATTAATGTTGTCATTGTGGCCTAACATGCGGTCTATCCTTGAGTATGTGTTATGTGGATTTGAAAAGAAGGTGTATTCCAGTTTTTTGGGGTGAAGGACTCTGAAAATGTCCAAGAGGTCTAGTCTGTCAATCTCTTCATTCAGTTCTCTTGTATCTTTGTTGGTTCTCTGCTTTGTTGACCTGTCTAAGTGTGAGAATGGAGTATTGAAGTCTCCCACTATTATTGTATTACTACTGATGTGTTTTTGAAATTCTTTCAGTAATTGCTTGTCGTATTTAGATGGTCACTCATTGGGTGCATAGATGTTAATAACTGTTAAGTCTTCTTGGCTGATTGATCCTCTAATCATTATGTAATGTCCTTGCCTATCTTTTATTACTTTATTTAATTTAAAATCTATCATGTCTGAGATGAGAATGGCTGTTCCTGCCCTTTTTTGTGGTCTTTCAGCCTGTACGATAGTTTTCCATTCTTTCACTTTAAGTCTGTGTTTATCTTGTTGTGACAGATGGGATTCTTGCAAGCAGCATAGTTATGTTGGATTATTTTTTCTGATCCATTCCCCAACTCTGTGCCTTTTGATGGGTGAGTTTAAGCCATTGACATTTATTTATATTATGGCTTTAATGTATTGTAGTGCCATTGTTCAAAAAAATTTTTTTTGTTTGTTTGCTCTGATATATTGCCAGTATTATAGTTATGGTCTTGTTTATAAGATGTCTTTTAGAACCTCTTTCAGGGCCGGTTTGGTGATGGTTACCTCCTTTAACTGTTGTTTGTGTAAGAAAGTTTTGATCCCTCCATCTAGTTTGAATGAAAGTCTAGCAGGATATATTATCCTTGGTTGAAACCGTTTTTCATTCAGGGCTCTATAGATAGCTTGCCATTCTCTTCTAGCTTTTAGAGTTTGAGTGGAGAAATCAGCAGATAATCTTATGGGTTTTCCGTTGTATGTGACATTTTGTTTCTCTCTTGAAGCCTTTAGGATCCTTTATTTATCCTTACTTCTTCTCATTGTGACTATGATGTGTCTTGGTGTCTTCAGGTCTGGGTTGATTCTGTTTGGTACTCTCTGGGCCTCTTGAATCTCGATGTCCTTTCTGTTATTCAGGTCTGGGAACTTTTCTTCTATTATTTCCTCTAGAATGTTTGCTTCCCCTTCCTCTCTTTCTTCCTCTGGCAGGCTAATTATGCGAATGTTACTTCTTTTGAGATCATCCCATATGTCTCTGTTGTTGTTTTCAGTGTCTCTCAATCTCTTTTTAAGCTCTTACACCTCTTTCATCATTTTCTCTAACTCATCCTCTGTCTCACTAATTCTGTTTTCTGCTTCTGTTAGTCTGCTTTCCCTTGCCTCAGCTTCTTTCTTCATTACAGCTATTTCAACTTTCAGTTCTCTAATTGCCTCAAGATAATCAGTATTTTCCTTGGGGGTCTCAACTGTTGTTTCCCTAATATTGCCATTCCTTCCCCCCAATGTTGTTTTCATTTCTGTGATTAATAAGTTTATTATTGCTTGCATACTTTCCTTATCTATGGTTACTTCTGGCTGATTTGTAGTTTCTTCTGGGCTCTTGTCTTCATTCATTGGAGTAGCAGTTTTATTTATTTTTGATATACCCATTTTTTATTTATGTGTTTCTTTTTTATGCTCTGTTGTTCCTCAGTTGTTGTGTCTTGAGTACAAGCAACATTGTACTAAATACCTTTATGACAATTGCACTCACCAACCTCAGGAATTACAGTAGCAAATGAATCAAGTATTGAAGCAGTTTAATCACTACCAGTTATCCAAGCAATTTCTCCAGTCCGTGAAAAAATAGTAACCAAATCCCAGTGAAGAAGAAAGAGAAAAGAAGGGATAGCAAGAATAGACAGTTATGCAAATCTACTATCCACTGTATATTCTAGGGGTAACAAGAGGGGAAAGGGAACTAGAGCAGAGATACACACATAGAGAGTCCACTCTGAGTCAGATTTCTTCCCCAAAATAATTCACAAATTCAGAAAGGCAAAGAAGAAGGAAGGAAGAAGTGTATGACAAGATAAAAAAAATAATAAAATAAAATAAAAAAGAAAAAAAGAAAAAGAAAAGAGACAAGTGAGAGAAAAGGGAAAAGAGAAGAAAAAGAGCTGTAATTAAAGAGCAGTGAAAAAAAAACCCCTCAGGACAAGGATGGCTGAAATAGACAGTTATGCAAATCTACTATCCACTGTATATTCTAGGGGTGGCTAAAGGAGGAAGTTAAGTTGAGCAGAGACCCTCGCAGTGAGAGTCCATACTGAGTCAGAATTCTTCCCCAAAATAATTCCTAAATGTGTATCAGTGAATTCAAAAAAGCACACTGTTTGGTGGTGTGGGGGCTGGGGCCTGTGGCTTTGGAAGCTGTAGGATTAAGGAAGAAAGGATGACAAGAATGAGAAAAAGAAAAAAAAGAGTGAGAGAAAAAAGAAAAAGATAATAAAAAGAACAGTCATAAAGAGTGGTGAAAGGAAAGATTTATTTATTTAATTTTAATTATTTAATTAGCTATGTGGGGTGAGGTGGGAGGGGTTGGCTACTTAGTAAGAAAAAAAAAAGTCCAGAGGTTTCAGAAGGGTATAGACTTAGAATGAATGATACTCCCTGGTGGGATAGGAATTTGGTAAAGACAGAGGCTCAACACGGGAGCCTGCTAGGAGCTGGTCCCCAGGGACTGGTTATGGGGGGGGTGGGAAGGGGGAGGAGGTGTGCTTTATAATTAAACGGAAAAAAAGATTTCCCCCTTTTTTTCTACTCTATTTCTTAACCCAAATTAAGTTATAGTCACCTCCTTGGTGTCACCGCTAGGACCCCTTATTGACTGGCCTACTAATGGCAGAAAATCCTACCATTTCCAGAAGATGTGGTCAGAGCTCAAGCCACTAGTAGCTTCTCAGTCCGCCATCTTCTGGGAACCTCCGTGTTACTTTTTTTTACCCATGTTTTTGGAAAATATTGTAATTATTTCTCCATCTCTTTTCTCTCCCTTTCCCCCTCTTTCCCTAGCCCTTTTTCTCCTGTTCTTTCTTTCTTATCTTGCTTCTTCCTCCCTTCCCATGTTCCCTTCATCCATCGCACTGTCCTTTTATTACTTACTCTTTTCTACCTGTTATTTCTTTTGGTATAAGGCATAAAATTAGAATCCAATTTTCTTCTTTTTTTTAGATGGCTGCTTGGGTCTATTTCTAAAATGCAAATATGATAGAGGTTTTTCTTGCTACATTCATTTTGCACAAATTATCTCTTCCCATACTTTCCCTTTATTAGGACAGAGAACTAAATTTTTCTACAGCTACCTTAGCTCTAAGTTACACACTGCCCCCAGTCCCCTTGCACCCACTTGTCTAAGAAGTAACCCATCTATCCTCATCAGACTCTTCCTCTGTTCTTTCATCTAGAGGATTGGGTATAGGATATTGGGTGGGGACTAGCAGAGAGCAGGGCAGATGCAGGAAGGCCCAGTCCTGGAAATATTCATCCCCCAGATAGAAAAGAGGCAGCTGTTTCATGTCTTGGTCTGGCAGCTTCTTCCCTTCCTTTTCTGGAATATTATCTCCATCTCTCTCTCTCTCTCTTTCATTTTATTTCATTTATTTATTTTGAATAGTAACAGAGAGAAATTGAGAGATGGAGAGGAGACAGAGAGGGAAAGAGAAAGGGAGAGACTTGCTTCACTGCTTGTGAGGCCTCCTCCCTGTAGGAGGGGGGGTGGGGGTTTGAACCTGGGTTCTTTTGCATTGTAGCACCTGTGTTCTACCAAGGTGCCACTGCCCTACCCTCATGCGTTCTGTTTCTGTTCCTCTCTCCCAACCCCTTTTCTCTCATTCTCCTTCTCTTTTTCTGTAGCTTCTGCTCATCCTTTATTCACTGCTAGGGCAATGCTAGCAAACTTTGCTGAGAGGATCAGGGAGGACATCCAGCTCCTTGATATTTACTAAGTGGAATGGTCCTCATAGAACCCAAACATGTAGCAATTAGATTTCATATTATCCTCTGAGCCCTCTGTCAATGTCAGATACAGCCCAGCACCTCAGCAGTCGGTGATTTGCCTATGTCTATTTATCCTCTTGCTCTTTGGACACAGTGTTGCCTGCAGATATGCATGGAGCTCCCTGGTCCTGAGGCACTCAGTCCCCTGCTCTGTATCCTAGCAACATCCCTCAGACATGCTCATCTTGGCACAAGGGCAGAGAGTGCTGTCCAGGTCCCAGCAGGCTATGTGATTAGAGGAGTGCAGGTGTGTCTCCCAGTGTCCCTAGCCCGGATGCACTCCATGTCCTCTATAGTCTGAAGCCTGAAGGGTATGCTGTGTACAAGCTAGACCATCCCCCTTATCTCCTGTCTCACTCACATTAATCATTTCTCAGGGCCCCACTGATACATCAGCTACTTCTGGTTTGTATCTTTCTGACTGTGGACTTGGGGGTGCTGTGCTTAGTTACCCTCATTTGCATGTGAGGAAGTTCCATCTGCAAGGTGGCAGACACATACTAAAACACTACAACTTACCAGTGGGGTGCTCTTGGGTGCAAACTCAACTTCCCTGCCTCCATTTCCTTATCTGAAAAAAATAAGGTGCTTGTAACATCTGTGTCTTGAGTAGTGACAATTACGTGGTGCAGTGCCAGAGAGGCTCATCCTCTCGGACTTGGGAAACCCTATTCACATGAGAGATTAATCTCTGTTTTCACTGGTCTCAGCTCCAAAGTGATGTTTCAGGCTAGTTATCTCCTGAATCCTAGAGCGGGACAGAGTTGCAGTGCTCCCTAGGAAGAGAAGAACCTGCAAGTATGCAAACACTGAGATTTGGGGTCAAAACAACTTGGATGCAAAGTTCCCTACCCCTTAGTCATCAGTTGAGTGACCTGGACCAATTCACCTAACTTTTAAAAAAAATTTTATTTATAAAAAGGAAACACTGACAAGACCATAGGATAAAAGGGGTACAATTACCACCACCAGAACTCTGTATCCTGTCCCCTTACTTAAACTTCTCTAAGTTTCAGTTCCTGCTGGTCCCTGTTCAGGTGCCAGATGCTGGGCTAGCTTCAAGGGCAGGAGAGAGACAATCAGGGACTCATGACTGATCTGGGAACGCAGTTCAGTCTTTTTTGATGAGTGAGAATGCAGTGCAATCAATCTAATCTCTCTTCATTAGAAAATCCTGTCCTTTATATCTCCTGAGGTGGAAGTGTCAGGAAGAGGAAGTACGTAGGATAGGGGGTGAGGAGAAGGTAAAAAGCGCATGAACCAGTGGGGATTAAACAGTGGAAAACTGTGGCTAGGATGTGGCTAGGAGAGGGGGTTGGAGTGGAAAAAGAGCATGAACCAGTGGGGATTAAACCAGTGTGGGTATCAAACAAAACAATTATTATGTAAATAGACCACAGCATTAAGCAATGCAAGCAAACCTAATGTCATAATCAAAACAGAAGGTCTTAGAAGCAGAACTAGAAGCAGACCAACAAGTTCCCTCACCTGCAAAATGGCAGTTGCAGAGTCAACCTATAGGTTGATGTATGCATGTATGTATACACATATATGTGTACATATATTTTTATGGTTGTCAGTGGAGCTTCACCCTTCTGAACTTAAGCTTCACATTGAAAGAGACAGAGATAGAAAGTGGAGGAGTAACAAAGACAATGAGGCACTGAAGCTTTCTCTAGTGCAGTGGGAACTGTATTTGAACCTGGGTCATGGCATGATAAAGCAAGCATAGTGTTCAAATGAACTATTTTACCAACGTGTCTATATATGCTTGAGAGTCTAGTGCTTTTTCCACTGTACCACCTCCCAGATCACTGTCTATTTATGCAATTGATAATTTATTGCCATCAATTGCATAAATAGACAAGTGTCTCTCTGAATGACAAGCTGTGCCACTCAACTGGTGTGCCACCACCTGGCCCCCATATAGTGTTTAAAGGTCAGAAAGTGTCTCACCTGGCTCAGTATGTAGTAGACTCACAAAACTGAAAAAGAGAACAGAAGATCCTGGTTCTCTAAGCTGCCTTAGAGAAGGTGTCCTTGCTAATGTTCCAACTTGAAAAAGAGCTCAGAGTCCTGGGCTCACAGTTGACCTTTGCCTTTCTGAATCACAGCCCTGACTTCCCCCAACAGTCCAAATCTACCCTGGGTTCACCAGATGCCTATTTTTCTCCTCTAAGAACCATTGGGGAAGCAGAGCCTCAAAAACAGTGTGCCATCCAAACTCTGGGCTTGTCCTGGCTCTCTTGTCCTCTGGCATGAGCAGCTCCTTATTACAACTATAGCTTTTCTTTTTTAAAATTTAATTTTTATTTTTATTTATAAAAAGTAAACACTGACAAAACCATAGTAGAAGAGGGGTACAATTCTACATGACTCTCACCACCAAAACTACATATCCCATTACTTTCTCTGATAGCTTTCCTATTCTTTGACCTTCTGGGAGTATGGACCCAGGGTCATTATGGGGTGCAGAAGGTCTTCTTCTTCTAGCGTTTGCCAGGGTGCAGAAGGTGGAAGGTATGGCTTCTGTAATTGCTTCTCCACTGAACATGGGCATTGGCAGGCCAATCCATACTCCCAGCCTGTCTCTCTCTCTCTTTCCCTAGTGGGGTAGGGCTCTGGAGAGGCGGGATCCAGGACACGTTGTAGGGTCATCTGCCCAGGGAAGTCCAGTTGGCATCATGTTAGCATCTGGAACCTAGTGGCTGAAGAAAGAGCCAATTTATTGACTAATCATGAACCTAAAGGCTGGAATATATCATATGAAGAATTGGGGGGGTCTCTGTTTTGTAGATAGTTAGTAGTCCTATTTTAGTTATATTAGGAAAGCTATCAGGGGAAAGGATGGAATATGGAGTTCTAGTGGTGGGAACTATATGGAGTTGTACCCCTCTTATCCTATGGTTTTTGTCAGCATTTCCTTTTTTTAAAAAAGATATTTATTCATTTATTTATTCCCTTTTGTTGCCCTTGTTTTATTGTTGTAGTTATTATTGTTGTTGTTATTGATGTTGTCATTTGGATAAGAAAGAGAAAAATGGAAAGAGGAGGGGAAGACAGAGAGGAGGAGAGAAAGACAGACACCTGCAGACCAGTGAGGCAACTCCCCTGGAGGTGGGGAGCCAGGGACTAAAACTGGGATCCTTATGCAGGTCCTTGCACTTTGAGCTGCTTTGTGCCACCTGCGTTTAACCCGCTGCACTACCTCTTGACTCCTTAGTGTTTCCTTTTTATAAATAAAAATAAAATAAAATAATTTGATATGATTTAAAAAAGAAACTATAGCTTTTCAACTGTCTGGCTAGCAGGTTTCCTGGCTGGCTTGGGCTTTTGTGACTGTAGGCCTCAGTAGGTACCCTATGCGGTATGGCATGTAGCTGGGATACCCTAGCTATAGCCCTCCCCTACACATGAATGCTGCATTTATTCCATAGCCCAGCCACATCCTGCTCTACCTAGAATGGCCCCCTGCTGAGTCAAACCAGCAGGAATCCTCCTCTGCTGCCTGCCCCCCTTGATAAGCCAGCACCAAAATGCTGGGTTAAGATGCTCTTTCCTGTGTTTCTAAAACCCCAGCCTATTACATAGACACTGTTCCTCTTATCCTCCATTACAGAGGAAGCTGGAGGTCAGAGTTCAGTTGCCCAGCTGGCATGAAAGCCTGGATTTTAACTTGGGTCTGCTATGGCGTAGAGGTCATAAACTCATGATGTTATGACTGGGTGCACTCCCACTTCACTACTGACCAACCATTCTCTCTTGCCTTCTCTGGGAACCTGGTGAAATCTAAGGCAGGGTCCTCCTTGATAACCCTCATGAAGATGTGGCCTCCAGGCAGGCCAGCTGACTTTGTCTCAGTTTAATTCACCCCTGCCATCTTCCTATGAAGCCCATCTAGCTTCCTGTTTTGTGACCTCTGAGTCTACCCTGTTGTCTTTGACCTTCATTCTACAAGAGGTGGCCTAATGCTCATTGCAGGCACCTGCCACAGGCTTGCTGAGAATCCTGTGATAGGAAAGGTGACCCAAGCTATCTGGAGCCTCTCCTCTTTTTTTGGGTGAGTGGAAGATGGTAGATTAATGGTGTGTGTGTGGCACGGGTGGCATGAGGGGGGTCACCTCCGCCCTCACACAGCTGGTTCTTCAGTCAGAGACTGATTTCCTTCTAGCTCCAGTGCCCAGAGCCCCCACTTCCACAGAAAGGAGGGACCACACTCTGACTTTTGGGGTTCCACATAAACACCATGTTCTGATCAGCTGGGAGTCAGAGCTGGGGGGTGTATCCATCTGTCCTTCCACACCCCTCCTTCCAAAAGCCAAATTACCTTCAGCCAGACAGACAGCAGCCTCTGTGCTGGCTTAATTATGAAGTTCTCCAGGCTTAGAGACGTTTTTATATCTTTTGCTGCCTGGATGCTCTGGAGGGTTTATTGATTATCTGATTCATTCAGACTGAAGATACAGCTTAAGTCTGGGGCAAAGCAGCAGAGGCAGTGGACATCAGCAGCCTGTCCCCAGTGGGTGGCTTCTGAGTCCCGGGGGACATTTGTTTTTTTTTTCCTCTAGGGTTATAGCTGGGGATTAGTGCCTGAACTATGAATCCATTGCTTCTGGAAGTCTTTTACTTTTTTGATTTTTTTTTTTTTTTGGATAGGATAGATAGAAATTGAGAGGGGAAGGGGATAGATAGAAATTGAGAGGGGAAGGGAAGATAGAGAGGGAGAGAGAAATATAAACACCAGAGGCTTCAACCAGAACCCTTGCATGGGTCTGTATGCTTCCTACTATGTGCGTTCAACCCAGTGCACCACCATCTGACCCCCCAGGGGGAGAGTACCTTCTGATGAGCCCTCTCTTTTTATTTTTTATTTTTCTGTAGAATTTGGGTCTCACACATGTGTGATTTCACTGCTCCTGGTTGATTGTTTTTTTTTTTTTTTTTTTTAGGGAAAAAGAGGGAGTGAGAGAGAAAAAAAAAAAAGGAGAGGGAAGGACTGGCGTAAGGATCCTGGTTTGAGCCCCCGGCTCCCTACCTGCAGGGGAGTCACTTTACAGATGGTGAAGCAGGTCTGCAGGTGTCAATGAAAAAAAAAAAAAGAAAAAAGGAGAGGGAGGGAGGGAGAGAGAGAGAGAGATTGACCAGTACTTCCTCTGGTGCTATAGCACTTCCCATGTGGCATTGGGTCTCAGACCTGGGCTTTAAGCATTCAAAGCAAGGTACATGCCCTACCCTGTGAGCTATCTCTCTGACTCTGTGGAGAATGCTTTTTAAAAAAAATTATTTATTTATTCCCTTTTGTTGCCCTTGTTGTTATTTTTGTAGTTATTATTGTTGTCATTGTTGTTGGATAGGACAGAGAGAAATGGAGAGAGGAGGGGGAAGACAGAGGGAGGGAGAGAAAGATAGACACCTGCAGACCTGCTTCACTGCTTGTGAAGCAACTCCCCTGCAGGTGGGGAGCCAGGGCTTGAACCGGGATCCTTATGCTGGTCCTTGCGCTTTGAGCCATGTGTGCGTAACCTGCTGCACTACAGCCCGACTCCCCCCCTTTTTTTTTTAAACTGGCTTATGGTGCAGGGATACAACCTGGGGATGATGAAACCTCAGATATGAGAGTCTGTTTGCATAACCATTATGCTATCTACACCTGCCCAAGGATACTTTTAAGAGGAAGGAGGAAGGAAGCAGGATAAGGAGGCACAGGGTCTGGGGCTGTTCCATCCTTGCTCCTTGTCTGTGGAGAAAACCTGGAGATCTCACCTCTGGGGGTGTTAGAGGGCACTGATACTGTGAGTTTTAGTTCCTCTAGATGCCTGATGTTAGTTTTCATAAACTCCTCTTTGGGGGAGGCAGTACCACCTCCTCCTTTATTGATGAAGAAATTGAGGTTCCAAGAAGCTCCCTGAGCTCAATGAGGTGAGATCAGCTCCTGTATTCTGAGCAATAGTGCACTAACAGCAAGGGGAAAACACCCAGTGTATGGCAAATGTCCAGGTGGTATGTCTCTCCAAAGTCCAGTTCTGACCTTCATGCTCACAGTATATTTATACTTTACAGAGGAGGAAGGAGAAATCAGAAGACTCCAGAAGCCAAGGTCAAGGTTCAGGCTGAGTCCTTCCCTGGGGAACCTTACCTTATGATACCCTCTGGTGTCCCTGCCCTCCTCTGCTGGGAACCTGGTCCAACAGCATCCTTGCTGTCTAGTGAGGTACTCTAGGGCTCTGGACTCAGCCCTGTACTTACAACAGTGCTTGGTTGCAGACGAAGACTTGGACTTCATTTTTTTTAATGGAGAGACTGGATGTAAGGCTGGGGAGGGCAAAGTACTGTGCTGTCATTTTGATGTTTCTGTTGTTTTTGTCTTTGCTGCTCTCATGTGGTGTCAGGGATCAAACCTGGGGTCTCATGCATACCAGGCACATGCTTTATCACAGAACCCCTTTCTGCCCCCCTTGGAATTTTTATACTGACATCAGAGTTCATCTTAAGAAGGCTTTTTCAAGAGCCAAGTCCTCTAATAAACCCTAGACATTTAATAGAAGCTTCTTTTCCTTGGCAAATGCTTAGACAGCCCTATGAGGGAGGTCTTTACATCCAGAGAAACTGAGACACAGAAAAGCTGAGTCAACCTACAAATCTTATCATGCCAGGTTTCTGTATCTTTCCCCACCATGCCTCCTGTGTCAGTTTCAAGTGGGAAAAGAATTTCTGGTGACAGAATCAAGATTTAAAACAGCCTTGACAGTTTCAAGTGATAGGATCGATCCTAACAGGATGGAACTGAATAGGTGGTGTGCCGGGCCTTTCTATCAGAGTTGTGCTGGTGAGACGAAGATGCTTAGTGTGAGACAGGTGTACAAGTAGCAGCATCTTAACCACTTTGTTAGACTGATGGCCAAGGCCCCCGTGTGCATAAAGACACTCTTATTTTAGCCGTCACCCCTAGGTCTTGATTTTTCCTGCACACCTTGTCACACCTCCCAGCTCCAGCCCAGCACCAATCTTGTTGATTCTGGGCTCATTCATCTTTTGGTGTAGCCACTCCCTCCTTCCTCTGCTCCTCCAGATCCATAGTTTTTCCCTGACAGGGAGTCCTGTGATCAGAAGCAACTTCCTTCCCAGAGTTAACTTATGAACTATGAATCAGGCCACATCCCATCCTGGGACCTTCACATTCTGCAAGGGCCCTTCTGTCACCCTCCAGCAATCACCATCCTCCCATCCAGCTGAGGTCCCCTGTTCTCCCAGATCCTCCTGTCAAGACCTACCTATACCTTAGTCTGTATTTGTGAAGTATCCCGGCTATTGTATCAGATCAGGGCACACAGAGGGTTGAGTCCTTGGAAAACATGGCTCCTTCTATGTACTGTGAGCTCCAGAAGGATATGAGAACATCCCTGTCTGCTCACTGCAGCTTCCTGGGGCCTGATGGTCCTGCAGTGTGAGGGTCTTCAGCATGCTGAGTGATTCATCCAGAATTGAAATGCCAGAGTTGGCTTATTGCATGACAGATGACATGGTACGACAGAAAACAAGAGTCTTCAGGGGGCAGGACAGTGACACACCTTGTTAAGTGCACACATGACCATGAATGAAGACCTGGTTTCGAGACCCCACTCATCACCAGCAGGAAGTTTTACAAGTAGTGAAGCAGACGTGCAGGTCCCTATTTATCATCTATCTATGTATCTATCTATGTATCTATGTATCTATCTATCGTCTGTCATCTATCTATCCATCCATCTATCCATCTATCTATCATCATCATCTATCTAATCTTTTATCATCTATCTACCTATCATATATCTGATTTTTGTTGTTTATCATATATCCAATCATTTATCAATATCTATGTACCTATCATCTAATCTTTATCATCTATTATCTATCCAATCTTTTATCACCTATCATCTATCTATTTATCTATCTATATCTATCATCTCTCCCTCTCTCAACTTTTATCTGTCCTATAAAATTAAAAAAAATAATAAAAGAGGAGGGTGAGCAAAAAGGCTGTCAGAAGGGATGGATTCATCAAGCAGGTACCAAGCCCACCCTGATGGCAATAACAAAAAAGAAAGAAAGAAAAACACCAGGTGTCTTCATTGCTTCCCATCTGCTGAGATGCCCACTCTGGGGACACTAAACATTGTCTGCCTCTTGGGCCCCAGTTTCCTTCCCTACTGTGCAAAGGTTCTGGTTTCCAGTGATGTTGATGACAAAGTTCATTCAGCAGGGATGGAGCACCAGGGTGCAGGTGTTCAGCATCAGGGTTGGGTCAGGGGTTCTACTTCCATGGGGAATGGAGAAGTGTCCCATAGGACAGTACAAATGCTGTGGGGACCAGATGAAGGCATGACTAATGTGTAGTGGGAGGAGGGTGGCCACAAAACTCGACATGGTGGGGGACTCTCCCTTGAAGACCCTTTCTGGGGTGACTGGTGCTGCTCTATATCAACTGCCTGGTGCCCTGCAGTGGGGGAGGCCTAAAAGTTTTTGCACCTGTATGAGAATCCTATTAGGGCAGTGCCCTTATGGGGACATCCATTGAACCAAGAGGGGTCCCTGGGTGCAACAAATGCTGAACTGACCTGGCTATCCTGTTTGCCTCCTACTTGATATCCATCCCTCCTTCCCTCATGCTCTATGGAGGGTTTGGGGGCCACAGCCCAGCAAGATGGGTGAGGGGCTACCCTGAGGCTTACCTGTGTCCAGTGGATTTGGGCACTAATCCTGGAGTCAGGATTAATCCTGGAGTCACACCATGCTTGGTGTGTGCATGTGAGGAAGCCCACTTGAGGCAGGAAAGGGGGCAGTTCTATGGCTTTTGAGTCTCAAGACTACAAGTAGGATTGCTGTGCCCCTCTCCCTCCACAGGGCAGTGCATTGGGTCAGCCTCCTCAGGACATCCTGAGGCATTTATCTCTCCTCTTACACAGGAGCTAGCTGCCCTCTGGGTTGCTGTGCTGGCTCAGCACACCTCTGCTCAGCCTCCATGAGGGGCCCAGCACTGATTTGGGCAGGCTCTTGCTGGGACTCCAGAGAAGGTTACTGGGCTGGAGAGACAGCATAATAGTTATGCAAAAAGACTTTCATGCCTGAGGCTCCCACAGTCCAGGGTACAAGGTTAAATCCCCAGCACTATCATAAGGCAGAGCTGAGCAGTGCTCTGGTCTTTCTCTCTGTGTCTGTCTGTCTGTCTGTCTGTCTCTCTCTCATGAACCAAGGAATGGATAGATGCCAGGACCTCAGGGATGTGCAATGCATAGCCTCCACAGCCTCTGCCCAGGCAGGGATGGGGTCAGAGTTTCACCTTTGCCAGACTGAATAACAGGATTGGGAGCAAGGAGACAGAGATTGGAAGGAGAGAGGCTTTGTCCTTTCTGGGGTGATTGATCAGGAGCCTGGCATCACATCCCACAGCTCTCCTTACTCCTAGAACCTGCTGGGTGTCTATCTGGGTGACTCCCATTAGCTCTGATCTCCAGTTTGGTATGATCTATCTTCTTTTTCTTTTTTGATCTTTTTCTAATTTTATTTTATTTTTAATTTATTTTATCTGTCTTCTACTCTCACACAGTCTGTCACTGACTTCTGAATCTTAAACCTTTTACTTTGTTACTATTTGCTCTATGAACCCAGAGTTTCAGTGCTGGTCCTTGTTCAGGCTCCAGATGCCGGGCTAGCTTCGTGGGCGGGAGAGAGATGACCAGGAACTCATGGCTGAGTGGGAACACAATCCCTCTTTTTATTAATCAGATACATTGCCTTTTATGTATCTCTTCACTGGAAGTGGCAAGGGGAAAGGAAATGACTAGGAGAGGGGGTGGAGCAAAAAAAGAGCAAGAACAAAACAGAGAAAACTTCTATCTAACCAGTGGGGATTAAACCAATACCCTGCAAGCAGGGTGGGTCTCAGGCAAAGCAGTGATTATGTAAATAGACCACAACATCAAGCAATGCAGCAGACCTGGCATAATGAACATATCTGGGTGCAAGATTCTGGTCTTGGTCCCAGCATACATGGGACCTGCTTTAAGTTTCCCAAGCATAAGTCTAGGTGCCCCAACACAATCTTCATGAGGTCCCAAAATACCAGAGGGTAGCTGAAAGCTTGTCTTGGATTCAAACCTTTCCTGCCACTTTTTAATTTTTTTTGTGTTTGTATGTTGTTTTTTAGACAGGGACAGAGAGGAATTGAGAGGAGAGGGGAAGATATAGAGGTAGGGAGTCAGAGACACTTGCATGCTCCTCTAGCACTCATGAAACCTCTTTCCTTCAGGTAGGTACTGGGGGATTAGCCCTGGGTCCTTATGCACTATGACATGTGCTCTCAAGCAGGTGTGCCACTGCCTAGCTCCTCATTTTTTAATATTTTACTTTATTTTAAAGAATGGTTTTAAATTTATAACAGAATTTATAGGAAGTGTAGAGTCCTGTGAGCCTTTCCCATTATCAGTATCATACATTGTGGTGGGACATTTTCTATAACCATGGAGTCAATAGCGATACATTGTTTCTAACTGAAATCTGCACCTCTGTCCATGTTAGGGTTGTTACAAGTGACTGTTCCCAGTGTACCATGTCCTGTCTCCATGAGGACAGGTTTGTACTTTAGGTTCATGTTTGGGGCCTGTATAGCCAGTGGGGGGAGACTTTTGCTCACCTAGCCATCCTGGTGAGAAGTCCACACACTTTTATTTATTTATTTTGTGTGTGTGTTTACAGACTGTTAAATGGGTCAGTGATAGCTGTGGCCAGGCAGAGACAGAGACTGGCCCTCCTCAGGGTTGTGTGTGCACATGGGAATAGTGGCTGTAGACTGGGCTCTGCAAGGTCACTGCAGCCCTAAATATTAGCATTCTGCCTGTGGCTTAGCAGCACACTACCTGAGTGGAAGGTGGCCTGGAGGGCCAGGAGGGCAATCTTTGAGCCTAGGATGCAGCCCAGAAATCAGTGCTAGTTGAATAGACAGTGGTTTGACAGGGATTAGGGGTGTAGAAGTGATTCACATCACACTGCTGTGCCCCTGTAATCTTGCAGTGACAGCCACTCTTAGCTGGCTTATGTGACATCAGATCTTTTGATTCCAACCCTGATCTTGAAAGATTCTAGTGTGCTGACAGCTGTCTGGAGGAAAGCATGACAGCATGATATCCAAACGGGTTCTAGTTCACACTCACAAAATACTAGACACTTTCTGGATACAAGAAGTTCTGTGGTGATGGGTTAGGTGTACCTGGGTGTGCAGCAAGAGATGAGCTGATGGTAGAAAAAAGAAGGGATGGACCAACTATGCTTCACTTGCTTAAGCCATGTCCAAGATCACAGGTAACAGATAATGAAAGAAAATGAAAAGAGCAATGGATTCTTTTTTTTTTTTTTTTATAAATCTTTATTTATGTATTTATTTTGGATGGATACAGAGAGAAGGGGGCTAGAGAGGGGGATAGAGAGAAAGACATCTGCAGCACTGTTTTATCATTTGTGAAGTTTACCCCCTCCAGGTGGGGACTGGGTTCTTAAATGTAGAAGTGATTCACATCACTCTTCCTAGTGGGAAGTACATGAAGTGTAGTTTCTAAGCTATTTGTATTGGCAAAAATGGTAAGGAAACAGCTGTTCTTATAGGGGAGATATAAATTGGGGTAAGCTTTTATGATAAAGGATAATTTATAGGTGATATCAAAACCTGAGATCAGATATTTTTCCATTTTTAAATTTATGATTAATAGTGAGTTACAAGATTGTAAGATTTCAGTGTATGCTTTTACATTGTACCCACCACCAGAATCCTGTGTCCCCACTCTCTCACCTCTCAAAGATAACCACCATAATTCTCACCAGTCTTAGAAATGGTTTGTTAATTTCTGTTCTTTTTTTTCTTCAAGTTCATGTGAATCAGAACTCTAGATGCACTTATGAGTGAAACCATCTGATAGTTGTTTTCATCTCTTTACTTATTTTTGATAAGCATAATCACCTCCAGTTCCATCCATTTTGTCCCAAAGTACACAGTATTATCTTTTTTGATCACAGATTCCTTGGGGTATTATATATTATGTGTATTTAGCCAGTTATTTGTTGATGAGCATTTAGGCTGCTTCTACTTTTTAGCCATTGTGAATAATTCAGCTATGAACATAGGGGTGCATATGTATATTTCAACTAGTATTTTAGTGTCCTTTGGATAAATACCTAAGAGTGGTATTGCTGGGTCATAAGGTACTTCCATTTTTATTTGTTTGAAGACACTCCATACAGTCTTCCAAAGGGGCTATACCAGTTTGCATTCCCACCAGCAGTGTAGCAGAGTTTCTTTTTCTCCAGAACCTCTCCGATACCTGTCATTTCCTATTTTGTTGATGTAAACCATTCTCTCAAGTGAGAGATGGAATCTCAGTGTACTTTTAATTTGCACTTATTTATTTAATGATACGTGAATTGAAGCATTTCTTCATATGTCTGTAGGTCATGTGCATCTCTTCTTTATCTACTTAGTTCTTTTGTTCACTTTTTATTGGGTTATTATTTTTTTCTTTTGTTGAGCTACACAAATTCTGTATAGATGTTTGATATTAGTTATTTGTTGGATTAGTGATGTGGAAATATCTTCTCCCATTGGCTGAGTTGCCTGGTTATCCTTGTGTAGTTTGCTTTCTCTGCCATAATTTCCCCATAAACACTGGTGAGTCCTTGTGGGCAGTTCAATATTCTGTTGTCCCTGAGTTCAAAGGTTTAGCACCCAGACCCAGCTTCTTGCCACTGACATTGTACTCTGCTATAATCCCAAAATAGTGTCAGCTGCCACTAAGCACAGCATCTTAAGTCCTGAAAGTCTCTCTCTCCCCCATTCTGTCTCTCCCCCCGTTTTCCATCCACTGACCATGAACACCTACACCTACTTGTGACTAAGTGAGTTTCAGAAGAAATCCAATTTGTAATTTGGTGGGTTTTCAGGTGATTTTCTTTTTTGCTTTAACTAATTAGTCAGAGGAGCAATGTGAGGCAGCTACTACTCCATGGTCATGCCTCTGAAAATCTTTAATTAAGCAAGTTCATGTATATCTAGTTTGCGTTCTAATATTTTTAAATTTTTATTTATTTATCAGATAGAGACAGACAGAAATTGAGAGGGGAGGATTTGATCTTACAGACATATATGTTCCCATGCACAAGGATAAAGGCACAAGAATATTCACTGAAGAAAAGACAAGAGCCCTAGGACTATGCACATGATGCTTGGTCCTTCTGTTTTTTATATTTATTTTAATATTTGTGATTTAATATTGATTTACAAAATTATGAGATAACAAGGATCTAATTCCACACCATTCCCAATCACTAGAGTCCTGTGTCCCCATTCCCCAATTAAAAACTGCTGTAGTTCTCCCAAGGTCATTGATGTGGGTTGACTATTATTTCTATTAATATCTGTGTATATATATTTTCACATTTTCTACAGTCCCGCCTTTTCTTTCTTCTCTACCTACACTTATTACTGCTTCCAAATATCTTTCTTTTTTTCTTCTCCTCTCTTCGTGTCTTGATGGAATTAGAATTCAGAGCCCTCTTGTCATCTCTCCTTAATATTTACTCTTCTGGGAGTAGGGACAAAAGTTCTTTATGGGTTGCAGAAGGTACAAGTTCAGTCCTCTTAATTGCTTTCCTGATGGATATTGGCCAATCTATTTTTATCTTCCCCTAGTTGGGTAGAGATCTGGAGATGTGAGATTCCAGGACACATTAGTGAGGTTGTCTTCCCAGAGAGGTCAGGATGAAATCATAGTAGCATTTGCAACTTGGTGGCTAAAAGGTGGCAAGATATAAAGCAGGGAAAAAATTTTAATAAACAAGAACCAAAAATTAGGAATAAAGTAGATGAGATTAGGGATCCTGGGGTAGAGAGAAGCTAGAAAGTCTATTTTAGATATGTTCCTAGGGGATAATGACTTTATTTTTTGCTGGAGATTGATAGCTAACATCCAGATGTCCCCCCTCTCTAGGGTACTGATGCTCTAGCAGAAGCTTCCTGAGGTTAAGAACTTTATGACCTCTGCTGCTCTGTCTGCAGCCCCTAGAAGCATGAGTGACAGGCAGAAGGGACTCACTGAGTACTTGCGGCAACAGTCTTGTGCTCCCCTAAATTACCCTGGAAAAGTTTCAGCCTCATCCCTACTCCCTGAATGCATGGCCTGGGTCTTTGGAGTAGTTCCAATTGGACCTGAGTCATCAGCAGAAAGTCAGGGGAGTATGAATGGGCAGACAGACTGTCCAACAAGGGCAACCACTGGGTAATTTCACTCATATGTGGAAATAGAGAATTGAAACATATGAACTTGAAAAAAATATATGTATTGGCATATAGTCAGCCCATATCTGTGGCCTTGGGAGAACTATGATGGTTACTGTTGGGGGTGGTTAGGAGAACAGAATTTTGGTGTTTGGGAGTGGTATTATACATCTATTATTTTATGATCTTGTAAATCATTATTAAGTTACTAATAAAGAGAGAGAGAGAGAGAGAGAGAGAGAGAGAGAGAGAGAGAGAGGGACCTTGAGTTGGTTGGAAGTTTGGGGCAGGGCCTGTGAGGTGAAATCACACAGTCTACACCCCCACTGAGTTGAAATATTTAAATTAGTCTTGAGACAGTATTGCATATTGGAAATTTTAGAGAGCTGCTTGTTTTGAAGATCTTGCTACTGTGAAGATAAAGGGCTGGGGGCGGGGGTGCCTAAGTCAGCAACAAGGGGGCAGAGAATTTATCAAGAGGGCCTGCCTGTACTTCCATGTTGCAAAACTGACCAGGGAAGTGACCATCCTGCAGAGGTAAGGTCAGGGCTCAAATATTCTTTTCCTTGGAGGCTTCATTACTTCTGTTGTTGCCTTGGTAGCAATACAAAGTGGGTATATCTCTTATAATTTCCTAAAGTAAGATTGCATTTGGAGAGTGTGGCATAGCCATAAAAACAAAACATTCTTGTGGCCTTGCATGTGCATGATTTCACCAACCCCTGAACAACTTTTTAATTTAGATAGATAGAGATAAGAAAAAACAGTACTGCAGCAGAACCTTTTCCTTGGGTTTTGACTCTCTTGTATAATACTGGGGCTCGAACCCTGGTCATACATATAGCAAGGCAAGCAGCATATCTGGTGAACCATCTCTTCATCCCTTCTGCTACAAAATAATATTTTCCCCCCACCAGTGTTATCACTGGAGTTTGGTGTCCACAGCACAACTCTATCATTCCTGCTGATTTATTATCCAGGTAAACTATCTTGCTAGTTCTGTTCCTTACTCTTATACAAATGGGTCTGGTGGGTGTTTGTGTGCTCCCAGTGGGCACGTCATGAATGCTGATATCTTTATTTCCTAGGCTGAAAACTAAGGCACAACCATTTCAGTGAATTTCTCTTTCTCAGTCCTCCTCTCCTTCTTTCACTCAGATATCATTACTTTCACCTCAGTATCCTACCTCATGAATTGTGTCATCATCAAGTTACACTTTTGCCATTTGCCTATTTGTTTCATTACCTTCCAATAAAGAAAAGGTCAAAGTCAGTAATCCCAGGTTTCAGCAGCACTTACTCAAAACTGATAGTAGAAATTCTTTCTCTGAAAAGTCAAAGTGATAAGATTAGATTCAGAAAAAAAAATAGTTGTTTTTTTTTAAGATGACTGCAGCTGACTTGCTCTTTGGTGAACAAATCAAATGACACATTGATATCTTCCCTGAAATTTAGTGACTTTGAGTCTTTTTATTTCTTTTATATTATTATTTTATTAGTGATTTAACAATGATTGACAAGACAATGATTGATTGTGGGATATAAGGGTACTCAATACATTTCAATTCACTCTGCCATATCTCATCCCCATCCACTGGAAGCTTCCCTATTCTCTATCCCTCTGGGAGTATGGACCAAAATTCTTTTTTTTTTTTTTATGGGGTTAGACTTTTAAAAAAAATTTTATTTAAGAAAGGAGACATTAACAAAATCATACGATGGGGGAGGTACAACACCATACAATTCCTGCCACCCAATCTCCATGTCCCATCCCCTCCCCAATAGCTTTCCCATTCTCTATTCCTCTGGGAGCATGGACACAGGGTCATTGTGGGCTGCAGAAGGTGGAAGGTCTGGCTTCTGTAATTGCTTCCCACTGAACATGGGCGTTGACTGGTCGGTCCATACTCCCAGTCTGCCTCTCTCTTTCCCTAGTAGGGTGAATCTCTGGGGAAGTGGGGCTCCAGGACGCATTGGTGGGGTCTTCAGTCCAGGGAAGCCTGGCCGGCATCCTGATGGCATCTGGAACCTGGTGGCTGAAAATAGAGTTAACATACAAAGCCAAACTAATTGTTGAAGAATCATGGACCGAAAGGTTGCAATAGTGGAGATGAAGTGTTGGGGGGTACGGTACTCACTGCAAACTCTAGTGTACCTAGAGTTTAGGTACACTAGAGTTTATACCTTTCAGGTATATATTTGCCCTAGTTTATGGATACGTGTGAACATATGCTCTATCTCCTGGAACCTGGTCTATATCTAGGTTTGGGGACTTTATTAGGAAGTGAACGACCTGGGATGGAATTAGAGAATACTATGAAAGGAAAGGTCTCACCCGAGTAATGAAGCTGAAGGGTTGTCATTCCACACCTGAAGTCTCTGGACACAGTCTGGAGTGAAGCATGCTGGGGTGGCACTCGTTGCGTTGATTAGGTCGCGCTCAGCGGATGCAATATTATTTGATAAGAATTGGGAGAAGCATATGGGAAAGTGGGCCCTACCCTAGGGTCCCACGACTGGGGGAAGTTTAGGCTCTATAGTGGAAGTGTGAGGTTCCTGCTGTCTTAGGCTTCAAGAAGACATTAGATAGTTACTGTTATCATCACATTATTTGGTAATTGGGTTAATTTTGAAAAGTCCCTTTGTTAGACATACAATTTTCCCCCTCTCATATTAATCATATAGTGATTTATATGACTACAATTTAATAGGTGTGTACATAAACACCATTCCCATCACTAAAAGTTTATGTCCCATCCCCCCCCCCCCCCCCCCCCGCCGGCCCAGGAAGCTGCATGTCCACCCTCCCCCTCACCACAGGGTTTTTACTTTGGTGCCCTACTTTCAATTTAGTCAGATCCTGCTTTTAGTTTCCCTTTCTGACCTTCTTTCTCAACTTCTATTGATGAGTGGGATCATCCCATACTCATCTTTATCTTTCTAACTTCGCTCACTTAACATAATTCCTTCTAGCTCTTGTCGTTAATGTTCGGGGGCTCCAGCAGGCCGGGCTAGCTTTGTGGCGGTAGAAAGAGACGAGCAGAGACACACGGCTGTGCAGAGAGGCTTTATGCACGAGCTGGCAAACATATGCTCTCCTGTCTTTCTGCTCTAGCGACAGAGAGAGACCCTTAAACTAATCACCACACAGATCTGCCCTCCATCTCTTCATGCCGCTGCACCAAGAACTCTCAAACTACTTAGCATAGGGGGCGGGGAGAAAGAGGGCCCGCGAAACTAGCAAGGGCCAAACCAATTCTCCTGGTGGTGGGGGGGAAGGAGACCAAACCAATATGAAACATACAACAAGCTCTGACCAAGATGGGTCAGAGAAGTTGAGTTCATTGTTCTTAGTAGCTGCATAGTAGTCCATTGTGTATACATACCACAACTTTCTCAGCCACTGATCTGTTGTTGGGCACCTGGGTTGCTTCCAGGTTTTAGCTATTATGAATTGTGCTGCTATGAACATAGGAGTGCACACATCTTTTTAGTTGGGGGTTGTGGAGTCCTTGGAGTATAACCCCAGGAGAGGAATTACTGGGTCATATGGAAGGTCCATGGCTAGCCTTGTGAGAGTTCTCCAGAACTAGACAGCCCTGTCTAGTCCCTGATCTGAGGGGGAATGCTTTCAGCTTCTGTCCATTGAGTATGATGTTGGCTGTAAGTTTGCTATATATAGACTCCACTATCTTGAGGAATTTCCCATCTATTCCCATTTTTTGTAGGGTTTTGAGCATGAATAGGTGTTGGATTTTGTCAAAGGCTTTCTCTGCATCTATTGAGATAATCATGTGGTTTTTGGCTTTGCTTTTATTGATGTGGTGAATGACATTGATTAACTTATGTATGCTGAACCAACCTTGCATTCCTTGGATGAATCCCACTTGGTCGTGATGAACAATCTTTTTGATATGCTGCTGTATCTGGTTGGCCAAGATCTTGTTTAATATTTTAGGTATCTATGTGCATCAGAGATATTGGTCTGTAGTTTTTCTTTTTTGTTGTGTCCCTATCAGCTTTTGGTATCAGGGTGATGTTGGCTTCATAGAAGGTGGAAGGGAGTGTTCCTGTTTCTTCAATCTTATGGAAAAGCTTTAGAAGTATGTGTACTATTTCCTGAAGGGTTTGTAGAATTCATTTGTGAAGCTATCTGGTCCAGTACTTTTGTTGTTGGGGATATTCTTAATAATGGTTTCAATTTCTTTGTCTGTGATTGGTGCATTTAGGCTTTGTAGTTTTTCTTGGTTCAGTTTTGGCAGGGCATATGTTTCTAGGAATTGTTCCCTTTCTTCCAGATTCTCTAGCTTGGTGGCGTATTGTTCGTCATAGAAGTTTCGCATGATTTTCTGGATTTCTGTGGTATCAGTTGTGTAAATGATAGAGGCATCATTTACAATTCTATCAATTTGAATCTTCTCCCTTTTTTGTTTATTGAGTCTGGCTAGGGGTTTGTCAATTTTGTTTAATCTTTCAAAGAACCAACATTTGGCTTCATTGATCTTCTGTATGGTTCTCTTATTTTTGATGTTGTTTATTTCTGCTCTAACTTTTGTGATTTCTGTCCTTCTGGTCGCTTTAGGGTTCCTTTGTTCCTCTTCCTCTAAGTCCTTGAGGTGTGCAGTAAGGTCATTTATTTGAGCTTTTTCTTGTTGTTTAATATGTGATTGTATGGCTATGAGTTTCCCTCTCAGTACTGCTTTAGCTGTGTCCCAAATATTTTGATAGGTTGTGTCTTCATTTTCATTTGTTTCCAGGAACATTTGAATGTCTTGCTTGAGTGACTCTCTGACACAGTGATTCTTAAGCAGTATGTTTTTTAGTTTCCAAATTCTGCGTTATTTAATAATTTTCTGTTTGTTGTTAAATGTTAGTTTTACTCCACTGTGGTCTGAGAAGTCTGATGATAGTCTTATGGGTTTTTCCCTGTGTGTGACTTTTTGTTTTTCTCTTGCAGCCTTTTGGATCCTTTCTTTATCCTTACTTTTTCTCATTGAAACTATGATGTGTCTTGGTGTCTTCAGGTCCGGGTTGATTCTGTTTGGAGCTCTCTGGGCCTCTTGAATCTTAATGTCCTTTCTGTTGTTCAGGTCTGGGAAGTTTTCTTCTATAATTTACTCTAGAATATTTCCTTCCCCTTCCTCTCTTTCTTCCTCTGGCAGGCCAATTATATGAATGTTACTTCTTTTGAGATCATCCCATATGTTTCTGTTGTTGTTTTCAGTGTCTCTCAATCTCTTTTTGAGCTCTTTAACCTCTTTCTTAGTTTTCTCTAGCTCATCCTCTGTCTGACTAATTCTGTTTTCTGCTTCTGTTAGTCTGCTTTCCCTTCCCTCAGCTTCTTTCTTCAGTACAGCTATTCCTGCTTTCAGTACTCTAATTGCCTCAAGGTAATCAGTAGTTTCCTTGAGGGTCTCATCTGCTGTTTCCCTAATACTGCCATTCCTTTCCTCCAAAGTTGTTTTCGTTTCTGTGATTAATAAGTTTATTATTGCTTGCATATTTTTCTTATCTATGGTTACTTCTGGCTGATTTGTAGTTTCTTCTGGGATCTTGTCTTCATTCATTGGATTAGCAGTTTTATTTGCTCTTAATCTATCCATTTTTTTGATTAATGTGTTACTTATTTTTATATTCTGTTGTTCCTCAGTTGTTGTGTTTTGAGTACAAGCAACACTGTACTAAATACCTTTATGACAAATGCAATCACTACCCTCAGAAATTACTATAGCAACTGAAGCAAGGATTGAAGCAGTTTAACCACTACCAGTTAGCCAAACAGTGTCTCCAGTCCAAGAAAAAATAGCAACCAAGTCCAAGTTAAGAAGAAAGAGAAAGGAAAAAAGGGATAGCAAGACAATTATGAAAATCTACTATCACTGTATATTCTAGGGGTATAAGAGGAGAAAGGGAAGTAGAACAGAGATACACACATAGAAAGTCCACTCTGAGTCAGATTTCTTCCCTAAATAATTCACAAATAAATATCAGTGAATTCAGAAAGCCAAAGAAGGAGGAAGGAAGAAAGGAAGACAAGAAAAAAAAAAAAGAAAAACAAGAGAGAGTAAAGAAAAAAAAATAACTGCAATAAAAGAGCAGTGAAAGGAACGTTTTTAAATTAATTAATTAATTTTTTATTTTATTTTATTTTTTAATTAGCTAGGAGGAGGGATAAGGGGAAAGTGGGTAGAGGAGGTAGGAGTAGTGAAACAAGTTCCTCTCATAATGGATAAGACGTCTAGTCTCCTAGGAATGGAAAATACACTAAGAGTTAATTCCGGTCAACCTAAAGCGGGGCGTGGGGGGGGGGAAGGGACAAACCTTTATATAATATTAAGAATAAAATAGAGCAGGGTAAAAAATCTGTCCCAGATTGCCTCAAGCCATCTGAGCAGAGGCAGCTGATTGTTGAGAAAGTAAAACAAACAAACAAACACCTCAGGGCAGTCTTTTCCTTTTTTAGATCCAATTGGACATTTACACAGAAAGAAAAAGGGCCAAGGGTTTCCGAAATGAATAGGATTGGAATGGAACCCCTGTTGGGCTGGGAATCTTGCTAAAGAAAGAAGCTCTGCAGGGGAGCCTGCTAGGAGCAGCTCTCTGTCACCCAGGGTCTGGTTATGGGGGGAGGGGTGTGCTTTAGTAATAATAAAATTTTTTTCCTTTCTTTTTTCCTTCTATATTCTAACCCAAAATGGGCTATATTCCCCCCCCTTGGTGTCACAGCTAGGACCCCGTATTCACTGTCCTGCTGAAGGCAAAAAATCCTACCGTTTCCAGCAGTTGTTGTCGGAACTCAGGCCAGTAGCTCCTTCTCAGTTGCCATCTTGGCCGACTTTGAGTCTTAATATGAGATCTGACTTAACAGAAAGAAGAGTTATACAATGATTATGTCCAGATATTGGCTCACTTAATAATGGCCTTTTTGATCAATACTAGACCACCCCATCATCTGGGGTCCTAGTCAGGGAATGCTTGACTTCTCACACAGATATGATGAGCCTAGGCCTCTAATGGATCCTTCTCTCCACCATCACAGGGCATTTTTATCAGGAACATCTTCATAAGCTTCCCAGAAGCTTGCCCTCACTATAAAGCAGAAATGGTAGGGACTGCCCCACTCTCTAAAGGGAAGCTGGGTCATCCTGCCCAATTCAAAGAAGACTGGTTCTGAAATGAGTACAGCCTAGGATTTCCCAGCTGTGTCCATGAACTTCAAGCTCAGATTGACAGGGACTAAGAGATTACACAGGCTCCTATGCCAAATATAAATATATATGGGCCCTGGGTAAGGAGGATGGGGGTACACAGTTAATTTTATTCATAGATTTGTTTTTTAAAGATTGAGAGCTACTCTGTGCCCTAATTCAACTTTTCTGTCAATATTTTCTATTTTATAAATAAATTAAATAAAAGAACTCTGGTGGTTCTTCTGTCCTTACAATAATAAATAATAAATAAACTAAGATAGTTATGCCTCAAATTGAGTGAGTTCAGACAAAGCAGTGTTGTTTTCTTGACTAGACTACAGATTCCTACCTAACAAAGCCAGCTCTTGGAAAGTACTGTGAAGCTTATGGAAGCCGGAGATAGATGGAACTTAAATGTCCACTCACTTTTCAAGGGGATTTATTTTCTTGTCAACATTTACCAAACCAATAAACCAATTGGTTGACTCACTAATGCCTTCAGTCGTTCAATAATTGCCTTTACAGAACATTCTCTATTCATTCAACAACTATATTTCCAGAACATTCTATTTTTCAAGCTTTTACTGATAAATAAAAGATTTCTCACCTTCAGTGAATATATCTTGATGATTTTGATCACATATGTACATCAGAGATACAAGCACCACAGATGAGATGTTAAGTATATCCATCAAATGCCGTGTGTGTGTGTGTGTGTGTGTGTGTGTGTGTGATATTTTGTCAAGGACACAGCATGGAATTTACCCTCTAAATGAATTCGAAAGCACACAATCCAGTATTGTTAATTATTGGTATTCCATCTGTCAAACAGTGGCCAGGTGACAAGGGAAAAAAGATTAAGAAAACAAAGATGGCTTTGGCTCTCAAGACACTTTTGGAAGCACAGATGCTGTAAGTGGGATGGGATAAGAAGCTGTGGGCTGCTAATCAGAGTTAACACCTGTCCTTGTCTAAGGATAGGTCTCATAATTTAAAAAATATATATTTGTTTACTTATTTATTGGATAGCAGAGATAAATTGAGAGAGGTGCAGGTTTTCAGTGAGAGAGAGTGAAAGAGAGTCACCTGTAACACTCTTTTACTACTTGTGAAATTTCTGTCCTGCAGGTGAGGACTGGGGGCCCGAACCCAAGTCTCTATACTCTGTAGCGTGTGTGCTCAGCCAGGTGCACCATTTTCAGCACCAAAGAAGATGTTATTGTAACTTCTTTTTTTTTTTATTGTTGTAACTATTATTGTTGTTGTCGTTGTTGGATAGGACAGAGAGAAATGGAGAGAGGAGGGGAAGACAGAGAGGAGGAGAGAAAGATAGACACCTGCAGACCTGCTTCACCGCCTGTGAAGCGACTCCCCTGCACGTGGGGAGCCGGGGTTCAAACCGGGATCCTTATGCCGGTCCTTGTGCTTTGCGCCACCTGCGCTTAACCCGCTGCGCTACAGCCCGACTCCCTATTGTAACTTTCATAGACACAGGCATCCATTCTGATAAAGTCAGTACAGCTGACATAGAAACTTACCAGTCTGGCCACTAAAACCATATGGTCACTCTTCCCTCTCAGATCACTGTGCTGGAGCAGTATTCTCAGAAGTGCTTTATATACTTGGTGTCTTGCTCTGTTTTTTGTCTCTGGCATCTGCTGAAGAGGGTTAACTGGACCATCTAGGAATGATTACCAGAATCCAGATCTTTTCAACCTAAAGAGGGTTGGCAAGGCCACCCAAATCCACCCCATCTCCTTATGAAGACCTTGCTGCCTTATTGCCTGCTGCAATCACTGAAAATGTATGTATGTACTACTATAATATTATGATCACATAAACCATTATGAACTCACTGATAAAATAAATTAAAACACAGATAAAGTGTTACAAGATATCTTAACTGAAAAAAATGTGTATGCATACCTTCCATTGTTTCTTGGAAAACAGATTCCTTTGCACAATGTCTGTTGTGTATGTTTTAAACTCTGTGCTCCCACTTCCAGTGATTTCCCACGTTCTAATGCTTGTTCTCATGGGAAATGCTATTTGTCCCACTCAAAGGTTAGTTCAATGGGGGCACTGGAGGCCCAAAAGGGGCCTATGGTCTTAGCAACAAACCTTTGGAAACTGGAATGAGAGAAGACTGCCAGATGGGGAGGTCTGAGGGATATGTCACCATGAGCACAGATGACCCTAAGGATCTGAGCTCCATCCAGTGGTCTGTGAGCCAGGAGAGGCAGTGACTTTCTTTCTCCAGAGGCCTAGGAGGTCTGGGAGTCATGGCACAGAGGCTCTTGGGCTATCTTTAAAATGTCTGGGAAAGGCCTGGGGGTGACACCCTAAAGGGTTCTTCGCACAATCCTGGTGGTGTTACTTTGCCTACAGGTGAACTTCCCCAAGGCCTGCCTGATTGGAGTGTGACATGGGGGTGGAATGAGCAGTGGGAGGTTACTGGGAAGCTAGTGTTGGTCATCTGCCATGTGGCATGCTTCCTTGGTCCTGATTATCCCCATCTAGTCACTCTTTTTAATTTTTTAATTAATTAATTATATTTATAAAAAGGAAACACTGACAAAACCGTAAGATAAGAGGGGTACAACTCCACACAATTCCCACCACCAGAACTCTGTATCCCATCCCCTCCCCTGATAGCTTTCCTATTCTTTAACCCTCTGGGAGTATGTACCAAAGGTCATTGTGGGATGCAGAAGGTGGAAGGTCTGGATTCTGTAATTGCTTCCCCGCTGAACATGGACACTTGGATCCACCAGCATATCAGATTTCAGGCTCAGGAAAAAAAAAAACTACTATAGCCACAGGCCCTTTGGAATATAACTAAAATATGCCTACTAGCTAGCTACAAAATGAAGATCCCCCAACTCTTCATCTGCACTACTCCAGCCTTTAAGTTCATGATTAGTCAACAACTTGTTTGGCTTTATATGTTAACTCTCTTTTCAGCCACCAGGTTCCAGATGCTACCATGATGCCACCCAGACTTTCCTGGACAGACAACCCCCCAATGTGTCCTTGAGCTCCAATTCTCTAGACACTCTTTTTTTTTGTATAAGGAAATGCTTTATTTTAATGATATGTTAGAATAGAGGGCTCCTTATCTAAGAACCCGGGTTTTTTTTTTTATTTAAGAAAGGATTAATTAACAAAACCATAGGGTAGGAGGGGTATAACTCCACACAATTCCCACCACCCAATCTCCATATCCCACCCCCTCCCCTGATAGATTTCCCATTCTCTATCCCTCTGGGAGCATGGACCCAGGGTCATTGAGGGTTGCAGAAGGTAGAAAGTCTGGCTTCTGTAATTGCTTCCCCGCTGAACATGGGCATTGACTGGTCAGTCCATACTCCCAGTCTGCCTCTCTCTCTTTCCCTAGTAGGGTGGGTCTCTGGGGAAGTGGAGCTCCAGTACACATTGGTGGGGTCTTCAATCCAGGGAATCCTGGCTGGCATCCTGATAGCATCTGGAACCCGGTGACTGAAAAGAGAGTTACGAAGCCAAACAATTTGTTGAGCAATCATGGACCCAAAGCTTGGAATAGTGGGGAGGAAGTGTTAGGGGGGTATTCACTGCAAACTCTAGTGTACTTCTGCTTTCAGGTATATATTTTGCAGTAGTTTATAGATACGTGTGAAGATATGCTCTCTCTCATGGAAACTGGTGTATATCTAGGTTTTGGGACTTTGTTAGAAAGTGAACCACCTGAGATGAAGTTAGAGTATACTATGAAAGGAAAGGTCTCACCTGAGTAATGAAGCTGAAAGGTTGTCATTCCACATGTGAAGTCTCTGGACACAGTCTGAAGTGAAGCATGTTGAGGTGGCAATCGTTGCGTTGGTTAGGTTGTGATCGGCGGATGCAATATTATTTGATATGGATTGGGAGAGGCATACGGGAAAGTGGTCACTCTTTTAATCCTCAAAGCCCCATGAATGCTCCTAGTGGTCTTTATATTGCTTTGTGCTTGGGAGTTGACCCTGAGAAAGTGACCCCCAAACATAAAAGATCCCTTGTGTTTCTTATCTCTGAAAGGGAAAGTAGACTGGGAAGGGGTATCTGGAAGGTGGAAGGGGTGAAGTAGTTGGGTGGATCTGGGGATTGGTCTGAAGTCATTGTTCAAATTTTCCTGTAGTCCCCTGTCCCGATCTTAAAGTAAGGGCCTGTCTAAAGAGAACTTGGTTACCATACCAGTGTTCTGTTTGGATCTACACATACCAAAGGCTATTTGGAAATCATTCCTTAAGCATCTGCTCTTTTAAAAAAATTATTAGTGATTTAATAGTGATTTATAATATTATAAGATAATGGTATAATTTCACATTATTCTCACCACCACAGTTCTGTGCTCCCCCCCCCAACAGTGATCACTGTAGATCTTCCAAGATCATGGTCATGTGTTAATTATATATATATTCTCCTTTTTTCCCCCCAAAATTCATGTATTTCAATTCTCTATGTTCCACTTATAAGTTAAATCATCCCACAGTTGTCCTTCCTTTTTCCTTTTCCTCTCAGATAAGTGAAATAGTACCTGACTTCCTCAGGTGTTCTTCAGAATCTCCTCCCACTCAGTGATCGCACCTGCTCTTTGTAGGCATCACACAGTGAAGATCAATTTGGGCAGCCAGTGATTTCAGGGGTGTCAGTGAACAAGCACACACACATGCATTAGTATAATCTGGGCTGCAGTGGGGTGTGCAAAGCAATGAGGCTATTCTGTCTCTGCATGTGGTGGTTGTAGGAGTCTCCACCAGTGATTCAACCACACCCAGAGTCATGTGTGTCTATACACTCAGTTGGGCACACACACCAGAAACATAGGTACACAGACATACACACAAATGCACAAATTTACCTGCACATCCCCCCTCCTCCAGGTGTGGAGTGACCAGCAGCCCTTCTTTGAACCTGCAGAGCACAGCAGTATTCATTTCCTGCTGCAGCTTTTTAATCATTATTTATTTAAGCTGTCTCCACAGGGGAAAGCCAGGGCCAGCGCAAATGAAAACCACTCCATACTATTTCCATAACTTCCCAGGAGCCTAAAATCATGTCAGATGTAAATACAGCTCAATAGTTGAGCATTTAATACCTTTTTGAAGGCTAATAAATTTGTCTCAATTCAATTTCATTGATGTTAAAGGTAAATTAAATAATACAACAATGAATTAGTATAGAGATTAAGTGAAATAAGCAAATGCTTTCAAGGGTTTTAAATATTTAAATCATTCCCTAGTAAAGTTTTTAGATGATTTCCACTCATAAAAAATCACCAGGGCCTAGGTGGTGGTATAGCTAGTTGAGCACTATGATGTGCAAAGACCTATGTTTGAGCCCCTGGTCCCCACCTGCAGTGAGTGAGCTTTGCGAGTGGTGAAGCGGTGTTTCAGGTGTCTCTATCTCTCTCCCTCTCTATCACCCCCTTCTCTCTATTTCTGTCTGTCTCTGTTCAATAAATAAATAATAATGTGGTTGTGGTTGTGTTTTTTTTTTTTTTTGCCTCCAGGGTTATCACTGGGGCTCGGTGCCTACACTACAAATCCATTGCTCTTAGAGACTATTTTTTATCCTTTTGTTGGCCTTGTTGTTTATTATTATTGTTATTTTTGTTATTGCTGTCATTGTTGTTGGACAGGATGGAGAGAAATTGAGAGAAGAGGGGAAGACAGAGAGGGGAGAGAAAGATAGACACTTGCAGACTTGCTTCACCACTTGTAAAGCCATACCCCTGCAGGTGGGGGCCAGGGGCTTGAACTGGGATTCTTGTGCTGGTCATTGCTCTTTGCTCTATGTGCTCTTAACCTGCTGTGCTACCGCCTGCCCCACCCTCCTTTTTTAATCACTAAAGAAGACAAAATACTGACAATTTGCTGAAAGTTCTGGAAGCTGCTCCCTTGGGTGCTGTGAGAGTGGAGGAAGATGGGGTGGGAGGACTGGTTTATAGAAGAAGGTGAATTTAAGACAGATGTGGGGGTGGTGACTTTATCTCCACTTCTATCTCTATGTTTATATCCCCAGGCTTCATGGTATGCAGAATCCTGGCAGCTGTAAGTTCAATTCAAGGAATTTGAACTCCTTTAGAGGTATGGGGTATAAATGTCATCAATCCTCTGCCCCACCACACACACCCACACACACACCCAAACCACATGAAATGCAGCCTGCAGACAGGATTCTGAGCTGGCGGGGAACCAAGCAATTTCCTAAGGCACAACCATGGAGTAGACCAGAGACCCCCTTTTTACCTTGGCTCTCAGATTTTTTTCCAAGCTTTTAATATGAGCCATAAGGGAAACATAAAAATCACTTTGGATAGCCATTTAGAAAAAGTGATGAAACCACCTATAAAAACAGCAAATTATACAGCGGAGGTATTTTATGTCCTATTTTCTTTACAGCCATTCTGAAAGGAAACATAAAAGTCACTGGAAGCCCTGGTTCCTGCCACCTCAGCCTCCCTCTGGGTTCCACAGTGTGACTCATCTGCTATCAGAGGTCACCACCTCAGTGCCAGCACAAGGAGGAGCAGACTGGGGGCTGCTGTTACGATTCTATTTTAAGAGCAAGTAAATAATTTCCCTATAATGTAGGAAGTAAAATGTCCTGGCCAGTGGGGACAGGGAAAAATGAGATGTGGAATGATTCAGAGAATAGAAGTGGGGGTCTTAAAGTCTCAGACTCAGTCCTTATCTGCAGTCCCTATTAGGATGCCCCATCCAAGAATGATTATGGTGACTGACAATCACCTTTTATGTCTTGGCAGCTGGCTCAGTGCAGGATCATTAGCAACAATTAAAGACCATTCCCCCTAGTTGTAAGCCTCCATGCATGGAGTCTTAACATTTGGGATATAATTGAGGGTCTGTTGGGTAGTATGCCAGCTCCCCCAGCTTCTGTCTCTAATCCTGCTTAACTAAGCACCAGCATGCCTGCAAGGCATTGGTTTGATCCCACTCAAAGCTGCGGTCTATTTACATAAATCACTAAGCACCACCCTCCCTCCAGGGCATTGGTGGTTCTGTGGTAGAAGTTTCACCTGCTCCGCTCCCTCTCCTTGTTACACCCTGATTTTCACCATTCACTTTTCTCTCCACCCTCTCTACATCACATCCTGTTTACACCCTACTTGGCAAGTATATATAAGGACAGCATTGTGAGTTTTGCTTTAGTTTTTAGTTTAGCTTGGCTTAGATTGTGCTGCGTTCTGCATGAATAGAGATACTGTGTACAACCCAGCCATGAGTCCTTGGTCATCTGTCTCCACTCACGAAGCTTAGTCCAACATAATGGTGCCCGAACAGGGGGAGCTGGCATACTACCCAACAAGGGTCCATCAACAATGGTCCTTGGACATCACTTATAAATCTGGGTCTTGCTTTACTTATCAACAAAATGGATGAGTAAGTAATTTGTCCTGATGTAACTGATCTGGAAGGAGAGTGAACTTGTGAATGATGCTTTGAATTAAGCAGGAAAAAGAATCATCTAGGGATTTTCTTGGACAGATTCCCATCTTCAGCTCTTACCCAATTGTACCCAAGCAGAGGATATAGACTTAATTAGAGATAGCATGTGACAATCTGAGGAATTATAGAGAATGGGAGAGACTCTAGAAAACTAGAGATAATATTTTCCAATTTCAAAGTAGGGGTAAAAGCAGATTTTAGAAAAAATTTCAAACCAGAGAGCATTTGAATCAGTGTCTAAAATGAGGAAACTTGTGGTGTCACTGTAATTCATATTGTCTCATGTTTTTCTCTGGTATTTGATAACACAGTTAAAAGCATCTTTCTCTCTCTCTTTTATTGGTTTAATAATTATTTATAGGACCATGTGATAAGAGGGGAATAATTTCACACAATTCCCACCACCAGAATTTTGCATCCCATCCCCTCCATCAGAAGTTTTCCTACCTTTTTTCCTCTGGGAGGGAGTATGGACCCAGGATTAGTATGGGGTGTATAAGGTGGAAAATCTGGCTTCTGTAATTGCTTCTCTTCTGGACATGGGCTTTGGCAGGTTGATCCATACTCCCAGTCTGTTTCTTTCTTTCCTTAGTGGGGGAAGGGCTCTGGAGAGGTGAGGGTACATTGGTGATGTTGTCTTCTTGGGGAAGTCAGGTAGCATCTGCAACTAGGTAGCTAAAATACATTAATTAAGATATAAAGCAGAACAAATTCTTTAACAACCAGGAACCTATAGGCAATGTAGATGAGATTTGGGATCTACATTTTGGAAAAAGCTAGTAGGTCTAATTTAGATATATTCCAATGGGCCCATGACTTTACTAGTTTTACCTGAGATTTATAGCTAAATGCAGGTAGGATAAAGGTATTGTTTGGGGAGATGGTTTCAGAGTTGGAAATAGAACTAGAAAGCTGGATCATGGAATGTGAGCTCAGACCTATAGGGATGCAGAACTTATATAGGCTCCTATTGTAAACATACGCCCCAGATCAAATGTGTGGGGTTAACAGTTAGAAGCATCTCTTCCAATGTAAGGAAGTTCTGAAGAAGGTTGCAGCAACAATTAATATTTACCCCAGAATATAAAAGTCAAGCACTTGGCATGGTGACTTGACTTGGAATGTTGGATGAATATTTTTGCAGAGGAAATAACTCATTTCACTGTGTGACCTTAGAGTGCATATAAAGATCTCCCATTCTGTGAGAAGTCTCTTTGTTAGGGTATTGGTTTCTTTTGCTGTGAAGAAGCTTTTAATTTGATGTAGTACCATAGGTTTATACTTGCCTTAGTCTTCTTTGTAATTGGATTCAATTCACTGAAGATGTCTTTAAAATTTATACAGAAAAGAGTTCTGCCAATATTTTCCTCTAATTATCTATTTGGAATTTACTTTTGTATTTGGTTTTCATTTGTATTTGGTTAAATTTCATTCTTTTTTAAAATTTATTTTATTTTATATTGATTTATTTTCCCTTTTGTTGCCCTTGTATGGAGATAACACAGAAACAATTGTTAATTTTTACAACTGTGAACTTTTTAAGTACCTTACTTAGACACAAGTCAATCCAGGCAAATGTGACTGCTGGATTGAAAAGTATATAGAAAGGGAACACATAACACACTATATACAGTGGTTAGGACAAGAAGAATCATTGGAAAAATGAACCAAGACAAAAAACCAACTAAAAGCCCACCAAAGGTAGAAGCACACAAGAATGAAGACAATATCCAAACACTAATAAGGATATTAGGCACAGGAGTGAAGAAAGCTTTTGAAGGTAATATCATCAGAAATTGTGGAATGATAAATGAGACTCTAAAAGAAAACACTAATTATCTTGAGGTAATTAGAGAGCTGAAAGCTGAAATAGCTAATCTAAGAGCACAATTGGCTGGACAAGCTAATACAGCATTGCAACAGGGCAACAAAATATCTGAGCTACAGAAAACAACAGAGGGGAGAAAGAATAGAATTAATGAATTAGGAAACAAAATTAGCAAGATAGAGGATGAATTAGAGAAAAATAAGAAAGAAGTAAGAGATAAAGATAGTGAAAATAACAGAGACATGTGCGATGACTTCAGAAGAAATAATATACATATCGTTGGCTTACCAGATGAAGAAAGAGAGGGAGGGGAAAAAGCATTCTACAAGACATAATAGCTGAGAACTTCTCCAGTCTAGACAACATAAAAGACAAAGCTTCAAGAAGCTCAGAGGATCCTAAATAGAATTAACCCAGATTTAAAAGCACCAAGACACATCATATTTAGAATGGAAAGGAATAAGGATAAAGAAAGGATCCTGAAGGCTGCAAGAGAAAAACAAAGAGTCACCTACAGAGGAAAACCCATAAGATTAGCAGCAGAGGCCCCATACCTATGGACATCTAATCTTTGACAAAGGGGCCCAGACTATTACATGGGGATAGCAGAGTCTCTTCAACAAATGGTGTTGGAAACAGTGGGTTGAAACATGGAGAAGAATGAAGCTGAATCACTGTATTTCACCGAATACAAAAGTAAATTCCAAGTGGATCAAGGACTTGGATGTTAGACCACAAACTACCAAATACTTAGAGGAAAATATTGGCAGAACTCTTTTCCGCATAAATTTTAAAGACATTTTCAATGAAATGAATCCAATTACAAAGAAGACTAAGGCAAGTATAAACCTATGGGACTACATCAAATTAAAAAGCTTCTTCACAGCAAAAGAAACCACTACCCAAACCAAGAGACCCCTCACAGAATGGGAGAAGATCTTTACATGCCATACATCAGACAAGAGGTTAATTACCAACATATATAAAGAGCTTGCCAGACTCAACGACAAGACAACAAATAACCCCATCCAAAAATGGGGGGAGGACTTGGACAGAATATTCACCACAGAAGAGATCCAAAAGGCCGAGAAACACATGAAAAAATGCTCCAAGTCTCTGATTGTCAGACAAATGCAAATAAAGACAACAATGAGATACCACTTCACTCCTGTGAAACATCAGAAAAGGTAACAGCAGCAAATGCTGGAGAGGGTGTGGGGTCAAAGGAACCCTCCTGCACTGCTGGTGGGAATGTCAGTTGGTCCAACCTCTGTGGAGAACAGTCTGGAGAACTCTCAGAAGGCTAGAAATGGACCTACCCTATGACCCTGCAATTCCTCTCCTGGGGATATATCCTAAGGAACCCAACACATCCATCCAAAAAGATCTGTGTACACATATGTTCTTGGCAGCACAATTTGTAATAGCCAAAACCTGGAAGCAACCCAGGTGTCCAACAACGATGAGTGGCTGAGCAAGTTGTGGTCTATATACACAATGGAATACTACTCAGCTGTAAAAAATGGTGACTTCACCGTTTTCAGCCGATCTTGGATGGACCTTGAAAAAATCATGTTGAGTGAAATAAGTCAGAAACAGAAGAATGAATATGGGATGATCTCACTCTCAGGCAGAAGTTGAAAAACAAGATCAGAAACGAAAACACAAGTAGAATCTGAATGGAATTGGCATATTGCACCAAAGTAAAAGACTCTGGGGTGGGTGCGTGGAGAGAATACAGGTCCATGAAGGATGATAAATGACTTAATGGGGGTTGTATTGTTAAATGGGAAATTGGGGAATGTTATACATGTACAAACTATTGTATTTACTGTTAAATGTAAAACATTAATTCCCCAATAAAGAAATAAATTTAAAAAAAAGATTAGCAGCAGATCTCCACAAAAACATTATAGGCCAGAAGAGAATGGCCAGATATATATTGAGCTCTCAGTGACAAAGGCTTTCAACCAAGACTACTGTAACCTGCTAGACTGTAATTCAGACTAGATGGAGGCACAAAAACCTTCTCTGGGAAGCAACATTTGAAGGAATCAATTATCATCAAACCTATCCTGACAGAAATTCTGAAAGGTCTCCTACAGAGAATCAGACCACCATAAATATGCCATAAATATATCAGAAGACTCTGAAAATCTAGAATAATGACATTAAAGTATTTTCAGTCTATAACTTCAATAAATCTCAATGGCCTGAATTCACCAATATTAAAATTCACAGAGTAGGAAGAGGGATCAGAAAACACAACCCAACTATATGCTGTCTGCAGGAATCCCACTAATTCAACAAGACAAACACAGACTCAACGTGAAAGGATGAAAAGCTAATGAACCACCAGAAAAGGTCATTAAGAGCTATTCTCATATCTGACAAGATAGAACATAATATAAATAAAAATTAAAAGATAGGTATGGATATTACTTATTGTTCAGAGGGTCAATGAGTCAATCATGAGGACTTAGCAATTATTAACATCTATGCACCCAATGAAGGCTATTTAAATACATGGAAGATTTACTGAAAGAGCTATAGCAATATATTAACAGCAACACAGTCACAGTAGTGGATTTCAACACCCTGCTCTCTCAGCTTGACAGATAATCTAGGCAGAAAATTAATAAAGCAATGAGGGAGCTAAATGAACAGATAGAAAATCTAGAACTATTCGACATTTTCAGAGTCATTCACTGAAGAAACTGGAATACATATTATATTCAAGTCCATATGGGTCATTCTCAAGGACAGACCATATGTTTAGCCACAGAGACAGTGTCAACAAATTCAAGAGCATTTAAATCATCCCAAGAATCTTTTAAGACCACAGTGGAATTAAATTTATACTTACCCACAAACAAAACATTAGCAAAAGTACCAAAACATATAAATTCAACAATATACTATTTAACAACCACTGGGTCAAAGAGGAAATTATGGAAGAATTCAAAATGTTTCGAGAGTTCAATGAAAATGAAGACATGAGCTATCAAAATATTTGGGACATAGCTATAGCAGTACTGAGAGGGTAGTTGATAGACACACAAACACCATTAGGAAATGTGAAAAAGCTCCAATAAAAAACTTGTTTGCACATCTTAAAGACTTGGAAGAAGAAGAACAAAGCAACCCTAAAGAAACCAGAAGGACTGAAATAACTAAAGTTAGGGCAGAAATAAATAACATTAAAGTATATATATATATATATATTAAATATATTAAATATATTAAATATATTAAATATAGACACTTTTTGTTTAAAAAATATTAATAAAATCGAAACACTGACAAGACCATAGAATAAGAGAGGTACAATTCCCACCACCAGAACTTCATGTTCCATCGACCTCCCCTTATAGTTTTCCTATTTAACAATTTGAGAGTATGGATTCAAGGTCATTGTGGGATGCAGAAGGTAGAAGATCTGGTTCTGTAATTGCTTCCCCACTGAACATGGGTGTTGACAGGTTGATTCATTCTCCCAGCTTGTCTCTCTCTTTCCCTAGTGGGGCAGAGATCTGAGGGAAGTGTGGCTCCAGGACACATTGTTGGGTTCATCTTACTTGGGAAGTCCAGTTGGCATCATGCTAGCATCTGAAACCTGGTGGCTTAAAAAAGTTAACATATAAAGTCATGCAAATTGTTGACTAATCATGAACCTAAAGGCTGGACTATTGCAGATGAAGACACATATCATTTTTACAGTCTGTAATCCCAACAAAGTGAAATACCAAGAAAAAACATAAATTAAATAAATAAATATAAATATATTTTGTATATAAGAAAAGCTTAAGACATTCAAACTATTTTCTCCTCTCACTGATTTAAAAATGATTTGGACAATATACTCTATGCTACACCTGAGGAAGATGGGTCATTATTGGGGCAGCTTGGAACGTTCCTACTTGTGACTACAGAATGTGAGCTCAGATCTACAGAGATGCAGAGGTTACCTAGGCTCCTAAGCTGAATATGGACCCCAGATCACATCAAATCGATGGGATTTAAAATCAACATTATTTATACGTGTTTCCTATACTTGGGAGCTACTCTGCTCCCTGATCCAGCTTTCTGGTCCTTCTTCCAGCCATGACATCATCTCCCCAGACAATAACTAGGATCCACTTGCATATCAGATTTCAGGCTCAGGCCAAAAAAACAAAACAAAACAAAAACTAGTATAGCCACAGGCCCTTTGGAATATAACTAAAATATGCCTACTAGCTAGCTACAAAATGAAGATCCCCCAATACTTCATCTGCACTATTCCAGCCTTGAAGTCCATGACTGGTCAATGATTTGTTTGGCTTTGTATGTTAACTCTCTTTTCAACCACCAAGTTCCCAATGCTAGCATGATGCCGATCAGACTTCCCTGGACAGACCACTCCACCAATGTGTCCTGGAGTTCCGCTTCCCCAGAGCCCTTCTTCACTAGGGAAAGAGAGGGACAGACTGGGAGTATGGATTGGCCTGTCAACACCCATGTTCAGTGGGGAAGCAATGATGGAAGCCAAACCTTCCACCTTCTGCATCCTACAATGACCTTGGGTCCATACTCCCAGAGGGTTAAAGAATAGAAAAGCTATCATGGGAGGGGATAGGATACAGAGTTCTGGTGGTGAGAATTGTGTGGAGTTGTATCCCTCTTATGCTATGGTTAATCAATGTTTCCTTTTTATAAGTAAAAAAAATTAAAAAAAGAAAGAAAAACAAAAAAATCTCTTAAATAACAAGAATCTCTCAGTTTCTTGAACATTCTGCTTAACTGAAGTTTAATTGAATATAGGACTATTTCTGGCAATATTTTTTCCAGACAATAAAAATAACTTTATTCTTAGAAAAACAAAGAATTTGTCTTTGAACTGATATATTTGGGTAGATGGGACTTCAGGTTAACAAGTTACCCTTCAGTGGCTAAGAAAATAAACAAAGCTATTTACTATAAAAAATAGTTCTATAGATTAATAGGAGTATATATTAACACCTTTCCCACTATCAAATATCTGTATTCTTACCCACATCCCCCTATAGTGGAGATGAAAAGTCTACCCTTCTCTCCTTCCAGAGTTTTTCTTTTTTTTTTTTTTTTACTTTAGTGCAATATTTGGCAAATGCTAGAAGAAGAAGTGCAATATTCCAAACTCAGTCAAATTCTGTTTTGCATTTCTCTTTCTGTTCTTCATTCTCAACCTCTGTTTATGAGTGGGATCATCCTGTACTCCTCTTCATTTTCCTCAGTTACTTAGCAGTTCCTTCCAGCTCCATCCAAGATGGGTCAGCAAAGGTGAATTCATTTTTCTTAATATCTGTGTGGTATCCCATTGTTTCAATATACCAAGACTTTCTCAGCCACTCACCTGTTGTTGGGCACCTGCATTATTCCAGGTTTTGGCTATTATAAATTCTGCTGCTATGAACATAGATGTACAAATATCTTTTTAGATTAGTGTGCTTGACTCCTTAGATATATTCCTATGAGAGTAATTACTGGATCATAGGGAAGGTCCATTTTAAGCCTTGTGAGGGTTCAACAGACTGCTCTCACAGGGGTTGGACCAATTGACATTCCCACCAGCAGTGCAGAACTGTTCCTTTGTCTCCAACCCCCCCCAGCATTTATTGCTTCTTTTGTTTCTGATGTATGACATTCTCACAGGGGTGAGGTGGTATCTCGTTGTCTTTATTTGCATTTCTCTGACTTGGAGCAATTTTTCATATGTCTGTTATCTCTTCCATAGTTAATATTCTGTTCCTATCCTCTCCCAACTTTTGATTTGGGTCATTTGATATATTTTTTGCTAAGTTTGATGAGCTCTTTATATATTTTGTTTATTAGCCTCTTGTCTGATGTATGACATGTGAAGATCTTCTTCTTACATTCTGTGAGGAGTCTCTTTGTTTGGGTAACGGTTTCTTTTTTTAAAAAAATGTTTAATTATTCCCTTTTGTTGCCCTTGTTGTAGTTATTGTTGTTATTTATGTCGTCATTGTTGGATAGGACAGAAAGAAATGGAGAGAAGAGGGGAAGACAGAGAGGGGGAGAGACAGACAGACACCTGCAGACCTGCTTCGCCACCTGTGAAGCGACTCCCCTGCAGGTGGGGAGCCAAGGGCTCAAACCGGGATCCTTATGCTGGTCCTTGTGCTTGGCGCCACCTGTGCTTAACAGTTTATTTTGTTGCACTTATGCCTTTAAATTTGTTGTAGTTTCACTGGTTTATTTTTCTTTTAGTCTTCTTTGTAATTAGATTTCTATAATTGAAGATACCTTTACAATTTATACAGAAAAGTGTTCCTGTAATTATTTGATAGTTTCTGCTTTAACATCCAAGTCTTTGATTCACTTGGAATTTATTTTTGTGTATGGTGAAGAGACCCTCTTTTTTTCCATTTAATATTTTGGGTTCCCTTGTCTATACCTTCCAATGGAGGGGATGACATAAGGAACTCTGTAGGTGGGAATTGTGTGGATTGTACTCTTATTCTACAGTTTTGTCAACCATTTTTAAATCAATAATACTAAAAAATAAAGTTGGAAAATAAGAAAGCACAAAGCAGAACTTTGACTGGGTTTGGGGTATACACCAAAGTAAAAGACTCTGGGATGGGTGGAGGTTTCAGGTCCTGGAACATAATGGCAGAGGAAGACCTAGAGGGAGTTGAATTGTTATGTGGAACACAGAACTATTACACAGGTACAAACTACTGTATTTTACTGTTGATGGTCAACCATTAATTCCCCCAATAAAGAAACAAAAAATCTGCATATTCCAGTTTCTTTGGGTGTATAACTCTGAAAATGTCCAGAAGATCTAGTATATTTATCTCTTAAACTAAGTCTCTTTTTTCTTTATTGATTTTCTGCCTAAATGATCTAAGACGGAGAGAGGGGTGTTAAAGTCTCCTAATATTACCATTCTACTATTGATGTATTTTTGTAGCTCTTTCAGTAAGTGTTTAACATATTTTGATGGGACCTCGTTGGGTGAATATATGTTAATAATTGTTATGTCCTCTTGGTTGACTGATCCTCTGAGCACTAATTGCATAGTTTCATTACATTTCAGTCCATGCTTATCTTTTATTACTTTTTTATTTTAAAATCTACTGTGCCAGAAAAAAGAATAACTGTTTCTGCCTTTTTTGTGGTCCATTAACTTATATATAGTTTTCCATCCTTTCACTTTAAGTCTGTGTTTATCTTGTTGAGTTAGATGGGATTTTTGCAGACATCATATGTCTGGGTTGCATTTTCTGATCCCTCTTCCTACTCTGTGCCTTTTAATAGGTGAATTCAGGGCTGTTGACATTTACTGATATTATGTATTTAATGCATTTCAATGCCATTATTCACTACTTTTTTGTGTTCTGATATATGGCAGTTTTTTTGGGTGATGTTATTGTTTATAGGAGATCTTTCAGAACCTCTTTCAGTGTATCCCTGATGATAGTTGCCTCATTTAAATGTTGCTTGTCTGAGAAGGTTTTTATGCCTCTATGTAGTCTGAATGACAGTGTAGCAGGATATACTATTTTTGGTTGAAAGCCTTTTTCATTGAGTGCTCATTTTATATCATCCCATTCTCTTCTGGCTTTTAGAGTTCGTGTGGAGAATTCTGCTGATAATCTTATGAGTTTTCCTCTTTATGTATCTTTTTGTTTTTTTCTCTTGCAGCCTTAAGGATAATTTATTTATCTTTGCTTCTTTCCATTCTAACTATAATGTGTCTTAATATCTTCAAGTTTGTGTTGATTCTGTTTGGAACTCTCTGGACCTTCTGAATCTTGATGTCCTTTCTGTTGTTTAGGGTGGGGAAATTTTCTCCCATTATTTCCTTTAGGATGCTTTCTTCCCCTCCCTCTCTTTCTTCCTCTGGTAGGCTAATAATGCATCTGTTGCTTTGTCTAAAACTGTCTCATTTGTATCTATTGTTGTTTACAGTCTATTTTTTAAGTCATTTTACTTATTAGTTAGTTTTATTTATCCTTGGTCTGGCTAATACTGTTTTTTGTTTCTGTTATTCAGCTCTCCATACCCTCACCTTCATTTTTCTGTTCAGGTATTTTTTTTTTTACCTTGTTTAGTTACAGTATTAGCTTATTCTGCTAGCTGTCTTTTTAGTTAAGCTATTTCAGCTTTCAGTTTTCTAATTATTTCGAGATAGCTCATGTTTTCTTTCAAAGTCTCTTTGGTTGTTCTCCTATTTCTGATTATTTTCCTTAAAAGTGTTTTCCGTTAAATTTTTTCTCACTCCTGTGATTAACACATAGATTAATATTTAGATACTTTTCTTGTTCTTTCTTGATTCTGGCTGGTTGGAATTTTTTTTCTGGGCTCCTGTCCTGATTCATTGCTGTAGTAGATTTTTTTTAACTTAGCCACTTTTTAGTGTGTGCTTTGTGGCTTGTGTCATGGCTATTGCTGTTTAGTTATAGTATAGTGTGACCTCTAGTCTGTTGGCTCCCAGAATATTGAAGCAAATTACCTTACAGTCTGATTCAGGAGTTTCTGGGGCTGTTGTTCTAATGTCTACCACTGTCACTGCCTTTGGAAGATGAGATAAAATGTTTTTTTTTTTTTTTTAGTTGCAAGAAAGTTTTATTTTTAATTTTTAATTTTTATTTTTTTCTCATTTTTATTTTTTTAAATTTATTTAAGAAAGGAGACATTAACAAAATAATAGGATGGGGGGGTACAACTCCATACAATTCCCGCCACCCAATCTCCATATCCCATCCCTTCCCCAATAGTTTTCCCATTCTCTGTCTCTCTGGGAGCATGGACCCAGGGTCCTTGTGGGTTGCAGAAAGTGGAAGGTCTGGTTTCTGTAATTGCTTCCCTGCTGAACATGGGTGTTGACTGGTCGATCCATATTCCCAGTCTGCCTCTCTCTTTCCCTAGTAGGGTGAGTTTCTGGGGAAGCGGAGCTCCAGGACTCATTGGTGGGGTCTTCAGTCCAGGGAAGGCTGGCTCACATCCTGATGACATCTGGATGGTACCTGAGTGATGAAGCTGAAGGGTTGTCATTCCACACCTGAAGTCTCTGGACACAGTCTGAAGTGAAGCATGCTGGGGTGGCACTCGTTGCGTTGATCAGGTTGCAATGAACAGATGCAATATCATTTGGTAAGAATTAGGAGAACAAAGGAGAAACTGGGCCCCACCCTAGTGTCCCAGGACTGGGGCAAGTTTAGACTCTATAGTGGAAATGTGAGGTTCCTGCTGTCTTAGGGTTCAAGAAGACAATGGATAGTTAATTACATTATTTGGTAATTGGGTTAACTTTGTTTAACTAAGTAGACATAGTACATTTTATTTGGAATGATTATGTGTTACAGTTATATTAAAATACTACTTTCTTCTTATCAACAGCACTAGATATATAAATAAACTATCAAATGGTAATAAGTACATATCTCTCCAAATACAGGAAATGATTTTTAAAGTCATTTTATTGGAGAAATAATGGTTTATAGGAACTATAGCTGACACATGAGTGACACCTCTCTTCTCCTTGTTGTAGGTGACAGCACATCATCCCCACTTTGGACCCAAATCTTTCCCCACCATTGTCCAGATGCCTTCTCCTCCCCAATACCACAGCCCACAGAGTCTTTTACTTTGCTGCAACACACAAGGTTTCATCCTGTGTTTTCCCTTTCTTTTTTTTTTTTAGATTAGATTTTTTATTTAAGAAAGGATTAATGAACAAAAACATAAGGTAGGAGGGGTACAACTCCACACAATTCCCACCACCCAATCTCCATAACCCACCAACCCACCCCCTCCCATGATAGCTCTCCCATTCTCTAGCCCTCTGGGAGCATGGACCCAGGGTCATTGAGGGTTGCAGAAGGTAGAAGGTCTGGCTTCTGTAATTGCTTCCCCGCTGAACATGGGTGTTGACTGGTCGGTCCATACTCCCAGTCTGCCTCTCTTTTTCTCTAGTAAGGTGTGTCTCTGGGGAAGCTGAGCTCCAGGACACATTGGTGGGGTCTTCAATCCAGGGAAGCCTGGCCAGCATCCTGGTGGCATCTGGAACCTGGTGATTGAAAAGAGAGTTAACATACGAAGCCAAACAATTTGTTGAGCAATCATGGATCCCAAGCTTGGAATAGTGGAGAGGAAGTGTTAGGGAGGTACTCACTGCAAACTCTAGTGTACTTCTGCTTTCAGGTATATATTTTGCAGTAGTTTATGGATACGTGTGAAGATAAGCTCTCTCTCACAGAAACTGGTGTATATCTAGGATATGGGACTTTGTTAGAAAGTGAACTACCTGAGATGAAATTAGAGTGTACTATAAAAGGAAAGGTCTCACCCGAGTAATGAAGCTGAAGGGTTGTCATTCCACACGTGAAGTCTCTGGACAAAGTCTGAAGTGAAGCATGTTGAGGTGGCAATCGTTGCGTTGGTTAGGTTGTGATCAGCGGATGCAATATTATTTGGTTTGGATTGGGAGATGCATACGGGAAAGTGGGCCCTATCCAAGGGTTCCAGGACTGGGGGAAGTAGGGGCTCTATAGTGGAGATGTGAGGTTCCTGCTGTCTTAGGGTTCAAAAAGACAATCAATAGTTAATGTTATCATCACATTATTTGTTAATTGGGTTAACTTTGAAAAGTCCTTTTGTTATGGTTTGCTGTACAGTATCCAGTATTTTTTTTTCTCTGAAATCCAGGTGTATTTGCAGGTGATCACCCTACAACAAGCGGGTCACGGGTGCCAAGACACCAGGATACACATCAGTGATTATGAAGGCACTCTCGGGGCTGGGGAGGGGGCACGGCGTGTCCTTGGTGGGTGGCTCCTGGTGGAGGTGACTCCTAGGGGCCAGGTCTCCTTGTGGGGCAGCTGCCGCTAGTCCTCCGCCGTGTAGATGCGATACATCAGGGCCACGGCCAGCGCCGAGCCGGCATGGATCACCCAGTTGGTCCACCAGCTGGAATTTGAGTCCAGCGTCGTGATCAGAGTTTCCGAAGGCTTGGCGATCTTTGACCTGTCGTCGGGGTGAAGCTCCCCGATGATGTAGGTCTTGGACAGCTCTCTGGCATCTGTGGAGTGGCCCACATCCTCAAAGTTCTCGGTGGCATCACCTCCAGCTTGCTCCCGCAGGACTTCTTCCCCACCAGGATGCTCCTCCAGGAACTTGGTGAGGTCGTACACCTGGTGGTGCAGGATGAGCCAGGTGCTTTTGCTGTGGTTGTGCTTCTGCATCTCCTCCAGGGTGTAGTACTTGACAGCCTCGTCCGCCATGGTGGAAGGCAGCGGCTGGCTAGCGGAGCGGGAGCAGCCGGACGACTCGGGTGGCGACCCGGGACATTCCCCACCGCTCCGCCCGGGCTGGACTCCCCTTACTCGAGATAAAATGTTTTTTGTGTTCAAATTGAAGTAGGGGCTATCTGACTGAAATACCAAAAAAATAAAAAAGACAAACTTCAGTGAATACAATAATAACAACAAAAATTAATCCACCAGAGAAAAGAAAAATAAATAAGACTAAAGAAAAAAAGAAAACCAAACCAACCAAACAAAAAACACTGCAAAACCAAACCAAAGTCCTCCCACAAAAGAGAAAATAATAACCACCAGCCAATACAACAACTACAACAAAAGCATAAACAAATACAGATCATACCAGAGGGAAGGAAGAAAAAAAGAAAAAAAATTAGCAAAAACACACCAAACAAAACTCCTATCACAAATGAAATCACAAAAGTCCTCAACAAATACAACAACAACAAAGCAAAGATTGATTAAACCAGAGATAAGAAAAAAAGAAAGATAAGACAAAAGAACCAAACCAAACCAAACTCCTCTAACAAAAGGGAGCCAAAGCAACCACCAATAAATATAGCAACTACTATAAAAGCAAAAGTAAATATTAATCAAAAGAGAGAGAAGAAGGAAAAAGGGGGGGAGGCAAAACCACACCCGAACTCCTTCCACATGCAAAGCCACAAAGAAACTTTAGAAAATACAACAAAAGCAGACTGAACAAAATAGAGAGAATAAAAAAGTCCAAACCAAAGTCCTTCCCACAAACAACTGCACCCCACAACCCTAAACTAGGCTTGTAACTATTTGTAGATCATTCTTCAGTAAGTGGGTTTAGATGACTCCACACTGAACTCTGACAAAAGTTTGTCCTTGAAATTTTGCTTGGTGAGTTTAACTCCTCCTGGGGACTTCTTTTTCTCTAGTGGCTTCTCTTTCCCTAAGTAAGCCACTTCTGGCCCTGGGGTATTGGCTTTGGGGGTGTAGAGGAAAAACCCACTGCTCCTTCATCTTTTTTAGCTCCCTTTTACCAATTTATATATGAGTTATAATGTTATACTGTGGTTCCTCTTTGTCCCTTCCTCTATAGTTTTTCTCTTATTTTCTCTTGGCCTGGAAATCCTGCTTTCACTTGGAATTCCCAGGTTTAAAGAGGGGTGTGTGTGTGTGTGTGTGTGTGTGTGTGTAGAGTTGGTCAGGTATTGTTCTCAAGCCACCATCTTGACTCCACCCTTTGTGGTACTTCATTACCCTCCTGTCTTGCCCTTCTATGCCCTTTCCCAGACTATTTTAGGTATCCTGTGTTCTGTGATTAGTATGCATTTTAAAGAATTTTACTGAGATGGAATAATATAGTATGTACTCATGTTGAGGGGACATCTGACCTCTCTCATTCAGTATAATTCTTTTGAGATATATTTGTGTTGTAACATGTATAAATAGTTCATTGATTTTAAAGTTTCTGACAAGTATTCCATTGTGTAAATATGCTAAGTTTATTTCATTGCATGAATTGTTGCAATTTATTTACCCATTATTATGTTGATGCATACTTGTGTTGTTTCTAGCTTTTGACCATTATAAATAAAGCTTCTAGAAGTATTGATACAGTAGGTTTTGTATGAGCGTATACTTTCTTTCCTCTTGAGTAAATGTAAATACATGTAGAATGGCTAAATCATGTGTTTTAGCTTTTTAAGAAACTCTAAACTGTTTTTCAAAACATTTATTCTATTTTATATTCTACAATCATCATATGTGAAATTCACTCCAAAGTTGGTATTATCATAAATATTTGCTATTGTCTTTTAAATTTTGTCAGAGGTACTGGTGATAAAATTCATGCATGGCTTCTAATACTGAGCCATATGCCTTACTAAATTTTTATTTATTTTTTCTGAGAGAATGAGTTAGGGTTAGAGAGGGAGAAAAAGTACAAGAGAAGGAAAAAGAGGAGGAAGAGAAGAGAAAAAGTAGGATAACGAGGAGAAGGAGGAAGAGGAGGAAGAAGTTGCAACAGAGAGATCAGGACACCATGCCATCATATTCAGTGCCAGACACACATGCTTGCAAAGAATGTGTTTCTCTGCTGCGTAATCTCCCAGATTCCCTTTTAATTTTAAATATAGTAGTAGACGTGTAGTGGGATGTTGAAATTTTAATTTGTATTTCCTTTATGGCTTGCCATACTCAGTATCTTTTTATGCCCTTATTTGAAATTTATCTTTTTTTTTTTTTGGTAAAGTATCTGTTTAAATGTTTTATTATTTATTCTGTTTTTACAATTGGGCCATTTATTTTCTTTTGATATATTTATTATAGATTATACATTTATTTTTCTTTGTATATTCTGATATAAGGTCTTTTATGAGATATATAGTTTGCAAGTATTTTTTCTCAGTCTGTAGCTTGCGTTTTTTATTTTATTAGTAGTAAATATGTTTTTTAGTGTTTTTTTAAAAATATGATAGGATTTTTAAAATTATCTTTATTTATTTATTGGATAAAGACAGCCAGAAATCAAGAGAGGGTAGGGGGAAATAGAAAGGGAGACAAACAGAAAAATACACAAAGCACTGTTTCACCACTTGCAAAGCTTTCCCTCTGTTAGTTGGGACTGGGTGCTTGAACTTGGGTCCTTGCACATTGTAACATGTGCACTCAACCAGATGTGCCACCACTTAGCCCCAGCAGTAAATATCTTTTAAATAAGTCAATTTTTAATGAAATTTAGCCTAATTATTTGTTATTTTAGGAGTTTTGCTTTTGGTGTCAATTAAAATAGCTTTTTTTACTCTATGTTCACAAATCTTTTCTATTAAAAGTAATATATATTCAGTGCTGTTCATTCAGAACTGTAATTCATTTTGAGTTAATTTTTACACATGAAACAAATTCCATGCCTATGAATGAAAGTGAATTTTTTTTATTGTCACCAGGGTTATTTCTGGGGCTTGGTGCCAACAATATGAACCTGCCACTCCTAATGGTCATTTTTCCCATTTTTAAAAATATCCTGCTTATATTTGATAAAACAGAAAGAAAGTGAGAGATTAGGGTGAGATAAAGAGTGAGAGAGGAAGAGAGACACCCATGCTTCACTCATTGTGAAGAATTCTCCCTGCAGATGGAGAGTGGGGTCTTGAACCCAGGAATTTGTACATGGTAATATATGTGCTTAGCCTGGTATGCCGTTGCCTGGCCCCTTCACAGTATATTTTTTCATGTGCATAACCAATTATTCCAGCACCCTTTGTTGAAAATTTCTTCCTCCACAGAATTGTCTTTGTACCTTTGTTAAAGAAGGCAGGACCATTAGAAAAAATTGGGTCAATATATATTAATATAGATAGATAGTCATAAAAGTAATAGTCAACTTTCATCTGTGACCTTGGGAGAACTGCTGAAATTTCTAATGGAGAGGATGGGGACACAGAACTCTTGTTGTGTTAATGGTGTGAAATTATACCCCTATTACCCTATAATTTTGTAAATCAATATTGAATTACTAGTAAAAAATAGTAACAGTCATTCATAATGTGTGAATCTATTTTTGGACTCACTCCATTTATTAATTTCAGGTTATTGATATCAGTACATACACTGTCTTGATTTTATAGTTTTTAATAAATCTTGTAGTTAACAAGTTATTTTTCAAAGTGATCTTGGAAATCATAGATCCACTATGTGCATCTCCACATGAATTTTGTAATAATTTTTTTTTCAATTTATAATAAATAAGTGCCATTTGGCATAGGTTAACATTAAATATATAGATCCATTTGGAGGGGAACTGTCATCTGAACTCTAATATACCCAATGATCTAAGAATGCAGTATTTTTTTCATTTGTTTAGACTTTTAGTTTCTCATGATAATTATTTACAGTTTCTAATGTGCACATATTTCACCATTTCCATCAGAATTATCACTAGAGCTTTTATGGTTATGTTATTGTTTCTCTGATTTAAATTTCTGATTGCTTGTTTCCACTATGGAAAAGTAAATTGGCTTTTGTATATTGATCTTGTGTCTTGCAGCCTTGCTAAGCTCACAATTTATCTGTAGACTCTGTAGTGATGCCACCATTTTCATTCCTGATATTGGTAATTGATGTCTTTTCTCTTTTATTTTGATCACTTTGGCTAGATGTTTACTGATCTTACTGACCTACTCAGACACTAACTGGTTTCATTGATTTTCTCTCTCTTTGTTTTCAATATCAAGTCCAGTTCTTATTCTAATTATTTTGTCTCTTCTACTTTGGGTTTAGTTTCTTTTTCTTTTTCTAGTTTCTAACTGATGCCTTTACTTTGGGCTTAACTTAGAATTAATTATCCTCCATGCTGTGACAAGAATTTGATGTGTATTCCTCCTATGACCCTGTGAATTATGAGATTTTTCCAAAACAACTTGTGTTAATATGCCCATATATGGTGCGAATAAATGGTCTGTTCCCTCTAATTCTTGGATGAGCATCTATACAAACTTGAGCACATAAACATGCTGACCAGGACTCAACTGCATACTGAAGAAACCATCTATAGTTTCCCAATATTTTCCTCTCTTCTCTGGTACTATGTAAATTCTTGCTGCCTTGGTCTCCTAAAACTCTCAACAAAGCCTTCTCAGCTCATAAGATCACACTGTGATCTGTATGGCCTAGAAATTCTAGGCAGTCACTCAAATTTCATCTCTCAGGGTTTACTGCTTTTAATGAAGAGCAATGCTTTATGTTCAGGGTCTATAACATTTTGTAACAGTCCTCTTAAAATCTGAACAGAAAGTGACTCAGGATGGAGCTGTGGTACAACCAGGAAAGGGCACAAATTAACTCAGCCGAATACCTGGGTTCAAGCCTTTAGTCTTCACCTGCAGGATGGAAGCTTCACAAGTGGTGGATTAGACTGTAGGTGTCTGTCTCTCTCCCTCTCTGTTTATGTCTTTAACATAATTTTAAAAATTAAAAAATAAATAGACATTTATATAAAATAAATAGGGGCGTGGCACACCCAATTAAACACACATAGGTACTAAGTGCAAGGACCTGTGCAATGATCTGTGTTCAAACTTGCAGGGGGAGATGCTTCACGGGGGAGTAAAGCAAGTCTGCAAGTGTCTATCTTTCTGGTCTTTCTATTTTTCCTTTCTCCTCTCAATTTTTCTCTGTCCTATCAATGAAATGGAAAAAATGGCCACCAAGAGCTATGGATTCATAGTGCTGGCACCAAGCCCCATCAACAACCCTGGAGGCAATGGATGAATAAATGCATGAATGAATAAATGAATAAATAAATAAGAGGGCTGGCAGTGGCACACCCAACTAAGCATACACATTCCCATGTTTGAGGATCTGTGTTTGAGATCCCAGTCCTCACCTGCATAGGGGAAGATGTCTTTCTCTTTCCCTCTCTACCCAACCCCCCCTCCGATTTCTACTGTCAAATAAAAAAAAGAAAGAAAGTGAACTACCTGAGATGAAATTAGAGTGTACTATAAAAGGAAAGGTCTCACCCGAGTAATGAAGCTGAAGGGTTGTCATTCCACACGTGAAGTCTCTGGACAAAGTCTGTGGTGAAGCATGTTGAGGTGGCAATCGTTGCGTTGGTTAGGTTGTGATCGGCGGATGCAATATTATTTGGTTTGGATTGGGAGATGCATACGGGAAAGTGGGCCCTATCCAAGGGTTCCAGGACTGGGGGAAGTAGGGGCTCTATAGTGGAGATGTGAGGTTCCTGCTGTCTTAGGGTTCAAAAAGACAGTCGATAGTTAATGTTATCACATTATTTGTTAATTGGGTTAACTTTGAAAAGTCCTTTTATTAAGGTTTGCTGTACAGTATCCAGTATCTTGTATATAGCTGTGCTATTGGATGCTTCTAATCTACTTGGTCTAGGTTTTTGAGAGAGTTCACATATCAAATACACAGCCTATATATTAAAAAGATTCAGTTTGTGTTTTGAGAAACTTTGATACATACAATTGATTTTCCCCCTCTCATATTAATTAACTACTGATTTATATGTCTACATTTTGCTAAGAGTGTACATAAACACCATTCCCACCACCAAAGGACTGTGACCCATCCCTCCCGCCCACTCCCACCCCCCACTGGCCCAGGAAGCTGCATGTCTACCCCTCACCACTGGGTTTTTACTTTGGTGCCCTACTCACAATTTGATCAGGTCCTGCTTTTAGTTTCCTTTTCAGATCTTCTTAGTCAACTTCTGTTGATGAGTGGGATCATCCCATACCTAGATATACACCAGTTTCTGTGAGAGAGAGCTTATGTTCACACGTATCCATAAACTACTGCAAAATATATACCTGAAAGCAGAAGTACACTAGAGTTTGCAGTGCGTACCTCCCTAACACTTCCTCTCCACTATTCCAATCTTGGGATCCATGATTGCTCAACAAATTGTTTGGCTTCGTATGTTAACTCTCTTTTCAATCACCAGGTTCCAGATGCCACCAGGATGCTGGCCAGGCTTCCCTGGATTGAAGACCCCACCAATGTGTCCTGGAGCTCAGCTTCCCCAGAGACACACCTTACTAGAGAAAGAGAGAGGCAGACTGGGAGTATGGACCGACCAGTCAACGCCCATGTTCAGCGGGGAAGCAATTACAGAAGCCAGACCTTCTACCTTCTGCAACCCTCAACAACCCTGTGTCCATGCTCCCAGAGGGCTAGAGAATGGGAGAGCTATCATGGGAGGGGGTGGGTTGGTGGATTATGGAGATTGGGTGGTGGGAATTGTGTGGAGTTGTACCCCTCCTACCTTATGTTTTTGTTCATTAATCCTTTCTTAAATAAAAAATTAAAAAAAGAAAGGAATAAAAATAAAAATGGCCACCAGGAGTGGTGGATCTGTCCTGTAGACACTGAACCCCACTACTAATGCTTGTAGCAATAAAATAAAGCTAACAAACAAACAAAAAATAGTGACTTTCTGAGTTCTGAGCCTGCAGTCATTGAACTAGAATCTCAACAAAGGCTCTCCAGTTTTCTGACTCTACAATTCCCCCTCACCCTAGGTCCTGAGACTTGTCAGATTACATCATCAGGGGAGCCACTTTCTTATAAGTTTCTTTCTAGCCACATACATACCCATCCACATGCCTTATGGTTTTGTTTCTCTGGAGAACCATGATTATGAATGCAAACTTATGTTGCAGGCAGGAGGGCAAACCACTCCTATTGTTTCATATAGGTAACATGAGGAAGCACTGCATATCATTACTCATGGATACAAAGCCTCGACATAGTGTAGGCACTCCTCTCCCCACCACACACACACACACACACATTTTTTTTTTTTTTTTTGCCTCCAGCGTTATCGCTGGGGCTTGTTGCCTGCACTAGGAATCCACTGCTCCTGGTGGTCATTTTTCCCCCTCATTTTGCTGGATAGGACAGAGAGAAATTGAGAGGGGAGGGAGAAATAGAGGAGAGGAGAGGAGAGACAGAGACATCTGAATACCTGCTTCACCATTTGTGAAGTCTTCCCCCTACACATGGGGAGCTAGGGGTTTGAACCCAGATTCTTGCATGGGTCCTTGGGTCCCTTAACCCACTCTTTGATTTGACAAAGTTTGGAATTTTGTAGCTGGTTTTCCTTGCAAAGAAAGTCAAGGGAACCTGACTGGCACTTGGATGCTGAATGTTAGCTAGCACCTGCTGGACAGGGTTTTTCTTCCATGGGAGGCTCGGCTGTGAGCAGTGGACTTGCTATGGTCCTGATGCTTCAGAATGCAAGCCAGATGGTATACAATTTGCTCCTAATTTTCCAGTCTTCCTCTTGTTGGGTCAAATGGATATCTGGCAGCCAGGGTGCTGGACGTGGAGAAGTTGGGGTGTGCCTGGCATGCTTCCTGCTCCCCTCTGTCTTGTTAGAGTGGTGGCTTCAGCCCCCATCCATGCACTACAGGCTCCATAAAGCAGGCTTGATTACACAGTTATGTTAGCTTGCTGACACGGAGAGACAGCCGACCCTGGGATTAACCAGCCCTGCATGGGGCTCCAAGGGGTACAACGACTGTTCTGAGGGACATTTGGTGGCACATCTGCCTTGGGTATTACACTGACAAAAGCCATTTCTGGTCCTGAGAGAGGTTTCCATCCTGCACTTAAGAATTTTTATGGGTTTGTGGTGACATTTCCATTTTAATTTGTTAATTATTATTGGTGAAATTGAGAGGCGACTCCAGATTTATTGCATTTCACAGTCTGTTGTGTACTGTATACAGCTGTGAATCTTAACAGCCAAGAGAGAAACTTGCTCAGCACAGCCTACATTAACACTCTGGGTACTGGGGGGAACAGAGCTTCCAGGGACAGCTTTGTCCTGCAGTGTGGTCCTACCTGGCCATCAAGGAGGGATGTTAGCTACACCTTCACCTTCACCGGCTAGATTTATATGTAGTTTGTCCTTTCCTGAACTTCGCTGTTCCAAAACATTTTTTTTTTTAGAAAGAAAAAGAGAAAGATACCATAGCACTAGAGCGTGGGTGTGTGTGTGTTTGGACTGGATCCCAATCTGCATACTTGGCAAAGCAGGTGCACCACTGAGGTGAGCTATCTTGTAGCCCCCCTTTTATGTCATTGCCAGGCCTCACTGCAGGTCAAACTAATGTTTTCAAAAAGAAAGAGTGAGAGAGAGAGAGACTACAGCACCAAGAATCCTCCCTCCACCTTCCAGCCATGCCCTAGTACTCCCATATGGTGTTCTGTGGGCTCAAATCTGGGTCATGCACATGGCAGGGCATGCACCCTACCCAGGTGAGCTATCTTGATGTCCAGTGTCTCATCCTTATCCTTGAAGATTTCTTAGATACTCAGTGCAGGTGTCCTGATTCTGTTTCTTTCAGATCCCCCACCCCCACCCCCTGGTCAATCACCCATGATCTGATTTTCTTCCATCCCTTCCAGGCAACCCTGGCTGCCAAGAGGCTCAGTTCAAACAATGGGTTGAACATGGTTCTCCTTGGACATGATTTTACCTGGACATGGCTCTCCTAGGGCACAGCTCTCTAATAAAGCAGTCCAAGAACAGGAGTGGAGGAGAGGTCTCCAGATACTCTGATGCACAGAATCTCTCAGGATTTCTCTGGAGTTAGATTTCTCAGGATTAGTGTGTGCTGCACACATAACTCATAGAGACACACCTTCTCTCATACATTATGACTTACGGCTCCCTTACCTTTTAAATATTTCTCTTCATATAGTCATATTTATTTTTAGCTTTTGCACACTACCATTCTCCCCAATCTATACATTCTTACACTGCTCTACCATTTCTTTTCACATGTACTGACCCTGCCCGTACACTGTTAACTCTTAAACACAGGGAGGTGGGCAGAGCCTCCTTAATCCTTCAGTCTGTTAGCAAGGGCTGGAAAATAGGATATGTGCATGCTTTGATAATTAAGATTTTGGTTCATATGTTCAACCACAACATTTATAACTCCAGCATACTGGAAATAAATGACCTACCAGGGGAAATAGCTTTGATAAATTATAGTGCTTTGCAGAAACATAATGGTGATTAAAAGTTAGATTTATGAATCCATAATAATACCGGGGAACTGTTTAAGCCTTACTGCAAAGTGCAAAGGCAGGATTAAAACACAGATGACCTCTGATTCTTAACTATGAAAATATATTACTATTAGTTTGTGATTCATTTGAACTTGTTGCAAAATGATTCATGACAAGCTGTGCACGTATTCATGTAGTTACATACATCTAAGAAAAAAACACACTAAGTAAACTGTTCTTTCCTGTACCAAGTGGCACTGGGGAAAAGGCTGTGCCACTCTTTTTGGGTGGGGTCTTCAGAATCCCCAGCAATGACCTGGATTGGGTCCCTGCACAGCCTTCTCACTTGTGCTCAGACACCTAGCTGCTGGAGATAAGAGGTGAAAATGCCAGGTGTCTGAAGCCTTAGACCCAGACACTGAGTCTGTGCTGAACTACTTGGAAGCTCTCTTACTGCTTTGCATGTCTTTCACTCCAAAGAAACTCAGTGCTTTACTCATGAAGCTTCTAGTCCTTACTGGTGCAGCCCCTTGCTACAACCTACACCTGGGGGCAGGGACAACACCTTTAGGTATATCTAGAGCTCCTCAATACACCCCTCCCTTACAGGTAACTGTCTTTCCTAGAGTTCCTCCAAACCCTTTAAATAAGAATTCAGTTCTAGGCACCCAAAGTAGTGTGGCAGGTGTTTTGCATTTTTCCTGCTCTGTGGAGCATGACTCTTTAGTGGACATAAGAGATCAGAATTGAAGTTATCCTGAGGACCTGTGACAACTCTGAGGGGGTCTTTCTACCCTGCTGGGGGCAACAGTGAACACCTGTGACTGGATGTCTTCGGCACCATCATGTAAAGGCAGCAGATAGACTGCTCTGAGATTTGCACCTATATCTGAGACCCAGGGCACATCTGCCACACTGCCTTGGCCAGATCAACCAATATAGGCTGACCCTCCCTCCTGAGAGCTGGGGAGAGGAGGCTGTGATGGATAGGGGCAATCCCTGGGCAGCAGCCTGCTGATGGATTGAGAACTAATGGGATTGCAATCCACAGGAGTCCAGGCGGTGGGAAGGAATAATTGGAGAAATGAAAGCAAAGAAATGAGTGGGGGTTGGGGGAGGCCTGGCTGTCAGGAGAAGGAACCCAGTACCATTGTAAGCCCTCTCTGCTCTACCTTCAGAGTGGAGGGAGAATCTACATGCCTCTCACATTTCCCTGCTGCCCTAGACACATCACCCACCTGGGCTATCGTGGGCTTCCAAACTGTCTTGTTACTGCTTATTCTTATAGTCAAAAGGGACCTTTAAAACCACCCAAATCAGGAGTCAGGAGATAGCATAATTGTTAAGCAAAAGATTCTCATGCCAGAAGCTATAAGGTCCCAGGTTCAATCTCTGGAGCCATCATAAACTGAGCTGTACTTTGGTAAAAAGAAAATATGGTCCTTCTATTCACTGGCAAATAGCTTACTTGGGTAGTGAGTGTTTTGCTTTGCCATGTGTGTGACCCAGGTTTCAAACCAGCCACCCACAATGAAGGAAGACTTGATGCCGTGGTTTATTTACCTCTCTTTGCTTCCCTGACTTGATCTTATTTTTATCTGAAAAAGACAGGCCAGAGTGGTGAAGCTACTATGATTACAAAATAACTAATTCACTAACTAGCTAAATACCCAAGTCAGATCATATTTCACCTGCTCCCCAAACCCTATTAATGGTTTCTTTTAGTCAATGACTAAAAAACTCCTGTTCACTTGCAGCTTCAGCATCACTTTACTTGGGAATAGGGCCTTTGCATATGTGGTTAGTTAAGGAATAAAATGCCATAATCCTGGAACAAGGTGGACCCTGAAGCTTGTGAAGGTGCCTTTAACAAGAGAGAAGAGCACTGATATGCAGGATGGCATCACATGAGAACAGACACATTCTGGAGTGAGGTGTCCATGACTGAGGGATGTCTAGGATAGGAGGTAGCCTCAGGGAGCTGGAAAAAGCAGGGAGAATGTTTCCCTAGAAATATCCTGAAAGGAGTATGATTCTTCCAAGTCTGTCATTTGGAACCTCAGCTCCAGAATTCAGAAAACTTATGTTGAATGGGTCATCTCCTTGGTGGTAGTTTGTTCTGACAACACAAGAAATGAACCCCATCTGCCCAGACACCCCATGCAATGAGCCACCTTTCCAGAATTGTCTCTCCCCAAAGCATCTGGAATACTAGGCATTTCTCTCACTGAAGAATTTTTTTAAATTTCTTTATTGGGGAATTAATGTTTTACATTTAACAGTAAATACAATAGTTTGTACATGCATAACATTTCCCAGTTTTCCATATAACAATACAACCCCCACTAGGTCCTCTATCATCCTTCTTGGATCTGTATTTTCCCCACCCACCCACCCACCCCAGAGTCTTTTAATTTGGTGCAATATACCAATTCCAGTTCAGGTTCTATTGGTGTTTTCTTTTCTGATCTTGTTTTTCAGCTTCTGCCTGAAAGTGAGATCATCCCATATTCATCCTCCTGTTTCTGACTTATTTCACTTAACATGAATTTTTCAAGGTACATCTAAGATCGGCTGAAAAAGGTGAAGTCACCATTTTTTATAACTGAGTAATATATATACCACAACTTGCTCAGCCACCCATCTGTTGTTGGACACCTGGGTTGATTCCAGGTTTTGGCTATTACAAATTGTGCTGCCAAGAACTCACTGAAGAATTTTATCCTCAGTGAGGGTAATAGGAGGTCAGTGGGGTCTACTGGCTGATGACTTTTCCTGCTTGGCTTCTCAAGTCTATATCAGAGGAATGTCAACCCTTGTGTTTAATTTTTAATTTTTTATTTATATTTATTATTGGATAGAATCATAGAGAAATTGAGAGGTGAGGGGAGATAGAAAGGGAGAGAGATACCTATACCCCTCACTTTACCACTTGTGAAGCTTTCCCCTACAAGTGGGGACCAGGGGCTTGAACCTGGGTCCTTTTGCACTGTAATGTGTATGCTTAACCAGGTGCACCACCATCTGGCCCCTCAACCTTCATATTCAACCCATGCCTATATGTTTATTTATTCATTTCCAGAGAACTTCTAAATTCTGGTTAAGGATGGTGATTGGGATTTTACATGGGAGCTAGGATCCTCAGTCATGAAAGTATTTGCAGAGCCATTATACTGTCTCCCTAGACCTCCCTGTCAAGCTTTGCCATGAGATGAGGCTTCGGCTTCACCTGCAAAGAGGCATCCCCTAGACTTAGACAGCACATGGTGACCATGCAGACATTTCAGGAGAAGTGTTAATGCATGCCTGCTGTCTGTACTGTAGACATAGCTCTGTGAAAGTATTAGTGCATAGTACAAGCACTATGCCTCCTGAAAAACCACAATGGGGCAGTGGACCAGAGGAGAATGGAAGCATAGGACTCACATGGACAGGTGGCGATTCTTGAGGACTGATGGTCTGGTTATGGACTGTGGTTTGTATCTTTTTATATTGTCCTCTCCCAGATTAACTTTTTCTGTTCTGGTGAAAGCTGTCATTGCAGAAGTGGATGAGCAAATATGCCAATGGCTATCTCTCGAGTGAGTATCTTTGCATATTTACTCCTGTTGTGACACCTTCCTTCCTGCCCCCATGTGGGGGCTGAATGAGGGGTGGTCAATGCCAATTGGTGCCAGGTGCTGATGCCACCAGGTCCTGCATCCTACACTAAGGAAGCAGTGTGAAGAGAACAAGGTGGGGAAGACGGGGCAAGGAGGCAGTCAATCGAAGCTACAGTGGCAGGACATGGGTGGGACAGACTCTCTGGGAAGCTTGGGGCTTCTGCCTGTCACTGGTGTACTTCATGAGTAGTCATACTATGTCTTTGCCTCAGATGCACCATTTCCATGGGAGGACTTCTAGGGAGTTGATGCTGTGTTTCACATGCTCAGTCCCCATCTTAGTGGGCTGAGGATGGGCCCTCAGGCCCATCCTCAGTTCATGAGGATGGGCCCTCAGGCCTTTAAACCCTTGGGAATGTGGACAATGGACCCTTTCTTTTGAAAATTTAATTTAATTATAAATAAAAAAATAGAGAATATTGACAAAAACATAGGATAAGAGGGGTAAGATTCCACACATTTTCTACCACCAGGGTTCCATATCAATCCCCTCCACTGTGGAAGATCTGGCTTCTGTTATTGCTTCTCCAATGAACAAGGAAGCTTAGGGGAAAACAATACACAAGGGCTCTTCATACCATTCTCTCTCTACTTATATATACAAGAAGCATTAACACAATAAAGTATAAGAAAAAGAAAATGTAAACTCAGACCCAGGCTTTACACACACACACACACAGACACACACGTAATAATAATAATAATAATAATAATAACAAAATTTTAAAAAATCACCACAGTCTTGGCCTAGACTTTGGGACTTTTCTCTGGAGCCCAACAGCCACAAGTGTTAAAAAATTTTAAATTATTCTAGGGAGCCTGAGAAATAGCATAATATTAGTACATAGGACTTGAGTACTAGGTTTCACGTTCAGTCCCCAGTACAACTAATAAGAAGAGCTGAGTGGTGCTCTGGTCAAAAATAAAAGAAATCTACCATCTTCCCAGATGGTGGACCCTTACTTTTTCTTTTTTTTTTTAATTTCTTTATTGGGGAATTAATGTTTTACATTCGACAGTAAATACAACAGTTTGTACATGCATAACATTTCCCAGTTTTCTATATAACAATTCAACCCCATTAGGTCCTCACAATGGACCCTTTCTAATAAGTTCCTGGAGGATCCATTCCCCCCTCCCAAGACCCTTCCATGAAGTTTCTAGGCAGGTTGGACACTGAGCAGGGCACCTCAGCTTGAGCTGCAAACCTCACAGTTTTCCTTGGACATTCCTTCTGACAAATCTCTGGTTCTTTGTCTTCAAGAAACAAGCATGGCTGGGTCAGGTCTTATCATGGTCCTGTCCCTGTCTTACCTCTTCTTGACACATTAAGCATCCCTTTTCCATGGCCATACTTATTCTATGCTGGTCTCTATCTCTTTTTGTCTCCTTCTGCCTCTCTCTTCAACTTTCAGTGTTATTCCTAGGTCTCTGTGTCTGTATGAATTCACTAATCCAAAGAGTGGGAGAGAAAGAGACATAGAGAGAAGGAGAGATGCTGCAGTGCCTTTTAACTGCTTGTGAACTGCACCCTCCTCCTACAGGTGCTCCTGTGTAGTGGCCTGTGGTTATGACACAGGTATAATATGTGAGCCTCCTGCTGCCCTTCCCCCATCTATTCTTACATGGAGACATAGGTAAACCTCCTCCCACGTAAAGTTTAGTTGAAAAATCTCCCCCTCCTATTTGACATTTGGGGACACTGTCTCTCCCTTACAGTGCTTTATTCTACTGATTTGTGACAGTGTTTCCCCAGTCAGTCTCCTCCATAGAGTCATGTTCCAGAGGTCATGGTCTCCCCTGTGATCAATGCCCCTGTCTGCCCCATTTGTACGCTAACTGACTCACTCCTATGATTTCCCACCAACACTCTAATCTCAGAACACCTCTCCCCTGAAGTTCCACGAGGCACCTCCATTCTGCTCCTGCCCCCCATCTTGGATAAGTACTTCTATGATCCTCAGCTTTGTTTAATTCTCTAGCCTCCTTCACCTTTGTATCAGCCTCCTTTTCCTCTCTCCTTCCCTTTGACTCCTCACAGTCCTCAATGACTCCAGAACATGCCCAGCAGTGGGTTCTCCAGACTCTCCCTAATGACCTAGATTGTCTTCAGGCTGTTTCTGTGAGATGCAGGTGGTGGGGGTGTCAAGGGGGAAGGAGGGAGAGGAGAGAGAGGGACGGAGGGAGAGAGAGAGAGAGAGAGAAAAATTAGAGCTCTTCTTTAGCATATGAGGTCCTGGGGTTTGAGCTCAGTTCTTTTGAGTCCTATGTCTTACCAGTTGCACCAATAGCTTGAGCAATGGACGTACACTTTTCCAGCTAGTTTTGACAACAAAATGTACTTTTAAAAATATTTTAAATTTTATTTATTTTGATAGGGCAGAGAGAAATTGAAGTGGAAGTGGAAGATAGAAGGGGAGAGAAAGAGAGATACATGTGATATTGCTTCACAGACTTATAACACATATCCCATGTCTAAATCAAGAAAGTGATGAGGTGAGGAGTCTGACTTATTCAGAGCTGGAGCGCTGCAGAACTATGACCTTGGAGACACTATGCATTTCACCAGTGGTCCCCTAGTGACCTCATCAGCCTGCAGTCTGTTCCACTGTCTTTTGTTCATTCTCTTGTCTTGCAGGCCCTGCCATCAGCTCCCTTAGTTTCTCTGAGCCTGGATATTGTGTCTGTGTGTGGGCAACACTATCTATCTGCCTGTCTGTCTCCACAGGTGACACAAACTAGAAGACTGCGTGCAATACCGAACTGGCCTTTTCTCTCACCAAATCTTGCTCTTCCTGTTGTGCAAAGGATCTCACTGACATTTAGTGCTCTTGAGCGTCTACTATGGTTCTGACTTACCAACTAGGAACTTGGGGCTGGTGCTTCACAACCATGCTTGCTCAGAAAGGACACTCCTTCTAGCATGCTCTCTTAGACCCAACTGATTTCCTTCATTGCAACAGACCGGCCCTGGCCTTCTCAGGTTTCTTTATCTAAGCTGCAGGGCCCAGCTGACTATTAAGCATGATCATTCCTAATATCTTTTGGCACAATTTTTTTTTGGTGAATTGATGGGCAAAAATATCCCCAGTCCATACCTTTCATGTAACGAGGGCATTAGAGATGCGTAATGGAGGTGGAAATCACTTTCTAATACATAAAACATCAACACAGCCAAAGTGCACAAATGAGCCGTAACTCTTCCCTCTTTCATGGTCAATGAAAAAAGCCCCACAATCTTTCCTCATTAATTTGGACCGGGAAGAAACTGTGGGGCTGCTGATTTTCCAAAGTGCTTTCTGCAAAATAATGAGGCTGTTTATTAACATCTAGAAGCCAAGGGAGTGCTTGTGGCTATGACAGTTTCTATAGTAACTGCCAGGAAAGAAGTATGGGTGGGGAATCTGAGCTGTCCCCCACTGCACCCCTTCATTTCAAGGAGCAGAATGGAAAGCCTGGGTCTAGCTAGGTGATGGGTTTGCTCTGCGCTGGCTTGCCTTGGTTCATCCTCAGGTGGAATGGAGAGGCTGTTAAAAGAGTTTGGAAAAAGTCTCATTTGATAAAAAGGAATAAGGATTTTATATTGCAAATAGTTTGCCTTAAAATTCTAGGTGTGTGTGTGTGTGTGTGTGTGTATCCATCCATGTGATGGGCTAAAGACACACATGTAACTTCACACCCACTTGGATGGTTATGGTCAGAGAGGCAGGCAATACAAGTGATGGTTAGGATGCGGAGGTGTTTAAGTCTTGAGATAGTGGCGGGAGAAATGTATTGCCAGGAAGGTTCAAAATTTAGCACTTTGGCTTGGGGTGCCCCTTGGGACTAGATCAAGTGCTTATAGTCTTTTCTGTTCCCAAGTCACAGATTAACATAATTCCCAATATAGTGTGGACACTCTATGTGTCCCCCCCAACCATATCACCCCAATCCTGCTGGTCACATGCACAGACAGTGACACTTTTCATTTACCAGAAATACCAGCTGTGATCTGATAAACTTTCTTATGATGTGTCATTATGGTTTTGGCTGTATAAGGGGAAATCAGTTTACTGTGTTTATCTTGCCATGGTTCCACCCTGGAAGTTATGATGGTGAACTATTAAAGGTACAACCACATGGAAAACAGTCTGGCACTTCCACAAATGGTTAAACAGACCCTCCATGTGACCCAGGGACTCCACTTCCAGGTATGTTTCCTGGAGAGTAAGAAAAACATATGTTGGGGGTCTGGCGGTGGTGCAGTGGGTTAAGCGCATGTGGCGCAAAGCGCAAGGACCAGCGTAAGGATCCCAGTTTGAGCCCCCGGCTCCCCACCTGCAGGGGAGTCGCTTCACAGGTGGTGAAGCAGGTCTGCAGGTGTCTATCTTTCTCTCCCCCTCTCTGTCTTCCCCTCCTCTCTCCATTTCTCTCTGTCCTATCCAACAATGAACAACATCAACAATGGCAATAATAATAACCACAACGAAGCTATAACAACAAGTACAACAAAAGGGGGGAAAAATGGCCTCCAGGAGCGGTGGATTCATGGTGCAGGCACCAAGCCCAGCAATAATCCTGGAGGGAAAAAAAACATATGTACACACAGATACTTGTACAGAAGTGTTGAAAAAGTACCATTCTGTCATTCTAAGGTAGAAACAACCTAGACAGTATTGCTGGTCCACCTACATGTTAATTGTTGGGCTCAGGCAAAAATTAGTGAAGTCATGAGCCCCTTAGAATATGCTTAAAATAGACCTAATAGCTTTTTCCAAAATGGAGACCCCAAGTCTCATCTGCATATTCTTTCCTTTAGATTCCTGATTATTTAACAATTTGTTATGTTTTACATCTTAATGCTTTTCAGCCACCAAGTTCCAAATGCTACTATGTCATCAATTTCACTTGCCTGGGCAGGCAACCTCACCAATGAGTCCTGGAACCCCATCTTTCCAGAGCCTTGCCCTGCTAGCAAAAGACAGAGACAGGCTGGGAGTATGGGTAGACCTGCCAACGCCCGTGTTCAATGGAGAAGCAATTATAGAAGCCAGACCTTCTACCTTCTGCATCTGATAATGATCCTGTGTCCATGATAAAGAATAGGACAAACAATAGGAAAGCTCTCAAGGGAGGGGATGGGATACGGAGCTTTGGTAGTGGGAATTGGGTGGAACTGTACCCCTCTTATTCTGTGGTCTTGTCAATATTTCCGTTTTATAAAAAAATTAAAAAAGAAAATAAACCTGTGTTCATTTCCCATACCCACTGGATTGAGTCTCCAAATAAATCTTTGACATAAAGATCCTGCAAAGTTTTACAGCTGTTTTCTTCTATAAATTTTAGAGTTTTTGGTATAATATCTAGGTCTTTGATACATTTTGATTTGATTTTGGTGTATTGTGTTAAGTGGTGGTCTAGCTTCACTTTTCTACATATGGCTGTCCAATTTTCCCAGCAACATTAGTTGAGACCCTCATTACTTCATTGAATGGTTTTGTCCCCTTTGTCATATGTTAGGTGTGGCTTTATTTATGGGATCTCAGTTCTGCTTCGGGGTCCATTTTTACTCCAGTACCACATCATTTTAATCACTATTGCTTTGAAGTATAAATTGAAGTTGGGGAGTCTGATAGCTCCATATTTTTCCTTTTCCTCAGAAAAAGTGCTATGGCTATTTGCAGTTTTTTTTTTGTGATTCTATGCAAATCTCTGGATAAGTTGTTCAATTTTCTTAAAATGTCACTGGGATCTTGTTAGAGATTTCATTGAGACTGTAGATGGATATAGGAAATGAAAACAAGAGTAAATAAATGGGATTACATGAAACTAAAAAGCTTCTACACATTGAAAGTGTAGCACATCACACATCAGACAAGTGATTGATAAACATCTATAAAAAACTGGTACAGCTTAAAAACAACTACACCAAAAAGCAACAAAAATGTGGGCCAAGAACTAGACAGTTTTCTAAGGAGACAAATATGTCCACAGACATAAGAAATGTTCCACTTATCTATCATTAGAGAAATGCAAACAAAAACCACACTGAGATTGTATCTCACATTTGTAAGAATGGTTTACATCAAAAGAAATTATAGATGTTGGAGAGGTGGGAATGCAAACTGGTGTAGCCCCTTTGGAAGACTGTATGGAGGAGAGTCCTCAAACAAAAATGGAAGCAGCACCCTATGATCTAACACCCTATGATCTAGCAATACCACTCTTAGGCATTTATCCAAAAGACATGCAATCATTAATGTGAAGGGACATATATACCTCTAAATTCATAGCTATCTTACTCACAATAGCCAAAGTGAGAATACAGCCTAAATACCCCTTCAGAGACGACTGACTAAAGAACTACATGGAAAAACTACTCTGCAGTCACAAAAAGACAATATTGTTTTCTTTGGGGCAAAATGTATGGTACCAAAGGAGATTGAGATTATGTTTAGCAAAATAAGAAACTACCAGGTGGTTTCAGTCATATGTGGAATGTAGAGAATCAATACACATGATCTTGCAAGAAATCAATGAAACAAACAAATAAAAAACAAAACAACAACAAAAAACAACCCAAATATCCATCAGAAGAGAAAAGGATGGAAAAAGGTGTTATGGTCACATGATGTATGCCTAAGATGTATTGACATGATGTATTGACATGATGTATTGACACCTATTACAACATGGATGGGGCTTGAAACATTATATTAAGTGAAAGAAGCAGTCATGAAGAGATACTGTAGGAGTCTGTATTAGTGTTCTAGAACTGCCATAACAAAGCTACATCAACCAACAGAAATATATTGTCTTATAGTCCAGGAGTCTGGAAGTCCAAAATCCAGGTGCTGGACAAACTAGTTTCTTCTATCTTTGTCTTTCCTTCTCTTGCTGACAGCATACACTCTGTTCTCTCTGTGTCTCCACATAATCTTCCCATTGTGTGTGCATCTGTTTCTGTATTCAAATTTGCCTTTTCTTTCTTCTTTTTTAAAAGACATTTCTTTTTCATGGAAGAATGAAGAAAACAAGAGAGAGAGAGACAGAAAGAGAGTAAGGACTAGAGAGTTGTCCAGTCCTTTTATAAGGAGAGCAGTCATATTGAATTAGGACCCACTCTATACCAGTCTGATCTCATTAATTAATTGCCTCTGTAACAAACTCTTTGCAAATAAAATCACATTATGAGATACTGAAGTCTAAGATTTAAATACTATGTGAATTTCAGATACATTTAACTTCACACTTAACAGATTCCATTTATATAAACTTCACAGAAGATTCAAATCCAGAGTCAGAAAGCAAGTAAGTATTACTGAAGGTGTCTGGGGAAGTTAGCCAGAAATGGAGAGTGATTCTGTGATAGTGGAGTTTCTTTTGGAGGGTGATGTTTCAAAGTTATGGTATTGTCATACCCCAAATCACTGAATTGTACAATTTAAATTGGTGAATTGTATCATACATGATTTATATCTCAGTCAAGTTGGTAAAAAATAAAAAAGAATACTCTTGAATATCCACAAACAGAAACAGTTTCTGGGCCAGGCAGTGGAGCAGCCAGCTGTGTGTTTATGTCATCATGTGCAAGAACCCAGTTCAAGCCACTGGTTGCCACCTGCACAGGGAAAGCTTCATGAGCAGTAAAGAAGAACTGCAAACGTCTCTCTTTTTCTTCCCCTCTCCATTTCCATTCCCTCTCTCAATTTTTTTTTTCTGTTTTGTAAAAAATAGGGTGGGGAATGGCTGTCAGGAATGCTGGATTCACCATGTAGGCACTAAGGCCCAGGTATAACTCTGATGACAAAAAAATAAAACAAATCAAAATAGAAGCAGTTTCTTTGCAGATTCCTACCTGGTAGCCTTTATCACTCTGTGATTACTGGTTATTGCCCATATAAACTGCTCAAAGTCCGTCTTGCCCAGGTTACTTTCTTCTTACCAATTGGGATGTTCTTTTTGCCCTTTCTCTGTCTTCATCATTTTCTCAGTGTTTGGTGAAGTTACTCCCCTTTCATGAAGCCTCTCTTGTTAACCTTCCCTTTGTTCCTGAGTTTCTACAGAATTTGGTAGATTATTGTGTTTTTATGCCTAATTTTTGGTTGCTTATGAGTCCCTTACTTTCTCAAATAGCCTACCCTTAGTCGATCTCTTCTGTCATCTATCTCCTTCTGAGGAGATACCCATGTAGCTGGTGCATCTTCAATAACTCATGGCCACGCCAAAGAGAAACGCCTTATCCCCTATAGCTACGTTGAAGAATATGTAAGCAGCTGGAAAGCTAGCTCACATGAATAGTGTGCTGCGTTGTCATATGCAAAGCCCAGATTTTAACCGAACCCCCACCAAATCTGAAGGAAGCTTCTATATTGCGGTATCTTTCCCTCCATTTCTATCTTTTTATCTGAAAAAAGAAGAAGAAGGAGTAGGAGGAGGAGGAGGAGGAGAAGAAGAAGAAGAGGAAGAAGAAGAAGAAGTTGTTGAAGAAGAAGTTGAATCAGAATAGTGAAGCCCTTGTGAGAAACAAAAGATGTAATTTTTTCTTGCTCTCTTTTGAGTTTCCTAGTTGTGGTATAACTTGTCCATATGAATTCATGACTACTTTGATTCAGAGTAGCCTTCTTTTTTGGATGCAACTGTTAGCTTCAGAAGACCAGAAAACATATAACTGCCCAAGGCTGGTCCTGAAGAGATCACTGCAAATATAAGAGAGCCACTGGATCCCTACTCCACACTGCCCTTGAGAAGTATGTGACCAAGGATGTTATTTTGCCACATTCCTTTGAGGTTTGGCATTTTCATTCTCTGTGTTCTTTCCACTCTTTGCAGATAGCAGACTTCTATCTTGAATTCAAGAGAAAATACCGACCTGGTATACGACTTATTTGTGTGCTAAATCCTAGCTCCAGAAGTCAGTGAAAACTTTCTGGCTCAAAGTCTTAGATATCATAATGAAATGTTTCTCATGGGATGGTATTTGAGGTAGAAAGGGAAGAGTTATTAGGAGAAAGGGAATGTTTTACATTATTTTTAGCTATTAGACTAGAGAGAATTCATTATCCACATTTCTTCACTTACAACTCTCTTTGCCAATTTTCTAACATTTTTTTCTTTATCAGATATGGGATTCCTGAAAAAATGAAATATTTCATGAACTTCAATAGAATGAATTCCTTGTTAGGGTGATACTGTTAGTTTATACCAAAAGTGCAGACCAAAAGTGAAAAAAATATACAAATGGAAAGCTATAAAGGTGAAAATGCCATAGTAAGAGACACTAAGAAGTATTTCTGGGGGTCGGGCGGTGGTGCAGTGGGTTAAACGCACGTGGCGAAAAGCGCAGGGACCAGCGTAAGGATCCCGGTTCAAGCCCCTGGCTCCCCACCTGCAGGGGAGTCGCTTCACAGGCGGTGAAGCAGGTCTGCAGGTGTCTATCTTTCTCTCCCCTTCTCTGTCTTCCCCTCCTCGCTCCATTTCTCTCTGTCCTATCCAACAATGAACAACATTAACAATGGTAATAATAATAATCACAACGAGGCTACAACAACAAGGGCAACAAAAAGGAAAAAAAATGGTCTCCTGAAGCAGTGGATTCATGGTGCAGGCACCAAGCCCAGCAATAACTCTGAAGGAAAAAAAAAGTATTTCTTTAGCATAATGATTATGCAAAAGACTTTCATACCTGAAGCCCCAAGCTTACAGATTTAGTCCCCAGCAACACCAAAAGCCAGAGGTGAATAGTGCTCTGGTGTTTCTCTCAGTGTCTTACCCTCTGTATCTCTCATTAAATAAAATAATTAAAATATTTGTAAGAGATATATTTCTTTTTTAAAATTTCTTTATTGGGGAATTAATGTTTTACATTCAACAGTAAATGCAATAGTTTCTACATGCATAACATTTGCCAGTTTTCATATAACAATGCAACCCCCACTAGGTCCTTTATCATCCTTTTTGGACCTGTATTCTCCCCACCCCCACCACAAACCCCAAGGAGATAGATTTCTTAAAAAACTAAGAGAGAAAGAAGAACAAAATAATCTGTCATGATACTGAAGACCTAAAAATATAATTAGTCAAATTAACCTAGTTGATACATATAAAACACTCAACAAAGAGAGAATATACCATTTTTTTCACTTGAATAAATGAACACAGGGCATTTGCCAAAACTGATCATACAATAGCTCATAAAGCAAGTCTTAAGCATTTTCAAAAGATGAAATAATTCAGAGTGTATGTTCTCTAACCAGAGTGCAATTAATGCAGAAATCAATAGCAAGGAGATTAACTAGAAAATCTCCAACTGCTTAGTAAATAAATCACATACTTCTAAGTAGTGTATAGTTAAAAAAATAAATAAAAAGAAATTGCACTGGAAATTAGAAAACATTTTAACTAAATAACAATGAAAATATTTCATGTCAATATATGTTTATTTATTTATTTATTTATTTATTGCCTCCAGTCGCTGGGGCTTGGTGCCGGCACTATGACTCCACTGCTTCTGTTGCTTTCTAAAAATTTTTTCTTTAAATTTTTATTTATAAAAAGGAAACACTGACAAAACCACAGGATAAGAAGGGTACAAATCCACACAATTCCCACCACCAGAACTTTGTATCCCATCCTGTTCCCTGATATCTTTCCTATTCTTTAACCCTCTGAGAGTATGGACCCAGGGTCATTATGAGGTGCAGAAGGTGGAAAGTCTGGCATCTGTAATTGCTTCTCTTCTGAACATTGGCATTGGCAGGTCGATCTATACTCCCAGCCTGTTATCTTTCTCTTGTGGGGCATGGTTCTGGGGAAGCTTGGCTCCAGGACACATTTGTGGAGTTGTCTGCCCAAGGAAGGCCGGTTCGCATCATGTTAGCATCTAGAACCTGGTGGCTGAAAAAAGAGTTAACATATAAAGTCAAATTGTTGACTAATTATGAACTTAAAGGCTGGAATATTGCAGATGAAGATTTGGGGGTCTCTGTTTTAGAAAAATCTAGTAGGCTTATTTTAGTTATATTCCAAAGGGCCTGTGACTATACTAGCTTTTCCCTGAGTCTGAAGTCTGATATGCAGGTGGACCCAAGTTATTGTCTGGGGAGATGATGTCATGACTGGAAAAAGGACCAGAAATCTGGATCAGGGAAGAGAGTAGCACCCAAATATGGGAAAGGTGTATAAATATTGATGACTATAAACTTCATCGATTTGATCTGGGGTCCATATTCAGCTTAGGAGCCTATGTAACTGTAACGTCTGCATCCCTATAGATTTGAGCTCAAATACTGTGGTCATGAGTAGGAACGTTCCAAGCTTCCCCAATATCAGGACCCATCTTCCTCAGGAGGTACATAAAGTATGTTATACAGCCTCCCTTCAGAGGATAAAACATTTTCTACCATTGTTGATCCACATTGAGGGCAAGGTCCTATGGGGGCCCCCAAAGAGGTCCATTGTGTTGTTTCTGATAGAGATGACCAGTGATAATGGAGAGAGGGATCTATTTGAAGTCAAGGCACATCATGTCTGTGTGGGACTTCCAGGACTTCCCGACTAGGACCCCAGCTATTGGGGTGGCCTGATAGTGACTAAAGAGTCATCATTAAAATATGCCAGTCTCTTGCCCTTATTCAGTTTTTGTAGTTATTACTTTGACAAGGCTAGCATTGGAGAGACTGAGGGAAGGGTATCTAGGTCTAAGTAGAAACTATTTCATTATGAACTTTATGGTGTCTTTTTTAGGTCTTTCTACATGCTTGCTTCATTTATTGACTCACTTCAGTCTATTGCACACTTTTATTTTCATGTATATATTTTGCCCTAATTTATGGATACATGTGTACATATGCCCTATCTCATGGGACCTGGTCTATTTCTAGGTTTTGGGGTTTTGTTAGGAACTGAATCACCCAAAATGGAATTAGAGAATACTATGAGAAAGGAAAGATCTCACCTGAGTAATGAAGCTGAAGGGTTTACTTTCCATGCCTGACATCTCTGGACACAGTCCAAAGTGAAGCATGCCAAGGTGGTACTTGTGCTGATTAGGTTGGAATCAGCAGATGCAATATCATTTGTATTTATTGAAAGAAGCATGCAGGAACATGAGCCCCACCCTCGAGGTTCCAGGACAGGGGGAGATATGTGCTTTATAGAGGAAGTGGGTGGTTCTGCTAGCTTAGGGTTTAAGAAGGCAATAGAAAGTTATGCTATAATCAAATTAACTGGCAATTGGATTAACTTTGAAAATCCCATCATCAAGATTTATTTTATCATACATGAAATCACCACAATTTACATTCTTTGACATTATTTATATATAGCTCTGTATTATAAAGTAATGCCACAGGTTGCTTCTGTTCTCCCTGGTCTAACCTTTTAGGAGAATCAACATTTCAAAGAACAACTCATTATTAGAAATGTACTAACAATTTGAGACCACTGTTAAAATTCAATCTGATTACACGTTTGAACCCTTAACTGCTTAGATTGAAGGAATTATACTCAGTATATGGTCTGTACATTAAAAGGTTTGAAACATTCAGTTTTTCCCATTTCATATTAACTAAATAGAGATTCATGAGACTACAAGTTAATAGAAGTGTACATCAACACTATTCCCACCACCAAAGGACTGTGTCCCTCCCCCCTTCTCCCCAGTGAGGCTGAACATCCACCCTCATCCTCTACCCAGAGATTTTCACTTTGGTGCCCTCCAAACTCAGTCAGATATTGCTTTGAGTTTCCCTTTCTGTTCTTTCTCAACTTCTGTTTATGAGTGGGATCATCTTATGCTCATCTCTGTATTTCTGACTTAGCTCACTTAACATAATTATTTCTATCTCCATCAAAGATAGTTCAGAGAAGGTGGGCTCATTGTTCTTAATAGCTGCATTGTATTCCATTGTGTATGTATACCACAGCTTTCTCAGCCATTCGTCTGTTGTTCGGCAGCGGGTTTGCTCCCAGGTTTTACCAATTCCAAATTGTGCTGCTATGAACATAGGTGTACACATACATTTTTGGTTGGGTGCTATGGTGTTCTTAGGGTATATTCCTATGAGAGGAGTTACTGTGTTATATGGAAGGTCCATGTCTAGCCTTGTGAGAGTTCTCCAGACTGCTCTCCACAGGGATTGTGTTGGTATGCATGAGAACACTTCTTTTTCATTTGGTTTAAATCCCCCCTGCTTAACACTATTCTATTTACATAACCACAGCATTCTATTTACATAACCACTGTTAACAAGCACCACCCTCCCTCCACGGCATTGGTAGTTCAGTGATAGGATTCTCGCCTGCTCTGCCCCCTCCTTGTCACACTCTGATTTTCACCAGTCACTTTTCTCTCCGCCCTCTCTATGTCACATCCTGTTTCCACCCTACTTGGCAAGTATATATAAAGACAGCATTGTGAGTTTTAGAGTACCTTGAGTTTAGCTTAGCTTGGTATAGATTGTGCTGTGTCCTGCATGAGTAAAGAGATACTGCCTACAACCCAGCCATGAGTCCCAGGTCGTCTGTTACCCGCCCTTGAAGCCAGCCCGGCGAAAACAACATAACCCGTTGAAAACAACAGGATTGGATGAATTTACATACCTACCAGCAGTTCAGACGGACTTCTTTGTCCTCATAACCTCTCCAGCATTTGTTGCTGCTGTCCTTTTGATGTATGCCATTCTCAAAAGAGTGAGGTGGTATCTCAGTGTTGTCTTTATTTGCATTTCTCTGCCAATCAGCGATCTGGAGCAATTTTTCATGTGTTTGTTAGCCTTTTGGATCTCCTCTGAAGTGAATATTCTGTTTGTATCTTCTTGCCTATTTTTGGATGGGGTCATTTGCTTTTTTGTTGCTAAGTTTGGTGAGCTCTTTATACATTTTGATTATTAGTCTCTTGTCTGATGTATGGCATGTGAATATCTTCTCCCATTCTGTGAAGGGTCTCTTTGTTTGGGTGATGGTTTCTTTGGCTATGCAGAAGCTCTTCAATTTGATGTGGTCCTGTTGATTTGTTTCTGCTTTAGTCTTCCTTGTAGTTGGGTTTGTTTCATCAAAGATGTCCTTGAGGTTTAGGTGGGAAAGTGTTTCACCAGTGTTTTCCTCTAAATATTTGATAGTTTCTGGTCTAACATCCAGGTCCTTGATCCATTTGAGGCTGAGTTTTGTTTCTGGTAAGATAAAGTGGTTCAGTTTCATTCTTCTGCAAGTTTCAACCCAGTTTTCCCAGCACCATTTATTTAAGAGAGCCTCCTTCCTCTATTATTAAATACTTTGGGCACCCTTATCAAAGATTAGATGTCCACAGGTGTGGGGGTTTAGTCTTGGGCTTTCAATTTTGTCTGGGAATGTGGTATCAGAGTTGAGGATAGGATTAGAAAGCTGGATCATGGCAGAGAGAAGCTCTGAAACATGGGGAAAGTATATAAATACATTAACTGTAAACCCAATTGATCTGACCTAGGACCCATGTTTATTCATATTTAGCACAGGATCCTGCAACACTACTTTCTTAACAACCGCTAGAACAAACAATAAAAGTAAGATTGTAGGAAGCTCCGAGCAACACAACATTCTCATTATTTCTTCCTCTCTCTCCATCTCTCTTTCTCTCTCTCTCCTTTCTTCTTTTTTAAAAATATTTTTTAAAGTATTTTATTTTTTATTTTTATTTTTGATAGAGATGAAGGGAGAGGAAGACACAGTAAGAAACACCAGAACATTGATCAGCTCTGGCTTATGGTGGGACTTAGCAACCTCAGGCATGAGAGTTTCTTTGTATAACCATTATGCTATCTACCTCCACCCTCTCCTTTCTTTTTTATAAACCTGAGTTATTGCTGGTGCTTGGTGCCTGCACAGAATCCACAGCTCCTGGCAAATATCCTACCTTCCCTCACCTTTTTATTTTTTATATTTTTATATTACACAATTACATGTCAACAGGGGTTTGAATCCATTCCCACCATCAGAGTTCTCATTCTTCACTCTCCCCACTGCAATCCACCACAATTCCTCTAAAGTTGTAGATATGGGCCAACCATCTTCTCTACAACTATCGGTCCACATTTATATATAGTTACACCTTCTTTTACTGATTCAATCCTTTCTTATCCTGTAAACCACTCATTACATTGTAGCTACCTCCATATGTTCCTCTCCTTTTCCTTCTCTCTCTCTGAGTGCTGATGGAGCTGGCTTGCAGAGTCCTCATATCGTCATCCTATCACTTCTCCCCCACTGGGACTATGGATCAAGGTTGTTTATGGGGAGCAGAAGGTAGGATGTAGCTGCTTCTCTGCTGAGCATGGGCGTTGACAGATCGATCCATACCCCCAGCCTGTTTCTCTGTCCCTAGTGGACCAGAGCTGTGGAGATGCGAAGGTGGCTCCAGGACACATTGATGACATCATCTGCCCAGAAAAGTCGGGGTGGAGTCATGGTAGCATCTGCAGTTTGGTGTCTGGAAGGTGGCATGACCTGAGGCTGTGGATTTTTTTTTTAGCTGTAGATTCTGTGTCCAATTTGATCTCTTGTGTTTAATAGTTGTATTAAGGAGAGAGAAGGTCTGATTGCATCTATTCCATAAACCACACCTCCCAAAGGCCCCCTTTACCCCCCTTTATATGTGATAGCAGAAAAAGAAATTGAGAGGAGGGGGAGAAAGAGAGACACTTCAAGCACTGCTTCACTGCTGCCTCTCTCCCAGTATTTCACCAGCTCTCTCTGGCTTTTTCTTTCCCTTAATCTCTCTCTCACCCATTTTTTTTTTGTCCAAGAGCCACATGTTTCTATATTCACTTGAGGATTGGTGAGTTTCTGAAGAAATCCTGATAGCATTTTGTTGAGTTTTCAGGTAATTTTTGTTATTTTTCCTAGTTTATTGGGTAGAACAAAACACCACTGCTGCTACTCTCTATCCACACCTTCAGAAGTCCTTTCTATATAGATGCTTGATATCAGTTGCTTATTGTATATGTGATGGCCCACAGATTTTAAGTTGTTTTTTCTTTAGGGTTGGTGAGATTGATGACTGGGAGGATGCCTGTTTTGCATATATGTGACACAGGTTTGAGTCTGCTATTCGCTACACTGAGAGAAGTCTTGATGCTATAATTGGTTTATTTCTCTCTTTCTTTCTCAAGTAAAGCAGAAGAGGTGAAATACAGCAATGACAATAAAATATGTATAATTTTAATTAATTTGGTTAATTTCAATAGCTACAGGATTTAATTGTACAATATTAGACTATAGCATTTGAGAAGAAAGCACAGGAGAAAATTTTGTGCAATTAACAAGCAAATGTTCTTCAAATATGATAGCAGACACATTATTATTATGAGGAAAAATGGATAGTTTAGATTGTACCAAAATTAAAAATTTTTTGTTCTCAAAAGACCTTTATGAAATTGAAAAGTCAGATCATCAACTGAGTGAAAATATTTGCAAATCACATTCCTGATAAATGACTTATGTATAGTGTCTGTATTCTCATTCAGTAAAAAAAAAAAGTGCAAAGATTTGAATACATACTTCATTAAGAATCTATGCAGAAAACAAACAAGTACAGGAAAAGGGCTCTATCACTAGCTACTATTTAAAATTTAATTTCAAGCCACAGTGAGGTACTATTATCCACCCGTTGGAATGGTTATGGAGAAAAAGGCAGATATGACAATATCAAGCACTGGCAGCTGCAACTCTCACAAATGACTGGTAGGAACATAAATAGTATAGATATTTTAGAAAACATTTTTCCAGTTTATTATAGAATTAAAAAGCTTGCTATATGATCTAGCAGTACCACTTATAGTTTCAGCAAGGGTATGAACATGTTATATTTACGAGACTAATATATGAATGTATTATTTATAGCACAATGAAAACAGTTCTAGTATCCATCAATGGATAAACTGTGGTTTAGGTATACAGTCATACATAATGTTTAGTATCAAAACATAAAAAATTACTAATGCATACAATGACATGTTTAAATCTCAAAAATATTTTGCTGGTCAAGTTTTTGTGCTAATTATATCTTATTATAAAAGTTAAAATCTGGCAAAAGAAGTGGCCCAGGAGGTGATGTCATGAATAAAGCATTGATCTCTCATGCGGAAGGACCTGGGTTTGATTCTTGTCATCATATGTACCAAACTGATGCTCTAGTTTCCTCTCTTTCCTCCTTTCTTTCTACCCTGTAAATAAATAAATAAATATCTGGTAAAAGGTATCTGGTGATGGAAAAACACCATGGTATCCTGTTGGGTAGTGATAGGGATTAACTTCAAGGGGCACAATACACTTTATTCTTAGCTCATTTAAATATTTATCTTGACCAATGTCATAATAAAGATCTTGATTAATGTGTTGATCTCATTGTTATGTATTTTTCTCCAATTTTCACTAAGATCTATATTAACTATTGTATTTAAATCTTTTCTTCATAAAAGTAAGTGAGACTATAACCTATTTCCAAATATTAAATCATCTTTTATATATATTATTAAATGGAAAGTTGCCACATGAATTTGTGTAAACAGCTAATTTTAGAATAAAACTTATAAAATCATTACCTAATTTATGGAATATAAATAATTGAAATACATAAACTTGAAAAAAACAAGACAAAACAAAGGATGTAGCTAACATCTCTAAGAATTTTCTGGAAGTATGGAGGTTATATGGTGGGGGAGGTATAGAACTTCGGTGGTGGATGCAATGTCAAACTATACCCTTATAATCTCATAAATTATGAATTCACTAATGAAAAATTATTGCTTCTTAATTGAAAACAGAGGTAGCATAAAGTGATAGTTTCTGAATTTACAGTGTTTTTGTTGCTACTCTGGTATTATTACGAAATTGAATTTTTACAAATCTCTTTATTCTGAGAAATAGAAAGACTGGAACACTGCTTGGTTCTGGCATATGGTGATGTGGGGGATTGAACTTGTGGCCTTTGGAAGTATTCACATTCTGTGCTCTAACAGACCTATTTGTCTGATCCTAAAATTAAAATTATCAGTGAGGAAATGGATAAATCTCAAGAGGAAGAGACATTGAGAAAACAGTGTAAAACAATTGCATAGTAAACATATTTGTGCTGTGATATCTATAGTATGAGCCTGTGATTATACATCTTGTATAGTGTGTTCATTACAATAATGCTACGAAGAAACTTTTGTGATTATTGGAACACCAGGGAGTAAAACCAGGGCTTTATGCATGCATGATACTGTTGAGAGATTTCCTTGTCCCAGATTTTCATTCATTATTTCTCTGAGAAAGGTAAGAGTGATAGGAGAAATAGACAGAGGGAGGAGAGACACAACAACATTGTTCTACCTGCTATGCTGTTCATAGTGCTCCATGGGTGCTGGAAATGGAATCTGAATCTTCTAGAGAGCAAAGTATGCATTATACCAGGTGAGCTACTACTTCCCTGTCCACACAGATATTTTTTCTCCTTTATCATTTTATTAGGGGGTTAATAGTTTACAGTACAGATGTTGACAAATGGGTAAAATTTTCCATTTGAATGTCATAGGGGTCTGTGTAACACCTTGTAACCAACTTGGTTTTTTTTCTTTTACACTATTATGCATCTATATCTGAAGCATCTCCCTCCTGACCCCCCACAGTGAGTGGCTGAGAAAGCTGTCGTACACACACAATTAAATATTACTCATCTTTAGAAATTTTAAAGTCACCACACAGATATTTTAAATTTCATGGTAAAGTAATTTTATTAATGATTTAATATTGATTTATAAAATTATAAGACAAGGGGGTATATAATTCATAATGTTTCCACCACCAGATTTGTGTTCATCTCCTTCATTGGAAACTGAAATAATTCACTCATGGCCATAGATATAGGTTGAAAGGCCATTACTTTTCATTAATATCAACATCACTCATTTTGAAGTTACATTGGAAAACAAAGCAAAACGTTAAATTATGCTTATCTTGCTGAAGTGCAAGATTTTTAATGTAAAGTGATTCCATTATGAAACTAAAGAAATACAAGTTAATTCTAAACAGGAAATATCAGAATGATCTTATGAGGCTTTTTAAAAATGCACATGATGATGCAGCCCACTAAAGATGCCAAAAGCTGAAAGCATTCTCAGCACCCGGTTATTTTCTCTCTCCCACTCCTCATGAGCAAGCCACCTAAGCCTCAAGGAAAGAAATGTCTGGTTCCCAGGGGAGGAACTAGGCAGATGAGCTTATCCTAGAATGACTTGTCATTCCCCAAAGGTGGGATGCTACCCACTCCAGGGGTTCATTCAGAGAACAGAAGGACAAATATGAGGAGACTCCTCAAGGATGGGCCAACTTGAACATAAAAACACATGGACTTTACAGTACCCAGTATCTTGTATATAGCTGTGCTATTGGAAGCTTCTAATCTACTTGGTCTAGGCTTTTGAGAGAGTCCGCATATCAAATACGTAGCCTATCTATTAAAAAGATTCAGTTTGTCTTTTGAGAACCTTTGAGACATACAATTGATTTCCCCCTCTCATATTAATTAACTACTGATTTATATGTCTACATTTTGCTAGGAGTGTACATAAACACCAATCCCATCACCAAAGGACCGTGACCCATCCCTCCCGCCCACTCCCACCCCCCACTGGCCCAGGAAGCTACATGTCTACCCCTCACCACTGGGTTTTTACTTTGGTGCCCTACTTACAATTTGATCAGGTCCTGCTTTTAGTTTCCCTTTCAGATCTTCTAAGTCAGCTTCTGTTGATGAGTGGGATCATCCCATACTCATCTTTAACTTTCTGACTTAGTTCACTTAACATAATTCCTTCTAGCTCTGTCCAAGATGGGTCAGAGAAGGACAGCTATATACAAGATACTGGGTACTGTACAGCAAACCATAACAAAGGGACTTTTCAAAGTTAACCCAATTAACAAATAATGTGATGATAATATTAACTATTGATTGTCTTTTTGAACCCTAAGACAGCAGGAACCTCACATCTTCACTATAGAGCCCCTACTTCCCCCAGTCCTGGCACCCTTGGATAGGGCTCACTTTCCCGTATGCATCTCCCAATCCAAACCAAATAATATTGCATCCGCCGATCACAACCTAGCCAAAGCAACGATTGCCATCTCAACATGCTTCACCTCAGAGTGTATCCAGAGACTTCACATGTGGAATGACAACCCTTCAGCTTCATTACTCGGGTGAGACCTTTCCTTTTATAGTACACTCTAATTTCATCTCAGGTAGTTCACTTTCTAACAAAGTCCCATAACCTAGACATACACCAGTTTCTGTGAGAGAGAGCGTATGTGCACACATATCCATAAACTACTGCAAAATATATACCTGAAAGCAGGATTACACTAGAGTTTGCAGTGAGTACCTCCCTAACACTTCCTCTCCACTATTCCAAGCTTGGGATCCATGATTGCTCAACAAATTGTTTGGCTTCGTATGTTAACTCTCTTTTCAATCACCAGGTTCCAGATGCCACCAGGATGCTGGCTAGGCTTCCCTGGATTGAAGACCCCACCAATGTGTCCTGGAGCTCAGCTTCCCCAGAGACACACCTTACTAGGGAAAGAGAGAGGCAGACTGGGAGTATGGACCGACCAGTCAACGCCCATGTTCAGCGGGGAAGCAATTACAGAAGCCAGACCTTCTACCTTCTGCAACCCTCAACGACCCTGGGTCCATGCTCCCAGAGGGCTAGAGAATGGGAAGGCTATCATGGGAGGGGTTGGGTTATGGAGATTGGGTGGTGGGAATTGTGTGGAGTTGTACCCCTCCTACCTTATGCTTTTGTTCACTAATCCTTTCTTAAATAAAAAATTAAAAAAAAAAAACACATGGACTTTAAAAAAAAAAAGATTTATTATCTTTATCTACTTATTTGATAGAGACAGCCATAAATTGACAAAGAGAGGGTGATAGAGAGAGATAGAGATAAAGAGAGACAGAGAGGCACCTGCAGCACTGCTTCACCGCATGCAAAGCTTCCCCCATGCAGGTGGGGATTGGGGGCTTGAACCAGGGTCCTTGCACACTGAAACACATACACTCAACCAGCTGTACCACCGCCTGGTACCCAGTACATGGACTTTGCATAAAATCCTAAGTTTGTAGTGATATTCCAAGATGTACAAAGTGAGTAAACTAAGTATTTGAGAGATACAGGTTGAGGTGAGATGAATAAGCAACCATCACAGATACACAAATATGCAATTAAGATAAAATAATTTAGTTATTTGTCCTGTGAAAATTATACAGTCCTTTATATTTATTTATCTATTTATCTATTTATTTATTTTTTATCTGATAACACACAGAGAAATTGAGAAGGGTGGGGGAGATAGAGAGGGAGAGAGAAAGATAAATACCTGTAGACCTGCTTCACCATTTGTAAGCATCTCTTCTGCAGTTGGGGAGTAGGGACGTCTTAAACATGAGTCCTTGCATGGTAATATGTGCAATTAACTGGGTGAGCCACTGCCTGGCCCCTGATGAACATTGTTAAGAATATTAATGAATGTTGAAGGATTTTTAAAAATTCATAATGTGGCCATTTATCAAACTCTAGTGGAATAACTGATTTAGTCAAGTATAATCAATAGATGAGATTGGATAAAAGATACAGAGAAGTTAGGGGTCATACCATTGACCAGTGGCAGATGCTTTGAGCTTGTACATGTTGCCTCTAGATTGAAAGGATTAACCTCTGTTCCAGTATATGGGGCTTTCTTTTGACTATATGAGCAGGCCAACACAGGAACCTTGGGCTCAAAAGATTGGGACTCTGGACTTTACACTTTTCCTGTGCTTCTTACAGGGGAAGGGACTGAGATTAAATATGAAGTTTTGCCAGATCAGATGCTAGAGATATCTCACCTAGAAAGTTAGTGGACAAGGGTGCTTTTGCCTCTTTCAGTGGACAAATAAACATAGGAAAAAAGGAAATGCATCTCATTGCACAAGCTGCAGTCAAGGCTTAGAGAGGGAGCACAGAAGATTTGCTTATTCTCCTATATTCATACAGACTCTGAATATCTTGTCCATGTTTATACTAGAAATGGGGAATTGTTGAGACAAATGCAATTAGCATATGGTTGGTGAACCTAATTAGCATACTGCTGATGTCAGCTTATGAGCATACTTCAAACTTATACAAACTTGCAAAGACTTGTGTGTACATCAGAACTTATTTAAGCTCATATATTCCAGATATTGCCTCTCTGTTCCTGTGAGCTTGTCTGCAGCTCTCATTTTCTGCACACTCTCACTGCTTGCTCTCCTCCCCAGGAGTCTGCCATGCCTGAATACATGGAGTGGACCTCTGTTAACTAACTTATAAACTCATGGTTCTGACCTAGCATGTCTCTGCCCCTTTGCCCATTTTAATATTCCTAAATGACTACTATGCAATAGACTCCACATTTATTTAAACCCTGAGCCAAACCCACAGTTATTTTTAATTTTTTAATTACTATAGTATGACTATGTTCCACCGATGTGAAACTTCCTACCTGCAAGAAATTTTAGCAGAAAACTTTGCATGCTTGAGCAATGTTCAAAAACTTTGCATGCTTGAGCAATGTTCAAAATATAGAAATCCATGAAGATGAATGCACACCTAAATTCTTGAATTCAAAATGACACATATCAAAACATATCACTTAAAAACTATCCAAAACCAGGGACAAGGAAAAAATATTTCAGGTTGGCAGGGAAAGGAAGAAAGTTACCCCAAAAGGCAAAACCATCAGGCTTTCATCAGATTTCTCATCATAAACCATAGAGGAAAGAAGGGAGTGGAATGGCATATTCAAAGTGTTAAAAGATCAGGATTTCCAGCCAAAATTCTGTACCCTGCTAAATTATCATTCAAATATAAGAGGAAATAAAGATTTTTGCAAAAATTCAGAAACTGATGGAATATACCACTACCAAACCTGCTTCATAAGAAATACTGAGCAGAATCCCACATGAAAAAAAGAAACAAAGGAATTCCAACTTTTAATGTGATTATCAGGATTAGAATAGAACCATGAACACAAAAAACAACAGAGAAAGACAAACACAAGAAAGGGGATAGCAAAATAGTCAGGATGACACAGTCCAATATTGGTGAACCAAAGCTGACTTAAAAAGGACTCTTACAGATATTGTAAGTTAGACACAATATTCATGCTAAACCCAAAATAAAAATATCATAAAGACATATACAAAACATACATACAGTAGGCAGGGTCATTATAGAAATACATCTACATAAAATAACAAGCAGAAGTAAACAGAAAAAGAATCATCAAGAACATAAAACAATCTTGAAACCCAAAACCAGAATGGTTATATAAAAGCCACAATTATTAATAATCACCTTAAATGTGAATTGCTTAAATGCACTAGTCAAAAGATTCAGAGTGACTGAATGTATTAAACAGCAAGACCCATCTATTCTGTGTCTCCAGGAAACACACATCTAAAAGAAAGTCAAGCAGAAGTTCCAAGTGACAGGCTGGAAAAAGAGATTCCAAGCCAATAATGCAAATAAAAGGGCAAGGACAGATATTCAAATATCAGATATATTAGAATTTTAGATAGAGTATGTGAAAAGTGATAGGCATGGACACTATATATTGGTCAAGGATCAATCCAACAGGAAATATATATATATATATTCCCAATATGTGTGCACTCAAATACATTTTTAAAAAGTACTTACTGACTTCAAGGGAGACATCAACAGCAGCACAGTATTGGAGACATCAACACACCACTCACAGCAAAAGTCAGACCATTCAGGAGAAAAAAATCTATAAGAAAATAGAGGCCATAAATGAAATCATAGAAGAAATGAACCTAGGTGATATATTTAGAACCATTTATATTCTTTTCTTGTGCACATGGAGCATTCTCAAAGATTAACCATGTGTTGGGACACAAAGACAACCTTAATAAATATATGAATATTAAAATCATAAAAAATATCTTTTCTGACCATGAGGTGGTGAGGTTAGAAATTAGCCACAACAAACAAACAAATACATTCAAACTATGGATACTGAACAATACACTTCTGAATAACCAGGATCACTGAAGAAATGAAAAGTGAAACAAAAAATTACATGGAGAACAATGAAAATGAAGACCAACTACCACACCCTGTGCGATGCAACAAAGGTTGTCTTAAGATGGAAGTTTATTGCAATACAGGTCTATATTAACAAACAGTAAAGATCTCAAGTAAACTACCTAACATCAGAATTAGACAACCTGAAAAACAGCAAAAAGGAGATCAAAAAGTCAGCAGGAGGAAGGAAGAGGCCAAAATCAGAGCATAAAATAGGAGCCATTAACATACAAACAAAGAGACCTCTCACAGAGTGGGAGAAGATGCCATACATCAGACAGGAGACTAATCACCAAAAATATACAAAGAACTCAGTAAACTCAACAACAAAAAAGCAAATGACCCCATCCAAAAATAGGCAGAGGATATGAGCAGAACATTCACTACAGAAGTGATCCAAAAGGCTAAGAAACGTATGAAAAATTGCTCTAGGTCGCTGATTGGCAGAGAAATGCAAATAAAGACAATGCTGAGATACCACCTCACTCCTGTGAGAATGGCATGCATCAAAAAGGACAGCAGAAACAAATGCTGCAGAGGCTATGGGGACAGAGGAACCCTTCTGCATTGCTGGTGGGAATGTAAATTGGTCCAGCCTCTGTGGAGAGCAGTCTGGAGAACTCTCACAAGGGTAGACATGGACCATCCATATGACCCAGTAATCCTTCTCTGAGGGATATACCCCAAGACTCTATAATGCCCAACCAAAAAGGCATGCTCCTGGGTTTTACCAACTACAAATTGTGCTGCTATGAACATAGGTGTACATATACCTTTCTTCAGGTTCACCAAAATTAACTGTTGTTGTTTTCTGACTGGGTGTCCTATCCATTATGAGAGGATCTTGTTTCTCTCTCCCTCTTCCCTCTACTTTCCTTTTTCACTGCTCCTAGCTAATTAAAAAAAAAAAAAACCTGACAAACAAAAACAACAACAACAACTCTTTCCTTTCACTGCTCTTTTTTTCCTCCTTTTGCTTTCTGAATTCACTGATATCCTTTTGGGAATTATTTTGTGGAAGAAATATTACTCAGAGAGGACTCTCTGTGTGTGCAAGTCTCTCTTTTCTACTTCCCTTTCTCCTTTTTATATCCCCAGATTTAGAGCGGACAGTAGATTTGCCTAATTGTCTATTCTTGCTCTCCTTTATTTCATTTCTCTTTCTTTTTCTTTTGGTTTTGGTTGCTATTTTTTTCTTGGACTGGTGTTGCTATTTGGCTAACTAGTATTGGATGAACTGCATCATTCTTTGCTTCAGTTCATATTGTTGTAATTTCCAAGATGTGTGACTGCATTTGTGAAAGGGCTTTAGTATAATGTGGCTTGGACTCAAAACACAACTGAAGAATGACAGGACAGAAAAATAAAAATGACATAAAAAAAGTTAAATCAAGAGCAAATAAAACAACTACCACAATGAATCAGGAAAGGAGCCCAGGAGAAACTCCAAATCAGTCAGAAGTAACCATAGATAACAAAAGTATGCAAGCAATAATAAGCCTAATAATCATCAAAATGAAGACAACTATGGAGGAAAGGGCTATCAGAATTAGGGAAACAACATATGAGACCCTCAAAGAAAATACTAGCTACCACAAGGTAATTAGAGAACTGAAAGCTGAAATAGCTGAGCTAAAAGGCCAATTAGCAGAACAAGCTAATACTATAACAGAACTGAAGAAGCTGAGGGAAGGGAAAACAGACTAACAGAAGCAGAAAACAGAATTAGCCAGACAGAGGATGAGCTAGAGAAAACTAAGAAAGAGATAAAAGAGCTAAAAAAGAGAGATTGAGAGACACTGAAAACAACAACAGAGACATATAGGATGATCTCAAAAGATGTAACGTCCATATAATTGGATTACCAGAGAAAGAAAAAGAGAAAGGGGAAATAAATATTCTAGAGGAAATAATAGAAGAAAACTTCCCAGACCTGAACAACAGAAAGGACATTAAAATTCAAGAGGTCCAGAAAGTCCCAAACAGAATAATCCCAGACCTGAAGACACAAAGCACATCATAGTTACAATGAAAAGAAAGAAGGATATAGAAAGGATCCTAAAGGCTTCAAGAGAAAAACAAAAAGTCACATACAGGGAAAAACCCATAAGACTATCAGCAGACTTCTCCACTCAAACTCTAAAAGCCAGAAGAGAATGGCAAGATATCTGTCCAGCCCTAAATGAAAAAGAGTTTCAACCAAGGATAATATATCCTGCTAGACCATTCAAACTAGATGGAGGCATCAAAACCTTTTCAGATAGGCAACAGTTAAAGGAGACAACCATCATCAAGCCTGCCCTGAGTTACTAAAAGATCTCTTATAAACAAGAATATCATCATATACTTGCCATATATATCAGAGGGAAAAAAAATGACACTGCAATACTTAGTGTACTTATTTATTGATATCCATGATATCAATAAATGTCAATGGCTTAAATTGCCCATTAAAAGCTACAGAGTGGGAGAATGGATTAGAAAACACAACCCAACCATATGCTGCATGCAAGAATCCCACCTGACCCAACAAGACAAACAACAGACTTAAAGTGAAAGGATGTAAAACTATCATACAGCCTAATGAACCATAAAAAAGGGCAGAAATAGCCATTCTCATCTCTGATATCATAGAATTTAAATTAAGGTAATAAAAGATAGGCAAGGCCATTATATAATGATTAAAGGATCAATCAACCAAGAAGATTTAACAATTATTAACGTCTGTGCATCCAATGAGGGACCATCTAAATACATCAAACACCTACTGAAAGAACTACAAAATACATCAATAGTAATACAATAATAATGAGAGACTTTAAAACACACTCTCACACTTAAACAGATCAATGGATCAGGGAATGGACAAAGAAACAATAAAATTAAGTGAATAGATGGACAGACTAGACTTCCTGGGTGAGGTGGATGTTTGGTTTCATGGGGCAGGGGGGTGGGGTGGAGAGGGGGAAGATGGAATAGGGACACCGTCTTTTGGTGGTGGAAATGGTGTTTATGTACACTCCTATTAATTTGTAGCCATATAAATCACTATATAATTAATATTAGAGGGGAAAAATTGATTGAATTCCTCAAACTTTTTAATGCACAGATCATAGGCTGAGTCTTCTATATGTTGACTCTCTTAAAAGCTTAGACTAGGGAGAACAGAAGCAACCAGTGGCACAGATATATACAAATAATGTCAAAGGACATAAATTATGGTGATGTTGTGTATGATACAGCAAATCATAACAAAGGGATTTTTCAAAGTTAACTCGATTGTCAATATTGTGATTTATAGCAGTAACTATTGTCTTCTTAACCCTAAGACAGCAAGAACCTTCCACTTCCTCTATAAAGTATATATTTCCCCCAGTCCCAACCTCTAGAGTGGGGCTCTCTTTCCTGCATGCTTCTCTCAATTCATACTAAATGATATGACATCTGCTGATCTCAACCTAATCAACACAAGGAGTACCACCTCAGTATGCTTCACTTCAGACTGAGTACAGAGAAGTCAGGCATGGAATGTCAACCCTTCACCCTCATTATTTAGGTGAGACCTTTCCTTTCATAGGATTCTCAAATTCCATTCCAAGTGGTTCATTTCTTAACAAAGTCCCAAAACCCAGATATAAACCAGGTCCCATGAGATAGGGCATATGCTCACATGTATCCATAAATTAGGGCAAAATATATACCTGAAAACAAAAGTACATAATAGTCTACAGTGAGTCAGTAAGAAGTTCATAATGAAATAGTGTCTACTTAGACTTAGATTCCCTCCTCACCTATTTCCTATTATACTTCCCTAACTCACTCCCAATCTATCCTTTACAATGAAGGACTGCAAAAGTTGAATAAGGGCAAGAGAGTGGCATACTTTAATGATGATTCTTTAGTCGCTATCAAGCCACCCCATCAGCTGGGGCCTTATTAGGGGAGTCCTGAGTTTCCCAAACAAACATGATGGATCTAGACTTTGAATAACTCCATATTTACTGGTAATTTCTATCAGGAACAATAAAACAGATCCCTTTGTGGGCCCCCATAGAACCTTGCCCTCAACAACGGTAGAGAATATTCCATCCTCTGAAGGGAGGCTGGACAACATACTCTATGTTACACCTGAGGAAGATGAGTCCTGATATTGGGGCACCTTGGAATGTTTGTACTGACGATCACAGAATGTGAGGTCGGATCTACAGGGATGTAGAGGTCACATAGGTTCCTAAGCTGAATATGGGCTCCAGATCACATCAAATAGATGGGGTTTACAGTCAACAATATTTATACACCTTCCCCTTATTAGGGAGCTACTCTCTTCCCTGATCCAGCTTTCTGGTCCTTTTTCCAGCTATGACATCATCTCCTAAGACAATAACTTGGATTCACCTGCATATCAGATTTCAGGCTCAAGGGAAAAAAAAAACTACTATAGTCACAGGCCCTTTGGAATATAACTAAAATATGCCTACTAGCTGTCTACAAAATGAAACACCCCCCAATTATTCATCTGTACTACTCCTGCCTTTAGGTTCATGATTAGTCAACACCTTGTTTGGCTTTATATGTTAACTGTCTTTTTAGCGACCAGGTTTCAGATGCAAGCATGATGCCAACTGGACTTCCCTGAGCAGAAGACCTCACCAATATGTCCTGGAGCTCTGATTTTCCAGAACCACCCCGGCAGGCTGGTAGTATGGAGAGATCTGTCAATGCTCATGTTCAGAGGGGAAGCAATTACAAAAGCCAGAAATTCCACCTTCTGCATCCCACAATGAGTTTGGGTCCATACTCCCAGGCGTTAAAGAATAGGAAAGCTATCAAGGGAGGGCATGGGATAGGAAGTTCTGATGGTGGGAAATGTGTGGAGTTGTATCTCTCTTATCCTATGGTTTTGTCAGTGTTTTTTTTATAAATAAAATCAAATAACATAAACAAAATAATGACCAACCCATTTTTGTACCCTTGGGAGAACTTCTGTATCTTCCAATGGAGATAATGTGACACATTGCTCTGGTGATCAGAATGTTGCAGAATTATTTCACAATTTTGACATCAATATTAAATTACTAACAAAAAGTTATAAAATGTAACTCTACCAAAAGCAATCTATGATTTCAATTCAATCCCTATCAAAATTCCATGACATTTTCAAGCAAATTGAACAACTTGTCCACAAATTTGTATGGAACCATGAAGGCCATGACTTCCAAAGCATTTCTGAGAAACAAGGAATAATATGGATGTATTATGCTGCAAACTTCAGTTTATACTACATAGTAATAGTAATCAAAATTGCTTGGAACTGGGATAAAAATGGACACTTTGACCAGTGGAGCAGAAGCAAAAGCCCAGACATCAGCCCACACATATACAACCACCTAGTATATGACTAAAGGGCCAAAACTATTCAATAGGGTAAGGAGGATCTTTTCAACAGTGATCTCTTCAACATAAGTGAAACTATACCACCACCTAACACTATACACCAAGGTCAAGTCAAAAGCAATTAAATATCTAGATACTGGACTAAAACTCTAAAATTCATAGAAGAAAATATTGATGAAACTTGCCAGAACCCTCACTCACATCAAAGCCTATTTGGAGACTCAACCCTCTGGGCATGGGAAATGAAACAAGAGTAAACAAATGGGATTACACAAAACTAAGAAAGCTTCTACACATCAAAAGCAAACTAGACAAGATAACCAGGCAACCCAGTAAATGGGAGAAGATATTTTCATATCATACATTTGACAAGTGACTGATATCTATCTAACTTCCCTACCCGTCTTTAGGTCCATGTGGCATTCACTAGCCCTAGAAGTTCTCTCTCTGTAACATATTCTGCCAAAGCAATCAGATTTGTCAGGACCCATCAGTGAAGGCTGGCTTCAGGCACTGGATTGAATTTGCAAGCAAGATAATCAGTTATTGATTGGAAGGGCAAGCTGTGGCTTCTACCTGCTTCAGAGGAAATGAAATCCTTTTCATTCTGTAATATTTACTGGTGGGAGTGTAGCAGTGACTGTTTACCGAGACAGTCAGAGTGAGTTCAAAAGAGGGAAAGAGGCTGAACACCTGCCATGTTGTGAGATTTATGAGGTAAAAAAAAAAAAAGGCATACACTAAGCAGCTTTGGAGATAGAGATGTCTCTATCACACATCTGGTAGGGAGGAGGATTGACACTAACCCCCATTTCCAAATTCCCTACCCCCTTTTTATTTTTGTTTTTGCTGGGTTAACATTTTCAGCTAGACTCAGAAACAGAAGGAGAGAGGGAAGGCTACAACAGCACCTAAGCTTTCTCCAGTGTGGTGAGGGCTGGTCTTGAGCCAGGGTCACTTGTATAAAAATCAAGTTCACTATACAAGTGAGCTATTTTACCAGCTCTCAACTCTTCTTCTTTTGCAGGAGCTTCTGCCTTCAGTAAGAATCTTCTGGATCTAAGTGAGGTGGAAGGGAGGGGTTCCACCTTACACCTCCAGCTCCAGGTCCCTCCTTACACCTACACCTCCAGGCTTAAGGAGCCAGATCCTAGATTCTTAAGTTCTTTATATCCCTGCTCCACCTTGATACCACTGTCACCCCCATTTCCATAGATTCTCCATCACACTGAATTAGAACTGGGACTCCTCCATGGCAGCACCATGGACCGCATGGCATCCCGGAAGAGAAGAGATTTCCTATTCTGTTGAGCAATCATTATAATTATAAAATATGCACCCAGAACTTTGGTGGTAGTTATGGTGTGTAGCTATATTCTGTAATCTTACAATCTTGTAATTCACTTAATTATAAATACAAAATGAAAAGTAAATAAGTAAGTAAAAAAAATTTAAATGTGTCCAGATTTCATATGAGCTAAAAAGAAAGGCAGATTGCATGTCTGAGTATGGACAAGGATGTCTTTTCATTGCTCTCATTATGAATTTGTTTACATCTCACTTTGTGGCTTAAGAGTTTACTTTGGGGAGCTGAGGCAGCTAGGTTCACATCTCTTTGACATGACTTCTTGGTTAAGAAGCTATCCACCAAAAAGGTCTAAGGGGATACATGGGTGCCAAGACCAACACTGTGAATTGTCATAGGCCTGCTTACCTGTGGTCTGTTAGACAAAGGTCAGGGGACACCCAATCTGGAGATCATATCTCCTCCTCCTCGACTGGGCTCATGCTTTGGTACTGTGGGCCCCTGGAATATACAGCCTAAATCTCTGACCTGGGGCTAGGCCAGGCTCCAGACCAACTCTCCTCTTCTGATACACAACTCTGAGGAGGGTGGCCTAAACTGAAACCTGGTCTCTGGCTTGTGGGGACCTATTATTGTCAAGGTGGGGCGGTAAGAACATGCTCTGGTCAAGTTGATTCTCATTGTTTTTAGGTGGGTCTGTTTCTTCTCTTGTCCCCTAGTTCTAAGGATGTTAGGGGGCCTTGAAGTGGAGGTCCTATGTTTGCCGTGTGGATGAAGGAATAAAGCACACATATTAACATTACATTTCCTGCCTTTTTTCCCCATTGAGTGCTGGGCTACAGCTTGGGGGTGACAACCACAGTTCTGTGATTTGTGCATTAGGTTGCCTGAGGTCCACTCTGGGAGGTGTACAGCTCAAACACCAGGGGTCTCCCCATTTTTCCTGGGATTCACATCACGGATCTTGTCTTGGCAGACGATGTGTGCACGCAAATGACTGACATTTCCACAGTGGCTTCATCTGTGCCCAGTAGAAATTTCAAGAAACTTTGTTGAGCTTGTGTTCCCCTTATCTGTGGGATAAGCTTTGTTGAGGAACAGCACAGAGACTTTTCTCCTTTCTATAAGAGAACCCTTTGCTCACCGGGCTGCAGCGGAGTTCTCAACCTCTCAAAGCACAAGGAGGAAAAAGGTTTTGCAATTGTATTGCAGGCAAGCCAGAGCCCCAGGCATAATAGTATTAATGTTTATTCTGGAGGGAGTCCTTTGTTTTTGCAAACATTAGCTAATCCCTGGCTCCAAGGTAGAGACAGAGAAATGTGGTAAATTAGTCAAATGGTAGGACAATGCCAGGAGTGAACAGAGGAGGAAAATCAAAGAGCAGAATCAAAGGCTCCCTGAGGAGTTGGATCAATAACTACAGCTAATCCCCTGGCCTCTGAACCTCTCTTCTTAGCAGAGTTTGGCTTCTGGACTCTGGGGTGCCCAGGGAGTCAGGTTTTGCCTCCACTTCCTGCTCAGTTTGGGATTGCCTAGTGGGGGTTGGGGCCAAGGGTGAGGGACAGGGAAAAATCACTGCTTCTGGCTTCCTTCTTGTCCTGGGAAGATACAGGTGGCAGTGAGTCTGAAGGGGCAGTCTGCCTGAGTCTGGCTCTCCAGAATGCACAAGGCAGGAGTCAGGGTCTGGGTTGCTTTTTCTCATTCCAGAACAGACTCTTCACTTTCCAAACAAGTCCAGTGACTTCCCTGGTCAGCTCCATCTATTCCTCCCTAAAGTAGGAATTAGGGAACTAGTCCTATATAATTGGAAGACATAACTGTCTGACTCCTGGGTGACTGATACTCTCTGGGTCTGCACCTCTATTTCTCTTATCTTTCTCCTTTTCCTTAAAGGTTATGAGATGGGGAACAGATAGCATTAGGTAGTGCCCACTTTCTAACTGTGGGAAAAGAAATCCAGTGGAGTTCCTTAAATTGGATAGTCCAGGTGAGGGCACAGTTAAGGTTTGAATTGTGACACCTCCAGATTCACATTCCAACCACTGAGTCACCATGTGGAGACTTTCAGTCATTACAGAGGTGTTTAAGTAAAAACAAAGTCATATGGGTGGTCTCTGATCCAATAAGTTTAGTGTCTTTATAAGAAGAAAAGGCCATGACACAGTCATATAAAGAGGAATGACCACATGAGAATATCAGCAGATGATGGCATCTACTTGCCAAGAATACAGCTTTCAGAGCAGACAAATGCAAGCATCCTGGGTTCACAGTGGTGTCGAAGGGTTTTCCTGCTGGAACATGTGTGCCTAACACCCTATCTGCATTGTGGACTGCTCCCTCCATCCCACCTGCTCCTGGGGTTTGTCAGACACCAGTCCTGCCTGCCACACCTTGAAGATTGACCTGGCTCTTGTTGAGTGTGAAGAGAAATGACTCATCTGTTTCTTCTAATGGACTCCACTAGAGAGCCATGGCTAGGAGGCTGCCTTAACAATTTCCTGTTCTGAAAATGCTAATATTTCAACAACCGGTCTCAAGTGAGAAATCCACAGTTAACTGAGAGAAGATCATTCATTCAAATTATCCCTTGGCACCACTTCTGGAGACCAACTCCTGGGCCAGATGGGCTGTGGGTTTGGCTTAGGGCCACTGTTCTTATTTCCTTAACTAACAGGAAAGGATAAGCGATAAGGACAAGAATAAGCAACTCTGATTTTCTTTTTAAAATCAAGAATAAACTATGTGACCAAAAATCTGGTAGAGTTATCTGAAAATGGAACAACTAAGTCAAAGACATAATAGTAGATAACCTCTTCTGAAATCCATCACCCTCTTAGCCTCCATATTTACCAATCTGTTCTGAAACCTTTTTTTATCATTTTATAGGGGGTATGAATTGTTTATAGTAGAGTTGTTGAAACATGGGTAAAATCTCTCATCTTGTCATGACAGATGCCTGCAAAGCACTTAACTCCAACTTGGTTTCTTTTGTACCATCATATACCAGGTCCCAAAGCCCCCTCACCCCCAGCCCTCTTTCTGCCCTCCTTCCTCAGATTCTTTTGCTTTGGTGCAATATACCCCACCCACTTCAAGTTTTATTTTGTGTTTTCCCTTTCTGTTTTTATTTCTGAAGTTTGGCCAATAGGTGGCATCACCATATTCATCCTTATCTTTTTTGACTTATTTCACTTAACATGATTCCTTCAGGCTCCATCAAAGATGATGTAAAGGAGATGTTAAGATTGCTTTACCATTATTAGCAGTTCAAAAGTATTCATATATATATATCACAACTTTTTTGTCCACTCATCTACATCTGCCATTGGACATTTGGGTTGCTTCCAAGTTTAGGCTATTAAAAATTGTGCTGCTAAGAAAAAGCCACTATGGGCACTGCAATTCTGGTTCTAGAATAGTCTGTACATGTTTGTTGCTTGAAAGATTGGTAAAAAAAACAAAGCAAAACAAAAAAAATCTGTAACACGGCATCCTGTGTGAGTGCTTTTGGAGACACACTTGCTTATATATTTTTTTTTAAATTTTTTTTCTTTTTTTTATTAAAGAAAGGATTAATTAACAAAACCATAGGGTAGGAGGGGTACAACTCCACACAATTCCCACCGCCCAATCTCCATATCCCACCCCCTCCCCCGATAGCTTTCCCATTCTCTATCCCTCTGAGAGCATGGACCCAGGGTCATTGAGGGTTGCAGAAGGTAGAAGGTCTGGCTTCTGTAATTGCTTCCTCGCTGAACATGGGCGTTGACTGGTCGGTCCATACTCCCAGTCTGCCTCTCTCTTTCCCTAGTAGGATGGGTCTCTGGGGAAGCTGAGCTCCAGGACACATTTGTGGTGTCTTCAATCCAGGGAAGTCTGGCCGGCATCCTGATGACACCTGGAACCTGGTGACTGAAAAGAGAGTTAACATACAAAGCCAAACAAATTGTTAAGCAATCATGGACCCAAAGCTTGGAAAAGTGGAGAGGAAGTATTAGGGAGGTACTCACTGCAAACTCTAGTATACTTCTGCTTTCTTACATTGGTGCCATACTCCAAACTCAGTCAATTTCTGCTTTGCGTTTCTACTTCTTCTTTTTTTTTTTTACATGCATAACATTCCCCAGATTCCCATTTAGCAATACAACCCCCACTATTTCATTCATCATTTTTCATGGACCTGTATTCTCCCCACCCACCCACCCACCCCAGAGTCTTGTACTTTGGTGTAATACTCCAATTCCATTTCAGGTTCGACTTGTGTTTTCTTTTCTAATCTTGTTTTTCAACTTCGGCCTGAGAGTGAGATCATCCCATATTCATCCTTCTGTTTCTGACTTATCACTTCACTCCTGTGAGAATGTCATACATCAGAAAAGGTAACAGCAGCAAATGCTGGAGAGGATGTGGGGTCAAAGGAACCCTCCTGCACTGCTGGTGGGAATGTCAATTGGTCCAACCTCTGTGGAGAACAGTCTGGAGAACTCTCAGAAGGCTAGAAATGGACCTACCCTATGACCCTGCAATTCCCCTCCTGGGGATATATCCTAAGGAACCCAACACATCCATCCAAAAAGATCTGTGTACACATATATTCTTGGCAGCACAATTTGTAATAGCCAAAACCTGGAAGCAACCCAGGTGTCCAACAACAGATGAGTGGCTGAGCAAGTTGTGGTATATATACACAATGGAATACTACTCAGCTGTAAAAAATGGTGACTTCACCGTTTTCAGCCGATCTTGGATGGACCTTGAAAAAATCATGTTGAGTGAAATAAGTCAGAAACTTGCTTATATTTTTGTGGGTTTTGATGGTAGTGGGCAGAAGGTCTTGAGAATAGAGGGGGAAAGTCTCAGCTGTTAATGATGCTCACTTCCTATAGTTGTTGTAATCAATGAGCTCAATTCCTTGTCTGCTTATCAGTTTCTTTCTCTACTTAGCTCTCTATTTCTCTTCTTATACCTGCCTATTATCTGTCACTTATGTATCTCCTGAAATTTACAATAATATGTGTTATAGTAATAGACTACTTAATCTGTGGTTTCTTATAAATGGAAGAACTACAGCACAGAGAGTGAACAATGGACTTATAGATATACAGCTGTCTGTCAATTGCTGTGGGTCAATTGTTTCTGACCCCAGATGTTGGCTCTACAGTCCAGACTCTAGGTTACCTCTTTCTCAACTCTTTCAAGGACAGTATTAATGGAATTCAGAAATTGGATTAGATAACCTAGTTGTCAAAGAGGTCTAGGTATTGCAAATACAGGAGAAATAAAGGGCAAAAAATTCTGAGCAAGCTGCTTATCAGGTAACTGAGGAAAAAAGACTCAACTCATGAGGAGATTAAGAAGGTGCAACTACAAGGAAATTACATATTTCAGTCTGTCAATTGCTTAGCTTTAGGAATGGGCTCACAAGTGATGAGTTTCATACATAAATTTCTGACCAGGAAGGATCAAGTGTAAACAAATTCAGAATTATATCAGACTTGTCCCAAAGTAAATTCTTTTATGTAGCAGAGACTTATAGGCCTTGTACCAAAATATGAATATACTTTGTGCATAGCAATGCCATCACTTTGATCTATATTAGGAGAGAATAGGGTAAGGGGACTTAATAAAAATTTAGTATGCATTTTCTTTTCTTTTCTTTTTTCTTTTTTTGCCTCCAGGGTTCTTGCTGGGGTGTGGTAACTGCACTATACTATACACTGATCCTGGAGGCCATTCTTCCCATTTTGTTGCCCTTTGTTATTGTTGTTGTGATTTTTACTGTTATTGCTGGATAGAACAGAGAGAAATTAAGAGAAGAAGAGAATACAAAGAGGGGGGGAGAAAGATAGATACCCGAAGACCTGCTTCACTGCTTGCCAAGCGACCCATTTCAAGTGGGGAGCTAGGAGCTTGAGCTGGGATCCTTCTGCTGGTCTGTGTGCTTCGTGCCATGTGCACTTAACCCGGTGCACTACAGTCTGGCCCCCTATGTATACATTATTTTCTGATTAAACCACGTTTATTATTTTTTATCATCTACAGTGACTCCAAATGGTCTACTCAACAATTCTTTGCAGTCAGCACTTCCTATAGGTGACTAAGTTCTCTTCTACAATATTTGAAGACCATTCTTTTGTTTAAACTTATTATTATTAGTGACTTAATAATGGCTTACAATATCAAATATTACAGGGGAATTGTTTCACACTGCACCCACCACTACAGTTCTTTGCCCATTCCCTCCCTTGGCTCTCCAACCTCCACACAAGGATAACTACCATAGTTTTCACAAAGTCTTAGAGAGCGTTTGACTATTTTTTTCTTTTAAACAAGTTATTGTGTTTAAGTTCTTCATATTGCATATATGAGCAAAACCATCTGCTAGCTGTTCCATAGAGAGTTGCAGATTGTTTTTTAACAGACATAAACTATTTCAACAAGAGTCTGTGAACACTAACTAGCAAATTAAAGAACCTCAAAGTATTATACATGATAAGAAGAATGAGAAAAACAAAAATCAATGTAGGAAAAATTAAAAAGTACAAGGGAGAAAGTGTCATTACTAATAAAAATAGAAAACTACATTCATTTATTGATAAATGTGCTATATATATGTATATATGCATATATAATATATATATATATTTGATATATAAATAGAGTTAAGAAAGTCCCTTTTAAACTGTTTTTGTTTCATTATTCTTTGCTTAAACATCTATCAATTTCTTGCTCCCCTTTCATGATTTAAAGTTGTACCATATTTCTTTTTTATTAAGAACATTTTATTTAATATTATTCTTGTTTATTATTGGATAGGGACAGAGAGAAATTGAGAGAGGTAGAGGAAACAGAGAGGAGAAAGACAGAGAGATACCTGCAGCTCTACTTAACCACTAGTCAAGCTTTCTCCCTTCAGGTAGGGGCCAGGGAATTGAACCCAGGTCCTTGTGCACTGTAGTGTGTGGGCTTAATGAGGTGCACCAATGACTGCCCCTATACGTCTTTTTAAAATTTATTTTATTCCCCACACGTATGGACATCTAATCTTTGACAAAGGGGCCCAGACTATTACATGGGGAAAGCAGAGTCTCTTCAACAAATGGTGTTGGAAACAATGGGTTGAAACATGCAGAAGAATGAAACTGAATCACTGTATTTCACCAAATACAAAAGTAAATTCCAAGTGGATCAAGGACTTGGATGTTAGACCAGAAACTATCAGATACTTAGAGGAAAATATTGGCAGAACTTTTTTCCGCATAAATTTTAAAGACATTTTCAACGAAACGAATCCAATTACAAGGAAGACTAAGGCAAGTATAAACCTATGGGACTACATCAAATTAAAAAGCTTCTTCACAGCAAAAGAAACCACTACCCAAACCAAGAGACCCCTCACAGAATGGGAGAAGATCTTTACATGCCATACATCAGATAAGAGTTTAATAACCAATATATATATAAAGAGCTTGCCAGACTCAACAACAAGACAACAAATAACCCCATCCAAAAATGGGGGGAGGACTTGGACAGAACAGTCACCACAGAAGAGATCCAAAAGGCCGAGAAACACATGAAAAAATGCTCCAAGTCTCTGATTGTCAGACAAATGCAAATAAAGACAACAATGAGATACCACTTCACTCCTGTGAGAATGTCATACATCAGAAAAGGTAACAGCAGCAAATGCTGGAGAGGGTGTGGGGTCAAAGGAACCCATTGGTGGGAATGTCAATTGGTCCAACCTCTGTGGAGAACAGTCTGGAGAACTCTCAGAAGGCTAGAAATGGACCTACCCTATGACCCTGCAATTCCTCTCCTGGGGATATATCCTAAGGAACCCAACACATCCATCCAAAAAGATCTGTGTACACATATGTTCTTGGCGGTACAATTTGTAATAGCCAAAACCTGGAAGCAACCCAGGTGTCCAACAACGATGAGTGGCTGAGCAAGTTGTGGTATATATACACAATGGAATACTACTCAGCTGTAAAAAATGGTGACTTCACCGTTTTCAGCCGATCTTGGATGGACCTTGAAAAAATCATGTTGAGTGAAATAAGTTAGAAACAGAAGGATGAATATGGGATGATCTCACTCTCAGGCCGAAGTTGAAAAACAAGACCAGAAAAGAAAACACAAGTCGAACCTGTAATGGAATTGGAGTATTACACCAAAGTAAAAGACTCTGGTCCATGAAAAATGATGAATGAAATAGTGGGGGTTGTATTGTTAAATGGGAATCTGGGGAATGTTATGCATGTTCAAACTATTGTATTTACTGTTGAATGTAAAGCATTAATTCCCCAATAAAGAAATAAATTATTTTAAAAAAAGATACCCTAATATCATTTAAGTGTTTTTTTTTTTCCAGAGCACTGCTCAGCTCAGTGTGGGGAAATTGAACCTGGGACCTTGGAGCTTTAGGCATAAGAGACTGTTTGCATACCATTATGTTATATCCGTCACCTTTAAGTTGCTTTTTTAAAAAAATTATTTTATTAGTGATTTAATAATGGTTTACAAGATTATGATTATAAGGGTATATAGTTGCATGCTGCACCCACAACAACAGTTCTCTTCCCTCACACACCCACCCCCCTCCCCATTTCTCCAAGGATAACCACCACAGTTTCTACAAAATCTTAGCTATATTTTTATGTTCTGCTTTAAATGAGTTAATGTGCTTCAATTCTTTATATTGCACTTATGAGTGAAATCATACAGTAGTTGTCTTTCAGAGAAATGCAGGTAGTTTTATAACATATAAACTTCAGCAACAAGAGAACTTGAATACAAATGCCAAATTAAAGAGCCTCAAGATGTTATATACAATAAGAAGAATGAGAAAACGGGGGGGGGGGTGGCCTGGAGGTAGTGCACCAGGTTAAGTGCACATATTATGAAGAGCAATGACATGTGCAAGGATCCCGGTTCAAGCTCCTGGCTTCCCACCTGCAGGGGTGCCACTTCACAAGTGATGAAGCAGGCCTGCAGGTATCTATCTTTCTTTGCCCCCCTCTTTATCTCACCATCCTTTATCAATTTCTCTGTCTTATACAATAAAAAAAAGGAAAAATGGTCTCCAGGCGGAGTGGATTCCTAGTGCCAGCACTGAAGCACTGAGCCCAGCAATAATCCTGGAGGCAAAAAAAAAAAAAAAAAGAATGAGAAAACAACAAAAAAGCTGTAAGAAAGATAAAAAAAGTACAAGAGAAAATATATAAGTTAACAGGACATAGAGGACTGTATGCATGCAAATATATTATACATAAAAGTACTTTACATATAATTTATATATAAATATACTCTATATACACACATCTAAGAGAATATCCCTTAAATTGTTCCTATTTCACCATTCTTTTCTTGAAAATCTTCTTTCCATTCCTTCCTCTTTGATACTTTAAAGTTGTCATTTTTTTATGGCTTCTGTTTTTGAGTCTGTTTTACTGTGTATCACCTTAATGAGATTTAAATATTCCTTATTTCTTTCTCTGTGTCACTCCTTTCAGTAACTCTTGCAAGGCAGTCTGGTAATGCATTGCAAACTCTTTTACTTTTTGTATATTCAGTACTTTTTTGATTCCTCCTTTATAGTTGAATGATAGTCCTGGTATAGATAGTGTGGGTGGCAGTTACTGTCCTTTAAAACCTTGACTATAACACTATGCTCTCTCCTGGCCTCCATTGTTCCTACAGAAAAATTTGATGAAAGTCTGACTACGGCACATTTATAAGTCACTTTTTTTCTTTTCCCTGACAACTTATAGAATTTTTTCTTTGTCCTTTACTTTTGATAGTTTCATAGTGGTGTGTCTTGGTGTAAGCCTATTTTGGTTTAGAATTTGGGAGTTCTCTTTGATTCCTGAACATCTATATACTTACCACATCCCTTATTTGGATTTTTTTTGCTATTATTTCTTTGAATATGGTTTCTATTCCCTTTTTTCTCTACTCTCCTTGAGACCCCCATAATTCTTGATATTTTTTTTTCTGATGGAATTTTCAAACTCTTGAAGGGTTGCTTCATTTTTTCTATATCTTTTTTGTCCTACTCTGAAGTCAAAGGCTACAGACAGTTTGACCTTCATTTCTTTTTTTCATTTTATTTTTTAAATTTGTTTATAAAATATATTTTAATTTCTTTATTGGGGGATTAATGTTTTTTAAAAAAATTCTGTACTATCTTCTCTTTTTATTTTTCTAACATTTTAATATGTTTTTCCTTTATTGGGGGATTAATGTTTTACATTTGACAGTGAATACAATAGTTTGTACATGCATAACATTTCTGTTTTCCACATAACAATACAGCCCCCACTATGTCCTCTGTCATCCTTTTCCCACTGGTTCATGATGTCTTTTTTGCTCCTCCCCCTCTCATAGTACACCCTGATTTGCACCAGTCACTTTTTGCTTCACCCTCTCTATGTCACATCCTGTTTCCACCCTACTTGGTGAATATATATATATATATATATAAGGACATGATTGTGATTATAGATAGCTTTGCTTAGCTTAGATTGTGCTGCATTCCACATGAATAAAGAGATAATGCTTTCCAGCTCATCCATGAGTCCCTGGTCATCTATCTCCCACCCGCAAAGCTAGCCTGGCACTTTCCAAACAAGTGCCTTCCCTGGTCAGCTGCATCTATTCCTCCCTAAAGTAGAAATTCGGGAACCAGTCCTAGATAACTGGAATCCATAACTGTCTTGAACATACAGCTATGCATTGTATTGCTCTGTGTTTGGGTTAATGATTACCTTGACCTTCTACCTGGGCAATGGATATATGTATTTGCTTTCTTTTTCAATAAACTAACTGCTCTCCAAAGCTTTTCCCAGAGCTGACTGTGCTACCTCTCTGTGCACTTTGCCCTTGACACACTGAGCTACCCCGGGACTCCCAAGAGGCTGCTTTGACATTCTCCTCAGCTGGCTGGTGGGAGGGGGACCCAGGGCGAGCCCGCAGTTTCTGTACCCATCACTTGCTTCTCTCTTTCTGAGACCCTTATAATTCTCATATTTGCTTTTTCAACAGAGTCTTAAATCTCTTGAAGGGTTGTTTTTCTCCTTTTACTTTGAAGTGTTAACATTTTTCTTCTATTTCATATATTCTTTCTTCTATATGGGTAAGTCTACCTCCTTGACTTGCTTGACTCTGGAATACATTCAAAGTATTATTTATACCCTGAAATTTGGTTTACAAGTTTTCCATTTTTCTATCAAGTGTTTTTTTGAAATTATGGATTTCATCCTATTTCTTTTTTTTTAATTATTTATTTAAGAAAGGAGACATTAACAAAAACAAAACCATAGGATAGGAGGAATACAACTCCACACAATTCCCACCACCAGATCTCTATATCCTATCCCCTCCCCTGATAGGTTTCCCATTCTCTATGCCTCTGGGAGTATGGACCCAAGGTCGTTGTGGTTGCAGAAGGTGGAAGGTCTGGTTTCTGTAATTGCTTCCCCACTAAACATGGGTGTTGAGTGGTCTATCCATACTCCCAGTATGCCTCTCTCTTTCCCTAGTAAGGTGGGTCTCTGAGGATGCAGAGCTCCAGGACACAATGGTGGGGTCATCTGTCCAGGGAAGTCTGGTTGGCATCCTGCTGGCCTCTGGAACCTGGTGGCTGAAAAGAGAGTTAACATACAAAGCCAAACAAACTGTTGAACAATTATGGACCTAAAGGCTGGAATCGTGCAGATGAAGTGTTGGGGGGTACTCACTGCAGACTATTATGTACTTCTGCTTTCAGGTATATATTTTGCACTAGTTTATGGATATGTGCAAACATATACTCTTATCTCAGGGTACCTGGACTATATCTAGGTTTTGGGACTTTGTTAAGAATTGAACCACCTGGAATGGGATTAGAGAATACTATGAAAGGAAAGGTCTCACCCAAGTAATGAAGGTTAAGGGTTGTCATTCCACACCTGAAGTCTCTGGACACAGTCTGAAGTGAAGCATCCTGGGGTGGCACTCATGTTGATTAGGTTGTGATCGGTGGATGTAATATTATTTAATATGAATTGAGAGAAGCATGCAGGAAAGTGCACCCCACCCTAAGGTTCCAGGACTGTGGGAAATATATGCTCTATAGTGGAAATGTGAGGTTCCTGCTGTCTTAGGGTTCAAGAAGACAATGGATAGTTGTTGCTATCATCACATTATTTGGTAATTGGGTTAACTTTGAAAAGTCCCTTTGTTAGGGTTTGCTGTATAATACCTAGCATCTCATATATAGCAGTGCCACCGGTTGCTTCTGTTCTACCTGGTCTAGGCTTTTGAGAGAGTCCACATATCAAAGACTCAACCTATGTATTAAAAAGACTCAGTTCATGTTTTAAAAAGTTCAAAACATAGTCAATTTTTCCCCTCTCATATTAATTAAATAGTGATTTATAAGACTACACTTTAATAGGAGTGTACATAAACACCATTCCCACCACCAAAAGACTGTGTCCCATTCCACCCACTCACCCCTGCACCCCCAATGCCTGGGGAAGCAGAATGTCCACACTCCCCCTCACCACAGGGATTTTACTTTGGTGCCCTACTCTCGATTTGGTCAGATCCTGCTTTTAGTTTCCCTCTGTTCTTCTTTCTCAACTTCTGTTGATTAGTGGGATCATCCCATACTCATCTTTATCTTTCTGACTTAGCTCACTTAACATAATTCCTTCTAGCTCCATCCAAGATGGGTCAGAGAAGGTGGGTTTATTGTTCTCAATAGATGCATAGTATTCCATTGTGTATATATACCACAGCTTTCTTAGCCACTCGTCTGTTGTTGGGCACCTGGGTTCCTTCCAGGTTTTAGCTATTACGAATTGTGATGCTATGAACATAGTGAATTCAAAAAGCAGAAGAAACAAAGGAAGAATGACAAAAAAGAGAGAAAAGAAAAAAGTAAAATCAGTAAAAAAAAAAAAGAGCAGTGAAAGGAAAGAGTTTATTTATTTATTTATTTTCATTAGCTAGGGCGAGGAAGAAGGGGGAGAGTGGATAGAGGAGGTAGGAAGTGTGAAATAAGTTTCTCTCACAATGTATAAGACACCCAGGCACCTAGTCATGGAAAATACCCTAAGAGTTAATTTTGGTCAACCTGAAGAATGGGGAAAGGGACATGCATATATATAATAGTAATAATAAAATAGAACAGAGTAAAAAACTCTAGCAGTCAGTCTGTAGCTTGGATGGCTCCCGATTGGCTCAGGCACCCTGAGAGTAGGCAGCCAATAGTTAAAAAAAACAAAACAAAAAAATAATAAAAAATCCTCCAGGCAGTCTTTCCCAGGTGGGGTGAATCTCTGCTTGGTCAGATATTTGTAGTTCCAATTGGGCCTAAACCAGTTATACAGAAAAAAAAATTTTAAAAAGAGCAAAGGGATTCAGAAAGGAAGAGGATTGGAATGACACCCCTCTTGAGCCAGGAATCTTGGAAAAGAAAAAAGCTCAGCAGGAAGCCTTTTAGCAGCAGCTCTCTAGCCCTTGAGGTCTGGTTATGGGGGGGGGGGAGATTAGTGTACTTCAGAAATAATTAAAAAATTCCTTTCTTTTTTCTCTATTTTCTAACCCAAATTGAGCTATAGTCACTTCCTTGGTGTCACACTTAGAACCCCTTATTCCCTGTCCTGCTGAAGTCCAGGTATCTTACCCTTTCCAGCAGTTGTCGGAGCTCATGCCAGCAGCTGCTTCCAAGTCTCCATCTTGGCTCCACCTCTTTCATCCTATTTCTAATCCGTTTCATCATATTAAACTGAGCTTACTATTTCTTCATTTTTTTCTGACAATGTAGTTCCTAAAGGCTTTCTCTGAAAACTCTATTGATTCTACATCGTAAAATGTTTGACTGTCATTTAGGCTGTCCTCATTCAATGCCTTCTTAGTTGTATCCACTTGCTTTGTTTTCTGTTTTTAGCCAGCAGGTGCCACTTGATTCTGCTTTATGTGAGGTGTGTGTGTGTGTGTGTGTGACAGAGAGTTTTGAAAAAGTGATATAGTATTATGACTTTGATGTCCCTTAAACAGAATTCTAGTCCAGTGTGTGTGTGTGTGTGTGTGTGTGTGTGTGTGTGTGTGGTGTGTGAGAGAGAGAGAGAGAGAGAGAGAAATTGAGAGATCTAAATAGTGGTCTTTCTTTCCTTATTTTCCTGCTTCCAATGTCCATACACAATCACTAACTTTCAGATAGTGATGTTCCTTTCTTTACCCAAAATCCCAGACATTCTCTGAGAAAATTGTTGAGCCCAGACATTCTCTGAGAAAATTGTTGAGATGTTAATCTATAATGTTTGTTTTCTAGGGGGGAGTCATTTTCTTGGGACTGGGTCACCGTAACATTGCCCTGAAAGTCATTAAATGTAGATCATTCTTAAATATTGTCATAATCCTCTTATGATTGCATTGACTGTGTTAATTTGCTCTAGGTTGCTTAAGATTGTTCATGAAGAAAGTCAGCCTCATCCCTATAACTGTTAACCCTAACCCCAAATGAGCATGAGCATACACTTTAAGGGTTGAGATGAAATTCCCTACAAAATTGGTCATGAATGGTCTTTGGGGTTCTACATATTGAATAAAAGTGCATGTGAATGTGATGGCACCTACAGGCTCTGTCCTGTCTTTTATCCTGATATGATTTACTGACTTAAAGTAAATCTATGGAAAGGGTCAATATAGGTGCTTATCAGCCATGTAAGTCTGTGGTCCACTCTGGGTTCCCTGCCCCCTGGTCACAAGGGACGATGGTTAGAGCAGCTCTCCAGAGAGTCTTGGGGTAGCTCAGCATGTCGAGGGTGAAGTGCATAGTGAGATAAGCATTCAGCTCTGGGAAAGCTTCAGTGGTACAAGTCTTTCATTGAAAGAAAAAGCAGGTAAATATAGACCATAACTCAGGGGGAAAGGTTGGGGTATCTATTAACCCAAATACAGAGCAACACAATGCAAAGTTACATTTTGACCAACAGACTGCTTGATCATAAGCTTTACAATGTACATTTTTTCCAGAGGTAAATTGCAGGCACTTTAGGGTAGCAGGAGAGAGGAAAAGGGAGACAGCTTGAGCAATCAAGATGTTTGCTGGCAGTTTTTAAAGTTAACACAGTAATCCATGGCTTTTAATTAAAGAAGGAATCAGGGGAGATAGCATGTGTAGAAAGGCACCCATGTCCAGGGGCCCAGCTATCATAAATTCCAAAGACTGGGAGAACCAGCCCTTGACTCAACCTGAAGGGATAGTTGGGCATCAACCCACTTGGACCTCATAGAAACAATGGCCTGGACTTTCTGGGACAGTGGGCCCATTATCCAACATAAGTCCTGACAAGAAAGTTCACAAAGATAAATTGGACTGGAGCCTTCTAGGACTGTTCTCCACCAGGTCTCTCTTTAGAATTCAAGTAGATCAACTAAATAGCAATGTCTTCTCCTTTCCTGAGTTCTGAATGAATCAAGAAATTATATAAAAAGTATGAATCCAATTGGGAGCTCTCATACTGCCTTGTTATGGGCTTGGATTGCTGTCCAATGATTAGATTGGTATCTGTAGTCATGTGAGCCCCAGAAGTAAGTAGGTTTTCCTTCTTAGGTGTTTTAAACTCCGCTGGGTGCTGAAGGCATGTCTCATTGGGCAGACTCTGCTGTATGGAGTAACCAGAGGCAAGAGAATGTCAAAATTCAAGACTTTTGCTTATTCAGTTCTAGGGTTAACATAAAACTCAGGAACACTCCATTACTGTGCTATAAGAATCTATTTTTTTGAGTTGCTAGAAACACCAAAACAAAGAAAAGACATTCACAAGGCCTTCTGAATTTGATTTGCAGAATGGAATACTGCTATCAGTTGAATTTAGTTTCCCCAAGTTGTGTATGTAAAGCAAATGACACAATTGGGGAATGAGTGGAAACCTAAAAATTGGACTAGAAATGTGGAAGAATCTGTAGCCTTTTGGGTAGTCCAGGTCTCCCCCTTCCTTAGATATATCCTCTGTCTATCTTATAAAGCTCTTCAGTTCTACTAGAGGCTCCCCTATCACTCCCTATTCTGACAGCACATGCTTGGAAGAGAAGTTAAGCTCCCCTCATTCCCAGCATTGTCATCTAAGTAGAAGTAGAGCTTTGAATGACCCAGAGAACCAACTACAAAATGTAATGGCATCCTACCAAAAAATGTAATGGCTTACCCTACCAAAAAAAAACTACAGGTTTTTTTTTGTTTGTTAGTTTTTTGCTGATTTCTGTTATAAACATTTGGGAACATATTTTGGGGAAATGAATGCTTAGAGTGAACAAACAAGCAAGAAGAATATAATTAATGGGTTCAATTTGTAAAGCTGGATGTAGGCATTGGGACTTTCAAATATTCCATTTATTTCCTGTAGATGTTGTAACAAAGAGCTATACATTGAGAAACTTAGGACAACAGAAATATCACCTCACAGTTCTAGAAGTTAGAAATCCAAAATCAAGGGCTACACTCTGACTAAAGCTTTTAGGATGCTTTGGGAAAATCTACATCCACATATCATTCCAATCTTCACCTCTGACATTATGTGTCCTCTCCTTGAATGCCCCCAGCTACTGATGACCTTCTTACCATACTCCTCTCTTTTGATAGAGACAGTACATTGCATTAGGGTCCATTAGCATTCAGCATGGCTTCATCTTAACTTGGCTTTATCTGCAACATCTTATTTTCAAAGAAAGGCACAAGCAGAGGCACAGGGATATAGTTTGGGAGACACAAAGTTTCATATACTATAAGTAACATAAAGTACCAACTCAATCTGTTGAAGGAGGTTCCAGTCACATTTTTGCTGCTTAGTGCAGACCTGAGTTCAAACTGAGCTCTCAATAAATGATGATGAGGTGCTCCAATACTTGGCCCCTAACTTATTTAAAGAGCAAAGGATGTTGGGGGTGGAAGAGGTCCACTGTGTTCATCCCATTTCACCAACTACCTCTATGTAAACTCAGACACTTACCCAACATCACTCACTCACTATGCCTCCCAGAAGACCATAAATGCATACATGTACACACACATGTTCTTGAGCAGACTTCTGTGCCACATTTCCTTTGCTAAGGACTCGGTGAATGTAATGGGGAGAAAAGATCATGCCTGTACTGTAAGGGTATTGGCTGTAATTGTCACTTTGGTGGCAGAGTGTTTAGGAGGGAGTCCCAAGAGAATGGAGGCTGTCCATCACATTTAGTGATTTGGGAGGAGGGACTACAGAAATATGCTGGCCAGAGGCCTTTGCTGTTGTTCATTGATCATGGGCTCTTGGAATATAAAACAAAGAACAGTCTACCGAGGCCTACTTGATTTGCAAGCCCATATAAGTATATAAACAAGCAAATAAAAGTTTCAGTATGGAAAACAGAATAAAGCAGAATCATGACTGGAAATCCTGCCTTGATTCATTAGCCCCAAGAATCCACTCCTGCATTCATGTTCTAAAGCCTTAAAATTAGGGGGTGTGACCTTAGGAAGAACTGTAAAGAGCCCAAAAGATGGAAGATACTGCAGATGTGGATACTAGGACACTGATTTGGAAATGAACATTCCCACATGCTGCTGTCAGAGAGAGGCTCGCAGGGCCTAGGAAAGATTTTAACTCCCCCAGGGACCGTTTACTGGGTACTTCTCCAAGCTGGGGGAAATGGCATCCTTCACAAGAAGAGTAAACTTCTTATGGCTCATTGACTTAAGGAATAAAGGACATGGTGGGATCTGAGAAAGCCTGTGTAATGAAAGGACCCCAGTCTATCTCTTCACATTGTGGTAAGGAGACTTCACGTCAGGGAGCTTGTCTGCAGAGGTGGCTGTAGTCATTGAGACCAATGGCTCTCAGGCCTCCACCTGTTACCTGTTACCAACCACAAGGACTTAAGTGTGTGTGTGTGTGGGGGCTCATTATTGAGCCGTATGATATACACTCATTATTTCATTAAATCCTCTAAATGTAGTGCCCTTAGCATTTATTCCATCATGAAGTGAATATACCACAGACTGTGCTCTGTGGGTATAAAATCCTTCTTTCTGTGAACAAAATTGACTAAGTTCTGCCTCTTGAGTCCATTCCTACAGGGGAGAAGAAAGAATGATAACTGAGTATAGCAAGAAGTTAGATTATCTGGTGCACTAGAGTGCAATGAGTGCTGGGGAGGGAGATGCTCCTGTCTGTAAGTACATTTATGGTAATGCATATTCAGCATGTCCCTTGTGTGTTTGTATGCATGCCTGTGGTCTATGTATGTATGTACCCATGTGGTATATTTGTGCATGTCTATGACATATGATTATGTTCCTGTGGTATATACATGTGTATGTACTTTTCTGCTTTGTGTGTGCACATTTTCATGTTTTATATGCAACCAATGTGCTCTGTGCAGGTGTGTGTACCTGCTTGTGTGTGCCTTTGCCACTTTCATAATCTCTGTGTGTATATCTATGGTGTGTGTGCTTGCTCACAGCTAGTACATACTTCATGTCCACACCTATGGGGGTGTTTATGTGTGTGTCAGGAGAGGGGCAGAAAGCAAGAAGCAGTGTCACATCAAGAGGATGAGTTAGATTTTTCTGGACTGGTAGTTGAAGGAATCTTGAAGAAATGATCCTAGTCTGACTGAGGCTGTTTCAGACTCTAGGAATATGGGGGTGTCATGCTCCCTAGTAGGGAGTGGGCCTGACTAGTAGGGAAAAAAGCAGTGTGGAGGGAAAAAGAAAGGTTAGGCCATTCAGGAGCTGGGGTGAATGGAAATTGGAGGCTGTGGCTTCTCCCTAATGCAATGGAAGCTGCTTAAGAGTCAATGGAGAGCTCCCCTTCCCCCCTCCCCCAGGGTCTGAGCTCTGTATATGTGCGTATTGAAGATGAGGAAGGCAGTGGTGAGACCTGGTGGGATTATTGGTAGTTTTAAGGTTGGACTTTCTGTTGGATGAAATTGGGAGGGGGAAAGGAGTCAAGTGTGAGTGCCACACTTGACCAGAGAAGCTCATGTTGGTTGGCTTGACAGGGGTGAGTCCCTGATTGTGAAGGAAGGCTGAGTTTTAAATGTCTAAAGATCTAAGAGAGATCAGTGTTGAGATCTTGCTAAGCAATTGGGGGCAGGGTCTTCCTCTACACTTGTATAGAGTAATGGGGTTTCTCAAAAATTTAGACTTTCTGGGTCCCCAATCTTGCCAGCAGGTCACTTAAGGAAATGATGGGGAACAAGATAGCCCAGAATCTCTCCAAGATGGGAAGAAAGAGCAACTTGTAAACAGTTGAATCCTTTCTATGATGACTACTTGGAGGTGCAGAGAGAAAGAGAGAGAGAGAGAGAGAGAGAGAGAGAGAGAGAGAGAAACATGCACCTTTCAGACTATGCAAATTACAGGACTTACTCAACTGAAAGTGTGGAGAGCACCCAGGATGAGTTCCAGCAGTGGACAGTGTTTTGAATGTACATGTGAAGTTGCTCATGTTCACCTCAACACCTGCTGACATCAGTTTTGGATCAGTGAGAGCCTTACATGAATTCCAAATACAATCATAAGTCTAAGGTCTTGAAAACACATCTAGGATCAAAGAGTAAGAGTGACAGAGCCTGTCCTGCTCTCTTCTCTCATCCTGCAGCATCAAGCTGTTACTGGTGGGTATGGGAACCAGTCCCTTAAATGATACTTAGAGTTTTGACTATTAAACCTTAATTAGCATCCAATTACAGAAATGATGGATTTCAGTGAGTAAAAGTGATTTGCAAAGTTTTTTTTTTATGTGTAAATAGTTGGCTCAGGTCTCTCAAAATTTGATATGGGATCTGAGCAAGAATTAATTCCACAGACACAGCTGGTTATCGGGGAGGAGATGGGGAGGCAGAAGGAAGTGGGAATATTGCTTAAGGTACAACTATCCTTCTGGGAGACCTGGGGCAGAGACTTTAACAGGAAAGTGTTCTCTGGAGAAAGAACAATCCAGAGGAGAAGTTATGGTCTGTGGTGGAGAGCTGAAGACAGATGATGACGGAAGCTGAGCAAATGCTCTTAACTGAGTTCAACTCTTCTTTCCATAATGAGTTTATTTTAGATTTTTTTGGAATAAAATGGTTTATTTGTGTTTTTTTTTCCCCTGGGATAAAAGTCATACATATGGCAGAGCCAAGATTGTGTCTTGGAGACAATACTTGGTGTCAGCTCTGCAAGGGAGCTGCTTTCAACCTGGGAATCTTGGGTGAGGGTAGGATTTTTGGGCCTGTGGTGGAGGAGGAGTGAAGGGTTGGTGTTGGTCAGGGTGGAACCAAGGAAGAACCCTATAATCCACCATGGTCTGACAAACAGGCTAAAAAGGACAAAGGAAACAGGGATTCGGCCAGAGGTGTTGGCTTTGCTATTTCTTTCTGCACTCTGTCCCCTCCTTGCCCCCCCCCCCCAGCCCTTGCTCCTAGAACAACCACCACATCAGCCACTCCTGGTAGGCCTTCTGTTGAACTAATTTCTTTATCAAGATTTCTGGCTCAGCAGGAATGTCATCCATGGGGGGGACATCTAACCTAGCAAAAGGTTGCTTTTTTAAAAAATTTATTTTTTATTTAAGAAAGGGTAAATTAACAAAACAATAGGGTAGGAGGGGTACAACTCCACACAATTCCCACCACCCAATCTCCATATCCCATCCCCTCCCCTGATATCTTTACCATCCTCTATCCCTCTGGGAGCATGGACCCAGGGTCATTGTGAGTTGCAGAAGGTGGAAGGTCTGGCTTCTGTAATTGCTTCCACGCTGAACATGGACGTTGACTGGTTATATGTTCTCTCTCACAGAACCTGGTGTATATCTAGGGTTTGGAACTTTGTTAGAAAGTAATCCACCTGTAATGGAAATAGAGAATGCTGTGAAAGGAAAGGTCTCACCCGAGTAATGAAGCTGAAGGGTTGTCATTCCACACCTGAAGTCTCTGGACACAGTTTGAAGTGAAGCAATCGTTGCGTTGATTAGGTTGCAATCGCTGATGCAATATTATTTTATATGGATTGGGAGAGTCATGCGGTAAAGTGGGACCTATCCTAAGGTTCCAGGACTGGGAGAAATATAGGCTCTATAGTGGAGTGTTGTTTTCGCTGGGCTAGGTTGTTTTCGCCAGGCTGGCTTCACGGGCGGGTAACAGATGACCAGGGACTCATGGCTGGGTTGTACACAGTATCTCTTTATTCATGCAGGATGCAGCACAATCTAAGACGAGCTAAGCTAAACTCAAATACTGTAAAACTCACACTGCTGTCTTTATATATACTTGCCAAGTAGGGTGGAAACAAGATGTGACATAGAGAGGTGGAGAGAAAAGTGACTGCTGAAAATCAGAATGTGACAAAGAGGGGGTGGAGCAGGCGAGAATCTTATCACTGAACCACCAATGCCCTGGAGAGAGGTACTTGTTAACAGTGGTTATGTAATTAGAATGAAGTGGTTAATGTAAATAAAATAGTGTTAAGCAGGGGAGATTTAAACCAAATGAAACAAAAGGAGTCTCATGCATACCAACAGTGGAGATGTGAGGTTCCTGCTGTCTTAGGGTTCAAAAAGACAATGGAGAGTTAATGTTATCATTACATTATTGGGTAATTGGGTTAACTTTGATAAGTCCTTTTGTTAGGTTTGCTGTACATTGGTTGCTTCTGATCTACTTGGTATGATGTTGGCTGTAGGTTTGCTATATATAGACTCCATTATCTTGAGGAATTTCCCATCTATTCCCATTTTTTGTAAAGTTTTGAGCATGAGTGGGTGTTGGATTTTGTCAAAGGCTTTCTCTGCATCTATTGAAATAATCATGTGGTTTTTGGCTTTGCTTTTATTGATGTGGTGAATGACATTGATTAACTTACGGATGTTGAACCAGCCTTGCATTCTTGGGATGAATCCCACTTGGTCGTGATGAACAATCTTTTTGATATGTTGCTCTATCCGGTTGGCCAAGATCTTGTTTAATATTTTGGCATCTATGTTTATCAGAGATATTGGTCTGGTTTTCCTTTCTTGTTCTGTCCCTATCAGCTTTTGGTATCAGGGTGATGTTGGCTTCATAGAAGGTGGAAGGGAGTATTCCTGTTTCTTCAATCTTATGGAAAAGCTTAAGAAGTATGGGTACTGTTTCCTGAAAGTTTTGTAGAATTCATTTGTGAAGCCATCTGGTCCAGGACTTTTATTGTTGGGGAGGTTCTTAATAATGGTTTCAATTTCTTTGTCTGTGATTGGTGCATTTAGATTTTGTAGTTCTTCTTGGTTCAGTTTTGGAAGGGCATATGCTTCTAGGAATTGTTCCATTTCTTCCAGATTCTCTAGCTTGGTGGCGTATAGTTCTTTTGAGAAATTTCGCAGGATTCTCTGGATTTCTGTGGTGTCTTGTGATATCTCCTCCATCGTTTACAATTCTATTAATTTGAGTCTTCTCTCTTTTTTGTTTGGTGAGTCTGGCTAGGTTTTTGTCAATTTTGTTTAATCTTTCAAAGAACCAATATTTGGCTTCATTGATCTTTTGTATGGTTCTCTTATTTTCGATGTTGTTTATTTCTGCTCTAACTTTTGTGATTTCTGTCCTTCTGGATGCTTTAGGGTTCCTTTGTTCCTCTTACTCTAAGTCCTTAAGGTGTGCAGTAAGGTCATTCATTTGAGCTTCTTCTTGGTATTTATTATGTAATTGTATAGCTCTAAGTTTCCCTCTCAGTACTGCTTTAGCTGTGTCCCAAATATTTTGATAGGTTGTGTCTTCATTTTCATTTGTTTCCAGGAACATTTGAATCTCCTGCTTGAGTGAATCTCTGACCCAGTGGTTCTTAAGGAGTATGTTGTTTAGTTTCCAAATTCTGTGACTTTTAATAATTGTCTGTCTGTTGTTAAATGTTGGTTTTCCTCCACTGTGGTCTGAGAAGATACTAGGAATGATTTCAATGTTCTTGAATTTATTGATGCTGTCTTTGTGGCCTAACATATGGTCTATCCTTGAGTATGTTATGTGTATTTGAAAAGAAGGTGTATTCTAGTTTTTTGGGGTGAAGGACTCTGAAAATGTCCAAGAGGTCTAGTCTGTCAATATCTTCATTCAATTCTCTTGTATCTTTGTTGGTTCTCTGCTTTGTTGATCTGTCTAAGTGTGAGAGTGGGGTATTGAAGTCTCCCACTATTTTTGAAATTCTTTCAGTAAGTGCTTGACGTATTTAGATGGTCCCTCATTGGGTGCATAGATGTTAATGATTGTTAATTCTTTTTGGCTGATTGATCCTCTAATCATTATGTAATGTCCTTGCCTATCTTTTATTACTTTATTCAATTTAAAATCTATCATGTCTGAGATGAGAATGGCTGTTCCTGCCCTTTTTTGTTGTCCATTAGCCTGTATGATAGTTTTCCATCCTTTCACTTTAAGTCTGTTTTTATCTTGTTGTGACAGATGGGATTCTTGCAAGCAGCATAGGGTTGGATTATGTTTTCTGATCCATCCCCCAACTCTGTGCCTTTTGATGTGTGAGTTTGAGCCATTGACATTTATTTATATTATGGATTTAATGTATTGTTGTGCCATTGTTCAAAAAAAATTTTTTTTTGTTTGTTCTGATATATTGCCAGTATTGTAGTGATGTTCTTGTTTATAAGAGGTCTTTTAGAACCTCTTTCAGGGCCGGTTTGGTGATGGTTGCCTCCTTTAACTGCTGTTTGTCTAAGAAGGTTTTGATCCCTCCATCTAGTTTGAATGAAAGTCTAGCAGGATATATTATCCTTGGTTGAAACCCTTTTTCATTCAGGGCTCTATAGATATCTTGCCATTCTCTTCTGGCTTTTAGAGTTTGAGTGGAGAAGTCTGCAGGTAATCTTATGGATTTTCCCCTGTATGTGACTTTTTGTTTCTCTCTTGCAGCCTTTAGGATCCTTTCTTTATCCTTACTTCTTCTCATTGTGACTATGATGTGTCTTGGTGTCTTCAGGTCTGGGCTGATTCTGTTTGGTATTCTCTGGGCCTCTTGAATCTTGATGTCCTTTCTGTTATTCAGGTCTGGGAAATTTTCTTCTATTATTTCCTCTAGAATGTTTGCTTCCTCTTCCTCTCTTTCTTCCTCTGGCAGGCCAATTACATGAATGTTACTTCTTTTGAGATCATCCCATATGTCTGTGTTGTTTTAAATGTCTCTCAATCTCTTTTTAAGCTCTTTCACTTCTTTCTTAGTTTTCTCTAACTCATCCTCTGTCTGACTAATTCTGTTTTCTGCTTCTGTTAGTCTGCTTTCCCTTGCCTCAGCTTCTTTCTTCATTACAGCTATTTCAGCTTTCAGTTCTCTGATTACCTCAAGATAATCAGTATTTTCCTTGGGGGTCTCAACTGTTGTTTCCCTAATATTGCATTGCTTTCCTCCAATGTTGTTTTCATTTCTGTGATTAATAAGTTTATTATTGCTTGCATACTTTTCTTATCTATGGTTACTTCTGGATGATTTGTAGTTTCTTCTGGGCTATTGTCTTCATTCATTGGAGTAGCAGTTTTATTTGTTTTTGATCTACCCATTTTTTTGATTTATGTGTTTCTTTTTTTATTCTCTGTTGTTCCTCAGTTGTTGTGTCTTGAGTATAAGCAACACTGTACTAAATACCTTTATGAAAATTACACTCAACAACCTCAGGAATTACAGTAGCAACTGAAGCAAGTATTGAAGCAGTTTAATTACTACCAGTTATCCAAACAATTTCTCCAGTCCGTGAAAGAATAGTAACCAAATCCCAGTGAAGAAGAGAGAGAGAAAAAAAGGAGGGATAGCAAGAATAGACAGTTATGCAAGTCTACTATCCACTGTATATTCTAGGGGTAACAAGAGGGAAAAGGGAACTAGAGCAGAGATACACACATAGAGAGTCCACTCTGAGTCAGAATTCTTCCCCCAAATAATTCCCAAATGTGTATCAATGAATTCAAAAAAGCACACTGTTTGGTGGTATGGGGGCTGGGGCCTGTGGCTTTGGAAGCTGTAGGATTAAGGAAGAAAGGATGACAAGAATGAGAAAAATAATAAAAAAAGAAAGAGAGAAAAAAGAAAAAGATAAGAAAAAGAACAGTCATAAAAGAGCGGTGAAAGTAAAGAGTTTTTTTAATTAATTAATTAATTTATTTTTAATTATTTAATTAGCTATGCGGGGTGAGGGGGGTTTTGGCTACTTAGAAAGAAAAAAGGCCAGAGGTTTCAAAAGGGTATAGACTTAGAATGAATGACAGGAATTTGTCATTTGGTGGGACAGGAATTTGGTAAAGACAGAAGCTCAGCAGGGGATTCTGTTTGGTGGTGTGGGGCCTGGGGCCTGTGGCTTTGGGAGCTGTAGGATTAAGGAAGAAAGGATGACAAGAATGAGAAAAAGAAAGCTCAGCAGGGGATTCTGCTAGGAGCTAACTCAAAAAAAGTTACTCAAACAAGGAAAAATATTCTGAAACCAAAGTTTATTCTAAGAAAGTTCAGTGTGACTAACAACCTTCTATCTGAGGGAGACAGAAGAAGTGTGTGCTCTAACAAAGAATAATCTGTCTTTTTATAGGTTTGTAACAAAGAAATTCCACAGAATGCTTACATTAGCAAGATGCATAAGGGGTACATATGGAAAGGAGTTTAGGATCACAAAAAAGTTATAGATTACATAGGGTAAATATCAAATGGAAGGCACATCAGTTATCTCAGGACTAATATGTATGTCCAAAACTGACTAAAGAGAAAAGAAAATCTGAATTTTCCTGTAATTATTAAGGACATTGAATTGGCCCATTATCTTCCTATAAAGAGCCCATCAAATCCAGACAGCTTTGCATTCAGGTTTTACTATTCAAGGAATAACTTCTTTTATTCTTGCATATTTTTCCCAGAGAATAGCTTTTTGAACTCAACATATAAGAAGTATATAATCTTGATATCAAAATAAAGACAGTTTGAGAAAGGAAAATTACAGACTAAACTTGAACATGGACATGAGTGCAAAAATCCTATGAATATTCTAACCAAATGCAGCAAGGTATAAAACAGATAATTTATTGTGACTGAGTTGATTTTATTCCAGAAAAATAAAACAAAAAATCAATTAATTTTTCTTCCTTGTTAACAGTTAGAAGAAAAATATACAGTTTTATTTCAAAAGATTAAAAAAATAACTGAAATTCAATACTTTATTATGGTGGGAGTTCATCTTGATCTCCAAAACAGTGATGGAGATTCTAAAAACCTTTAGCAAACATCATGTTTATTGGCAACTAAGTGACATTTTATCAAGCCAAGATGGCTGCCCTCCATAGCTTATGGCTATTCAAAATTGCATTGAAGGAACTAAACAGTGCATTATGACAAGAAAAATAAATAAAAATAAAATAATCAAAGGAACAAATAAAATTATAAGCATGTACAAAATGACATGGTTGCCTCAATAAACTTAGAGGAATGTGGATACAAACTGTTTAAGTTAGTGAGAGCTTAGTAGAATTATAAAAGATGAGATACATAAGAAAACCTCATTCCATACATTAGCATTGGTGAATTAAACATTTTGATCATAATACCTTTTACAAATTAAAATGACAAAGGAAACTAATTATAAATCTAATGAAAGACTTTTATATTAAGATTTGTAAACTTTTGCTAGTCACCTCTTTAAAATACTCTACTTAAATAAATTAGGGAATATTGAGTATTTACAGATAGTTCAAGGCAAAAGTATACACTTTCCCATTCTTTCAAAATGACCTGTAAATATATTTTTCAGTAGCCTGCTCTATGGGCCTTAAATATTATTTCAAAATTTATATGAAAGATTAAATGTTCCAAGATAACCAACTTATATAACCCTGAAGTAGAAATGTAATAAGTGGCAACCTATTCAATATGATAAGATAATTTATTATAATACTGCAGAAATAAGGATGGTGTGTTCTTGTGATCATAACAACAGACAAAAGAAGACAGAGTAGAGAACATACTCTTACATGGCAAAGGTGGCATTATTTGTCAGTGGAGAAAGGTAAGGCCAGTTAATTCATCAACATTAATGTTACAGCACTTAGATCCTTGTGTAAAGATGAAATTGCAAGCTCATGCTCTGTGACATTCACAGAAATAATTAATGCACACTGGACCAAAAAGTCCAAAATTGAAAGCAAAATTTTTAAGACTTAGAGCTTGTAGGAGATTAAATGTATTAATGTATGAGCTACACACACCATAAAATAAAGATGAATCATTGAATGTTAGATGAATATCACTAACAATATTAAAATATAAATACTTTTTCATTTTAAAACATTTATAGTATATATAGCACTTTTTATTTTTTTTTAGTTTGTGCAGATTTCACCACTGGCTGGATTTTTTTTTTTTTACTTGGATAAAGAGACAGAAGGAGAGAAAGAAGAAACATCATGCTACCAGAACTTTTTCCAATGCACTGGCTCTTATGCTGACATTGGAACCTGGGCCTCTGGTATGACAAATCACATGCCCTGCCTGGTGAACAATTGCTCCAGCCCCCAAATGCTTTATCTAACTAATGCAAAAATACCAAAAAGAGGGGGCTGGGTGGTGGCACAAATGGTTGAGTGTACACATTACAATTCTCAAGGACCCAGGTTCAAGGTCTCCACCTGAAGGGGGAAAGCTTCTCAAGTGGTGAAACAGTGCTTCAAGTGTCTCTTTGTCTCTCTCCCTCTCTATCTCACCCTTCCCTATAGATTTCTGGCTGTCTCTATCCAATGAATAAAGATAATAAAAATTTAAAAAAATTCTATAAAAATACCAAAAAATAAAAAAGATAAGAGCCCAATAACCAGAGAAAATACTTATTGAACACTAACTGCTTAAAGCTTAGTACTCTGAAGACACAAACAAGTCCTGGTGCATGACTATGGAAAGGAATCTAAGTTAAGGGTGAAAATGTTTTGCAAATAGATAGATGAGAAACTGTACCCATGCCAACCACTGTACTATAATCTATTAACCCCTCCAATTAAAAAAAAACAGCAAAAAAGAAAGAAAAGAAAGACGAGCAAATGTTACAAACAGCCATTCCAAAGAAATGTATGACTTCCAATATAATGTATGAATAAATGTTCATTTTTCTTAGGAACCATGGAAATATAAATTGAAAAATGATAATCTATTTCACAACCAGGTAGGCACAGATATGCCAGTTCAATGGGCTGTTTCCAGGTTCCCACACTGCTGGGCTCTCCTTGGCAGGGGTGGGGAGAGAGAATTTCTTGCCTGTTGTGGCTCCTTTCTCCACACCTGTGCCTGATAGATCAGCCCCTTTTCTCATTCCCAGTGTTGCTGGTTTCTGGCCACAACCTCCTGAAAATTCCTTTCACCTTCGACACCAGCTTTGTGCTGAAACCCTTTTGTTGCCCTTGTTGTTTTGTTGTTATTATTGTTCATGTCGTTGTTGTTGCATAGAACAGAGAGAAACGGAGAGAGGAGGGGAAGACAGAAGGGGGAGAGAAAGATAGACACCTGCAGACCTGCGTCACCGCCTGTGAAGCGACTCCCCTGTACTGGGCTAGCTTCGCTGGCGAGAGACCAGGAACTTGTGGCAGCATGGTAATACAATTGTTTATTCACGTAGGAGCTCCAGAATCTGGTGTGAGCACAGCGGGTTAAGCCACGTGGCACCAAACTGCAATGGCTTCATCCTGCTCTGCACTCCAGCCCTTCTTCAGGTCCAAACATGGGAGAGAAAAGAGAGAGAAACCAGTAACAGAAGTGGGCTTTAGGGAGTTGGGCTGTGGCACAGTGGGTTAAGCGCAGGTGGTGCAAAGTGCAGGGACTGATGTGAGGATCCCGGTTCGAGCCCTCCCACTTGCAGGGGAGTCACTTCACAGGTGGTAAAGGGGTCTGCAGGTGTCTGTCTTTCTCTCCTCCTCTCTGTCTTCCCCCTCCTCTCTCCATTTCTCTCTGTCCTGTCCAACAACGATGACAACAATAATAAATACAAGAACAGAACAACAGGGGCAACAAAAGGGATTAAATATTAAAAAAAAAAGAAGTGGTATTTTTTTTTTAAGAAGTGGGATTTATAGGGTAAAGCCGGAAGTGGGAAGTTGGGAACAGGGATGGCTGGGAAACGGGTGGAGAAATGAAAGAGAGGGAAGGTAGAAAGCTTCCATAGCAATGGTTTCTAGGGTTTTCACTGGCGGGATTAATGTACCCTACAGGCAGGGTGGGTCTTGAGGTAGAAAGAAGATCAGGCAAAACAATGATTATGTAAATAGGCCATAGTGTCAGCAATGGAGCCTGGAGCACGGAGCATGGATGGGGGGATGGCTTAAGCCCTGACATCCCAGCAGGTGGGGAGCCGGGGCTCAAACCAGGATCCTTATGTGGGTCCTTGTGCTTTGAGCCATGTGCGCTTATCCTGCTGTGCTACCGCCCAACTCCCTATTTATTTATTTTTAATGAGTGGGAGATTCAGGGAGAAAGATGAAGAGAGACTGCTCAGCTCAGGCTTATGGTCAAGCTGGAGACTGAGTCTGGTATGCCAGTCTCCAGCATGAGAGTCTTTTGCAGAACCATTATACTGTCTCCCCTGCCCCACAATGACCTTTTTAAGCGATGCTCATCTCAAACTGTGCACACATATTACAAATAACCCTGCACGTATATTTCATAATAAATATCCTAAAATAAAAGTGTATTTATTAGGGATGATATTCTCCAAGTTTATATTTAATGCAGGAGGACATTTTATTTTATGGCTGGTTGTAACTGAACTTATTGTCAGACATGAGTTCATGCCCAGTTATTGTTCTTTGGCTTTATCTCATTTGACCTTCATGCTCATTCAATAAAATTGCCCCATCCTTCTTTTTGGATGAGGGGCCTGCTGAGCAGGCTATTGTTCACAGGACCTGGTGTCACTCTAGGATTCCTACTCCACCTTGTCCTGGACTCTCTCCCCCAGCCTGCAGTGTTGGTCTGAGGGCTTTCTCTAGGCTGTGCTGAATGTAGCCATATGCTTGACTCCACTCCAAACTCAGATCAGACAGGGTTCTGAGCTGGAGAAAGAGAGAGGCTTGGGATGTTCAGCCATTAGACTGTCACAGAATTACTCCATGACTGAAGCTGGGGTGTGATCCTGCTGATGTCTCAGACTGCCCCAAGAATTGTCATCTGCTCTGCCTGCTGTGACTTGTCAGTGGTATCGCCCAGTCTGAGGGAGGACTGTTGGCTGGGTCCCCCTTGTGGGCCTCTATCCTAGGCTTGGTTTCCACTGGTTCCCAGTCCTGCCTGGATCCTGACCCCTGAGAGTCATGTTTGGTTTCCCAGAGCCCTGGATCCCACCTCATGGCTACACAAATGTTACTTACCACTTGTTTTCTGAACTGTAGACTCAAAACTGTGTTTCCCATTTATGCCAAGAGAGTGGTATATTGCAACAAGTTTTCACTTTTTTTTACTAGAATATTTAGACCCCTCCTTTTTTTTTTTTTTTTTTACTGAATAGGGACTGGCTTTTCTGTGCTTTTGCTCAGAAAGTAAGAGTGACAAACTGATAGCAGCCAATAAGTGGTTCACTTGGTAGAGCACATATGTCACCATGCTCCAGGACCTAGGTTTGAGCTTCATATAGAAACACCTGTTCCAGGAGCCATTTCTCTGCTTGATAGATGATAAGCTTTGAGACAACGGAAGCCCTCGAGACAAGTTTCATTTCCCCTGGGCAGGCCATTTTTCCCTCAGGTAGACCATTTACCAGAAACAGTGACACAACACATACTTGTGGTAGCAAACGTGATTTCATCCATTGTATGTTGCAAGGAACATTCCCCCTTTGAAGATTGCTCCCCCTCCTCCTCCTCCAGCACTTCCCCCTCCTTCCCCAAAGCCTTATAATGCCTGTGTTCACAATAAAATTTACAGCTTGATCAGAAACTTGACTTGCTGTTGTTCTTCGTGTCTTGTGTCCCTATCATTTCAGGTTTCATTGGGTTCCTAGCCCCTGTTCACCGCCCTGCTGGTCGGGGCATTCTGGCGCCCAACGTGGGGCGAAGAAGCCTTCTGGACCTAGAAACTCCCCTGATCGAGAGGGTAGGCCTACCCGAATTCACTGAGTCACCGCGGCCCGAGGGGGGTAACGCAAAGACTCGCAGAGATCGCCACGGAAATACCCGACCATGAGACGCATCTGGAGGAGAGTGTCACAGCAGCTAAGGTAAGCAAAACCATGGGACATGAATTTAGCAAACAAGATTTATTCATTAAAGGACTCAAGGAGTCACTCAAGACACGAGGAACTAGGGTTAAAAAGAAAGAATTAAAGAAGTTTTTAGATTATATTGGAAATATTTGCCCCCAGGAAGGCAGATGAGAAACGTTGGAGGAGAATTGGTGACTGTCTTAATGATTACTATCAGTCTTTTGGTCCTGAACGTGTACCTGTTTCTGCCTTTTGTTACTGGAATTTAATTAATGATATCTTAAAAATCTATAATAATCACCCTGATATTAAAAACCTTATTACAGAGGGTGAAAAGGTCCTCCGGCAACTTTCTAGTCCGCCGTCCAGGACAAAGCCCCATCCCCATGCCCTTCTGTGATTATTGATCTTGATCCCCCAGTACCCAGTCAAAATAAAAGCCTCCCAGCACCTGATGAAAGTAAATGCCCTGTTCCCCTCCCTACAGGTCCCACTGCACTTACTAAAGTTCCCTTTATTGACCCTCCTATTGCTAATTCACATGAGAATGAAACCCAGCATTCTTTCCCCCGCCTATATCCAGTTTTACAAAACCTCCCACAAAACCCCCCCTCTCCTGAAGCACTTCCCGCAGAGAATGAGGCTTTGCTAGAAAAAGAGGCTGCCAGATACTACAATCCCGATTGGTGTCCTCCTCCCTTTATTTCCCCTCCCTATATCCGTGCCCCCGCTCTCCAGCCTGACCCTCTCCTTGACAATCCTTCTGTCAGGTGGGCACGCTCAGGAGCCCTTACAGGAATTTCCACCCTCCGCAAGGTCCTTACTGACCAGAGAGAGCAGCTTCAATTAATGAAAGAAATAGCTGCAGTTACAGAAGAGCTTACATTTTTAGCCTCACCAAAAAACCTAAGCCCAATCCCTAAAGCTAAAACTAAACCATCCAAATCAAAACCGGTTTTGGCTTTCCCTGTTACTCGGAGCCAGGCTCAAACTGGCTAGCCCTAACCCCTACACTCTTCCTTGTCCAGACTGCCTCCCTACACCACCGCCCCTCCGTTTTGTGCTCCGGTCCTTGACTTGGCCAATAATACTGATTAAACCACCAAGGCTAAAACTCAACTAGCACGAAAAACAGCTTCCCTTAGAAAATTAGAAAAAAAGCCCGGGGTAAGATGGCGGCGGCCTGAGAAATCGCTGACAGCGAGTGCTCTGATAGCATCGTCGGCAACGGTAGGATTTTCTGCCTTTAGCAGGCCAGTCAATAAGGGGGGGGCACCAAAGAAGTGATTACAGTTTAATTTGGGTTAACAATTAGAGCAAAGGTGACACGGACTAGCGGGGCTCCAGAATTCCCAGGCGGCGCCAGGAAAGGCGAGTGCGCCGGGCATTGTCCTCCGCCCGCCCGGGAAGGCGGCTCCTCCGCCGGTTGCAGAGCCCGGCGGGCAGAGGACCCGGAGAGAGCACTTTAGCTCGGGGGCTGCCTCTTGGGAGTCGCGAGGGTCCACCGCGACCCTGAGGGAAGATCCAAAGACTTCTTGAGTATAGCTCTCATTGGATCAAAGGACTTGGAGCTAGTTTTCATTTTTGAGAAATCCTTTAAAAAAGTCTGGAGGGCGGGGTTTCCCGGAAGATGGCGCCCGGAGAAGCTGCCAGCCTTTGAGCTCCGGACACATCTCGTGTAAACAATAGGATTTTCTGCCTTTAGCAGGCCAGCCAATAAGGGGCCATAACGGTCATACCAAGGATGTGTCTATAACTTAATTTGGGTTAAGAATTAGAGTAGGGGGAAAAAATTCTTTTTTCTTCCTTTTAATTTTCAAGCATACATCCTTCCCGCCGCCCCCCCCCCCCCATAAGCAGTGCCTGGGACCAGCTACTAACAGGATACCCCATACCACCAAACAGGGTTTTTTTTTTCTTTTTTTTTTCTTTCTTTCTTTTTTTTTTTTTTTAATTCACTGATACACATTTGGGAAGTTCCTTGCACTGCTCTTTAATTACAACTCTTCTTCTTATCTTCTCCCTTTTCTCTCTCTTATCTCTCTCTTTTTTTTTTTTTTTTTAATCTTGTCATACACTTCTTTCTTCTTTGCCTTTCTGAATTTGTGAATTACTTTGGGGAAGAAATCTGACCCAGAGTGGACTCTCTACGTGTGTATCTCTGCTCTAGTTCCCTTTACACTCTTGTTACCCTTAGAATATACACTGGATAGTAGATTTGCATAACTGTCTATTCTTGCTATCCTCTCTTCCTTTTCTCTTTCTTCACTGGGTTACTATTTTTTCTATTTTTACTATATTTGGTTACTATTTTTTCACGGACTGGAGAAATTGTTTGGCTAACTGGTAACGATTAAACTCCTTCAATACTTACTTCAGTTGCTACTGTTATTCCGGAGGTTGGTGAGTGCAATTGTCATAAAGGTATTTAGTACAGTGTTACTTGTGCTCAAAACACAACAACTGAGGAACAACAGAGCATTAAAAAAAAAAAAAGAAACACATAAATTAAAAAAAAATGGGTAGATTAAAAACAAATAAAACTGCTACCCCAGTGAATGAAGACAAGAGCCCAGAAGAAACCACAAATCAGTCAGAAGTAACCATAGATAAGAAAAGTATGCAGGCAATAATAAACTTATTAATCACAGAAATGAAAACAACATTGGAGGAAAGAAATGGCAGTATTAGGGAAACAACAGTTGAGACCCCCAAGGAAAATACTGATTATCTTGAGACAATTAGAGAACTGAAAGCTGAAATAGCTGTAATGAAGAAAGAAGCTGAGGCAAGGGAAAGCAGACTAACAGAAGCAGAAAACAGAATTAGTCAGACAGAGGATGAGTTAGAGAAAACTAAGAAAGAGGTGAAAGAGCTTAAAAAGAGATTGAGAGACACTGAAAACAACAACAGAGACATATGGGATGATCTCAAAAGAGGTAACATTCGTATAATTGGCCTGCCAGAGGAAGAAAGAGAGGAAGGGGAAGCAAACATCCTAGAGGAAATAATACAAGAAAATTTCCCAGACCTGAATAACAGAAAGGATATCAAGGTGCAAGAGGCCCAGAGAGTACCAAACAGAATCAACCCAGACCTGAAAACACCAAGACACATCATAGTCACAATGAGAAGAAGTAAGGATAAAGAAAGGATCCTAAAGGCTGCAAGAGAGAAACAAAAAGTCACATACAGGGGAAAACCCATAAGACTTTCTGCAGATTTTTCAACTCAAACTCTAAAAGCCAGAAGGGAGTGGCAAGATATCTATCGAGCCCTGAATGAAAAAGGGTTTCAACCAAGGATTATGTATCCTGCTAGACTTTCATTCAAGCTAGATGGAGGGATCAAAACCTTCTTAGACAAACAACAGTTAAAGGAGGCAACTATCACCAAGCCGGCCCTGAAAGAGGTACTAAAAGACCTCTTATAAACAAGAACATCACTATAATACTTGTAATATATCAGAGTAAACAAATTGTTTTTTAGAACAATGGCACTACAATACATTAAATCCATAATATCAATAAATGTCAATGGCTTAAACTCACCCATCAAAAGGCACAGGGTGGGGGGATGGATCAGAAAACATAACCCAACCATATGCTGCTTGCAAGAATCACATCTGTCACAACAAGATAAACACAGACTTAAAGTGAAAGGATGGAAAACTATCATACAGGCTAACGGTCCACAAAAAAGGGCAGGAACAGCCATTCTCATCTCAGACACGATAGATTTTAAATTGAATAAAGTAATAAAAGATAGGCAAGGACATTACATAATGATTAGAGGATCAATCAGCCAAGAAGACTTAACAATTATTAACATCTATGCACCCAACGAGGGACCATCTAAATACATTAAACACCTATTGAAAGAATTTCAAAAATACATCAATAGTAATACAATAATAGTGGGAGACTTCAATACCCCACTCTCACACTTAGACAGATCAACAAAGCAGAGAACCAATAAAGATACAAGAGAATTGAATGAAGAGATTGACAGACTAGACCTCTTGGACATTTTCAGACTCCTCCACCCCAAAAAACTGGAATACACCTTCTTTTCAAATCCACACAACACATACTCAAGGATAGACCACATGTTAGGCCACAAAGACAGCATCAATAAATTCAAGAGCATTGAAATCATCCCAAGTATCTTCTCAGACCACAGTGGAGTAAAACTAACTTTTAACAACAAACGGAAAATTATTAAAAGACATAGAATTTGGAAACTAAACAACATGCTCCTTAAGAACCACTGGGTCAGACACTCACTCAAACAGGAAATTCAAATGTTCCTGGAAACTAATGAACATGAAGACACAACCTATCAAAATATTTGGGACACAGCTAAAGCAGTACTGAGAGGGAAACTTATAGCTATACAATCACATATTAAACACCAAGAAGAAGCCCAAATGAACGAACTTACTACACACCTCAAGGACTTAGAGGAAGAGGAACAAAGGAACCCTAAGGCAACCAGAAGGACAGAAATCACTAAAGTTAGAGCAGAAATAAACAACATCGAAAATAAAAGAACCATACAAAAGATCAATGAAGCCAAATGTTGGTTCTTTGAAAGATTAAACAAAATTGACAAACCCCTAGCCAGACTCACCAAACAAAAAAGAGAGAAGACTCAAATTAATAGAATTGTAAACGATACAGGAGATATCACAACTGACACCACAGAAATCCAGAGAATTCTGTGAAACTTCTATAAAGAACTATATGCCACCAAGCTAGAGAATCTGGAAGAAATGGAACAATTCCTAGAAACCTATGCACTTCCAAAACTGAACCAAGAAGAACTACAAAATCTAAATGCACCAATCACAGACAAAGAAATTGAAACCGTTATTAAGAATCTCCCCAACAACAAAAGACCTGGACCAGATGGCTTCACAAACGAATTCTACAAAACTTTCAGGAAACAGTTAATACCCATACTTCTTAAGCTATTCCATAAGATTGAAGAAACAGGAATACTCCCTTCCACCTTTTATGAAGCCAACATCACCCTGATACCAAAAGCTGATAGGGACAGAACAAAAAAGGAAAACTACAGACCAATATCTCTGATGAACATAGATGCCAAAATATTAAACAAGATCTTGGCCAACCGGATACAGCAACACATCAAAAAGATTGTTCATCATGACCAAGTGGGATTCATCCCAGGAATGCAAGGCTGGTTCAACATCCGTAAATCAATCAATGTCATTCATCACATCAATAAAAGCAAAGCCAAAAACCACATGATTATCTCAATAGATGCAGAGAAAGCCTTTGACAAAATCCAACACCCATCCATGCTCAAAACTCTACAAAAAATGGAATAGATGGGAAATTCCTCAAGATAGTGGAGTCTATATATAGCAAACCTACAGCCAATATCATACTCAATGGAGAGAAGCTGAAAGCATTCCCCCTCAGATCAGGGACTAGACAGGGCTGCCCACTGTCACCGTTACTCTTCAACATAGTATTGGAAGTTCTTGCCATAGCAATCAGGCAAGAGAAAGAAATCAAAGGGATACAGATTGGAAGGGAAGAAGTCAAGCTCTCACTATTTGCAGATGATATGATAGTATACATAGAAAGACCTAAAGAATCCAGTAGAAAATTACTGGAAGTTGTTAGGCAATATAGCAAGGTATCAGGCTACAAAATCAATGTACAAAAATCAGTGGCATTTCTTTATGCAAACACTAAATCTGAAGAAGAAGACATCCAGAAATCACTCCCATTTACTGTTTCAGCAAAATCAATCAAATACCTAGGAATAAAGTTGACCAAAGAAGTGAAAGACTTGTATGCTGAAAACTATGAGTCGCTACTCAAGGAGATAGAAACTGATACCAAGAAATGGAAAGATATCCCATGCTCATGGATTGGAAGAATAAATATCATCAAAATGAACATTCTCCCCAGAGCCATATACAAATTTAATGCAATACCCATCAAAGTTCCACCAAGCTTCTTTAAGAGAATAGAACAAACACTACAATCATTTATCTGGAACCTGAAAACACCTAGAATTGCCAAAACCATCCTAAGGAAAAGAAACAGAAATGGAGGCATCACACTCCCAGACCTTAAACTATATTATAAAGCCATCATCATCAAAACAGCATGGTACTGGAACAAAAATAGGCACACAGACCAGTGGAACAGAATTGAAAGCCCAGAAGTAAATCCCAACACCTATGGGCATCTAATCTTTGATAAGGGGGCCCAAAGGATTAAATGGAAGAAGGAGGCTCTCTTCAATAAATGGTGCTGGGAAAACTGGGTTGAAACATGCAGAAGAATGAAATTGAACCACTTTATCTCACCAGAAACAAAAATCAACTCCAAATGGATCAAAGACCTAGATGTCAGACCAGAAACAATCAAATACTTAGAGGAAAACATTGGTAAAACACTTTCCCATCTACACCTCAAGGATATCTTTGATGAATCAAACCCAATTGCAAGGAAGACCAAAGCAGAAACAAACCAATGGGACTACATCAAATTGAAAAGCTTCTGCACATCCAAAGAAACTATTAAACAAACAGAGAGACCCCTCACAGAATGGGAGAAGATCTTCACATGCCAGACATCAGACAAGAAACTAATCACCAAAATATATAAAGAGCTCAGCAAACTCAGCCGCAAAAAAGCAAATGACCCCATCCAAAAATGGGCAGAGGAAATGAACAAAACATTCACCACAGAGGAGATCCAAAAGGCTAACAAACATATGAAAAACTGCTCTAGGTCACTGATTGTCAGAGAAATGCAAATTAAGACAACACTAAGATACCACCTCACTCCTGTAAGAATGGCATACATCAAAAAGGACAGCAGCAACAAATGCTGGAGAGGATGTGGGGACAGAGGAACTCTTTTACATTGCTGGTGGGAATGTAAATTGGTACAGCCTCTGTGGAGAGCAGTCTGGAAAACTCTCAGAAGGCTAGACATGGACCTTCCATATGACCCAATAATTCCTCTCCTGGGGTTATACCCCAAGGACTCCATAACACCCAACCAAAAAGAGGTGTGTACTCCTATGTTCATAGCAGCACAATTCATAATAGCTAAAACCTGGAAGCAACCCAGGTGCCCAACAACAGATGAATGGCTGAGAAAGCTGTGGTATATATACACAATGGAATACTATGCAGCTATCAAGAACAATGAACTCACCTTCTCTGACCCAGCTTGGACAGAGCTAGAAGGAATTATGTTAAGTGGACTAAGTCAGAAAGTTAAAGATGAGTATGGGATGATCCCACTCATCAACAGAAGCTGACTTAGAAGATCTGAAAGGGAAACTAAAAGCAGGACCTGATCAAATTGTAAGTAGGGCACCAAAGTAAAAACCCAGTGGTGAGGGGTAGACATGTAGCTTCCTGGGCCAGTGGGGGGTGGGAATGGGCGGGAGGGATGGGTCACGGTCCTTTGGTGATGGGAATGGTGTTTATGTACACTCCTAGCAAAATGTAGACATATAAATCAGTAGTTAATTAATATGAGAGGGGGAAATCAATTGTATGTCTCAAAGATTCTCAAAAGACAAACTTAATCTTTTTAATAGATAGGCTACGTGTTTGATATGCGGACTCTCTCAAAAGCCTAGACCAAGTAGATTAGAAGCTTCCAATAGCACAGCTATATACAAGATACTGGGTACTGTACAGCAAACCATAACAAAGGGACTCTTCAAAGTTAACCCAATTAACAAATAATGTGATGATAATATTAACTATTGATTGTCTTTTTGAACCCTAAGACAGCAGGAACCTCACATCTTCACTATAGAGCCCCTACTTCCCCCAGTCCTGGCACCCTTGGATAGGGCTCACTTTCCCGTATGCTTCTCCCAATCCATACCAAATAATATTGCATCCGCCGATCACAACCTAACCAAAGCAACGATTGCCATCTCAACATGCTTCACCTCAGTGTGTATCCAGAGACTTCACGTGTGGAATGACAACCCTTCAGCTTCATTACTCCGGTGAGACCTTTACTTTTATAGTACACTCTAATTTCATCTCAGGTAGTTCACTTTCTAACAAAGTCCCATAACCTAGACATACACCAGTTTCTGTGAGAGAGAGCGTATGTGCACACGTATCCATAAACTACTGCAAAATATATACCTGAAAGCAGGATTACACTAGAGTTTGCAGTGAGTACCTCCCTAACACTTCCTCTCCACTATTCCAATCTTGGGATCCATGATTGCTCAACAAATTGTTTGGCTTTGTATGTTAACTCTCTTTTCAATCACCAGGTTCCAGATGCCACCAGGATGCTGGCTAGTCTTCCCTGGATTGAAGACCCCACCAATGTGTCCTGGAGCTCAGCTTCCCCAGAGACACACCTTACTAGGGAAAGAGAGAGGCAGACTGGGAGTATGGACCGACCAGTCAACGCCCATGTTCAGCGGGGAAGGAATTACAGAAGCCAGACCCTCTACCTTCTGCAACCCTCAACGACCCTGGGTCCATGCTCCCAGAGGGCTAGAGAATGGGAAGGCTATCATGGGAGAGGGTGGGTTATGGGGATTGGGTGGTGGGAATTGTGTGGAGTTGTACCCCTCCTACCTTATGCTTTTGTTCACTAATCCTTTCTTAAATTAAAAATTTAAATAAAAATAAATAAATAAAAAAAAAAAGAAAATTAGAAAAAAAAAAAAGAGAACATTTACAATTAGTTAAAGAACTGTGGGCTCTTGATTTGGCATTATCTTAAAACTAGTCACCCAAAAAAGATCCAGCTTTTTTTCCCCTCTACTCTCAGAAAGCTTAAAACCAGTTCTGAGTGAGATCTTATCTGGCTAACAAGCTATTCCTTAGAGAAAGAATGAAATCAATCAAACAAGATGTTCTCTTTAACTTAAAAGCTATTAATCAGAAAACCAGTACACACTTTTGATAGAAATTTATTTATTTGTTTCTTTAAAACTGTAAAATGTACCCTAGCCACAAACGCCCCACCTGGGTAGATAGTCTGTGAGTTAGGAATCCAAAAACCAAAGCGGTTTCTCAAAGGGAAATTTTTTCTGTTCACCAAGAATGTATGTTTAAAGTCTGTGCTAACCTTGTTTTCATTAAATGTGTGTTAACTCCTAAGTAACTAAAGTTTGTTTTAAGTTTTAAATAAGATTTAGTTAAGCTAAATGTGGTTTTAAAGATCCCGACTCATAGAGTTGGCACACCTTTACCAGAGTAAAATATAGGACAGTTTCATCCTTCTGATAGCTAATATCAGCATCAATTCATTAGTTAAAAAGATTTTCTGAGATATCTATGCATGGTAAAATGCCTCTACAGTCTCTCTCACTTTTGTGAAAATTGTAGATATTACCAGCACCTCAATACCAACTGCCACTGTTTGTTAATTTAATTCCATCCTTGAACTGACTTTCTAATAACCCAGTCAGTGTAGAGCAGTGGCCTTGCCAGAAAAAAAAAAAAGGTTAAACGTGCTATTCCTGGCCTGATAAAATTTTTTTTTATTTAACAGATGTGATTCAACAAAATCATTTAGTGTAAAATGGTCATCTAAAAGAAATGTTAACAGTAAAAATTTATTTTAACATTTCAGCTATAAGGTTTATCTTAGCTTTTTAAGTTACCTATCCAAATCAAAGTGAAAGATCAATTAAGTTGTGTACCCACCCTTGTTCATAGCTGCCCTAAGGGTGTGATAGCTTTGTGATAAACAAAGATCCTAACAAAGTTTAACATTTTACTTAAAATTGTTTAAGTGATTTAAAAAAAAAAAGGCTTTTAAAATACTTTCTCAACTAAACAGGCAAAACTGGCTTGGGTTAGTAAAAGATAACACAATAGTTATGTTAATTATTTACATGCCAGAGGCTCTTGCGCTGGTTTTCCTCTTTATATCTTTCTGCTTTTAAAAATTATCTGGTTTGTTTTAAGACACTGCCAGAGGTTTATTCTTGATAAATTAAGGTAATAAATGGTGTTTTTGGTCTGATAGAAGATTTGTTTTGGCAAATCCTGATTTAACAAAATTAATATTTTGAACATTTAAACTATGAGGTTTTATTTTAGCCTTTTAAGTTGCCATATTAGAGTTCTAAGGAGTAAAATCTATTAAGAGTTTTATATCTATGCTTACTCATGATAGCCTTGTGATGAGTAAAGATCTTAGTAAACTAAAGGTATAATAGTGTGCTTAAACTGTCTAATCAGTTTAAAATAATGCTAAAAAATGGTAAATATTTTATCATGTCAACACATTAGGTATTGACTTTCTATAACATATTGGTATATTCTAATAAAGAGCCTTCTAAAATCATAGAAAAAACTCAAGTCAATTCTAACCATTAGATCATCAATTAACTTGGTACAAGTTCTCTCCGTAAGTAAATAATTATGGTACATCTGCACATGAAGAACTGACTGCTCATATGGTAAGATTTAAAACTAAACATTTTTAATTATTTATGGGTGTGTGATGACTCCTAAAGTCACTCATATCCTAAAATTTTTCTCATTTTTTTACAAGCCTCTTAAAATTGTAACACTTGACCTGCCATAGTGAGAGCACTTTACTGGCTCCTACATTGTTTAATTAAGATCTTGCTATTCAGACTTTTAAGATTCATCTCCATTGATAAAAGCCAATGGTCTCTGACAGATTGATGTAATTCACCTGCCCATGTTTAGTAAACAAAAAAACTTTTTTCTCAGTTGATATTTTTTCTAAATTTATGTGGGCTACAGCTCAAACAAGAAAAACTAAAACCCTTAAGCTTAATTAAAAAAAAAAGAAGGGAAATGCACCCCCTAGTATTCAGTTGGCTAAAGTGTCAATGAAGTAACATACTAAACCTTTTTAATATTTACAAAAATTCGAATTGTCCATTTATTATATCTCATTGACAAAGCCACCCACTTTTCCAGTCACAGAGACATATTTCCTTTTTATCTTTTTTCAACACTGGATGTCCATGTTTGTTTTCCTTTTATTATGGTGGATGACACTGTTCTTGCAAAATCCACAGAGTCCTTGTTGGCAAGTCCTTACGACAAAGGACGCCATGGCAGTATATAGTCCAGCTAACCTGACCAGCCTATCCAAGTCTTCTCTTTCTGCTGACCTACCACTGCTGACTTCATCTTTGCATGTTTATTGACTGCTCACTTTTCTCAAAATATTCCTCGATGTTCAAGGAACCTCACCTTGACTTCTAATGTGTATGCACCTCCTCTGTGTTTTGGTAAACACCATCCTATATTTTCATGTCAATTCTTCTCTACCTGGTCCTTGCCTCCTAGTTTTGCTTGTTCCACAGCTGACCAGAAGAAGGAAATTTCATCAGTTGGTGCTGACCAGACCAGACGTGCTGTGTTTCTTCCCCTGGACATCACATCCACTGACTGCTTCCCTTAGACTTGCTGGTGGCACGCTATGACACTCTATATATTCCTCCCATGAATTTTTTGACAAATTACAACAGGTTTTAGACTCCACCACAAATAGTCTTGAATCACTACAGAGCCCCTTATGAGACCCTTATTAGTCTTTTGTTAATGATTACCTTAAGACCCTTTATTTTTAATAAGATTACTGATTTTATAAAATGGCAGATTGACTCCTTGGCATTAAAACCTTTGCAAATACATTATCACAGACTTGATTTGGCTGACAGAGGCATGGCTGAACCTGAGGATGACAGACCCCCTTTTCGGATGGCATAAAACTCAGAATTATGCATGGAGACATCCAACCATGGCAGGGCAAGGACACCAGTAAGGGGTACAAGGACACCAGTAAGGGGTGCACTGCAGGGGGAGGACCCTATTGTCCGCCTCTGAGTCCCCCGTGAAGCAAACCTGATTTGCATGGAGGTTGGTGTCAGCAACAAAAATTGTTTCCCTAGAAACTGTGGCTCTGCCTCCCCTCCGCAAAAAGACACCAAGAGCCTTATAAGATGTGGGAAGGTTGGTTTTGCACCCACCCCGCGGGAGGAATCAGGTCAATACTTCCCTCCTCTGGTTACACCCACCAAACCTGCTGTTAGGGTCTCTGCTCCTCACCCCCATTGCCTGTCTCAATTTTAAAATTATAACAAAGGGAGGATATGCCAGGAGCCATTTCTCTGCTTGATAGATGATAAGCTTTGAGACAACGGAAGCCCTCGAGACAAGTTTCATTTCCCCTGGGCAGGCCATTTTTCCCTCAGGTAGACCATTTACCAGAAACAGTGACACAACACACACTTGTGGTAGCAAACGTGATTTCATCCATTGTATGTTGCAAGGAACATTCCCCCTTTGAAGATTGCTCCCCCTCCTCCTCCTCCAGCACTTCCCCCTCCTTCCCCAAAGCCTTATAATGCCTGTGTTCACAATAAAATTTACAGCTTGATCAGAAACTTGACTTGCTGTTGTTCTTCGTGTCTTGTGTCCCTATCATTTCAGGTTTCATTGGGTTCCTAGCCCCTGTTCACCGCCCTGCTGGTCGGGGCACACCTGCAGAAGGAAGCTTCAGAGCGTTGGAGTGGTACTGCAATGTCTCTCCTTTTTCCATCTCTCTTCCTTTTTTCACCCTCTATCTAAAGGGAAAATAAAAAAAATAGGTCACTGGGAGTAGTAGAGTAATGCTGGCACTGAACCTCAGCAATATCCTAGTGACCTAAACAAATAAGAGAGTTATGAGGATTGTAGGGGTAGTATGTCAGATTGTATGCCTGAAGCCCCAGGTGTCCCAAGTTCAAGCCCTGAAACCACCATATGCCAGAATTGTGCAGTGTTCTGTTATCTCTCTCTCTCTCTTGCTCTCTCTCTCTGAACCTTTCATGAAAATCAAGAAATAAATTTTTATCACAAATAAAAGTAAGAAGACTGGGGAAATAGCTCAGTGGTCATCCATTAAGATCTTTGTGCCAGAAGCACCAAAATCTCCAGTTTAAACCAGAAGCCAAAGTTTAGTAGAGCTTTGGTTAGAAATAAATAAAGGGAGAGAGAAAGTGTTGTGTTTTTAAGAACTTGAGTCCTTTCACATCTTTTTTATGCATGTTCCACTTTACGAATCTTCAGTTGATTGTCACACTGAGTCGGACTGATTGTTCTCAAGTGATGACACAGCGACTTGGAGAAACTAATGTTATTCCATATAAAAGAGGAGCATGGGAGCCTTGGATTTCACCCTGAAAGCTTCTGTGGTCCACATAAGGGAGTAAAATGTAGCCTGGACATTAGGCCCTCATATGGATCCAGTTTATTTCACCACCCAACTGCAGGCATCCATCCCTTGGGTATTTCGGGGTGGTCTTTCCTCTACTCAATTTTCAGCCACTTGATTATAAAACACCCACAGTATAGGATCCTCACTTTCCAGGATGTGCTAATTTTATACAGCTAGTTTTAAGCAGATTGTTAATTTTCATTTATTAATTAATTATGGAATGGGGGTAGGTGAGGAGGTTGTTTAGGAATCTGAACTTAAGAGACAAACAGGCCAGGCTTACATTGTGGTGTTCTAACTTAATTTTGATAGCTATGTGGGTCTAGGCACACCTGATTGAACTCGCATGTTACAAGAGTAAGGAAGTGAGTGCAAGTCCCTGATCCCTACCTGTAGAGGGAAAGCTTCATGAATAGTTAAGCAGTGCTGCAGGTGTCTCTCTTTCTCTCTTCCCCACTATCTGCCCTGAACCCTCAATTTCTCCATCTCTAGCCAATAAATAATAAATAAATATTTAAAAATACATTGATAGTTATGTGAGCCTGGGGCAATCAGGATCCCTTTTTGAGCCTGTTTGCCTATGTGTGGAGATAGACCTGGTGCCTCACTGGTAGCCTAGGGGAGAGTGCAATGAAGTGGTGTGTGTTGTGATCACCCCTACAGATTGCAGGTTTGTTGCAAATGCAGAGGGAAAAAGACAGGCTCTGACTTTCACTCACCACCCAATGAAACAAATTAATGCACTAAAGACACTTCATCTGGATGCTTTATATCTCCTTCTAGAACTGAAATTCAATACAGATAATGTCTTTTATAACTTGCCAGCTTTTATGAAACAACACAGTAAATCAGGCCCCAAGTACAGGTATTTGAACACTCTGTTACCCCTATAAGAAGAGGTTGGACTTAACTGGATTGCTTCTGTCCAATACAAAAATCTCATGTCATCAATCTCCCATTGGCTCTGGCCCCAAAGCTAATATTTTTTTTTTCTTTTAAGGGAAGAATATTTCCTGGTTTTTCCTTTCTGGAGGTACCATGTGTGTCAGGTTAATATTTCTGCAAGACTCTTTGGTGGAGGCAGATGTGCTGAATGGAGCCAGGCCTAGGGTAAGACCTTAACAGAATGCTATTTTTATTGTATTTACCTACACACATGTAAAACAATCGATTAGAATTCTACTGTTTAAATTGGGACTACATAAACTTGAAAAGCTTCTGCACAGCTTCTATCACACAAACAAAGAGACCCCTTACAGAATGGGAGAAGATCTTCACATGCCAGAGACTAATCACCAAAATATACAAAGAGCTCAGGAAACTTAGCAACAAAAAAGCAAATGACCCCATCCAAAAATGGGCAGAGGATATGAACAGAACACTCACTACAGAAGAGATAAAAAAGGCTAAAAAACACATGAAATTGCTCCAGGTCACTGATTCTCAGAGAAATGCAAATAATAATAATGCAAAATTGAGAAACTACTTCATTCCTGTGAGAATCGCATATATGCAAAAGGACAGCTGCAACAAATGCTGGAGAGGCTGTCAGGAGAAAGAAACCCTTCTGCACTGCTGGTGGGAATGTAAGTTGGCCCAACCTCTGTAGAGAGCAATATGGAACATTCTCAAAAGGCTAGACATGGACCTTCCATATGATCCAGTAATTCCTATCCTAGGGATATACTCCAAGTACACACAACCAAAAAGATATGTGTATGCCTATGTTCATAGGCATAATTCCTAATAGCTAAAACCTGGAAGCAAACCAGATGCCCAACAACAAATGAGTGGCTGAGAAAGCTGTGGTATATATACATAATGGAATACTATGCAACTATTAAGAACAATGAGCCCACCTTTTCTGAGCCATATTGGATGGAGCTAGAAGGAATTATGTTAAGTGAGCTAAGTCAGAAAGATAAAGATGAGTATAGGATAATCCTACTCATAAAGAGAAGTTGAGAAAGAAGAACAGAGAGGGAAATTCCAAGAAGGACTTGACTGAATTTGGAGTAGGGCGCCAAAGTAAAAACCCTGGGTTGAGGGTGAGAGTGGATGTTCTGCAGGGGGGAGGGGGGACCAGGGGAGGGATGGGACACAGTCTTTTGGTGGTGGAAATGGTATTTATGTACACTATTATTAATTTGTAGTCATATAAATCACTATTTAATTAATATAAGACGGGAAAATTGATTGAATGCCTCAAGCTTTTTAATGCACAGACCATAGGCTGAGTCTTCGATATGTTTTACTCTCTTAAAAGCTTAGACCAGGGAGAACAGAAGCAACCAGTGGCACAGCTATATACAAGTAATGTCAAAGAACATAAATCATGGTGATGTTGTGTATGATACAGCAAATTGTAACAAGGGGATTTTTCAAAGTTAACCCAATTGCCAAATAATGTGATTATAGCAATAACTATCTATTGCCGTCGTAAACCCTAAGACAGCAGGAACCTCCCATTTCCTCTACAGAGCCTGTATTTCCCCAGTTCTGGAACCTCTAAAGTGGGGTTCACTTTCCTGCATGCTTCTCTTGATTCATAGCAAATGATATGCCATCTGCTGATCCCAACCTAATCAATGCAATGAGTACCATCTCGGTATTCTTCACTTCAGACTGTGTCCAGAGACTTCAGGTAAGGAATGTCAACCCTTCAGCCTCATTACTTGGGTGAGACCTTTCCTTTCATAGGATTCTCTAATTCCATTCCAGGTGGTTCACTTCCTAACAAAGTCCCAAAACCTATATATAAGATAACCATGAGATAGGGCATATGTTCACATGTATCCATAAATTAGGGAAAAATGTATACCTGAAAGCAAAAATACACAATAGTCTACAGTGAGTCAGTATGAAGTTCATAATGAGATATTGTCTACTTAGACTTAAATACCCTCCTCAGCTACTTCCTATTATACTTTCCTCACTCACTCCCAAACTATCCTTATCAAAGCAAGGACTGCAAAAGCCAAATAAAAGCAAGAGACTGACCTACTTTAATGATGACTCTTTAGTCACTATCAGGCCACCCAATTGTTGGTATGCTTCTAGTTTTGCTTCTGGGATCCCTTCTGTTACATTGCTTGATGTTGTGGTCTAATTACATGGTTATACTGTTATATTGGTTTGGTCTTCCCCCCTGCCCCCGGGAGATTTTGGTTTAGTCCTCGCTGGTTGGCACTCTTCCCTTCTCCACACCTCCTATCCTATGTAAGCATTCCGTGGCTCCCGATGCTACAGCAGGAGGAGAAGGATGTAGGACAGAATGGGGTTGTGATTAGAGATTAGTTTTTGAACCGCAACCCCACTCGCTCATGAATAAAGAGATATTGCTCTCCAGCTCAGCCATGAGTCTCTGGTCATCTGTCTCCCGCCCCCAAAGCTAGCCCGGCATACTGGCACCCTGAACTGGGACTCACACCCCATCAGCTGGGACCCTAGTCAGGGAGTCCTGAGATTTCCAAACAGACATGAAGGGCCTAGATCTCAAATAAATCCCTCTCTCCATTGTTACCGGTCATCTCTATCAGGAACAACAAAACAGACCCCTTTGTAGGCCCCCATAGGATCTTGGCTCAACTTGGATAAAAAATGGTAGAGATTATTCCATCCTCCTAAGAGAGGTTGGACAACATACTCTATGCTACACCTGAGGAAGATGGGTCCTGATATTGGGGCAGCTTGGAATGTTTCTACTCATGACCAGAGAATGTGAGCTCAGATCTATAAGAATGCAGAGGTCACATAGGATCCTTAGCTGAATATGGGCTCCAGATCACATCAATTCAATGGGGTTTGCAATCAACAATATTTAAACACTTTTCCTATATTAGGGAGCTACTTTCTTCTCTGATCCAGCTTTCTGGTCCTTTTTTTCTAGCCATGATATCATCTCTGCAGTCAATAACAGGATCAGATTTCAGGCTTTGGGGGAAAAAAACTAGTATAGCCACAGGCCCTTTGGAATATAACTAAAATATGCCTACTAGTTATCTACAGAAGAGAACCCCCCCAACTCTTCATCTACATTACTCCAGCCTTTAGGTTCATGAGTAGAAAACAACTTGTTTGGCTTTATATGTTAACTCTCTTTTCAGACATCAAGTTACAGATGCTAGCATGATGCCAAACAGATTTCCCTGGACAGACAACCCCACCAATGTGTCCTGGAGCTGATTCCCCAGAACCCGCCCAACTAGGGTAAGAGAGAGTTAGACTGGGAGTATAGCTCTGTCAACACCCATGTTCAGTGGGGAAGCAATTATAGACTTTCCACCTTCTACATCCCACAATGACCTTGGGTCCATACTCTTATAGGGTTAAAGAATAGGAAAGCTATCAAGAGAGGGCATGGGATATGGAGTTCTGGTGTTGGGAATTGTGTGGCATTTATCCCTCTTATCCTATGGTTTTTTCAGTGTTTCCATTTTAGAAATAAAAACAAAGTAAAATACAAAAAGAATTCTACTGATGACCACAATGCTAAATCATTATCTCCTTGTATTTAGTGAGTATTATTGTTTCTGCTTTTGAAAATATCCAAGACACAGATGACATAGATGACACACACAACTGAAGAGTGCATGGAATGCCAGGTACAGTCATTCAGCTCCACTTTTACCTTCTTCCAGCTATGTATGGGCTGTGTCCTCTTCAACCAACTCACCTACCACACTTGGAATCTATAACATACCTGTGACAGGTACCTTCATCTCCCAAAGATATTTACAACCTATTTTTGGAGTTTGTGAATGTGCCATTTTACCTGGCAAAGCTGCTTTAATGTTTCATGGAGTTATAAGGTTGCAAACCATCTAACCTGGATAAAGGAAGATAATCTTGAATTCTCAGCAAGTGAGTCCAGTGTCATTACAGAGACTACTAAAAGTGGGAGGGGAGGTCAGGAGAGCGGACTAGAGCAGTACCGAGTGAGAGATCTCCACTAGTGACTTCTGGCTCTGCAGGTGGAGGGTTAGGCTGTGAGCCAAGAGATGCTGGTATCCTGTGCAACCTAAGGCCAAGAAAGATATTTTTCTTGGAGCCTTCAGAAGGAATGCATCCTCAGTTGATACCTCAACTTTAGCTCAAAGGGACCCACCTTGAATTTCTGACCGTCTGAAACTATGGCATGTTTTAAAGCTCTAAGTTTTTGTGGTCTGGGGAGGTACATAAGTGGGTAGAACCCTGTATCTATAAGCATATGATTCTGAATTCAGCTCCCAGCATCACATTTGCCAGAGTGCTACTCCATTTCTTTCTCTTTCCCTCTTTCTTTAGTGCTAGTGGATGAATAACTAATTTTATAAAACTCCAACTTTGAAAAAGTAGTTTGTTGCATTAGCAGTAAAATTGAATAACATCTTCCTATGCTGATGCACTAATGTACTGTCCTACCAGAACTCTCTCTTGAATTTGAATTTGGCCTCCCTTCTGTATGCTACTACCTGTCATGAACCTACACGGCACTTTAAGGCAGTGCAACCCCAAAGGCAAAATGGTAAGAGAGATTCACTAGGAACTATTAGCTACATGGTCTTCAAGAAGCAATGTCATTATCCATCCACACTACCCTCTTGTTAATGAAAAAATTACACTTCAGTCTCCTTTTCTTTTTAAAATCATTTTATTGGGATAGGGAGACTAATATTTTATAGTACAGTTGTTGACACATGAGTGCATCTGGTCTCCTCCTAACATCCTAGAAATGGTTTATCTGTGCAATATTCAGATGGACAATATTTGGTGTTGGGTCCTTGTACATTTGGGATTTTACCACTTCTGGGTTGACACTTTCATTCCATTTATGAGAGAGAGAGAGAGAGAGAGAGAGAGAATATCACAGTAACTTTGTGTGTGTGTGTGTGTGTGGGTATGTGTGTGTGTGTGTGTGTGTGTGCGAGTGTAGAGGGGTCAAACTTGAAAATATGTCCAGTACATGATAATATAGATGAGCTATCTTGTCAATCCACAGTTGTATTTTTTAATTTTTCTTTTTTTCTTTCTTTATTGGGGGATTGATGTTTTACAGTCAACAGTAAATACAATAGTTTTTACATGCATAACATTTCTCAGTCTTCCACATAACAAAACAATCCCTTCTAAGTCCTCTGCCATCCTACACCAGGACCTGAACTCTCTACTCCTCACCCACCCCAGAGTTTTTATTTTGGTGCAATATACCAACTCCTGTCCAAGTTTTACTTAGCGTTTTCTCTTTTTATCTTGCTTTTAAACTTACAAGGTACCTAGAAATAAACATAACCAAAGAAGTGGAAGACTTGTATACTGAAAATTTTGAGCCAATATTCAAGGAAATAGAAAAAGACACACAGAAGTGGAAAGATATTCCATTGTTCATAGGTTGGAAGAGTTAACATCATCAAAATGAGTATACTACCCAGAGCCATCTACAAATTCAATGCAATCCCCATCAAGATCCCACCCAATTTTTTAGAAGACTAGAACAAAAGTTACAAATGTTTATCTGGAACCAGAAAAGACCTAGAATTGCCAAAATAATCTTGAGAAGGAAAAGAACTGGAGGCATCACACTCCCAGATCACAAATTGTATTATAGGGCCATAGTAATCAAAACTGCTTGGTACTGGAACATTAATAAACACATTGACCAGTGGAATAGAATTGATAGCCCAAAAGTAAGCCCCCACACCTACGGACATCTAGTCTTTGACAAAGGTGCCCAGACTATTAAATGGGCATAGCAGAGTCTCTTCAACAAATGGTGTTGGAAAAAATAGGTTGAAAAATAGGTTGAAAAATGCACACCTCAGAGGATAGCCAGGCTTTCCAAATTCAATGTCCTTATATCCTTAGTGAAGCCCTTCCACCCCAGATGTGGTCTATGATTAGGATCTTCCTCCTGTTTCTCTGTGCCTGGAAATGTGTCTGTAGCTTTGGAGGAATGCTTCTCCCAGTCCTGGACCTTGGAGGCTGGGAGACAGGATGCACCACAGCTCAGCTTGACTGTAGTTCTCTGTCCTAGTCTACTCTGTCTGAACTTGGTTTTGAGTCTCTCAAGGTTGTACAGGACTGGATAGATAGTTCACTTGGATAGTGAGCTGCTTAGCTATGTGTACAACCCAGGATTGACCCCAGCCCTCATCATAGCATTGGAGGAAGCTTCAGGTCTTTCTCTCTGCCTCTTTATATCTTAAAAGAAACAGTTGCCCAGATGAGAGACTGACCACTATCCCTGCCCTATGCACATACATAGGTACCCAGGGCTGCACTCCTGGGGAATGGGCAAACACTTAGTGACAGTTTACCATGGAGAGTGGCTTCCTTATCTGGATTAGGATTTCAGGAGTCACTTCTGGTACATCCATGGTGACAAACCATGCGTGAGTAGCTGGAAAAGATGCTCTGGGGAGGACTTAATCCTGCTGACAAGCTCCAGGTCTGCCTGTGTGCGGTTGGTCCAGTGGATCTCGGGCAGAGACCTATCTCATCAGTGGGGGCCTGTGTGCTGAAGCAGGGGAGAGGGGGAATTCTAGACGCAGGAACACAGTCTTTACAATGTACATGTCACCTGTGGTGAACAGAAATTCCATCATTGCCATTTCAATTAAAATTGTTCTTAGAAGCAGCAGCTACCAGGGCCAAGCTGGCAAGTACCAGGATGTAGGGAGTGAACATGTATCTGGAGGACAACTTATTTTTCTTTCTTTCTTTCTTTTAAGCTTTCTTAAGGGGCAGGGTGGTGGCACATCTATTTAAGTGCACATGTTACCATGCACAAGGACCCAGGTTCAACTCCCTGTTCCCCACCTGCAGGGCAGATGCTCTATGAGTAGTGAATCAGAAAGTGCAGATGTATCTCTCTTTCCCTTTCTTTCTCCACCTCTTCTCTGTTTCTTCCTTCCTTTCATTCTTTCTTCCTCTCTGTGTATTTTTATTAAATGTATTTATTGGGTAGAAACAGCCATAAATCTAGAGGGTAGGGGGAGATAAGGATAAAAAGAGACAAAGAGACACCTGCAGCACTGCTTCACCACTTGCAAGGTTTCCCCCCATAGGTGGAGAGCAGGGGATCAAGCCCTGGTCTAGAATGTGTGTCCAAGCAGCATCACTATAGGTGGGGATCAGGGGCTCACACATGTGTGCGCAACCAGGTATACCACTACCTGGTCCTTCTCAATTTCTTTCTGTCCTATTAAATAAAGAAAAAGAAAAAAGAGAGAGAGAGAAAGGCTGCCAAAAAAGTAAATAAAATATTTATTTATTTATTTACTTACTAACATAAGTAAGAACTTGAACATCATGTGTGATAATAGGGATTTTAATTAAATTTTCATATCTTTTTGTTAGTGATTTAATAATGATTGTAAGAAACAGGGGCACAGTTCCATACAACCCCCACTACCAGAGTTCTATATCCTGTCCCCTCTGCTGGAAGTTCCCTATTCTTTATCCTTCTGGGAGTATGGATCCAAGATCTTTAGACAGTGGAAAGTTTGGCTTCTGTAATTGCTTCTTTGCTAAATATGGACAATGGCAGTTCAATCCATACAACCAGCCTGTTTCCCTAGTGGGGTAGGGCTCTGGGGAGGTGGGGTCAGAGGAACCCTTTTACATTGCTGGTGGGAATGTAAATTGGTACAGCCTCTGTGGAGAGCAGTCTGGAAAACTCTCAGAAGGCTAGACATGGACCTTCCATACGATCCAGTAATTCCTCTCCTGGAGTTATACCCCAAGGACTCCATAACACCCAACCAAAAAGAGGTGTATACTCCTATGTTCATAGCAGCACAATTCATAATAACTAAAACCTGGCAGCAACCCAGGTGCCCAACACCAGATGAGTGGCTGAGAAAGCTGTGGTATATATATATACACAATGGAATACTATGCAGCTATCAAGAACAATGAACCCACCTTCTCTGACCCATCTTGGACAGAGCTAGAAGGAATTATGTTAAGTGAGCTAAGTCAGAAAGATAAAGATGAGTATGGGATGATCCCACTCATCAACAGAATTGACTAAGGAGATCTGAAAGGGAAACTAAAAGCAGGACCTGACCAAATTGTAAGTAGGGCACCAAAGTAAAAACCCTGTGGTGAGGGGTGGGCATGCAGCTTCCTGGGCCAGTGGGGGGTGGGAGTGGGTGGGAGGGATGGGTCACAGTCTTTTGGTGGTGGGAATGGTGTTTATGTACACTCCTAGCAAAATGTAGACATATAAATCACTAGTTAATTAATATGAGAGGGGGAAAATCAATAGTATGTCTCAAAGTTTCTCAAAACACAAACTGAATCTTTTTAATATATAGGCTGTGTATTTGATATGCGGACTCTCTCAAAAGCCTAGACCAAGTAGATTAGAAGCATCCAATAGTAAAGCTATATACAAGATACTGGGTACTGTACAGCAAACCATAACAAAAGGACTTTTCAAAGTTAACCCAATTACCAAATAATGTGATGATAACATTAACTATACATTGTCTTTTTGAACCCTAAGACAGCAGGAACCTCACATCTCCACTATAGAGCCCCTACTTCCCCCAGTCCTGGAACCCTTGGATAGGGCCCACTTTCCCGTATGCCTCTCCCAATCCATATCAAATAATATTGCATCCGCTGATCACAACGTAACCAATGCAACGATTGCCACCTCAACATGTTTCACTTCAGACTGTGTCCAGAGACTTCACGTGTGGAATGACAACCCTTCAGCTTCATTACTCGGGTGAGACCTTTCCTTTCATAGTATACTCTAATTTCATCTCAGGTGGTTCACTTTCTTTTTTTAAAAATATTTTATTTTATTTATTTGTTCTCTTTTGTTGCCCTTGTTTTATTGTTGTAGTTATTGTTGTTGTCGTCGTTGTTGGATAGGACAGAAAGAAATGGAGAGAGGAGGGGAAGACAGAGAGGAGGAAAGATAGACACCTGCAGACCTGCTTCACCGCCTGTGAAGTGACTCCCCTGCAGGTGGGGAGCCGGGGTGGTGGTTCACTTCTAACAAAGTCCCAAAACCTAGATATACACCAGTTTCTGTGAGAGAGAGCATATGTTCGCACGTATCCATAAACTGCAAAATATATACCTGAAAGCAGAATTACACTAGAGTTTGCAGTGAGTACCTCCATAACACTTCCTCACCACTATTCCAAGCTTTGGGTCCATGATTGCTCAACAATTTGTTTGGCTTCATATGTTAACTCTCTTTTCAGTCACCAGGTTCCAGATGCCATCAGGATGCTGGCCAGGCTTCCCTGGACTGAAGACCCCACCAATGTGTCCTGGAGCTCAGCTTCCCCAGAGACACACCCTACTAGGGAAAGAGAGAGGCAGACTGGGAGAATGGAAAGATATCTATCAAGCCCTGCATGAAAAAGGGTTTCAACCAAGGATAATATATCCTGCTAGATTTTAATTCAAACTCGATGGAGGGATAAAAACCTTCTTAGATAGACAACAGTTAAAGGAGGCAACCATTACTAAGCCTGCCCTGAAAGAGGTACTAAAAGACCTCTTATAAACAAGAAAATCACTATAATACTTGCCATATATCAGAGCAAATAAAGAATTGTTGAATAATGGCACTATAATACATTCAATCCATGATATCTATAAATGCCAATGGAGTTAATTAAGCCATTAAAAGGCACAGAGTGGGAGGACGGATAAGAAAACACAACCCAACCATATGCTGCTTGCAAGAATACCACCTGACCCAACAAAAGACAAACACAGACTTAAAGTGAAATTTAAAACTATAATAGATGCTAATGGACCACAAAAAAAGGGCAGGAACAGCCATTCTCATCTCTGAAACTGTAAGCTTTAAATTAGATGATATAATAAAAGATAGAAAAGGCTATTACATAATGGTTATAGGCTCAATCAACCAAGAACATTTAACAATTATTAACATTTATGTACCCAATGAGGAACCATCTAAATACATCAAACACCTACTGAAGGAACTACAAAAATCCATCAATATTAACACAGTAATAGTGGGACTTCAACACCCCACTCTCACTCTTAGACAGATCAAAAAAGCAGAGAATCAGCAAAGAAACAAGAGAATTAAATGAACAGATGGACAGACTAGACCTCCCGGACATTTTCAGTCCTTAACCTGAAAAAACTGGAATATACATTCTTTTCTAATCCTTATTGAAACACAGCATTGAAAAAAAGAGAACCATACAGAAAATAAATGAAGCCAAATGTGTGTTCTTTGAAAAATTAAACAAGATTGACAAACCCCTTGCCAGACTCACTGAAAAAAAAGGGGGGAGCAGACGCAAATTAATAGAATTGTAAACAATAGAGGAGATATCACAGCTGACACCAAAGAAATCCAGAACATCATGCAAGACTTTTACAAAGAATTATACGCCACCAAGCTAGAGAATCTGGAAGAAATGAAATAATTTCTAGAAACATATGCACTTCCAAAACTGAATCAAGAAAAACTACAAAACCTAAATACACCAATCACAGGAAAATAAATGGAAACAGTTATTAAGAATCTTTCCAAAAACAAAAGTCCTGGACCAGATGGCTTCACATATGAATTCTACAAAATATTCAGGTAACAGCTAATACCCATACTTCTAAAGATCTTCCACAAGATTGAAGAAACAGGAACATCCCTTCCATCTTCTGTGAAGCCAACATCAACCTGATACCAAAAGCAGATACGGAGACAACAAAAAAGGAAAACTGCAGACCAATATCTCTGATGAGCATGGATGCCAAAATACTAAACAAAATCCTGGCCAACCGGTTACAGCAGTATATCAAAAAGATTGTTCATAATGACCAAGTGAGATTCATCCCAGGAATGCAAGGCTGGTTCAACATACATAAGTCAATCAATGTCATTCACCACTTCAATAACAGCAAAACCAAACACCACATGACTATTTCAATAGATGCTGAGAAAGCCTTTGACAAATTCCAACACCAATTCATGTTCAGAACAATACAAAAATGGGAGTAGATGGGAAATTCCTAAAGATAGTGGAGTCCATAGATAGCAAACCTACAGCCAACATCATACTCAATGGACAGAAGCTGAAAGCATTCCCTCTCAGATCAGGGACTACACAGGGCTACTGCCACCATTACTCTTCAATATAGTATTGAAAGTTCTTGCCATAGCAATCAGGCAAGAAAAAGAAATGAAAGGAATGCAGATTGGAAGGGAAGAAGTCAAGCTCTCACTATTTGCAGATGATATGATAGTATACATAGAAAAACCTAAAGAATCCAGCAGAAAACTACTGGAAATTATTAGGCAATATAGCAAGATGTCAGGCTACAAAATAAATGCACAAAAATCAGTGGCATTTCCTTATGCAAATACTAAATATGAAGAAGAATATATCAGGAAATCTCTCCCATTCACTGTTGCAGCAAAATCAATAAAATACCTAGGAATAAACCTGACCAAAGAAGTAAAATACTTGCATAGTGAAAACTATGAGTCACTATTCAAGAAAATAGAAAATGATACCAAGAAATGGAAAGACATCCCATGCTCATGGATTGGAAGAATTAATATTATCACAATGTTCCCCAGAGCCATACACAAATTTTACACAATACCCATCGATGTTCCACCAAGATTCTTTAAGATAATAGAACATAAAATGCAATCATTAATGCATAATCAGAAAACACCTAGAATTGCCAAAACCATCTTGAGGAAAAGAAACAGAAATGGAAGCATCACACTCCCAGATCTCAAACTATATTATTAGGCCATCATTATCAAAGCAGCCTGGTACTGGAACAAAAATTGCACAGACCAGTGGATGAGAATTGAAAGCTAAGAACTAAACCCCCAAAACAATGGACATGTAAAATTTGATAATGGTGCCCAAAGTATTAAATGGAGAAAGAAAGCTCTCTTCACTAAATGGTGCTGGGAAAACTGGGTTGAAATATGCAGTAGAAGGAAACTGAACCACCTTATCTCCCCAGAAACGATCGGGAGAATAATGGGAGACGATCTTCACATATCATACCAAAATATACAAAGAGGTCAGCAAACGTAGCAACAAAAAAGCAAATGACTCCATTCAAAAATGGGCAGATGATATCAACAGAACATTCATTATAGAAGAGTTCCACAAGGCTAACAAACACATTAAAAATTGCTTCCAGGTAGCTGATTATCAGAGAAATGCAGGGGGGCAGAGCCAAAATGGAGACTGGAATGTAGCAGCACCAGTGGGCTCTGACATCAACTGCTAGAAAGCCTTGAAATCCTGGCCTTCAGCAGGACAAGCAAGGAGGCATCCAAAGATAGACCAGGGAGGTGATTATAATTCAATTTGGGTTTAAAATTAGAGCAAAAAGAAAGGAAATTTCTTGATTATTTCTCTCAGCCTCCATCTCCCCATAACCAGACCCCGGGGTGGGGGGGGTAGGGAGCTGCTGCTAGCAGGATCCCCATGGAGCTCCTTTCTTTACCAAGATTCCTGGCACCAGGGTGCCATTAAACCCTGCTTCCAAATTTCTAGGCTATTTCTTTTGTTCCTCTGAGTAAGGGACTTAGACCCATTCAAGTGACAATTAGCTAATCAAGCAAGACTCACCCAGCCTGGGAAATACTGCTTGAAAGTTTTTTTTTCCTTTTTTTCACTTTTGTTTTGTATTGTGTTTTCTTTCTCAATCAGTTGTCTAGACTAAATGTACATAGGCTAACAGGGAGCTGTCCAAGCTGTAGACCCACTGCTTGGGCTTTTTACTCTGTTCTATTTTACAAATACTATTATATATACACGCATATCCCTTCCCCCCCTCAGGTGACCAAAATTAACTCTTAGTATACTTTCCATTGTAGATCTTCTTCTTCTAGCGTTTGCCTCCATTGTAGATGACAAGAAATATCACCTGCTGTGAGAGAAACTTGTCTCACTTTTCACACCTCCTCTATACACTATCGTCCTTCTCCCACCTCCAAGCCAATTAAAAAAAATATATATATATCCTTTCACTGCTTTTTTAAAAATTCTGTTTCCTTCTTTTTTCTTTTATTTTTTTCCCCTGTCTTCCTTTCTCCCTTCCTCCTCCCTCTGCCTTCTGAATTCACTGATACTTATTTGTGAACTATTTCAGGGAAGAAGTATGACTCAGAGCAGACTCTCTTTGTGTGTGTCTCTGCTCTACTTCCTCTTCCCCTCTTGCTACCCCCTAGAATCTACAGTGGACAGTAGATTCGCATAATTGTTTATTCCTGCTAATCCCTTTTTTCCTTTCGTTTTCTTTTTCATTTAGATTTGGTTGCTATTTTTTCTTGAACTGGAGACATTGTGGGACTAACTGGTATTGGTTAAACTGCTTCAGTCATTGCTTTAGTTGCTATTGTAATTTCTGAGGGTGGTGACTGTATTTGTCATAAAGGTATTTAGTATAGTGTGGCTTGTACATAACAAAGCAACAGAGGAACAACAGAACATAAAAATAAAAAAACACATTAAAAATGGGTAGATCAAGAGCAAATAAAACTGCTAATACAATGAATGAAGACAAGAGCCTAGAAGACACTACAAATCAGCCAGAAGTAACCACAAATAAGAAAAGCATGCAAGCAATAATAAATTTATTAATTATAGAAATGAAAACAACTTTGGAGGAAAGGAATAGCAGTATTAGGGAAACAACAGATGAGACCCTCAAGGAAAATACTAACTACCTTGAGGCAATTAGAGAACTGAAAGCTGAAATAGCTGTAATGAAGAAAGCAACTGAGGGAAGGGAAAGCAGACTAGCAGGAGCAGAAAACAGAATTAGCCAGATAGAGGATGAGCTAGAGAAAATTAAGAAAGAGGTGAAAGAGCTCAAAAAGATTGAGGGACACTGAAAACAACAACAGAGACATATGGGATGATCTCAAAAGAAGTAACATTTGTATAATTGGCCTGCAGAGGAAGAAAGAGAGGAAGGGGAAGGAAGCATTCTAGAGGAAATTATAGAAGAAAACTTCCCAGACAACAACAGAAAGGACATTAAGATTCAAGAGGCCCAGAGAGTACCAAACAGAATCAAGCCAGACCTGAAGACACCAAGACACCTCATAGTCACAATGAAAAGAAGTAAGGATAAAGAAACGATCCTAAAGGCTGCAAGAGAAAAACAAAAAATCACATACAGGGGAAAACCTATAAGACTACGAGCAGACTTCTCTACCCAAACTCTAAAGGCCAGAAGAGAATGGCAAGATATCTGTTGAGCCCTGAATAAAAAGGGTTTCAACCAAGGATAATATATCCTGCTAGACTTTCATTCAAACTAGATGGAGTCATTAAAACCTCCTCAGACAAACAGCAGTAAAAGAAAGCAACTATCACCAAACTGGCCCTTAAAGAGGCTCTAAAAGACCTCTTATAAACAAGAACATCACTATAATACTTGCAACATATCAAATAAAAACTTGTTGAACAATGGCACTACAACACATTAAATCCATAATATCACTAAATGTCAATGGCTTAAACTCACCCATCAAAAGGCACAGAGTGGGAGGATGGATCAGAAAACATAACCCAACCATATGCTGCTTGCAAGAATCCCACTTGACCGAACAAGATAAACAAAGACTTAAAGAGAAAGGATGGATAACTATCCTACAGGCTAATGGACTACACAAAAAAGGCAGGAACAGCCATTCTTATCTCTGACACAATAGATTTTAAAGATAGGCAAGGTCATTAAATAATGATTAAAGGATCAATCAGCCAAGAAGATATAACAATTATTAACATCTATGCACCCAATGAGGGACAATCTAAATACATCAAACACCTTCTCAAAGAACTTCAAAAATACATCAATAGTAATACAATAATAGTGGGAGACTTTAACACCCCACTCTCACACTTAGATAAATAAAACACAATCAACAAAGAAACAAGATAATTAAATGAAGAGATGGACAGACTAGACCTCTTGTACATTTTCAGAGCTCCTCACCGCAAAATATTGGAATACACATTCTTTTCAAAGCCACACAACAGATACTCAAGGATAGACCACATGTTAGGCCACAAAGACAGTATCAATAAATTCAAGAGCATTGAAATCATCCCAAGTATCTTCTCAGACGAAAGTGGAGTAAAACTAACATTTAACAACAAACAGAAAATTATTAAAAGTCACAGAATCTGGAAACTAAACAACATACTGCTTAAAAACCACTGGGTCAGAGAGACACTCAAGCAGGAAATACAAATGTCCTGGAAACAAATGAAAATGAAGACACAACCTATCAAATTATATGGGACACAGCTAAAGCAGTACTGAGAGGGAAAACTGATAGCCATACAATCACATATTAAACACCAAGAAAAAAACCCAAATAAACGACCTTACTACACACCTTAAGGACTTAGAGGAAGAGGAACAAAGGAACCCTAAAGCAACCAGAAGGACAGAAATCACTAAAATAGAGCATAAATAACCAACATCGAAAACCATACAGAAGATCAATGAAGTCAAATGTTGGTTCTTTGAAAAATTAAACAAGATTGACAAACCCCTAGCCAGACTCACTAAATAAAAAAGGGCAAAGACTCAAATTCATAGAATTGTAAACGATAGAGGAGATATAACAACTGACACCACAGAAATCCAGAAAATCATGTGAGACTTCTATGAAGAACTATACGCCACGAAGCTAGAAAATCTGGAAGAAATGGAAGAATTCCTGGAAGCATATGCCCTTCCAAAACTGAACCAAGAAGAACTACAAAATCTAAATGCACCAATCACAGACAAAGAAATCAAAACTGTTATTAAGAATCTCCCCAACAACAAAAGTTCTGGACCAGATGACTTCACAAACGAATTCTACAAAACCTTCAGGAAACAGTTAATACTCATACTCCTAAAGCTTTTCCATAAGATTGAAGAAACAGGGACACTCCCTTCCACTTTCTATGAAGCCAACATCACTCTGATACCCAAAGCAGATAGAGACACAACAAAAAAGAAAAACTACAGACCAATATCTTTGATGAACATAGATGCCAAAATATTAAACAAGATCTTGGCCAACTGGATACAGCAGCACATCAAAAAGATCGTTCATCACAACCAAGTGGGATTCATCCCAGGAATGCAAGGCTGGTTCAACATCCGTAAGGCAATCAATGTCATTCACCACATCAATAAAAACAAAGCCAAAAACCACATGATTATCTCAATAGATGTAGAGAAAGCCTTTGACAAAATCCAACACCTATTCATGCTCAAAACTCTACAAAAAAGGGGAATAGATGGGAAATTCCTCAAGATAGTGGAATCCATATAAAGCAGACCAACAGCTAACATCATACTCAATGGACAGAAGCTGAAAGCATTTCCCCTCAGATCAGGGACTAGATAGTGCTGACCACTATCACCATTACTCTTCAACATAGTATTGGAAGTTTTTGCCATAGCAATCAGGCAACAAAAAGAAATCAAAGGAATACAGATTGGAAGGGAAGAAGTCAAGCTCTCACTATTTGCAGATGATATGATAGTATACATAGAGAAACCTAAAGAATCCAGCAGAAAACTACTGGAAGATATTAGGCAATATAGCAAGGTGTCAGGCTACAAAATCAGTGTACAAAAATCAGTGGCATTTCTCTATGCAAACACTAAAACTGAAGAAGACATCCAGAAATCACTCACATTCATTGTTAAAACAAAATCAATAAAATACCTAGTGAAGCTGAGCAAAGAAGTGAAACACTTGTATACTGAAAACTAGGAGTTGCTACTCAAGAAAATAGAAACTGATACCAAGAAATGGAAAGACATCCCATGCTCATAGATCGGAAGAATAACTATCATCAAAATGAATATTCTCCCCAGAGCCATATACAAATTTAATGCGATACCCATCAAAGTTCCACAAAGCTTCTTTAAGAAAATAGAACAAAAACTACAATCATTTATCTGGAACCAGAAAACACTTAGAATTGCCAAAACCATCTTGAGGAAAAGAAACAGAAACGGAGGCATCACACTCCCAGATCTCAAACTATATTATAATGCCATCATCATCAAACAACCTAGTACTGGAACAAAAATAGGCACACAGACCAGTGGAACAGAATTGAAAGCCCATATCTAAACCCCCACACCTATGAGCATCTAATCTTTGATAAGGGGGCCCGAAGTATTAAATGGAAGAAGGAGGCTCTCTTCAATAAATGGTGCTGGGGAAACTGGGTTATAACATGCAGAGGAATGAAATTGAACCACCTTATCTCACCAGAAACAAAAATCAACTCCAAAGGGATCAAAGACCTGGATGTTAGACCAGAAACTATCAAATACTTAGAGGTAAACATTGGTGAAACACTTTCCCACCTAAACCTCAAGGACATCTTTGATGAAACAAACCCAATTTCAAGGAAGACTAAAGCAGAAACAAACCAATGGGACTACATCAAATTGAAAAGCTTCTACACATCCAAAGAAACTATCACACAAACAAAGAGACCCCTCACAGAATGGGAGAAGATCTTCACATGGCAAACATCAGACAAGAGACTAATCACCAAAATATACAGAGAACTCAGCAAAATTAGCACCAAAAAAGCAAATGACCCCATCCAAAAATGGGCAGAGGATATGAACAAGACATTCACTTCAGAGGAGATCCAAAAGGCTAACAAACATATGAAAAACTGTTCCAGGTTGCTGATTGTCGAGAGATGCAAATAAAGACAACACTGTGATACCACCTCTTTCCTGTGGGAATAGCATACATCAAAAAGGACAGCAGCAACAAATGTTGGAGAGGCTGTGGAGACAGAGGAACCCTTCTACACTGCTGGTTGGAATGTAAATTGGTCCAGCCTCTCTGGACCGCAGTCTGGAGAACTCTCACAAAGCTAGACATAGACCTTCCATATGACCCAGTAATTCCTCTCCTGGGGATATATGCCAAGGATTCTATAATGCCCAACCAAAAAGATGGGTGTACATCTATGTTCATAGCAGCACAATTCATAATAGCTAAAACCTGGAAGGAACCCAGGTGCCCAACAGCAGATGAGTGGCTGAGAAAGCTGTGGTACACAATATAGTATACACAATGGAATACTATGCAGCTATTAAGAACAATGAGCCTACCTTATCTGACCCATCTTGGACAGAGTTAGAAGAAATTATGTTCAGTCAGCTAAGTCAGAAAGATAAAGATGAGTATGGGATGTTCCCACTCATCAACAGAAGTTGAGAAAGAAGAACAGAAAGGGAAACTACAAGCAGGATCTGATTAAACTGACAGCAGGGCACCAATGTAAAAACACTGTGGTGAAGGGGAGGGTGGCCATTGTGCTTCCCGGCACGGCAGAGGGTGGGGGTGCGGGGGTGGGTGGTGGGGATGGGACACAGTCTTTTGGTGGTGGGAGTGGTGATTATGTACGATCCTATTAAAGTTAAAACATTATATAAACCACTATTTAATTAATATGAGAGGTGAAAAACTGATGATATGTCTAGAACTTCTTAAAACACAGACTGAATCTTTTTAATACATAGGCTCTCTTTTATATGTTCTCTCCCAAAAGCCTAGACCAGGGAGAACAGAAGCAACCGACAGCACAGCTATATACAAGATGCTGGGTACTATACGCCTAACCCTATAAAAGGGAATTTCCAAAGTTAACCCTATCACCAAATAATTTGATGATAACAATAACTATCCATTGTCTTCTTGAACCCTAAGACAACAGCAACCTCACATTTCCACTAGGGGCCCACTTTTCTGCATGCTGCTCTCAATTCAAATAAAATAATAGTGCATCCACGGATCGCAACCTAATTAACGTTGTGCAACGAGTGCCACCCAGCATGCTTCACTTCAGACTGTGACCAGAGACTTCAGGTGTGGAATGACACCGTTCAGCTTCATCACTCAGGTGAGACGTTTCCTTTCATAGTATTTTCTAGTTCCTTTCCAGGTGTCCCACTCCCCAATAAAGTCCCCAAACCTAGATATAGTCCAGATCCCCTGAGATAGAGCATAGGTTCATCCGTTCCCATAAACTAAGGGAAAAATATATACCTGAAAGCAGAAGTACACAAGAGCATGCAGGGAATACCCCCAACACTTCATCTGTACTATTCCAGTCTTTAGGTCCATAATTGTTCAACAATTTGTTTGGCTTTGTATGTTAACTCTCTTTCCAGCCACCAGGTTCCAGATGCCAGCGAGATGCTGACCAGACTTCCCTGGACAGACAACCCCATCAATGTGTACTGGAGCTCCACTTCCTCAGAGCCCCACCCTACTAGGGAAAGAAAGAGACAGACTGGGAGTATGTATTGACCAGTCAACGCCCATGCTCAGCAGGGAAGCAATTACAGAAGCCAGACCTTCCACCCTCTGCAACCCACAATGACCCTGGATCAATACTCCCAGAGACAGAGAATGGGAAGGCTATCAGGGGAGGGGGTGGGATGTGGAGATCAGGTTATGGGAATTGTGTGGAGTTGTACCCCTCTTATTCTATGGTTTTGTTAATGTCTCCTTTCTTAAATTAAAAAAAAAGAAATGCATATAAAGACATCTTAAAAAAAAAGAAATGCATATTAAGACAACATTGATTTACCACCTCACCCTTGTGAGAATGATATACATCAAAAATGACAGTAACAACAAATTCTGGAGAGGCTGTGGGGACAGGGAAACTCTTCTGCACTACTGGTGGGAATGTCAACTGGTCCAGCTTCTGTGGATATCAGTCACGAGAACTCTCACAAGGCTAGACATGGACCTCCCATATGACAGAGTAATTCCTCTCCTGGGATTATATCCCAAGGACTCTGTAACACCCAACCAAAACGATATTTGTACACCTATGCTCATAGCAGCACAATTCATAATAGCTAAAGTACACAATAGTCTGCAGTGAGTAACCCCCAACACTTCCTCTGCACTATTCCAGCCTTTAGGTCCATGATTGCTCAACAATTTGTTTGGCTTTGTATGTTAACTCTCTTTTCAACCACCAGGTTCCATATGCTATCATGATGCTAACCAGACTTCCCTGGACAGATGATCCCACCAATGTGTCCTGTAGCTCCACTTCCCCAATGCCCCACTCTACTAGGGAATGAGAAAGGCAGGGTGGCAGTATGGATCCACCAGTCAATTCACCAGTCAATGTTCAGTGGGGAAGCAATTACAGAAGCCAGACCCTCGACCTTCTGCATTCCACAATAACCTTGAGTTCATACTCCCAGAGGGATAAGTAATAGGAAACCTATCAGGGGAGGGTATGGGATACAGAGATCTGGTTTGGGAATTGTGTGGAGTTGTACCCTTCTTATCCTATGGTTTTGTTAATATCTCCTTTTTTAACTAAATAAAAAATAGAAAGTAAGATAGCTATATTCAGACTCAAATAAATAACAGCCAAACAATGAGCAAGTACTTTCATGAACCAGAAAAGAAATAGAGATCCAGAACACTTGTCAAATCTACTCCTCCCACCGGACTGCATCAAGGTAGCTGAGTGATAGGATTTATCCCACTGCTTGGAAGTGATGGACTAAAACATACCCCATAACACCATGATAATGGAGTAATACTGCTTTAGTCACATTTCAGTTTTAATCAAAGGATGTATCCAGTCAAAGGCAGTCTTGCAACCAGCAACCCAGACTCTACAGCATTTTTCCAAATGCTGGGATGATGGAAGCCCTGAATGCTCTATCAAGAGTGAATTTTCGGGGCCAGGTGGTGGCACACCTGGTTGAGCACACCTGTTACAGTGCTCAAGGGCCCAGGTTAGAGCCCCCAGAACCCCCCCCACTCCCCGCAGGGGGAAAGCTTTGAGAGTGATGAAGCAGTGTTACAGATGTCTCCCTGTCTCTCTTCTTCTCCATCACCCCATTTCATTCTCAATTTCTGATTCTCTCTATCCAATAAAAAATAATAATTTTTTAAAAGAGTGAGTTCTGAATAGAAGCCCTTGTCTTATGATTTCAAGTATAAATGAATAGATTGTGGCTGGAGACAAATTCAGAGAAGAGTAAAGGAAAAGAAAAAGCCTCTCACTCATATTGGAACTTGCAAACTAAAGATTGAGAAATATATAGAAATCAAATACTAACAAATTCAACATACAAAATCCAAAATTGACAAATAACATGGATTTACAGCAGATAAAATTAACTATATGCAGTAGTATGGCTAACATTTTAAACCAAGTGAGGTTATGAGTTACAAAGAGAAAAATAAAGGGATAACTTCTACTTATAAAGAACATAAGAAATGAACATTCAGCAGTTAAGTATAGAGGGCTGGGTGGTGACGCACCTAGTCGAGTACATGTATTACAATACTCAAGAAGTTAAGTATAATGGAAGCAGATATAGATTTTACAATCTATGAAAAATGAAAATGCTGTTACTGTGGGAAAAGTAAACCTGAAAAACTATTAAGTGGTTCAGTCTATCCAGAAAGCAATTTGACCATACAGTCAACATACAATTCTAGGCACTCAGTGTTCACTAGTGAACAAAATAGAAATTTCTGCTCTCTTAGAGTCTCTATTTTAGTGGAAAAACAGCTAATGAAAATACAGATAAGTTAGTGGATATAAAGTAAAAAATAGTCATGGTAGACTTTGACTTGAAACATCAGATCTAAAGATATCACTGAAGTTCTATATAAAAAGACAAAGAAGGGCCCAGAGGTGGCATAACTGGTTAAGCACACATGTTAACCATACATAAGGACCTACATTCAAGACCTCAGCCTCCACCTGTAGGGGTGTGGGAAGACTTTACCAGAGGTGAAGTAGTACTGCGTCTCTCTCCCTCTTTCACTATCCCTGATTCCTTCTCAACTTATCTATCTCTACTCAATAAAATAAAAATAAATGAAAAAATGTATAGAAAAATATGAAACAATAAAATAATAAAAGATAAAAATATGAATAACAGTGGTGGGGTGTGGAGAGTTAAGCAAATGAGTAAGATAAAAATTTCCAAAGCATCTACCATATTTGAATTATAAACAAACCATTATTAATGGAAAGTGATATCAACGTCTTATGACTAAATAAACAATGCTTTTAATTAAACCTAGATGGTATATTTTCTTTTGAGTTTGAATATATATACCATTCTTAGTACTGTAATATTTTTTAATAAATTAGTGGTCAATGAAACTTACTTATCTATAAAAAGTAAAATATGAACAAAATTATATAGCTAATGTTTTCCTGACTCTCCTTGACCATCATAACACTTCTGAATCACTTTTCAATAGAAAACAGACATTTTTCCCCAAATAATTTAGTCTTCTGGGTTGTATTGAAATAGAAATGCTGTGCTTTACAACATATCACTCCCCTGTTGTTTCCATTTTTTCCCCAACCCAATGACATTGATTCTGCAAGTGTTGACTGTCTTAATCTTACCAGAGAATGTCTATGGAAGCTTTGGGAGACTCATCCAAAACTCACATTCTTTCCTCAGATAGTCTTTAAATGTTTTATTGACTGCAATTTTGAGGGATTGCAGTTTCATAGTCTTCTACCAGAAATAACCACCAAACTGAGCACTTATTGGCAATGAAAATGACATCATAGCTGCCATTGATAGTGACTGTAGGAAACCACTAACTGCCACATACTTCCAATTTTCTTTGACATTAAAATATTGGAGGGAAGAATATTGATGTTGGAATGCAGTAAAAGAGGTTTCAGAATAAGAGACTAAAGAGTAAGAAAGAATATTTCCACAATGATGGAAGTTTCCAGAAATGATGAAAGATATGAAACTCAGATTGAAAATTTCATTTTAATTTCTGGACAGGGTAAGTAAAACTATGTTCATATTTAGACATGAGGAAGTAAAGTCGTGGAAAATCCAAAAGAAAGAGAAAAATCTCCCAGGGAGTCATACAATTAGACTAAGGCAAATTGCTCATCATAAGATGAGCACTTTAAGAAGTGCACATTAGTGCACTTTAAAAGTTGTAAGGGAATATAATTGTCAATCCAATTTTATATTCAAGTACAGCCTCTCTTATGGAAATAGGTGAAATAAACACACCTTCACCTAGGAAAAGAATGAAAGAACTTCATTCCACGAAATCCTTGTAGAGAGAACTACCAATGGATCACCTCAGCAAAAAAGAAACATAAGCTTAGGAAAGAATAAAACACTATAGGTAAAGTAATTGAGTTCAGTAATAATTTGGTTAAAGTTACATCACCACAAAGCTGAGATCTATTTCTCAGTTCTTCTCATGACTTCCAGCTTCTGCTTGGACTGTTGAACCTTATCATTGTCTTTCTTATCTACCTAAGTGGGAACTGACCCATAGTGGGCACAATAAAAATGTGTTTAGCTAGTGAGACAAGTTGAATAAAAGAGAGAGTAATGAAGAGGGAAGTAGCCAGATCACACAGTGCCCCAAAAACCTTAAAGGTCACATCTTAAGTATATTACTGAAACATATTTAGTCAAAGCTTTGAAATACCACCTTGTCTGACGAGTGGGAAATATATGGAAAGGAAATAAAATCAGACAGGGTTGCTGGAGTCCAGGTGAGAGGAAAGGCACTCAGATTGACTTGGAGAGGCAGGGGTAAAGAGAAGCAGATATTTTATGCAAATGTACAGGAGGAGGGAAAAAATCATTAAGACTTAATGAGACCTCACCCTCCCTCTCCCTTCCTCCTCCTCCTCCTCCTCCTCCTCCTCTCTCTCTCTCTCTCTCTCTCTCTCTCTCTCTCTCTCTCTTTATCTCTGAAACTTTGCCACTTCAGGTCTATCATTTCAGATAGAGACAGAGAGGAGATAGGTGAAAAGATACCACAGCACCAATACATCCTTAAATGTAGTGGGACACAGACTCAAACTAGAGTTAAGCACATGGCAAAGAAGTACACTGTCCAAGTGAACTATTTTGCTGGCCCTATCCACCCTCTTCTTAAAACCTGCAGGTTACCAACAGTGGCAAATCTCTGGTCCCAGTCAAATATACTTACTTACCTATTCTCTTACAAGCACACACCTAGACCCTGACTGCCTCCAGCACTAGGAACACTCATCAGACTGAGCACAGTCCATTTTTTTTACTGCACCTGGATCACCTTTATCACAGAAACAGGAAGACCAACCTGTGTAAGTCTGCCAACAATCCTGGGCCTTGCTCTGCCAATTAGCAAATGGACAGTTCTGACCCACATGTTCAACTTTCTGAGCTTTAGTTTTATCATCAAGAAAGTATGTGCATTTCAATCTGCCCTGTTGACCTCATCTGTCCCAGTAGGGCATAATATGCCTTCAGAGTGGAGGCGGTTGCCATCTGAAGCAATGCTGGCAGGACCACAGATCTTGACTTTGACAGAACTATTTAATTTTAATTATAATTTATTTATTGTTGTTTTTTTATCATTTTTGTGGTTAATGGTATACAATACAGTTGTTGATTCATAGGTACAATTTGTCATCTCCCCTTGATAGATGTGATCAAAATACTCTTAGCTCCAACTTGGGTCCTGCTCTACTATCATGTGCCAGGACCCCACAGACCCCCACCTTGAGCACCCAAGAGAAGTTTAGAAGAATAAAATAGGGTGGTGGTGTACCCACTTGATCACATGCATTTTGATTTTCTCTGTTCTACAAATTGATCTCTGTCTAATCTAATGCATAAATAAACATTAAATAAAAATAATAATTGAATATGGACTAATGGCATTGAATTTTTTTTCTTATTGCCACCAGGGCTATTGCTAGGGCTTGGTGCTTTCATGTTAACCCACTGTTCCAAGCGCCCTTTTTTCCTTTTTTCTTTATTTGATAGGACAGAGAGAAAATGAGAGGAGGAGGAGAAAGACAGACACTTGCAGCAACTGCTTCATAGTTCATGAAACTTCCCCCCCAAAAAATGGGGACCAGACACTCGAAATCAAGGTCCTTGCACATGATAACATGTGTGCTACTACCCAGTCCCAGAACTGAAATATATAAATCCATAATATCAATAAATGTCAATGACCTGAACTTGCCACCAGAAGGCAGGGCAATAATAGCAGCAGAGGGCTCCAAGAACAGTTCATCTTTTGGTCCCCAAGTGAGATCTTCTGGGTCCTGGTTTCTGAAATGAATGAGCCATATTTCTTTTTGGCTATCTTGCCATGTGAACACCAACAGCTCACTTCCTTGATTAATGTTCAGGTGGAGATCAATGTCAATAGGTAGGCTTGAGTCTCACTTCCTGGCCTTTCCCTTAGGAAGACAGAGGAGGAAGCTGGCAGGAGAGGAGGGAAATAAGAGAAAGAAAGAGAAGGAGAGGAAGGAGAAGGCAAAGAGAAAGAGTGAAAAGAGACGAATAGGGGAAGCAGTAGAAGAAAAAGGGGGTGGCGCAGTGGGTTAAGTGCATGTGGTGCAAAACACAATCACTCACATAAGGATCCCGGTTAGAGCCCCGGCTCCCCACCTGCAGGGGAGTCGCTTCACAGGCGGTGAAGCAGGTCTGCAGGTGTCTTTCTCTCTCCCTATCTGTCTTCCCCTCCTCTCTCCATTTCTCTCTGTCCTATCCAACAATGAACAACATCAACAATGGCAATAATAATAACCACAACGAGGCTACAACAACAAGGGCAGCAAAAGGGGGGATAAAATGGCATCCAGGAGCGGTAGATTCATGGTGCAGGCAACGAGCCCAGCAACAACCCCGGAGGAAAAAAAAATTAAAAAAAAAAGAAAAGAAAGGGGCAACTGAGGAGTAGGAGGAGAGAAGAGAAGTACTGATTGCATCAGGACATGGGGCTGCAACAGACAGACTTCAGAGCAGGGAGAAGGGGTGCCATAGGCAGGTCCTCCTGGAGGTGCTGAGAAAGGCAGAGGGCTGCACAGTCTGGGCACTGTTGTGTGGAAATCTTCTGTTATAAGCCTGATGGAAGCTTCCTCCAGGAACAGCCCAGGGAAGTGGACATACCCAGTAGCTGTTAACTGGTTGGGGATGGGCCCATTCTCATATTAGGAGGCTAAAGTAGCATATACTGCTGACCTAATAATTCCACTTAAAAAGAGTTTATTGTAAGCAGCGACTATAAACTTGGGAAAATATTTCAAAGATGGTCCATTAAAATATTACTTAAAATAAAAAAAACCTGGAATCAGCCTATATACCTAGCAATGGAAGCCAAGGCACAAACAGTGAGACCCACGGTTAACTGGCAGCCAATAGCTGTCCATTAACCAGTGTTGTCTACCCAGTTCCCACTGCAAAGGTGACCAGGTTACATACTCAGTCCTCTCTAGTTAGTGGTGCCAGCAACCTGATTAGACAGAAGAACTTGGAGGATCATATTTCTGGGTGGTCTTTCCTGTCTACCCTTTTTAAATTGCCACTAGGCTTATTTCTGGGGCTCCATGTCAGCACTAAGAATCCACTATTCTTGAGGATTATCTTTCTCCGTGTTTCCCCTTTCTATTTTATTTGCTAGGAGAGAAATTGGAAAGGGAGGAGGGGTGGTGAGAAAGAGAGAGAGAGCGAGAGAGAGAGGAGAGAGATAAATCCTGACTCCTGCTGACTTGCCTCAATGTTTCTAAAGTGTCCCCCCTGCAGATTGGGGTTTCTTATAGCTTTTTAAGGTTAGAACTAATAGGGGCAGTCACCAATAGTGTTCTTTTGTCATTCTTTTTCTCTAGGAAAAACCAGTACATTGTCTGGAGCTGTGGTAACTGTTTTAGGGCTATGAGGCAGTAAGTACTGGAGCAAAATAAAATCTGCAAACCAAGGAAGCAGAGAAGAGAATCAGAGAGATCCCAGGGTTTGGTGCAATCACTGAACACGAACCAATTTCTAGATTTCTCCTTATAGGAGACAAAAGGATCACTGTTGTTAAGCCACTGGATACTATGTCATTTTTCTTGTCTAAATCACTTTTTTGGGAGAAATAAAGATTTACAAGATAGTTGTCACATGAGTATTATTTCTTTTTTGCTTGTGATAGGTGTCTGTGCACCACTCCTGTTGAGGGAGAGAAGGACCCCCAGAAATGGGAGTAGTTACAGGTGTGGCTTGGGAGGTGTAGGCAGGGTTTTGAGTTTATAACCCAGGAACTGAGTGGGTTTGCTCTCTCTTGCTCTCTTTCTCTCTGATCCAGACAGCATCATGTAAGTCTCTTCCTTTCTTCTCTTGTTCGTGCACTCCTGGGACAACCATGTGACCATGAATGTTGTGAGTCCTCTTCTCTCTTTCTTTCTTTTCAATAAAAGTTTTATTTACCTGAATAAACAGGTTCTCTTATCAATTCATCGTTAAGATGACTACATGGAGAACTCTCAGAATGGGGACAGAGGCTATTCGCCTCTACAACCCTTTAACACTCCCACTGTAATAAAAACTTCCATATATAGCTCAAAAGTAACCTAAGAACAAGACTTAAGCCCACATGGAGGGCAAGTACACTCATTTTACACTAAAGGGTTACAGGCTTTTCTGCCAGGCCTACAAAAACTTGTACTGGAGCACCCACTTTATTTTTTAATTTAACTTAATTTTTAAAAATGTTTTATTTTTTACTTAAGAAAGGATACATTAACAAAACCATAGGATAGGAGGGGTACAACTCCACACAATTCCCACAATCCAATCTCCATATCCCATCCCCTCCCCTGATAGCTTTCCCATTCTCTATGCCTCTGGGAGCATGGACCCAGGGTCGTTGTGGGTTGCAGAAGGTGGAAGGTCTGGCTTCTGTAATTGCTTCCCCACTGAACATGGACGTTGACTGGTCCATACTCCCAGTCTGCCTCTCTCTTTCCCTAGTAGGGTGGGTCTCTGGGGAAGCGGAGATCCAGGACATATTGGTGGGGTCTTCAATCCAGGGAAGCCTGGCAGGCATCCTGATGGCATCTGGAACCTGGTGGCTGAAAAGAGAGTTAACATACAAAGCCAAACAAATTGTTGAGCAATCATGGACCCAAAGGTTGGAATAGTGGAGAGGAAGTGTTGGGGAGGGGGGTACTCACTGCAAACTCTAGTGTACTTCTGCATTCAGGTATATATTTTGCACTAGTTTATGGATACATGTGAACATATGCTCTCTCTCACAGAACATGGTCTATATCTAGGTTTTGGGACTTTGTTAGAAAGTGAACCACCTGGGATGGAATTAGAGAATACTATGAAAGGAAAGGTCTCACCCGAGTAATGAAGCTGAAAGGTTGTCATTCCACACAGAAGTCTCTGGACACAGTCTGAGCTAAAGCACACTGAGGTGTCAATCATTGCATTGATAATTGGGAGAGGCATGCAGGAAAATTGGCCCTATCCTAAGGTTCCAGGATGGGGGAAATATAGGCTCTATAGTGGAGATGTGAGGTGCCTGCTGTCTTAGGGTTCAAAAAGACAATGGTTAGCTATTGTTATCATCACATTATTTGGTAATTGGGTTAACTTTAAAAAGTCCTTTTGTTAGGATTTGTTGTATAGTACGCAGTATCTTGTATATAGCTGTGCCACCCCACTGGTTCCTTCTGGTCTACTTGGTCTAGGCTTTTGAGAGAGTCCGCATATCAAATACACAGCCTATATATTAAAAACACTCAGTCTGTGTTTTAAAAACTTCGAGACACAATCAATTTTCCCCCTAATATTGATTAACTAGTGATTTATATGACTACACTTTGCTAGGAGTGTACATAGACACCATTCCCACCACCAGAAGACTGTTGTCCCATCCCACCCACCTACCCCCATACCCCACTGGCCCAGGAAACTGCATGTCTACCCCTCAACACAGGGTTTTTACTTTGGTGCCCTACTTTCAATTTAGTCAGATCCTGCTTTTAGTTTCCCTTTCTCAAATTCTGTTGATGAGTGGGATCATCCCATACTCATCTTTATCTTTCTGAGTTAGCTCACTTAACATAATTCCTTCTAGTTCTGTCCAAGATGGGTCAGAGAAGGTGGATTAACTGTTCTTGGTAACCGTATAGTATTGATTGTGTATATATACCACAGCTTTCTAAGCCACTCATCTGGTGTTGGGCCCCTCGGCTGCTTCAAGGCTTTAGCTATTACGAATTGTGCTGCTATGAACATAGGAGTACAAATATCTTTTTGGTTGGGTGTTATGGAGTCCTTGGGGTATATCCCCAGGAGAGGAATTACTGCGTCATATGGAAGGTCCATGTCTAGCCTTGTGAGAGTTCTCCAGACTGCTCTCCATAGAGGGTGGACCAATTTACATTCCCACCAGCAATGAAAAAGGGTTACCCTGTCCCCACAGCCTTTCCAGCATTTGTTGCTGCTGTCCTTTTGGATGTATGCCATTCTTACAGGAGTGAGGTAGTATCTCAATGTTGTCTTAATTTGCATTTCTCTGACAATCAGCAACCTGGAGCAGTTTTTCATATGTTTGTTAGCCTTTTGGATCTCCTCTGAAGTGAACGTCTTGTTCATATCCTCTGCCCATTTTGGGATGGAGTCATTTGCTTTTTTGGTGCTAATTTTGCTGAGCTCTTTGTATATTTTGGTGATTAGTCTCTTGTCTGATGTTTGCCATGTGAAGATCTTCTCCCTTTCTGAGAGGAGTCTGTTTGTTTAATAGTTTCTTTGGATGTGCAGAAGCCTTTCAATTTGATGTAGTCCCATTAGTTTTTTTTTTTTTTTGCTTTAGTTTTCCTTGCAATTGGGTTTGTTTCATCAAAGATGTCCTTGAGGTTTAGGAGGGAAAGTGTTTTACCAATGTTTTCCTCTAAGTATTTGATTGTATCTCTTCTAACATCCAGGTCTTTGTTCCATTTGGAGTTGGTTTTTGTTTGTGGTGAGATAAAGTGGTTGAATTTTGTTCTTCTGCATGTTTCAACCCAGTTTTCCCAGCACCATTTACTGAAGAGAGCCTCCTTCTTCCATTTAATACTTTGGGCCCCCTTATCAAAGATTAGATGTCCATAGGTGTGGGGGTTTAGATATGGGCTTTCAATTCTGTTCCTCTGGTCTGTGTGCCTATTTTTGTTCCAGTAGCAGGCTGTTTTGATAAGGATGGCTTTATAATAATGTTTGAGATCTGGGAGTGTGATGCATCCATTTCTGTTTCTTTTCCTCAAGATGTTTTTGGCAATTCTAGGTGTTTTCTGGTTCCAGATAAATAGTTGTAGTTTTTGTTCTATTTTCTTAAAGAAGCTCGGTGGAACTTTGATGGGTATCGCATTAAATTTGTATATGGCTCTGGGAAGAATATTCATTTGGATGATATTTATTCTTCCAATTCATGAGCATGGGATGTCTTTCCATTTCTTGGTATCAGTTTCTATTTCCTTGTGTAGCGACTCATAGTTTTCAGTATACAAGTCTTTCACTTCTTTGGTCAACTTTATTCCTAGGTATTTTATTGATTTTGCTGAAATAGTAAATGGGAGTGGTTTCTGGAGGTCTTCTTCTTCAGATTTAGTGTTTGCATAAAGAAATTCTACTGATTTTTTACATTGATTTTGTAGCCTGACACCTTGCTATATTGCCTAATAACTTCCAGTAGTTTTCTGCTGGATTCTTTAGGTTTTTCTCTGTATACTATCATATCATCTGCAAATAGTGAGAGCTTGCCTTCTTCCCTTCCAATCTGTATTCCTTTGATTCCTTTCTCTTGCCTGATTGCTATGGCAAGAACTTCCAATACTATGTTGAAGAGTAATGGTGATAGTGGACAGCCCTGTCTATTCCCCATCTGAGGGGGAATGCTTTCAGCTTCTGTCTATTGAGTATGATGTTGGCTGTAGGTTTGCTATATATGGATTACACTCCCTGAGGAATTTCCCATTTCTTCCCATTTTTTGTAGAGTTTTGAGCATGAATGGATGTTGAATTCTGTCAAAGGCTTTCTCTGCATCTATTGAGATAATTACATGGTGTTTGGTTTTGCTGTTATTGAAGTGGTGAATAACATTGATTTACGTATATTGAACCAGCCTTTCATTCCTGGGATAAATCCCACTTGGTTGTGATGAACAATCTTTTTGTTATACTGCTGTAACCGGTTGGCCAAGATCTTGTTTAATATTTTGGCATCTATGTTCATCAGAGATATTGGTCTATAGTTTTCCTTTTTTGTGTGTCCCTATCTGTTTTTGGTATCAGGGTAACGCTGGCTTTATGCAAGGTGGAAGATAGAAACAGGAATGTTTCTTTGATCTTGTGGAAGAGCTTTAGAAGTATAGGTATTAGCTGTTTCCTGAACGTTTTGTAGAATTTGTGTGTTTAGCCATCTGGTCCAGGACTTTCGTTGTTGGAGAGATTCTTAATAATGGTTTCAATTTCTTTGTCTGTGATTAGTGCATTTAGGTTTTGTAGTTCTTCTTGGTTCAGTCTTGGAAGGGCATATGTTTCTATGAATTCTTCCATTTCTTCCAGATTCTGTAGCTTGGTGGCATATAGTTAGTTCTTCATAGAATTTTCACATGATTTTCTGGATTTCTGTGGTGTCAGTTGTGATATCTCCTCCATCGTTTACAATTCTATATATTTAAGTCTGCTCCCCCTTTTTTCTTTTACTGAGTCTGCCTATGCAGTTGTTAATCTTGCTTAATTTTTCAAAGAACTAACATTTGGCTTCATTGATCTTTTGTATGCTTCTCTCATGTGGTGGGTGCAGGGCCTGAACCTGAGTCATCAGCAAAACTGTCCAGGAGACCTATTTTGCCAGCCTTAACAGCCCTATTGGTATTGTTGGTGACTTTGAACTCTCTCTGGTATGGGAGTGACAGAGGGTGGAAATGTGGTCAAGTGACACATGTTAGAAGAATTTTAAGTGGAGGAAATGAGTTCAGGAGGAAACCCATCAACCTTAGGCTCTAAGGATTAATATAAGCCTGGAGTGGGCATGGAGAAGGGGAAGGAACACTCAGAGGAAAGAGCTCCATGCGTGCCCCAACAGAAACTCTGGAAGCAGGTAATTAGAGGCACCAGTCTGCAGCCTAGCTCAGGAGGAAGCAAAGAAACTGATCTGGGTAATTTATGCATCTCTGTGTCACAATCTGTCTTTATGAATATGAATACTCGTGAATGTAGATTGTCCTTGATAATTGCTTGCAAAGTCATCTTTTTAATGAAAATTAAGTGCTCCAGTAGCACTAAGTAGGAGCTTTGCTGACACATTTAATTGCTGCACTGGGAGTTGATAACCTCGCTTAAAAAGCAGGCAGAACCAGAGAGAATTGGAGTAGGCTCCATATAGAATCGTGGGCCCCATTAACTTAAAACAAGAAAATATTTTCCGAGTTACTGTTGGCCTGATTGCACTTCCTTTATTTTACCTCAAAGTGATGTGATGAATTAACTACTGCACAATCTGTTTTTTTAAGCCAGTCTTCCATGTGACGTGTCATCTGGAGCCTGCATTTCTCTCCAAAGTCTCCCTTGAAGTCCATTAGAAATATGTGCGGGAGAGAGAAAATTAAAGTGCTGTGTTTGGATGTCTGCTCAGATCCATTACTTTCTGACCGCAGATTGAATTTACACTACCTCTCTTCCGCAAGGTGAGCCAAATCTAACAGAAGGAAAGATGGAGATGAAGAGAGGGAGCAAGATGCTTCACAAGATCAAGGAACTCATTAGTCAGGAATGCTAACTTGCTCTTTGCTCTGAACGACATTATTAATTGCAAGTGATTCTTACCTGTTTATTCAAAGTGTTTTTCTCAGCTCAAAGAGGGTAGAACAGTGGTTAAAAAGAAAATATTTGGAGATAGTGTCCAGTTGAAAACCTTTACCAAAAAAAAAAAAGGTGTTTACCAAAATAAAGCTGAGGTGTTCTTTACCTCAGCTGACTGCCAACTCTGTTTCCAAGAGACTGGAACAGAGAAGTTCAGTGTAGGCGTAGGGAACCAGATTGGGTGACGAGACGTTGGACAGGGTGGGCGAAGATATCCGCGTATATTGGCAGGTCCAGTCGAGCGTAGACGTGGGAAATGAACTTAGATGATGCCGCATCCCGACGAATATCTGGCGGGGCGATGTTGCTAAGAACTGGCAGCCATGGAACCGGGGTGGAACGGATGGTTCCAGAAATTATCCTCATGGAGGAATATAATTTGGAATCGACCAAGGAATACAATTTGGAATCCGCAAGACACGATTTGGCGTAGATGGCTCGGCCGTGTTTAGGATGGAGATTATAGTATATTAAATCGAATCCACTGATGGTGAATGGAGCAGCTTCATTGACTGCTATGTGTGTTTCTTGTAGGCAGATAACATCTGCCTGATGCTGTATCGCCAGTTGACCAATAACGCGTTTGGCAAAGGACAGCCCCTCAACATTAAGTTGGAGGACTCGGAAGAGCAGGACCAACAGCTTGAAAGCTGTCAGGAGCTGCTTGTTGCTGGCTTTGAAAGTGACTGGGATCCATGTGGATTCAGTCGGCTAGGAAGTATCGTCAGTTTCCCCAATGAATGGGTACTCACGGGATGCACCATGGGAAGGTCGATCCAATGCATCCCAGGAATATTCCATGCCTTTTTCAAGTAGCCCTGTGAACAAATTGCATTTGTGTGATTCTTTTTTTTGATATTTACTGAGTCTTCACCAGTTCTAGGCTGCCTCAGATAGAATTGCAGAGACAGAGATAGAGAGACAGAGAAAATGATACCATAGCATCAAAGCTTCCCTCTGTGTGGTGGCGGCTGGCTCAAATCTAAGGCTCAACCATGACAAAGCAAGGGCACTATCCAAGTGAGCTATCCTTGCCAGTCCAACATACATTCTCTTATGTCTTAATATTTTTGTTCTATCACCCACACATGAAGTATGTCTGAAAATATATGTCTGTTTCTCTCTCCCTCTCTATTTGTCCTTCCCCTCTCAATTTATTTCTATCTTATGTAATTGAAAGAAAAATAGAAAGAAAAAAATGGCCACTGGGAGTGGTAGATTCCTGAGCTGTCACTGAGCCCAGGCAACACACCTAGTAGCAGAAAAAAAATATGAATCTAAATATATAGTTAACTGGGTTGTAAGTTAACTATGAGTATGATCATGAGTAAGACCCAGATTAGAACCCCAGTACCACATACAGGGAAGTTCTGATACTATGGTCTCTCTGTCTCTTCTCACTCTCATTCTCCACCTTCCTCCACCTCCCATCTCTCTATCTGAATAAAATTTTAGCACTGAAGTGGTGAAATCACACATATGTTAACCTCTGCTGGATATAATTGAGTTTTCACTACAAAAAGGTCTTTGGGTCATCTCTGGCTCGCTCTTGAGGTAGAAATAGTCAAAAGTCTAGGGGGCCATGAAAACTCCACAGAACAGCCCACCATTGTGCAGAGCCAAGACCTCAGATGATTTGAACCTCTGTCAGTCACTGTCTCCTGCAGATGTCATCCCTGCCACATGGGACACCTTCATGAGAGACTCTCTCTCCAGAGACACCCTCTAGGAGATGATGTTTTGCTGTTGCTGTAACAGAGGGTTCATAGCTAAAGGTTGACTTTTTCAGATAGTCAGAGAGGCTACAGAGGCCAAGGCCCAACCCCTGCCCTCAATATGGTAGAAGCTAGACTTGAACCTGGCTCACATGCATAACAATCCAGACACATCCTATGATGAGTTAGCCTGTCTTCAGCTCTTTGCATATCATCATTTTATTGCCACTGAGGTTATCGTTTTTCTTTTTCCTTTCTTTTTGTCATTTTATTAGGATAGAGAGAAACTGAGAGGGGGGAGGGAGAGAGAAAGAGAGACAGTTGCAGCACTGCTTCACTATTTATAAAATTTCCAGGTGGAAACTAGGGGCTTAAACTGGGGTCCTCCTGCATAGTTATGTGTGCATTTTATCAGGGGGTAAGCCACTCCCCAGTCCCTGACTGTAAAGTTTGATGTTAAGGAACCTTTCGCTTTTCCATCTGGGGTCTTTTTGGGTGAGGGTAGATACTCTTGGATTGTTGCCCCAAAACATAAGAGTTCCCAACAAGGAGTTATGTTGGAGGTCACAAGCAACTGTGTCTATAGATGTTCTGAGGGATCTACACACAATAAGAGGCAGGACAATGATGTTCTTTATGTGGTCTAATTGCCACTATAACTTATTTTGCAACAGTGAACTTGCTTGGTAACCTCCCAGGGATTGATTTTTGTGTGTTTACAAGGTAGTGATTGCGTTATATCAAAGCACTACAGTTTGTTTCCTCCAAGGATCTTATATATTGTCCATGCTTTTCAAGAGATGTTCTCTTGAAAAGCATGGACAATATATAATTAGGCCTGGAAGTTAAGGCATACTTCCACATAGATGAATTTGACATGTGCCATGGAAGCATATATAAATGGATACATGATTAAGTGGCTCCACATCTTTAGTTATAGACTGCAGTAGTTGAAAGCCAGGAATGTGGTGTTGGCCACCTGATTATACATCAGAGTCTGGGTTCCCAGACCACTGACTGAGTAGAGGTAACACAGTCTTTAAATCTTCCACATAGTGAAGCCGAAATGAGTGGCAGCAGAGAGGATCCAAAGGAGAAAACACTAGAAAAAATTCTGCATATATCTGAAACCCAGCTCTCGATGGTGGTAAATAATCACATTTTACATTTTACAATGGGCAGTCAGTAGTCACCATGCAATGTAGGTCCATCAAAAACTCTTGCTTCACTAGAATAGCAAAATCTGGGGCCAGATGGTGATTCACCTGATAAAGCATACATGTTGCCTGGGTTCAAGTTTCTGGTCTCTACCTGGAAGGGGACGCTTCATGAGCAGTGGAATAGTATTGTAGGAGTCTCTCCTCTCTTTTTGTGTGTTTCATACTTCAGAAAACAAAAAAGAGAAGAGGGGCAGAGAAAATGGTTTCTGGGAACTATGGAGTTGAGCAGGTACTGGGCCTCATTTAACCCTAGTGTCAAAAAAATAAGCAAAATTGTTTCTCCTATGAATGATAGAGGGGAGAACTATGTAGGGGGAAGGAGTCACCTCACTTGACAAGGTCACCCTTTGGAAATGACCCTCATGATAAACAAGAATTGAGTAGCACTCTGATAAATATAAATTAATTAAAATAAATTTTTAAAAGATTAAAATTATGTTCTCCACAAAGGACAATACAAAGTGAATTGTCCATGCACTCAGATTCAGAAGCAGGGATGGAAGAGTACTAAGGAAAGATTAGGACAAGATAATAGTTTGGTTGAGGGTGAAATGTACTGATACTTATCTTGGGGGCAATATGGCAATGTGCCCTTGTGACAATAACAATCCTGTCAATTAAGCATAAAGTGATACTAGAGTTGTAAAAAAAATACTCAGGCTTCAGGAATTAGATAAGTACTACTAATCTACAACAACAGTTTGTTACTTCCTCTGGAAAATAAAAAGTCTGTTCTCCAGTGTGTGTGTGGGGGGTCTAATATCTTATGCTAGTAATCTTCAGAGATTAAAGAATTGTGGTTACAATTTTTGGATTCAGGTACTGGTTCCATAACGTGTAAGTTTTAAGAAGATACCCAAACCTATTTAGAGACACACATCCTAGCCCTGTAGGATGGTGTAATATAGTGCCTGGGGTTCTTTGACAAATGTTTGCAGGCAAGTGTAGAAGTGGAAGGCAATGAAAAGGGCAGAAAGAGCAGGATGTGTGAAGTGCCCCCCACCCTCACAGGTGGGAAATGGGAGATCAAACTTGAGTCTTAGTACATGGTAACATGTATTTAACCAGGTGCACTACCACCTGGCCCTCTCAACTAGTTTTTTTATGTAATTTTTTTTATGCAATGTGTCTTATTTTTATTTATAAAAAGAAAACACTGGCAAAAACCATAGAATAAGAGGGTACAACTCCACACAATTCCCAACACCAGAACTCCATATCCCATCCCCTCCCTTGATTGCTTTCTTATTTTTTAGCTTTTCCTATTCCTTATCACTCTGGGAGTATGGACCCATGGTCATTATGGGGTACAGAAGGTTCAAGGTCTGGCTTCTTTAATTGTTTCCCCACTGCTGAACATGGGCATTGACAGGTTGATCCATACTCCCAGCCTGCCACTCTCTTTCCCTAGTAGGGTGGGGTTCTGGGGAAGCAGAGCTCCAGGACATATTGGTGGGGTTGTCTGTCCAGGGAAGTCTGGTTGTCATCATGGTATCATCTGGAAACTGATAGCTGAAAAAAAGAGTTAACATATAGAGCAAAACAAATCGTTGACTAATCATGAATCTAACTAAAGGCTGGAATGGTTCATCTGAAGAGTTGGGGGGTTCTCTGTTTTGTAGATAGCTAGTAGTCATATTTAGTTATAGTCCAAAGAGACCATGACTATACTATATATAGTTAAAAAATTTTTTTTTAAACGAGCATCTTTGTTTGAAGCAGGTTGAAAAGGGGACAACCCCAAGGTTGGGATGGGAGGCAAGGATGGGAGGGTAGAAGAGCCATTGGACTCTTTCCTCAGAGAACCCCCATATCTCTTAGGACTTGGCTCAGAGATGGAGTTGACACCTGGACAGGAGCTTATCCTCAGGTGCATTTGGCTGCTAAACAGTGGTCAGGCCTCAATGAGTGAAGTGCTCTTTTCCCTGCATGTGTCAGTGACTCACAATGAGAAATGCTTGTAACTGGGCTGAGACGAAAGGCTGGGCCATTCTGGTAAGATCTTTATTGTACATGGTTAAGCTCCTACACCCTCAGCTTTTACAAACAAAGGGTCAGGCTACCTGGTCCACACAGGAGCCAGTGCCACCATAGGGTGTGTGTTTGGCAAGAGAAAGTAGGGTTTTCATATCCAACCAGCTGGGAGGAGACTGGAGAAATCTACCTAGATATATCTCTGCTTGCCTTTGTCTTAGGGAACTATTATAAGAAAGAGAGAAGGAGGTGAGGAAAGAGCTTAAGGATTTGGGGGCTTTGCACTTGATCCCATTCTATTGCTTCAGCCCATTTCAATCAGCGTGAAGGTCTTGAAGTCATCTTTTATGGGTGAAGGGTGGTGAAGTCAAGATAAGTGTCCCCGGATAAATAGAAGGAGAGTCTTCTGCTCATCTGAGACACAGCCTTAGGAGTAGTGGTGAGAATATCTCTGGGCAGGAGCTGTTAACTACATTTTGATCAGGACCTGTAACTCAACATTCTGCAGAAACCTATTTGCAGTGAGAAGTGTGTTGGGTGGGTTCACTACCAGTGTTTAATTTCTTTCTCTTACTTCTGTTCCAAGAAGATCTAAAGGCATGGAGATTAGACTAGTCCTTGCAGGATGTTTCCAAGTTTTCTTTCCAAAAGCCTTCACTCACAGGGCTTGATACACACACACACACACACACACACACACACACACACACACACACACACACACACACACACCACTTCCTTACTTTACCACATTCTGAAGAAGGGTAATGTCAGGTTGGCTCCTTTGGGAGCTTCCAGCTTTGCGCTGAGCTGCCAGTCTTTAGGCTTGCTCCATGGAATGTGTTTTTGTTTTAAGCTGGGTAGGCTCACTCTATTAATGTCCCTTTTGTGGCCCATCAGCTCAGTGTTTTCTGCCTCTCAGCGCTCCGTGTTTCCCTGAGAGACTCAATTATGTCCAGCACTCCACACTGGGTAGATTAATGGACCCCCCTGCAGGCTGCCTGAAGTGGAGAACAGAAGCTCAGTCTGGAGAGCAATGCCCTTGGCATCCACTGGAGGCACTGGGGTCATAGCCAGTCCATTTCTGGGCCTTTTTTCCTGCTTGCTCTACCCGTTCTGTGCATGCTTCCCAGATGCTCTGGGCTCCTGGGGGCCACACTATCCTGAGAAGAAATTTTGTGGATGCTGATTTGGGACTCTCGCTGGTTTTGATCCTATACTGGAGGGAAGTACAAGTCAATGTCCTCATTAGCTCAGGCCACTGGATTGTATCTGCTCCCAGTGCTGTCTTATCACTGCTACTTCCAATAAAGCCACAAGCAGCCACTGTCACTCTAGCTTAAGTTAGACCTCAGTCCTCTCCAATAGTTCTATAGTCTCAGGGTCCCTATACTCCAGTTCCAGTTGGAAGGAAGTGCAGAGGGGTTGAGAGGAAAAGTAAGAATGGAGGTCCCAGGGAGAGGAATTAAAATGACCCCCAAGATAGGAGCTATGGGGCCAGGCTACAGCCCAAGCCTCCCCTCTCCTGTTATTATCTTTTCCTGTCTTATCTGGAGGGGCCTCCTGCCTCCTGAGGATTCTGTGAAGAAGAAAGCTTGTGATACCAGGAGCATGATGTTTTACTAATGGTTGCTAATCCTTATTATTGATTATTGATGTTTCGACTCTATGCTTGTCAAACATGGGAAAATACAGCCATCCCTCTGGAGGGAGTGACTGGATCCTGAAAAGGCTTGGAGACCCTGAGAGTTCAGTTTGAAGAACAATAATAAGGAAAAGGATCATTTAGATTGTTGCCTTTACCTGGGAGAGGAGAGATTTTGGTCTCACTGATGGATTTCAGCTTCACTGAAATAAACAGGATCTGAAAGGAGCTATCAGCTTACAGATTCACAGGCCTTTCTATATATTTGGTTTGCAAAACCACTTTAAGTCACTTGGAAGGGGGTAAGAACTAATAGTGGGGCACAGCTGCCAGGCTGGGCAAGGCCGGCACAACCTAAGACCCAGTGGGAAGGAATGTCAGGTGTCTCAACCTGGTGGGGTTCACTGGATGTGCCCTGATGTGGTAATGGAACAGTCTTCTCCAGGGAGGTCTCTGGGGGTTCCTGTTTTCCTACCACCATCTTTCCCCAGGCTGCAACATGGTAGCTTTTGGAGGAGCCTCCCCATCTACTCCCTCCCATCTGACCTCCTGGTATTTGTGCTGCCACATTATGGCTAATATCATGCATTGCAGGATCCTGTGTCAGATAGCTGGGAGCCACCGGACCCCCACACATTTCCCCTCCTGTAGCCCCACTGGAAAGGCTCCAAGAGGAGCAGGGATTTCAGGAACAGTCGTCCCACTTCCTTTCCCGGGCATGTCTGCATCCCTAGAAAGTTGGGTGAGTCCCTTGGGCAGGCACCCAGACTTGGAGTGGAGATGTATAAGCCACAGTGATGTGTTCCCCTGTACTCCAGACTCTCCCTGCTGGTACAGGTCTTTCCAGGTGTTGGCCCCTTGTTTGCCAAAGTGGTGGTGGTCTGGGCTTCCACAGCCCTGTTTCTCATGGCATATCCTGCATAGGGTTCCCTGGGAAGCCCCTCCCTCTGTCCTCACAAGGCAAAACTTAGTAGGTTTGGAATACCAATGTGAGTCAATCTGATCACTTTGCAGAGCTCATCTGTGTTAAAGTCCTTGCTTTGGCCTGGCACTTAACACATGTGCCTTACTTACTTCCTTACAGTCTTCTATGGGAGGGGAGGACTCTACAGGCTGACATATGCTGAGCCATGTGAATGCCAGTGGACTAGAGCCAGAGTCTCAAATCTTGGACTGTTTGGTACTCAGCGAGGACTGGGGGTGGGGTGAGCAGAGAGGATTTGGTATTGCAGGAACTCTCTGGTGTTTCTGATGTTTGCTTTTGAGTGGAGATTTGAGAATTTTTATTTAAAATTTTATTGTTATTATTGTTGTTAGATACAAGGAAAGAGAGAAAGAGAGAAAGAGAGAGAGAGAGAGAGAGAGAGAGAGAGAGAGAAAGAGAGAAAGAGAGAGGAAGATAGATAGATAGATAGAGTCCACAACACTGAAGCTTCCTTCAGACGGTGGGGGGGCCTGCCTGAAACTTGAGTCCCACACATGGCAAAGCAGTGAACTATTAAGATGAACTATTTTACCATCCAGAAAGTTTGCATTTCTAGCAAGTCCCCTTTATGCTGCTTCCCTAGGGAATCTGACTTGGAGAAACACCCATGAAGCCTAGTGGGCTTCAAATACACCTGAGTGTTCGAGTCTCTTGGGGATATAAAAAGTGCAGATGCCTGGGTCCCCCCTCCAGAGATGCCATATGGGGCAGTGGTGGGTATGGCACTGGGGATTACCAAAGCTCCTCAGGGCATCCTGGTGAGCAAACCAGGCTGAGGAGAGTGCATGTTGTTCCTTTCATTTGGGGAAAATGAGAGCTCAAGTGGGAAGGGTATTTTCCTCTGGGCCACAAGGCAGGTGGAGATGGATCTGACTGTCACCCAGGGACCCTGGTTGGGTAGGGAGCTTGATTTGGGGGGGTGGTTAGTAGAGGAAGGCAGCTTCAAATAGCCATGAGGGAGTGTTACTGTCTTCCCCTAAATCTCTACCCACCTCCAGCCTAGGAAAACACACAGGCAGAGATGAAAACCACTCTCCCCAGGGAGGAGCCAGGCAGGAGGCTGTTGGCTGGGATGGAGAGGGTGCTCAGAGCCACAAAGAAAGTTGGGGAGGGGTGTAGAACTGGAGGAGTCAAGGAAGGAAGGAATCAGGCATTCATCAGTCCACTCTGAGGCTTGGGCAACACCCTTTTCATGATTTCCTGTTAACTCTGAATTTCTTCATCACCTTGGTCAAATTCTTCACTTTTCAGGGGCCTCAGTTTCTCCACTGTTATTATGATAGACCTGGATGAATGAATTTACTGCATGATGGAAGGGGTGAGTACATGAAGCCTGAGCCAGGGGAATTTATTATCTCTGCATTCTCTGCCATAGGACCAGGTGGGGAGGGGGCTCAGCTACACCCTATATCAGCTCTGCAAGGTCCAGACTGGAGTACTGCCTGCCCCATGCTCTGAGTATCTTCCACTCAGCCATGGTCTTCACATGCTCTACCACTTGCCACAGGTATGAAGCCCCTTCCACACAGCCATGCCTGACACATACTCTGAGCCAATAAGCCACTTACTCTGGTGGCACATGTACAACTTGCTCCATGGAAATCTGCCCTGTCAGCCTAGTTTGGCTGTAAATCATCAGTGAGTTGGCTCCCCATTAGTTTAAGGGAGGAAGTGTTTCCAAAAGGAATGAGTTAGATGGCTCTGTGCCAGCATGCACTTCTGGCCATTAAGTGTGAACATTATAAATCAGCACATTGTGCAATCCACCTGTCAGCCCCAGGAATGAGAGACAGAGAGAAAGAGATGCTCCAGGGTGGATTTGTGCAGCCACTTTTCACCCATTCAGTCCAGCACTGGATGCAGAGGGAGGCCTGTGCTCATTCATGCTCATTCAGGTGGTTAGTCCAGAGGATATCATTCTAATGGAGGAGGAGTGAAGCCTTAGTGAGATTTTCCCATGTGACATTCATCCCTGGAGCAGGGGGGGGGGGTGAGGAGAGGCACAAAGAGAGGGAGTACCTGGCTGCTCTCCTGTTCTCTTAGATGAGGAGTTGGAGGTGAAGACTTGTCAGGAAGGAGCTCAGGCTTGCTCTGTGTGGTAGACAATGAGCTTGCTGCTCTTGATGGGGTGGTAAAGTTGATCTCTACCTGATCATTAATTAGACAGCAGAGGGAGAATTGACTGCCTCAACTGGAGCCTGCCTTGGCTCCCTGAAGCTGCTTTACTCTGATGACCCCCTCCCCTACCAAGCCAAGATCCCCATTTGTCAAGTGTCTGGGGGAGGGGTATCTCAGATGCATCTCCAGTTTTCCTATGGCCCAAGTCAGGAATATCTCAACTGCTGCTTATCTGCTGCTGAGTCCTAGCCCTGGGACTTGGGGTCAACACCTAGATTTCTTTCTTTTCATTATTATTCATTAATTAATTCCTTATTTATTTATATTTTATTGCCACCAGGGTCATTACTGAGCCTTGGTGCCTGCACAACAAATTCACTGCTCCCAGCAGCCATGCTCCTCCCTTTGATAGGTATAGAGAGAAATTGAGAGGGAAGGAAAAGATGTTGAGGTCGAGATAAAGATACTTGCTGCATTGCTTCACCACCCATAAAGCTTCCGCCTTGCAGATAGGGATAGGTGCTTGAACCTGGGTTCTTTCATACAGTTTTTTGTGTGCACTACTAGGTGCTCCCCATCCCTCTATTCCCAAAGTATTTTCACAGGCTGAGAAGCAGCTGTCCCCTGCATTCATCAAAACTTAGGAGGTTGGCTACTCTTACATCACAACTTCTGTCTCTGGAGAGCCTAGAAGTTACAGAAGTCTATGTTGTCAATGTTCCCACTTCCATCTACTTGTGTCTCTCCCACAACTGGCCACTCCCTAGGTCCTGCAGAGCCATTGTCCTCAGAAGACTCTGTCCCACCCAGCTACAAGTGATCAGTGCCCATGAAGCCTATGGTAAGTAGAAAATGCAGCTGCTGCTCCACCCCTGCTATCCCTTTCTGGGATGGCTGTTACCAGACCTCTGGCCAGCCTGGGCACTGTCTGAGAAACAGCCCGGCCCCATTCAACGGACCTCCTTCTTCCTATGGTAGAAGCAGGCCTGATCACAAGCTCTGTAAATGTTAATGAGTTAATGAGAGGAAGGTCTAGACCCTGTGGTGGCAGAACCATCAGCCTGCAACAGCTGGCGTCCACGTGACTCTGGTGGTCAGCCAACACACTCACAACAGTCTCTCATATGGCCTCTCCATCACCCCAAGCTGTTAAAGAAAAGCCCCTACTCCCATGGGATTGGGAGCAGCTCAGTATCCTGGCCTAGCTTCCAAGGGGTCATTCCAGCTATTTGGAAAAAAAGACGGGAGAACAGAGCTGAATCCTCTGATACCAGGTGTGGAGCCAGAACATGGGGCTTTGGTCTTAGAAAGGAGGCTGGTCTTCACTAATGGCTCCACTGCCCCTACTGCCCCTATCTACAACTCCTGTAGGATCACAGCTTACAGCCAGCTGCTAATGACCACGGCTGCCCTGCCAGCCTGTGTGTGTGGTCAGGTTCAGCTCCCAGAGAGCAGACACCAGGGGGCTGCTAACCAGATTTGTGATCTGCATACAGCCTTCTACCCACACTCCAGGGCAAGGGGTGCTGTCTCTTTTACTGCTTGTTGAGTACTCAGAGATTGGATGGAGACCAGATAGATGACCTCCTTGGAATATATTTCATTAAACAGGGTGAGAGACATCAGTCCTTTTGGGGGGACCCCACTCTTGAATATGAATGCAAAAACATACTTGGGCATGTCAGGCAAACCTATTTTCTGTGAATGTTGATTTAGAGGTAGAGAAAACAGCATATTCAAAGTCAACTAATGCAGCAGGTTTGTGCCTGGAGGTCACCATGGAAATGGGAGATAATGCTGTGGAAGATATACATGCTCCATGGAAATGGGAGATAATGCTGTGTAAGTATACATAGATCTCTTCATATTTTTTCCTTTGGATATAATACTAGTAGCTGGCTCATAGCTACTATGGTGGTCTATATACACAATGGAATACATAGCTACTATGGTGGTCTATATACACAATGGAATACTATATACACAATGGAATACTAGTATATACACAATGGAATACTATATACACAATGGAATACTACTCACTACTCAGTTCTTAGGAATGATGAAGGCTTCTCTTTTGCTTCACCTTGGATGGGACATAAAGGAATCATGTTAAGTGAGATAAGTCAGAAGAAGGACAAATACCAGATGTTCTTACTTAAAGGTAGTACGTAAGGAAAGAAGAAGGAAACATAGGGTGAAGCTTAGACTGGATTTGGTTACTGCACCAAGGCAAAGGACTCTGAGGGAGGAGGGTGTGGGGGCAGAGGGAGCGTGCTTTGGGGTCCTGGTGCATGATGGTGGAAAAGGACCTGACATGGGGTGAGAGTATTTTTCAGACATTTGTCACAGGGAGAGAAATTGCACCCAAATGTCAGTAACTGTACTGTAAACCATTAGCACCTCCTAAAATACTGAGTATTGAGGGAGCTATTGTGGGGAGTTCTCCCCATGTGCCAACTGCCACCTTGAGCCAGCCACATACAAGTCCTCCCTAACTGTGACCCACCAGAGAGGGAGGTGTTGTTGTCACTTGGTCAGGAAATGGCATTAAGTCTAGGAAGTACTGCTTGGGTAGAGGTCCTTGGGCTGGGCAGAGGCTTGGGTGGGGCTTGCTGTGCTCCCAGGGCTCCCTCATAATATCAGGTGGAACTAGAGAGTGAGCCTTTCTTCCACAAGGGAATCTCTCCTGTGCCTTAAGCTATCATTAGAATGCAGTCAAAGTCCCCCTGATTAAGTTTGGTGACTGTAATCCTATTGTCTCTATTACGGCTGTCCCATCATATTCCAAAGTGTACAGGAGAAAATGCAAATGATAATTGGGTTAACATCATACCATCTTAAGCGATAATAAATTAGCCCTCATTTAATAACCCATCTTAAGAAGGGAAATGGTTATGTTAATATATAATAAAATATCTTGGTCTGTATATACACAACACTCTGGAAAATACGTTAAAAATTAATTATAGTAAAATCGATATGATTAGAAGCAAAAGTCCTTTATGAGAAGGCAGTAAATGCGCTTAAGATCTTACGGGAAGGAGAAAAAAAAAGAAAAAGAAGAAGAGGCCTCTGTGATTAAAGAGCTGGGGAATGCTTATGGAAAACTTTTAATAAACGTTCTCTCCTCAGGCCATTTAGATGACAGATATTTAGAACCTGATTGTCTTTCTGATATAGTCACATGAAAAGATCACTGACAATTTTCTTCTCTTTGAGCCTTTTGGCTCAGTCTGCCAGTGCCAGGAGCTTGTCCTCTTGGAGGTTACCACTTTGGGAGCTGACTTATCTCTGTGTTCTTACATTAGTCAGGATGGACTGGGGGTAAGGCGCAGAGACAGTGTTAGGACATGTGCCACCAAAATGTAACTAAGGCGTCCTATGAGCTAAGAATGGTTTTAGAAGAGTATTGGAGCTAGAAGGTTGACATCCCAGGTCTGGCATCTCTGGACACAGTACAAAGTGAAACATGTTGAAGGGACACTGGTTGCATTGATTTAGTTGAGATCATCAGTGATCATTTCATGTGACTGTATCAGAAAGACAATCAAGCTATAAATATCTGTCATCCATCTGTTCAATTTTATTTTAAAAATATTTACTAATTAATGATAAATTGAAAGAGAGCAATAATGAGAACATCAGTCATCAACACATGGGTGTTGGGGATTGAACTTGGGACCTCATGTTCGTGGGTCAGTCTACCTGCTGTACCAACTTTCAGACTGATAAAATTCCTTTTTAAAATTATTTGTTTATTTGGAATAGATATGTAGATAGATAGATAGATAGATAGACCCAAACACTGCTCAACTCTATCACAAGGTGGTGCTGAGTTTATGCCTGGGGCCTCTGGGATCACATGCGTCAAAGTAAGTCCATACACAATATCTGTGCTCTCTCTCTGAACTTATTGTTTCTATTTTATAGAGTTGTATTAATATTTGGGAATGGCAAGTCTAGTAAGTCAAAAGAATTTTTTTTTCTCAGTTTCCAGTGTGGAGAGGACAATGCCTTTCTATGGGGCCTCAGTGTCAGTATAAGGCTGGCAGGACCACACAAAAGGAGGGAGAATGTGTGCCAGACCCCTGAATGTATTACGCATTTTAGCAGGAAGAGAGGAATGAAGCAGGAAGGGGTGAGTGAAGGATGACTTTAATGCCTGAGGCTGTGAGGTCCCAGGTTCAGTCCTAGCATCACCAGAAGCCAGAATTGAGCAGTGCTCTGTAAAAACAAATACACAGACACTTGGTGGATGAAGAAGCATCCTGTTCTCATAACTGACCAGTCTAAATAATTTTGGTGGGTTCTGGGGTGTGGAGGCTCTGAGGTGTCTGTATTGGGAGGAAGGATGAGTCCCTGGTGTGAGATCCCCCATAGAAGAGGGAGATGAGCTTTGAGTTGTATGTAAGACTTGCTGGAAATCTAGTCATCCACCATCTCTGGGAATCAGCTAATGGGGAGAGAGGAAGGTCCCAGAGGGCAAAGCACCAGAAATTCAGAACATCAAAAAAGTGTTGGCAAAACTACTGAAAATCTCACCAAACAGGTCCAGAACAGAGGGACTACCCATGTGCATGGTGTAGGAGGCAGGGGGCTTCATTCCTCTACATCCCGCCTCTTCCCTGGAAGGTCAGGGGGCATGCTCTTGTTGCATATGGTGGGCCTGGGGTTTGGCCTTTCTTTGGTTGCTTCTTCCCAAATAAATGGGCAGGAAAGACAGCCTCACATTTGAGTTTGTCTGTATAGGTGCTGAGGCTCATGTATTGTGGGACTATGTGAAAGCTTGGTAGAGCTTAGGGAAGCTCTTCCATCCTTGGATGGAGGTCTAAAAAGACACCCAACTTGTTAGCCTCTCTCCTTATAGAGATGAGCCAAGAGGGAAAAGTCTCCCAGACTCAGTTTCTCCTTGTTAGTCTCTCAAGCTCACAGAAAGCCTACAAGCCTCTCATACTTAGTTCCCCCTGCTAGCAGGCCAAATGGTTGCCTGCTTTAGGGTTCACTCAAAGTTCACACATCCACTTCACCTTTTAATCATAAAGGAGAACACACTCTATCATACATTCCCAATACCAGATAGTGAAAAACCCCCAAATCCTATTTTCTTGTATCCTTTTATATTTGTGATTTACATGAAGCTTTGTTTTTCTTTTTCTCTACCTCACGTTACTGGTTTAACCCCTAAGCTTTTCTCAAATGCCTTTGGATAATTAACTTGCCTGCATCATGGAGACTAATTGTCTTGACCTTTATGTATCTCATCAATTCTTGTCATACCAGCCCCCTACCATAGGGGAAAGATGACCTTTAATAAACCTGTAATTTCTGACATATGTGAAAAATGTTCTTTGTTTAACTCTCTATATAAACCTGTACCCGTCTCCAAATAAATGAGTATTCATACCAGAGTACTTCCTGAGTCCTCCTTTCTATATCACGCAGTCACTAGAAATGGTGAGAGAGGATTGGAGACTTACCCCATGGCTGAATCCACTCCACGGGAATGCTAGCAATGTATACCTCTTGCTTAACCTGCATTGCTGGGCCTCAAGGAAGTGGGTTTTCTCTAAGTCACAGTGGAGGAAATAAGAGCTCAGGTCACAGCTGGCCAAAAGCTCAGCTCAGAGCATGTCTTTAGCTCTTGGGGACTTGTGACCTCATGACTTCAAGGCAGCACATCTGTCCTTGTCCCTGGTCATGGGCAAGGAGCTTATGGAAGGCTGAGTCCTCGTCCCAGACCCTCATTATCCTGGACAAGAGGATGGAGCTTCTGCTCTGGGGTGGACTCCAGTCCTGACCAATAGTGCTGTCTCTTGGTCTCAAGTGTCCTGATGTCACCAGTTCTGGCTGTCTTCTTATTCATTTCTTGCATGTCCGGTCAAGACAAGTTATATCTCTGACATGTTCTCTATAGCTCTAGTGTGAATACCTGATCCTGAGTGCTCTCAGCATCACCCCTAAGACTCTGCTCAACCAGAGCCAGTGTGGAGGCAGCAGCAAAGCCCAGGGCCCCAGCTTGCATTCAGAACTGAGCCTCATACCCACTGACGGGTGCTGACAAATGTTAATTCTGTACCAATGTTCCAACTCATTCTTCTTTTTGGTGTGCCTTTTTTTTTTTTTTTTTTTCTGTTGTAGGCTCCTTCTGGACATGACTCAAATTCTGCCTGATTTATGACAGGGCAGCCATCTGTGCCAGCAAGAATCTGAGTCTCTGGGTAAAGGAGCTTTTAGGAATAAATCCAAACAAAACTTTAAAAAAGTCACACTTAATCACATTTCTCTTAGTATCTGGGACCCGGCCCAAGGACTGATTTGCAGCCCTTTAGTACAACATGGGATTTGCCAGGTTATCCTTTGTATTTTTGTAGCTCGTAAGTCTCCCCTGACTGGTGGGATATCTCCATAAATAGTCCACAGCAAGGATGTCCGTGAGTGTGGGCTCACTGGAAATAGCGACACTCATATTTCAAAAAAGGCTAAATTGAAGGAGATGGATTTGGGGCTGAGATGCCTCAATGCATGCATGCCTTCTACAGTCTAGCTTAGGCTCCATGGTGCAGGGGACATGTTGATTCTCTTTCCTCATGTCTGCAATGCCCTTGACCTTGCTTGACCTTCCATGCACAAGCATGCACTTACTGTCAGGAGGGAGTGACAGAGTACCTCCCCTTTCCTTCTTGCTGGAATGACTGGCACTGGGTGTGATAAATTCTGGTTGAGAGGGTCACCAGAATGATTGGAGCTTGGATTTAAACTTTCATCATTGAGACTCTACATCTATAGTAGAGAATTTAGGTTGTCAACTTCAAAGAGGGGCTTTTTTTGTAGTGAATTTTTATTTTATTTTTGTTTTTTAGAAATTTCATTGCTTTATTATTTCTTTTCTTTTTAGTTGATAGAACAGAGAGAAATTGGTGGGGGAGGGAGAGGCAAGAAAGGGAGAGATAAAGAGAGATACCTGGAGCACTTCACCACTCCTGAAGCTTCCCTGCCCTGCAGGTGGGGGCCTAGGGATTTGAACCTGGATCCTTGTGGGTGGTAATGTGTGTGCTCTACTGGGTGTGCCACCACCTAGCCAACAGGGGCCTTTTCAAGGTCAGTCTCATGCATGTAGACTGGGTTCCATTGCAGCCATGACTGACTTCTTGCCTCCCCTGTCCTGCCTGTGTCGGTAAATGAACCCTCTCATGAAGGTGGGGTGGCTTCCAGGAGTGAAGGTTTGCCTGAGTGAATAAACATTTTGAAAGAACTGCTAAAGCATCCCTGAGTGATGGAAAAAGTAGAGGTTGGAGCATGGCATGGAGAGGACCTAGATACCCTGCATAGTGACAAATTTTGATGTCACATGGTGAAAGGGAAACACAAGACCAGCAGGAATGGCATTAAAAGTAGACAGAGGTGGTAGCTGAAGAACGAATATGGTCAAATTCTACCTGTAGAATTTGTCAAGGAGAGGGATGATGGTTCAGAACATCTATTTCCCAACGGAGCTGACTCTCCAGGTCAGCTCTCACAGTACATCCCAGCTCAGTCCAACTGAACAAGAGCAGATGCAGTAATGAGACTTGATCGCTGTTCTCTCTGTAGGGAGAGGGGATCCAGGGGGAGCTAGGACTGGGCGTGGCCCTGGACCCTAGATTACAGAGAAAGGCCATGAATCCACAGACTATGACAGAACATTTGAACTATATGCCCATTTTAGCTTTGGGAACAATTTGAAATTTTATCTAGTATCATTCCCTAATAAAGCTGCTTTTCTTCCTTTGTCCAGATTTTTCAGTTCATCCAGCTAACCTTGGTCCAATTGTTTTGGAGAAAACTTGTATGTTCTGGAGGAGATAATGACAATAATTTATTTATTACAATTCCAGCAGAATCAAATTAAGCAAAGAATTTTCTTCTATGAAGAAGTATTTATGTGGGGCGGCGAAGGAAAAAGTGGCGGTGGCGGCAGCGGGTGTGCTGGCGCCATGGGCCTGGGCCGCCTGCACTGCACTCAAGAGGTGGTGCCCGAGGATGTGGGCGACAACATTCAGCAGCTCAACCAGCTGGACACGCAGGTGCCGTGAAGAAGAGTGTCACAGCAGACCAGATCCACGCTGATTTCATAACTCTAGGTCTTAGTGAGGAGAAAGCCACTTATTTTTCAGAAAAGTGGAAGCAGAATGCCCCCTCCCTTGCTCAGTGGGCCATAGGTCAGACCCTGATGATTAACCAGCTTATCGACATGGAGTGGAGATTTGGAGTGATATCTGGGAGCAGTGAACTGGACAAAGTTGGAAGGTTTTTTTTTTTTTTTTTTACAATTAAAGTTGGTGATTAAGAAAGGAAATCAAACAGAGAATTTGTATATAGAATTAACTTTGCCCCAGTTCTACAGCTTCCTGCATGAGACGGAGCGAGTGAGAGCCAGCTTGGACTGTCTCAGCTGACTTCTGTCCTACTGCATTTTGGGAGGCCAGGTGCAAAGGTTTTTGAAAAACAGGGATTAAGTATTTAAAAAGCCCTTTACAATTACCCTGTAAACTCTTTGTTAAGGAATGTCCACCACCTATCTCCCAGGACACATTTTAGATATTCAAACAAGCTACCAAGTTTCAAATTCTGGGGAGGAAATAGGTTGAGTCAGCTCTCCATCCAAGTTCCAGAGTGCCATCCCTCAAGATACAGGATGATTGGGTTAAGTGCTCGTGGCTTAAGGATCCTACAGGGGAGTCGCTTCACAGGAAGAGAAGCAGGTCTGCCAGTGTCTATCTTTCTCTCCCCTCTCTGTCTTCCCCTTCCCTCTCTATTTCTCTTTGTCCTATCTAACAATGACGACATCAATAACAACAACAATATAACTACAATAACAATAAAAAAACAAGGGCACTGGGAAGCAATTACAGAAGCCAGACCTTCCACCTTCTGCATCCCACAATGGCCTTGGGTCCATACTTCCAGAAGGTTAAAGAATAGGAAAGTTATCAGGGGAGGGGATGGGATATGGATATCTGGTGGTGGGAATTGTGTGGAGTTGTACCCCTCTTACCTATGTTTTTGTTAATGTTTCCTTTCTTAAATAAATAAAAAAATAAAAAATAAAGGAAATTTTAAACATAAAAAAAGTATTTATGTGGATCCCAGTGTGACACAGTTTCTATTTCCATATTTTATATTCATCTCTATCCACATATTTGTGAAGTTATGGGTGATATATATATATGTGCTCGTAGAAATAAATAAGTACATATATATGTATGTTTGTGCATGTATAACTTAGATAAATGCATGAGAGGTACATGGATGTATAGAGGGATGGATAGATGAATTAATTCACTCATAGGTGCATAGACAAATGGTGGATAAATACATATATAAGATAAATAATAAATGAACAAATAGTTGTCCACCTATCTGTAAACATACATGTGTGAAACACAGATGGTATATGGGCAGATGATTAAGCAGATAATGCATGGATGCATAGCTATGTGGATGAATATAAGATAGATAAGTAAATGTATGTGCAACTGTATAGACAAGTGATTGATATATACATAATTAAGAGGAGAGACATAAGATGCTAATGATTGATGATGGACAGATGGACACACACACATATACTCAGATTCAAACCATAAGAATATAGGTAGATGATAAATGGGTGCGTAGATTATAATAAACAATAGATGGATGGACATGTATATATACACATGTATATATACATGCATTCTTAGGTATGTACATACTTAGGTGCAAACATAGCTATTTAGTCATATAGACTAATAAGATAGACTTAAAATAGAACTTTCTATCACTGGAGGACAAATCTTCTATGTAAACCAACAGGTAACTCAGCTTTCTATGCCATTTTCTCTGGAGAAAATTAATGAATTTAGGGGCCAGGCAGTGATGCACCTGGTTAAGTGAACACACAACAGTGCACCAGGGTCTGTGTTCAAGTCTCTGGTCTCCACCTGCGGGGTAAAGCTTCATGGGTGGTGAAATAGGGCTGCAAGTGTCTCTCTGTCTCTTTCCCTCTCTCTGTCTCCCCCTCCACTCTCAATGTCTGTCTCTACAATAATAAATATATTTAAAAAAGAAACTTAATGACTTGATGGGCATTTCAGCCTGTTTCCCCAACATTGCCTTCATAGTGGATGAACCAGAGGGTGGTTGTATGAGCATGGCTCCTACATCCCATCCCCCATCCTACCCCCAACTTCACAGCTCATGATGCCTGTCTTGTTACCAGGCTCTGCTCTATGAAATCAGGGGAAATGCTTTACTGCTCACCCCTGAAACCCAGCTTCCCACTGCAAGGCCTAGAGAATAGCAGCTGTTCCCTAACTTCACTTTGGAGGAGTAAATGAAGTGACACTTGAGTGTGGGGCTATGTGTAAGCTTGATAGAGCTTAGGGAGAACTCCCCTTATCCTTGTATGGAGGTCTAAGAAGATACCCTCTTGTTAGTCTCTCTCAACCGAGGTGAGCAAAGGGGAAAAACCATGTCTCTCAGACTTAGCTCTTCCCTTCCAGACTCTCAAGCCCACAGAAACCTCATTGCCTCTCTCCATTAACTTCAGGCCACATGGCTGCCTGACTTAAGGTTCATTCAAAGTTCACATAGTCACCCAGAGTTTACACAACCACCCCACTTTTGATCACTAGAGAAAGCATACTCCATCACCCACCTCTCTGACAACAGTCAGTGAAGCACCAAACTTTTCCTCATAGCTTTGATACCTACCATGCTCTGTTTATCTTTACCCAATCTCACCCTGCTGACTTAACCCCTATGTTTCTCTCAAATACCTTTGTTTAATTAAGTTGCTTGCATCATGGAGAATAATTGTCTTGACCTTTATGTATCTTATCAATTCTTGTCATACCTGTCCCCTACCATAGGGGCAAGCTAACCTTTAAGAAACCTGTAATTTCTGACATGTTTTAAATATGTTCTTTGTTTGGTTTTCTATTTTAAACTCTTGCCCACCTGCTAATAAATGAGATCTGAGCACACTTCAGTCTCCCCAGTGTTTCTTGTCTGAATCATCGCATCTCTTGAATGGGCAGGAGAGCATTGGTCGGTTGCTTTCCTGCTGGAGATCACCCTGCAAGAAAGCCGACACTTGAGGTGATAATCCTTGGCATGGCTTCCTTTTTCTTTGTCATCCTGCCCTTCTCATCTGTGGGTCCTGCTCTCTGGGGCTCTCAGGTCTGCCCACTGCAGTGGACACAGTTTCCCTATGTCACAAACACTTGATTATGGTGTTCTGGCTCCCAGGTTAGAAGAAAACAGCCCACACATGCCAACGGGGATTCAGGAATTGGTAGAGACAACTGCATTCCCCACATCATGTTTACCTCTGGCTTCCTGGGGTTCCAACCCTGTTCCTGGGTCTCCCCTGCTAGCCTCTGTCAGCAAGAAGCCTGAGCCTCCCTGGATTTGGGAATCTCTGATAGCAGCCTAGATGAAGACTCCCTGCCTGGGCTGGTCTTAGCAGGCTGTCCAGCTGGATTCCCAGAAACTTCAGGTGTGTTTATTTATTTATTTTATTAGTTATTTAATAATGATTGGCAAGAATTGGAATTTCCCCTATTCTTTACCCCTCTGGGAGAATGGATGCTGGTGTTTAAAGGTTCCAGCAAGGACTATCTGTCGAAAGCATTAGAGGATCAACAGAGGAGGGGCTCTAACCTTACCTCAGGCTCCTCACTGAATTAATGGTTGAGCAAAATGATCATCCCTTTCCCTCTCCCAGTTGGCTTCTACCCCCTGTCCCAGGGTGAGCACTCTGTCCTGGGAAGCACAGGGGTGGGTGGCCTAGCCTACATGCTCTGTTCCTACCTGATGTCCTAGATTCCAGTCACATGAATTTGGACAAGTGTGTCTCTTTGCTGAGCCTCATGCTGTCATCTGCTCAGAGGAGGAGGGAATGCCTCCTAAGGGTTTCTGTGCTGTGATACTTCACTGTGTCCTTGCCTGTCCCTTTTTAGAGGCTCAGAGATAGCAAATCCCCTTCCCAGTCCTTCTGAAAGCAACTTGATCCCAGGGGAGCCTAGTAAGAGGATATGGGGAGCCCCTGAAAACCAGGGCAGGCTGCTTAAAGATCTCTTCTTAAAAGGAGGAGGTCTCAAAGAACTGAAGACAGATTTGCTCACATGTGGCTCCATTAAAAACAAATATTTCATGGTCTTGTGTTAACTGTTGCCATTTATGTCTCATAATTTTTAGAGCTTATGTTACAATAGGATATGAAATTGCAGGACTAAGGAAAGAGGCCTCCTGGTATTGTTTCCTAATTATATCCCATTAAATATGAAGACACAGATCCACATGGACAAGTCTCCCACAGCATCTGTGCACATATAGCACACATGGGCACATATGTTCACAAGCACACACAGAGAAGCATAAGTACAGGCAAGAGCTCAGTTAAGCACTGATGAAAACAATCATGTACACATACAAGCACACATTGCACATGTGCACATAAACTGTATAATTGACAGTATATAATGGGTACATGTATGTCTGCACACAAGCGCTTTCATACACAGGCCTACCCACACTTCACAAACCTTGCTTTCCTACACTGTGTATACTTGCTGAGAAGCTTCCTTCCCCATGATGAAGGGAGGGGTTCTGGGGCCAGCCTGAGGTCTTGGAACCCTGGATTTACACTGCCACTGTATGGCTCAGAACTCAGGCAAAGGCCCACAGAAAGGGGTCCTACTGCAAACCCAAAGTTGACCTGAGGAGGTGGTTCCCACAGCCCTGAACTGGAACTGGGCAGACAATGTCTTCACTATATCAGCCTCAGTCTTCTTATTTTATTTTTTTCTTTGCCATCAGGTTTATCACTGGGGCTTTGTGTCAGCACTATGAATTCACTGCTTCTGGAGGTTATTTTTTCCTCCCCCCCCCATTTTATATTGGATAGAGCAAAGAGAAATTGAGAGAGGAGTGGGAGATAGAGAGGGCGAGAGAAAGAGACACCTGCAGATTTGCTTCACTGCTTGGGAAATGCCCCCCCCCCCCATAGATAGGGAGCAGAGGCTTGAACCTGGGTCCTTGCACATGGTAATATATACATTTAACATGGTATGCCACCTCCTGGCCTCTGCCCCAGATTCAGTCTTCACTGGACATTGTGATGGGCATGGAAGTCTCCAGCTCACAACTTTCCTGATTGCTGTTAGTGGTAGCAGTTCTCTGTTCATGCGTGGATTCCTTCCTTCCTTCCTTCCTTCCTTCCTTCCTTCCTTCCTTCCTTCACTTTGCAAATTGCTACAGAGGTGTTTACTAGGCATTGGACATAATAGGGAGAAGAAAGACAGTGAGCTGAATGGAGGTCCCTCAAAAAGTTATCCCCCATTCTGGAAAGTGTATTTAGAAAGAGGGTTTGTGCAAATATGGAGGATCTTGTGGTAAAGACAGCATTTTGGGTTGCTCAGTGGACCCTAAATTCAATGCTGAGTATTTTTATAAGGGGTAGAGACAAAGAAACTCTGTGAAAAGACAGAGATGGTACAGTGGTGCTGCAACCCAAGGTCAGGAATGCCCTGAACCCCCAGGAGATGGGAGAGGGAGGACCACAGTCTTTACATGAACCTCCAGAGGATTACCATCCTGAGTTCCAGTCCCTGGCTTCTATAGTGTGTCAGGATGACCAAGTGGGAGTGGTTTAAGATACCAGACTCAAGTTAATTCTTCCCAATCCCTGGCTTGCAGAACTGCAAGAGAACATGCTTCTGATATTTCAAACATCAACTATGTGGTATTTTGTTGTATGCTTTACATTGGGTAGTTCTCCCCCGCCAAGAGAATTGGATCAGTCCAGTTAGTTTCGCGGGCCTGCTTGGCCCCGCCCCAAAGGAACCCCGCTAGAGTTCCAGAGTTCAGAGGGTTCCAGAGTGACAGAGTAGGAGAGAGTGCTTGCGCAGCGGCAAAGAGACAGCAGAGTTCTGTTTGGTGATTAGTTTGTCTTAGTTTATGAATCGTTGTTCCTGAATAAAGAAATACAGCTTCCCTGCCCAGCCGTTGTCTCCGCGTCTCTGTTACCTGCCCGTGAAGCTAGCCCGGCCAGCTGGAGCCTACGAATTTTAACAACAAATGGCGCCCACGTGGACCTGACCTGCGCATCTCTCAGATAAGTAAAGACAATTTGGCTACCTATGCACTATGGCCTTCTCTTCTGCTTGTGAAGAGATCTCCAAAGGCCTCTGCTCTTTCTTCACGAGACTGTTTTGCTGTTTCTGGAACATTTATCTCTGGACCACTCTGTGGTTTCCACTTGCTCGGGCGAACTCAGAACAGCCAGCGGGAATAGCCAGTGGGCGGGAGGCGAGGCGCGGAGCTGCTGTTTCCACCTGGTTAAACAGCCAGCCAGCCGGCTGCGCCCAAACAACCCCGTGCACCGCAGCCCCACAGCCCCGCAGCCCGCAGGAGGCTGACGCCAGCACACAGGAGCCCAATGCCAGTATGCAGGAGCCCGATGCCAACACGCTGGAGCCCGATGCCACCATGCAGGAGCCCGATGCCAACACACAAGAGCCCAATGCCACCATGCAGGAGCCCAATGCCAGCACGCAGGCCAGCCCACAGGAGCCGGCTCTCCACCGCGTGGAGCAGGGCACTGGACGCGTGATCCCTCCATGCTGCTCGGCCACTGCGAGCAGGCCAGAAGACATGGCAGGGCCATGGGACAGGGCCGCGGTGGCCCATCAAGGCCGCCACCCCTGGGCACCTAGGCCCACGCCTTCTACAAAGCTGGCCCGCCTGCCCTCTTGCTATGAATTCTGGGACGATCCCGGACCTCCCGGACCCCCGGGCTCCCTGCCGAAACTGGGCACACGAGATCTCCAGCTGCCGGTCCAGTCTGAAGGCAGACAAGCTGGAATACGCAGAGATTTGTGCAGAGATCGCAACCTGCAATGCCTAGAAGTGAAGCTGCGTGAGAAGCCACCTCCGGATGGTGAACCCCCCCCAACAACTAAGACAGTACAGATTTAAATTCGTGTTTAAAATGACATGTCTTCGTAACAAAGGTTTCTCTCCTTGTGTATTAATGACCATGTTTATGTGTATGTTTAAAGTTTGGTAAACAATAACTTTAAGGTTAAAAACAATAAATTTAGGGCTAAATTCTTACTAGACAAAGTTAAATGAAAAAGGTTTTCAACGTAAATCTCATAAAGATAAAATTAACTTACATTTAAAGTCTGAGGTAAAAATTAGTTAACAATCAATATATTTTAACTAAGTTGGTCTAAACAAAAGGTTAAATAGACTTGTTGATGTGTAAAACTCTTGATTACCTTCTCTATTAGAAATGGTAGATGGCACAATGGCTATGCTAATGATTCTCATGCCTGAGGTTTCTTTTCCTGACTCCATCTTGAATGGGTGTAACAAAAGGTTAAAAGACGTTGTTGATATGTAAAAGTCTCAAATTACTTCTCTATTAGAAATATGCTAATAACAAGTTTTGTTTCATAGTAAGTAAATTGCAGCCAGCTGCCTTTGGGACTCTAGGCCGTTCCCCGCCCCCATACAAATGCCCGTCAAGGCAAGTACACCCCCCAGAGGCAAGAAATTTTTTTTAAGCTGATAAAGTTTTGCCTACAGAGGCAAAAAAAAAAAAAATGGCCCCCTCAGGCCTTCCCTTGGCAGCACACTGGTTCTTGTTACTTGCTTACATGTTTCTCCATGTTTGTTCCAGTTTCTTTTTTAAAAATGCCTGTACGATAGAGGTTTCTGTTCACCCCACACCCTTGATACTATAGTCATTTAGTTAAAAAGAAAAGGGGGAATTGTTGTATGCTTTACATTGGGTAGTTCTCCCCCGCCAAGAGAATTGGATCAGTCCAGTTAGTTTCGCGGGCCTGCTTGGCCCCGCCCTGAAGGAACCCCACGAGAGTTCCAGAGTTCAGAGGGTTCCAGAGTGACAGAGTAGGAGAGAGTGCTTGCTCTGCGGCAAAGAGACAGCAGAGTTCTGTTTGGTAATTAGTTTGTCTTAGTTTATGAATTGTTGTTCCTGAATAAAGAAATACAGCTTCCCTGCCCAGCCGTTGTCTCCGCATCTCTGTTACCCACCCATGAAGCTAACCCGACTAGAGCTTAAGAATTTTAACAACAGTATTTTAAGGCAGCCACAGAAAATAAACATAAACATGCATTAAACATTCGAACAGGGAGGACATAGGGGCTTTTCAAGAACCTCAAGGGAGCCCCTAATCTACTTGGGGATGGGGGCAGAGTTAAGAACACTTCTAGATGAAAAAAGCACATTTAAAACAAAGGTCCAATAAAGATAGCTTATCAGGTAGAGCTCCGGTCTTGCCATGTGCAAGAACTAGCATGGGAGCACCATGGACAGCACCTGGGGGGGGGGCAAGCTCCAAGGATGGTGGATCCATGCTATAACATCCCTACTTCTCTTTCCTACACTACCTGAAATAAAGTTAATGAGAAAGCTGGCCATGGAACATTGGAATCATATGTCCAAGGCCCTCACACAATGTGAGGGAAGGGAGAGATAGAGACAGAAATAGGTAGATAGATCGATCGATCAATTGATACATAGATAGATAATAAATAGTGCCTAAGGCTTGGTAGGTGCTCAGGAAATGTCTTCCTACCCCTCTGTTGGCCCCAAATTGAGAGTGACAAGCCTGAGGGACTAGATGTGAGGAAGTTCACATCCCCCCAATACCTTCCAAACCACACCCTATCACGAGCTTGCTGCTCTTGGAATCACCAATAACAATGAGCTAGGGCAGAGGGGTTGTTTCTGAAAGAGAGGCAGCAGGAGCACTTTTGGAGTGCCCTTCCCAGAATGTCACTCTGCATATTTCAGCATGAACATACTGTTGCATGTGTTTATGCAGTGATACTGTAACTTTGTGAGGTTCACTGTGAACAGGCTCAGTCTGGGATGAGTGGTGGGGTGGGTGAGTTCAGGACTGAATCTGAGTTATCCACATAGTCCCTGAATAAAAACACAGTTATCTCCTGAAGGTTTCCTCAGGCTCCTGCAGGTGGGACCATGATCCACACTTGAATCCAGGAAAAAATGTTGCTCATATGATTCTAGAAAATTCTAGAGGTAGGAGAATGTCCAAAGGGAAAATTTCTCAGTGGGGACCTCTAAGGAGGTTACCTACATCTTTGGTGATGCCCTAATCTGATGCACCTACTGTCCTGTCCTCCAGGTGGAGGGGATCAAATTTTCCAAGGAAGGGCCATATCTTGGGAAAAGGCTGGCTTCAGTAACTGGTCTGGTGTTCTCATGCTTCTGGGCTGTCAGTGTCACCCACTGGACATCAGCTTCAGCTGGCTTCTATATCTTCTCCTGGATCAGACCTAGGGCTAGTCTAACTTTTAAAATTTTTGTAAACACATTTCATTTATTTATGTATTTATTGAACGATAGATACAAAACAAAAGATGCAAAGACAGAAACCAGAGCACTGCTCAGCTCTAACATATGGTGGGCTGGGGACTGAAGGTGGGACCTCAGGGTCTCATCTTTTGTGTATAATCATTTGTCTGTCTCCTCAGACCCAAACCTGGTCTTTTAAACATGTTCTCATCTAATGTCTCAGCAAAGATGGAGGTGGCAATGATTCTGTTCAGTTATGTTTTATGCATAAAAAGATTTCCATGCCTCTACTGAAGCTCACTTGGGAGATCTGAGGCAGAACTGTGATTTGCCTTGCATTTTTTCCTTGACCTCAGATGTTTGACTGCTGGAGGGCAGTAGCAGGTGGGATGATCAGAGATTCCAGAGGCTTATTTCTAAAGTGATCTTCGACAACTGTAGTCTCCCAAAACGTGTATCTCAGACAGGGCTCAGCAGGACTACAACACCCCACAAACAGGTACGAACACCTCTCTTAATTCAGGACAGTGATACCATGTCATTGACAGTGTGATGGGATTTTACATACTTCCACTTATTTATTTTGGGGCTATTCGGGTATATGGCTTTAATTTAATTTGTTGAGATTTGACTCGATTAAAGCGTATTGATCTGGGATGCCTAAAATTACTGCTATTTGTCAATAGTGGATAGCTTGTGAAATCTCTCTTTTAATAAATCAAGTCTGGGCTGTTCAATATGTAGTTATTACAGTTGGGGTGCAGATGCAACTTTCCCCTCTGGCGTGCTGTGACAGATGAATCCCATTAAAAGTTGAAGACACTCTTTTTAGAGAATTTGCTATATTCTTTGACTTGGTTGACTCACCACCCATATTTTGGGCCCCCAGAAAAATTAGAGGAGTTGTCAAGTTTCTACAATAATGACCAGCCTTATGTGAGTGACAGTCATGAATTGTGGGAGATTCATAGTGCCATCTTGTTTTGTGTAACAAAAATCCATCTGGGAGACATATCTTCTTTGAGAGCCCCGCACTGATGGAACAACACAAGTGGTGGTGTCATGGATGCTGAGGACAGGAGGAAGCATGACAGACAGTTTTATGACAGCAGTTCTAGGGAGACACACTAAGCCATCCAATATTTATGCATGGCTTTCTTTGTGTAAACTTGTGTACAAGGGTCTTAACTTTACTAACTTAAATATTTGGGCATTAGTAATAGTGGAGGTCACCTGCAGATGACTGGGGTAGAAAAGGGCCTGGCATGTCATCCAGGTCAGAGTTCTCTTTAAGAGAGACATGGAATGAGTTCACCAGATCAGCATCTAGCTGTGTGAGTTTTGCCACGATGCTAGTGGAATGGACAAATAGGCTCCTGAAAAATTCATCTTGTCTGACAAGACCTACATCCCTTCTGAGCCTCCTTGTCTGCCTTTACACTGGGTGAGACATCCTTTGCAAAGCTTCTTTCTCTTCTGAATATTTTGTCTATTCTTTCTGAATTCTAAGGAATGACTATGCCCTCACTTCTCTTCCTTGCTCTTTCTTCAAGGAGTTGCAGAAATGACCAGGAGGGAGTCTTGCCCTGGAGGAGGGACTACAACAGGTGGATGACAGATTCACCACAAGACCCCTATTGTTATTAACTTAAAATGAGGTATGGGGGTTGGGGCTGCTTGTGGCACATATAGAAGAATTCACAGGGGGAGCTGGGAACTGGTTTAATCAATACACGGTTTATTAGGGTGAAACAGGTAAACGGCAAAATAAGCACTTATCAAGGGTTAAGCATATGTTAAGTCTATAAAGTCTGAATATGGTTATCGAAGTTTAGTCCCATAAGATAAACAATTATCAGCTCTGGTAAAGGTTGCTCATGGCTGTAGAGGGGTCTAAAACTTTACTGGCTAACAGAGTCACACATGTTCACTTCCCAGGAAAAGCAACCATGGCGATTACCTGATCAGAAGAAGCTTCTGACCAGAAGCAGCAGCAGCAGCCAGACAAAGAGAGTCATGTGCTCCAAGAACCTTGCTTTTATACACTCCCCTCTCTGAAGCACCTCCTCAGGGTGATGTCAGTTGTATGCTAATAGTCCCAAACTCCTGCTGGCGTCACCACACCCTATCTCACCTGGCCTCCATTTGAGGGACCTATATTCTTTTTTTTTTTCAATTTTTAAAATTTTTATTTATAAAAAGGAAACATTGACAAAAACCATAGCATAAGAGTGGTACAACTCCATATGATTCCCACTACCAGAACTCAATATCTCATCCCCTCTCCTGATAGCTTTCCTTTTCTTTTTTTTTTTTAATAATTTATTTCTTTATTGGGGAATTAATGTTTTACATTCAACAGTAAATACAATAGTTTGTACATGCATAACATTCCCCAGATTCCCATTTAACAATACAACCCCCACTATGTCATTCATCATCTTTCATGGACCTGTATTCTCCCCACCCACCCACCTACCCACCCCAGAGTCTTTTACTTTGGTGTAATACTCCAATTCCATTTCAGGTTCGACTTGTGTTTTCTTTTCTAATCTTGTTTTTCAACTCCGGCCTGAGAGTGAGATCATCCCATATTCATCCTTCTGTTTCTGACTTATTTCACTCAACATGATTTTTTCAAGGTCCATCCAAGATCGGCTGAAAACGGTGAAGTCACCATTTTTTTACAGCTGAGTAGTATTCCATTGTGTATATATACCACAACTTGCTCAGCCACTCATCTGTTGTTGGACACCTGGGTTGCTTCCAGGTTTTGGCTATTACAAATTGTGCTGCCAAGAACATATGTGTACACAGATCTTTTTGGATGGATGAGTTGGGTTCCTTAGGATATATCCCCAGGAGGGGAATTGTAGGGTCATAGGGTAGGTCCATTTCTAGCCTTCTGAGAGTTCTCCAGACTGTTCTCCACAGAGGTTGGACCAATTGACATTCCCACCAGCAGTGCAGGAGGGTTCCTTTGACCCCACACCCTCTCCAGGATTTGCTGCTGTTACCTTTTCTGATGTATGACATTCTCACAGGAGTGAAGTGATATCTCATTGTTGTCTTGATTTGCATTTCTCTGACAATCAGAGACTTGGAGCATTTTTTCATGTGTTTCTCGGCCTTTTGGATCTCTTCTGTGGTGACTATTCTGTCCAAGTCCTCCCCCCATTTTTGGATGGGGTTATTTGTTGTCTTGTTGTTGAGTCTGGCAAGCTCCTTATATATGTTAAACTCCTATATATGTTAAAAAAAACCTCTTATATATGTTAAAAATAAAAAATAAACTAAAATAATGTTAAATAATGTAGAATAATGTTAAATAAAAAAATAAACTAAAATATGTTAAAAATAAAAAAAACTTATATATGTTAAAAATAAACTCTTTATATATGTTAAACTTTATATATGTTAAACTCTTATCTGATGTATGGCATGTAAAGATCTTCTCCCATTCTGTGAGGGGTCTCTTGGTTTGGGTAGTGGTTTCTTTTGCTGTGAAGAAGCTTTTTAATTTGATGTAGTCCCATAGGTTTATACTTGCCTTAGTCTTCCTTGTAATTGGATTCATTTCATTGAAAATGTCTTTAAAATTTATGCGGAAAAAAGTTCTGCCAATATTTTCCTCTGATAGTTTCTGGTCTAACATCCAAGTCCTTGATCCACTTGGAATTTACTTTTGTATTTGGTGAAATACAGTGATTCAGTTTCATTCTTCTGCATGTTTCAACCCATTGTTTCCAACACCATTTGTTGAAGAGACTCTGCTTTCCCCATGTAATAGTCTGGGCCCCTTTGTCAAAGATTAGATGTCCATACGTGTGGGGCCTCATTTCTGGTCTCTCAATTCTATTCCACTGGTCAGTGTGTCTGTTCATGTTCCAGTACCAAGCAGTTTTGATGACAATGGCCCTATAATACAGTTTGAGATCTGGGAGTGTGATGCCTCCGGTTCTGTTCTTTTTTCTCAAGATTGTTTTGGCAATTCTAGGTATTTTCTGGTTCCAGATAAATATTTGTAGCATTTTTCCTATTCTCCTAAAAAATGTGCTTGGGATCTTGATGGGGATAGCATTAAATTTGTAGATGGCTCTGGGTAATATATTCATTTTGATGATGTTAATTCTTCCAACCCATGAACATGGAATATCTTTCCACTTCTTTGTGTCTTTTTCAATTTCTTTGAGTAGTGACTCATAATTTTCAGTATACAAGTCTTTCACTTCTTTGGTTAGGTTTACTCCTATATATTTTATAGTTTTTGTTGCTATAGAAAAAGGAACTGATTTCTGGATTTCAATTTCTTCTAACTTAGTGTTTGCATAGAGGAATGCCACTGGCTTTTGAATGTTATTTTTATAGCCTGACACATTACTATATTGCCTGATGATTTCCAAAAGTTTCTTGCTGGATTCCTTAGGTTTTTCCATGCATACTATCATGTCATCTGCAAATAAGGAGAGTTTGACTTCTTCTCTTCCAATCTGTATGCCTTTAATTCCTTGCTCCTGCCTGATTGCTATGGCAAGAACTTCCAACACTATGTTGAATAGTAATGGTGATAGTGGGCAGCCCTGTCTAGTACCTGATCTGAGGGGAAATGCTTCCAGTTTTTCACCATTGAGTATGATGTTGGCTGTAGGTTTGCTATATATAGACTCCACTATCTTCAGGAATTTTCCATCTATTCCCATTTTTTGTAGTGTTTTGATCATAAAGGGATGTTCTATTTTGTCAAAGGCTTTCTCTGCATCTATTGATATGACCATGTGGTTTTTGGTCTTGCTTTTGTTGATGTGGTGGATCACATTGATTGATTTACGTATATTAAACCAACCTTGCATGTCTGGGATAAACCCCACTTGGTCATGATGAACAATCTTTTTGATATACTGCTGTATCCGGTTGGCTAGAATTTTGTTCAATATTTTCGCATCTATATTCATCAGAGATATTGGTCTGTAGTTTTCTTTTTTGGTTGTGTCCCTGTCTGCTTTTGGTATCAGGGTGATGTTCGCTTCATAGAAGCTGGCAGGGAGTATTCCAGTGTCTTCAATCTTCTGGAAGACTTTTAAAAGTAGAGGTATTAGTTCTTCTTTGAAAGTTTTGTAGAATTCATTTGTAAAACCATCTGGTCCAGGACTTTTATTTTTGGGAAGATTTTTGATAGCTGTTTCAATTTCATTAGCTGTGATGGGCCTGTTCATGTTATCCACTTCCTCTTTACTTAGTTTTGGAAGTTGGTAGGTATCTAGGAAATCATTCATTTCTTCCAGGTTCTCTAGCTTGGTGGCATATAGTTGTTCATAGAAGCCTCGCATGATATGTTGAATTTCTGCAATGTCTGTTGTGATATCTCCTCTTTCATTTACTATCCGATTTATTTGGGTCTTCTCCCTTTTTTGTTTTGTGAGTCTGGCTAAAGGCTTGTCGATTTTGTTTACTCTTTCGAAGAACCAACATTTACTTTCATTGATCTTTTGTACGGTTTTCCTATTCTCAATGTTATTTATTTCTGCCTTAACTTTAGTGATTTCTGTCCTTCTGGTTGCTTTAGGATTCCTTTGTTGTTCTTCTTCTAGGTCTTTAAGATGTGCAATCAGGCTGTTTATTTGTGCCTTTTCTTGTTTCCTAATTTGTGCTTGTATATCTATGAACTTCCCTCTTAGGACTGCTTTAGCTGTGTCCCAAATATTTTGATAGCCTGTGTCTTCATTTTCATTGAACTCTCAAAACATTTTGATTTCTTCCTTGATTTCCTCTTTGACCCAGAAGTTGTTAAGAAGTGTACTGTTGAGCTTCCACATTTTGGGACTGTTACTAATCTTTTGTTGATTGTTAAGTGTTAGTTTAATTCCACCGTGGTCTGAGAAGATGCTTGGGATGACTTCAGTGCTCTTGAATTGGCTGATGCTGTCTTTGTGGCCTAACATATGGTCTATCCTTGAGAATGATCCATGTGGATTTGAGTAAAATGTGTATTCCAGTTTCTTGGGATGAATGACTCTGAAAATGTCCAATAGTTCTAGTTTATCTATCTCTTCATTTAGCTCCCTTATGTCTTTACTGATTTTCTTCCTGGATGATCTGTCAAGTTGAGAGAGTGGGGTGTTGAAGTCCCCTACTATGATTGTGTTACTGTTAATATATTGCTGTAGCTCTTTCAGTAGAAGTTTGATGTATTTAGATGGCTTCTCATTGGGTGCATAGATATTAATAATTGCTAAGTCCTCTTGATTGACTGATCCTCTGAGCATTAAGTAGTGTCCATTCCTATCTTTTTTAATCTTATCTATTTTAAAGTCTATCATGTCAGATATGAGAATAGCTGTTCCTGCCCTTTTTTGTGGGCCATTAGCTTGTATGATAGTTTTCCATCCTTTCACTTTAAGTCTGTGTTTGTCTTGTTGAGTTAGGTGAGTTTCCTGTAGACAACATATTGTTGGGTTGTGTTTTCTGATCCATCTTCCTACTCTGTGTCTTTTAATAGGTGAATTCAGGCCACTGATATTTATTGATATCAAAGATTGAAGATATTTTAACGTCATTCTTGTAGAGTTTTAGAGTGTTTTGATATATGTCCTATTTGTGGTGGTCTGGTTGTTTATAGGAGACCTTTCAGAACTTCTTTCAGGGCAGGCTTGGTGATGGTTGCTTGCTTCAACTGTTGCTTGTCCGAAAAGGTTTTGATGCTTCCATCTAGTCTGAATGACAGTCTAGCAGGATATAGTATTCTTGGCTGAAAGCCTTTCTCATTGAGCACTCGATAGGTATCTTGCCATTCTCTTCTGGCCTGTAGTGTTTGTATGGAGAAGTCTGCTGCTAATCTTATGGGTTTTCCTTTGTAGGTGACTCTTTGTTTTTCTCTTGCAGCCTTGAGGATCCTTTCTTTATCCTTATTCCTTTCCATTCTAAGTATGACATGTCTTGGTGTCTTTAGGTCTGGGTTAATTCTGTTTGGGACCCTCTGGGCTTCTTTATGTCTTTGGTGTTGCCTAGACTAGAGAAATTTTCAGCTATTATGGCCTGGAGAATGCTTTCTTCCTCTCCTTCTCTTTCTTCCTCTGGTATGCCAATAATGCGTATATTGTTTCTTTTGAAGTCATCCCATAGGACTCTGTTGTTGTTTTCAGCATTAGTTGTCTCTAATTCATCCTCAATCTTGCTAATTCTGAGCCAAAAGATGAAATCGCTGAGCTAAGAAGGCAACTAGCTGAACAAGCTAAAACAGTATCAGAGCAGGGCAACAAAATAGATGAACTCCAGAAAACAGTAGAGGGCAGAGAGAATAGAATCTATGAGGCTGAAGACAGAATTAGCAAGATTGAGGATGAATTAGAGACAACTAAAAAAGAAGTAAGAGATCTCAAAAAGAGATTAAGAGATGCCGAAAACCTAAGGAATCCAGCAAGAAACTTTTGGAAATCATCAGGCAATATAGTAATGTGTCAGGCTATAAAAATAACATTCAAAAGCCAGTGGCATTCCTCTATGCAAACACTAAGTTAGAAGAAACTGAAATCCAGAAATCAGTTCCTTTTTCTATAGCAACAAAAACAATAAAATATATAGGAGTAAACCTAACCAAAGAAGTGAAAGACTTGTATACTGAAAATTATGAGTCACTACTCAAAGAAATTGAAAAAGACACAAAGAAGTGGAAAGATATTCCATGTTCATGGGTTGGAAGAATTAACATCATCAAAATGAATATATTACCCAGAGCCATCTACAAATTTAATGCTATCCCCATCAAGATCCCAAGCACATTTTTTAGGAGAATAGGAAAAATGCTACAAATATTTATCTGGAACCAGAAAATACCTAGAATTGCCAAAACAATCTTGAGAAAAAAGAACAGAACCGGAGGCATCACACTCCCAGATCTCAAACTGTATTATAGGGCCATTGTCATCAAAACTGCTTGGTACTGGAACATGAACAGACACACTGACCAGTGGAATAGAATTGAGAGACCAGAAATGAGGCCCCACACGTATGGACATCTAATCTTTGACAAAGGGGCCCAGACTATTACATGGGGAAAGCAGAGTCTCTTCAACAAATGGTGTTGGAAACAATGGGTTGAAACATGCAGAAGAATGAAACTGAATCACTGTATTTCACCAAATACAAAAGTAAATTCCAAGTGGATCAAGGACTTGGATGTTAGACCAGAAACTATCAGAGGAAAATATTGGCAGAACTTTTTTCCGCATAAATTTTAAAGACATTTTCAATGAAATGAATCCAATTACAAGGAAGACTAAGGCAAGTATAAACCTATGGGACTACATCAAATCAAAAAGCTTCTTCACAGCAAAAGAAACCACTACCCAAACCAAGAGACCCCTCACAGAATGGGAGAAGATCTTTACATACCATACATCAGATAAGAGTTTAACATATATAAAGTTTAACATATATAAAGAGTTTATTTTTAACATATATAAGTTTTTTTATTTTTAACATATTTTAGTTTATTTTTTTATTTAACATTATTCTACATTATTTAACATTATTTTAGTTTATTTTTTATTTTTAACATATATAAGAGGTTTTTTTTAACATATATAGGAGTTTAACATATATAAGGAGCTTGCCAGACTCAACAACAAGACAACAAATAACCCCATCCAAAATTGGGGGGAGGACTTGGACAGAATAGTCACCACAGAAGAGATCCAAAAGGCCGAGAAACACATGAAAAAATGCTCCAAGTCTCTGATTGTCAGAGAAATGCAAATCAAGACAACAATGAGATATCACTTCACTCCTGTGAGAATGTCATACATCAGAAAAGGTAACAGCAGCAAATCCTGGAGAGGGTGTGGGGTCAAAGGAACCCTCCTGCACTGCTGGTGGGAATGTCAATTGGTCCAACCTCTGTGGAGAACAGTCTGGAGAACTCTCAGAAGGCTAGAAATGGACCTACCCTATGACCCTACAATTCCCCTCCTGGGGATATATCCTAAGGAACCCAACTCATCCATCCAAAAAGATCTGTGTACACATATGTTCTTGGCAGCACAATTTGTAATAGCCAAAACCTGGAAGCAACCCAGGTGTCCAACAACAGATGAGTGGCTGAGCAAGTTGTGGTATATATACACAATGGAATACTACTCAGCTGTAAAAAAATGGTGACTTCACCGTTTTCAGCCGATCTTGGATGGACCTTGAAAAAATCATGTTGAGTGAAATAAGTCAGAAACAGAAGGATGAATATGGGATGATCTCACTCTCAGGCCGGAGTTGAAAAACAAGATTAGAAAAGAAAACACAAGTCGAACCTGAAATGGAATTGGAGTATTACACCAAAGTAAAAGACTCTGGGGTGGGTGGGTGGGTGGGTGGGGAGAATACAGGTCCATGAAAGATGATGAATGACATAGTGGGGGTTGTATTGTTAAATGGGAATCTGGGGAATGTTATGCATGTACAAACTATTGTATTTACTGTTGAATGTAAAACATTAATTCCCCAATAAAGAAATAAATTATTTAAAAAAAAAAGAAAAGGAAACACTGACAAAAACCATAAGTAAAGAGGGGTACAAGTCCACACAATTCCCGCCACCAAAACTGTATCCCATCCCCTCCCCTGATAGCTTTCCTATTCTTTATTCCCCTGGGAGTATGGACTCCGGATCAAGAAGGTGGAAGGTCTGGCTTCTGTAATTGATTTCCCCCTAAACATGGGCATTGATTGGTTGATCCATACTCCCAGCCTGTCTCTTTTCCTCAGTTTTTGAGGAGAGTTCTCTTCAGTGACTGAGCCTAGAGCACAGGAGGGCTTGCTCTGAGCTATTTGCTATGCATAGAGATGTCCTGGGCTGGCTCACTAGCATTATTCATTTATTCATAAGCCTGCCTGAGAAATACTTGTAAATGACATTACCCATTTTGCATTAAGCAGGGCTGCCAGGGCTGGTTTGTTTCTACATTTAAGGCTTCATTTGGAGGCCTAAGGCTGGCTCATGGGCCAATTGCTTTATTAGACATCTTTAGGCTACACCAGAATCTTGGGATTTTTAATCTAAAAACCATTAAGGGACTCTATATAGGGTGGCAGTAGATGGACACAGGACACTGTTTCTGTGACCTTGGCAGCTAATTGGGGAGAACAGAGCTGGTTTCTGAGCACTGGAATGCATTCTTTCCTCTATCCTCAGGGTGGATGCTCATGCCTCTGGGAGATTTATTTTCTCTCTCTGCAGGTTAGATCTGTCATCAGTTGGCTGAGCTGGATTCATGCTCATGTAGAGTAGAGCCAGGAGTGGGAACTGGGAGCCATGCTAGGCTGAATTCAAGGAAGTGGGTGGACCCCTGGTCCCTGCTCCCCTGCCATTGGCACTAAACTCAGAACCAAGTGCCTTCACTAGGGAATGTTTAAAAAATTGCACATTTCCCCCAAGAGGAGAGGCAGATGTGAGGATTATACAATGCAGCCAATCCCACACTCTTAGCCTGGGGATGCATAGGGAAGCCTCCCCTTGGGTCTGGAACAGAAGGAGACAATTATTGTCAAGAACAGACAAGGTTCAGAGTCTGGGGGGTGTGTGGTTATGCATATCACAGATTTGTTGAATTAGTGCATAAGCAATGTAGCATTACCCTTGTTTTCTGGAATCACTGACACTGACTATGTGGAAATTTAAAATAAATTCAATCACTATAACTTTTGCAGAGCCAAAAGGCACTTATTGTTCTTGTGGACACTGACTTTTCCTGGAGGGCTTCTGTGGGTGCTGTATATATCTGGTCATGAAAGAGATTCTGTAGGCAAATAAATTTGGAGGTAACACTAGTTTGAACACAGTATAATACTTGCAGAACTTCTCAGTCTTTTTTATTATATACTTATTTGTTAGCTTTGTGCTTCAATGAATTTCATCCCTTCAGGATTCCACTGCTCCTAGAAGACTTTTCTTTTTACTTTTACAATACACACACACACACACACACACACACACACACACACACACACCAGAGAGAGAGAGAGAGAGAGAGAGAGAGAGAGGAGGGATGCCATAAGACCTGCTGCACGTTGTGCTTCCATGTGGTTCCATGTTCTTGAATATGATCATTTCATATGGCAAAATATGTGCTCTATTGGGTGAACTATCTCCCCTTTCCAGTCAGGGTCTTTAATTAGCTTATGGATCTCTCAGCAGGGAGATCTAGCAATTTATATGCCCCACTTTTTTTAAATAAAGATTTCATTTCTCTTTCTTATCCTCACCAACATTTCATTGGACCAACTTTATCAGATGACAGAGACAGAGAAAGAGAGAAAATATAAAATGAGACAGCACTGATGCTTCCACAAATGTGGTGAGGGCAGGGTCTTGTGCATGACAAAGTAGACATGCTAACCTGGTGAACTGTTTTGTTGGTCCTCCCCTCTTCTTCTCTTATTTCTCTTTTTATTGCCACCAGGGTTATTAGTGGGGCTTGGTGCTGACATTACAAATTCACTGTTCCTGGTGGCCACTCCCCCCACTATTTCTACTTTTCAAATTATTATTTAATAAGACAGATAAAAATTAAGAGGGGAGGTAAAGGCCTGAAGATCTGCTTCACTACTCAAGAAGTGTCCCCCCTGCAAGTCTGAACTTCAGCCCTGTGCTTCGTAATGTGTGTGCTTAACTGAGTGCAACACTACCTGAGTATATATATGTGTGTGTGTGTGTGTGTGTGTGTGTGTGTGCATGGGAGGTATTGATAAAAAAAAAGACTTCTGCAGCAAAACCATTCCAGTACCCTCCAAAGAATTTCAAAAAGTTACTTGGAAGGTTGAAACAGAACACACAGAAAGGGCAAACAGATTAGCTGACTTGCTGCCTTCACTTTAACTGCTTGTTGGAACATTGTCCCAGTGAAGCAGACATGCATGTTTTATCCCAAGGTCATGCCTGCAGATTTCAGAAATGGATATGGACCTTCAGCAGGGACATGCAACTGAGAGCTGAGACTTTGTTAGCTGTCATACTTGTCACAGAGATAGAGATGGTCAGGAAGTCTAAGGTCAGCCTAATGACAAATGACTGTGTGTGTGTGAGTGTGTGTGTGTGTGTGTGTGTGTGTGTGTGTGTGTGTGTGTGAACTGAGACAATCCAAGATCCCATACTTTTAGAACCTTTCTTTGCTTCTAAGTGAACATGTATATTTTAAAATTTATTATTATTTTTTAGATAGAGCTATAGCAGGAACCTGAGTGTTGGCACACCTGAATGAGTGCACACATTTTCATGTGCAAATACTTCAGTCCAAAGCACCCCTCACATACTGGGTGGAGATTCACAAGAAGTAAAGTAGTGCTGCAGGTGTCTTTCTTTCTATCTCCCCTTTCCTCTTGATTTTTCTATCTTAAGTAAGTAAATGAATGAATGAATGAATAAATAAATTAATTAATTTTAAAACAAGACAAAGAAACAGAGAGACAATGAAAGATAACACAGCACCAAAACTTCCTTTAATTCCATGGGGATTGGTCTCTAGCCTAGGTCATACATGGAAAAGCAGCACACTATCCAAGTGGACTACTTTACCAGCCAAGTGGACCTTTGTGCCCTTACCAAGTCAGGAAAATGAGGAAGAAATCACCTAGAAGCTCATATAAGTGCTTCCTACTGAGAAAGGACAGGGTATCTCCAAGACCACAAGGAACTCTTGGGCTTTCCCTAGGCCAGTCTGGTAGACATAGGAACTGTGCACCTCAGCTCACCTTCAGAACAGCCCCTGCTTGGTTTGCTGTCACCATCCTGATTCTTTACTCTGAGATTCTTTACTCTGAACTGGTGTTTGGTGAGTCAAATGATTAGTGGGGTAAACATGTGGGGCATGTATGAAGTCAGTTATTTCATATTTCCTCTCATCCATATCATGCTGGGTCAGCACAGACTTTATGATGTCTGGACTTCAGAGAGTAAGTGTTCTTGTTATATCTACAGTACAGTAAAGTAAGGAGATGGCATCCCCTCAACCACTCAGTCCATTTGAACCAGAACTTCATTCCAAAGCATTCCCTTCCCTTCCTTTAATGTGGACTGTCCCAGAGCTACCTAGCTCACTGTGGTGCATGTAAGTACATTTGAGCAGAAGGATGAATGGATGATGGATGGGAAGGTAGGTGGATGGATGCATGGAGTGAGTGAGAGGAAGAATTGGTGGATAGATGAATGAATGGACAGAGGAGTCAATAAATTTCTCTAATATTTAGTCTAGGTGCATTATAGAATGGAAAAGACAACTTCCTGTCCCCTGAAAAACATGTGAATGAATGAATTAATGAATGAGCAAACAATTGAAAGCTCAGTGTTATCAGAACATCTTGACACACAAATCCAATCCAACATCCCGTAGCAAATTATATGAAGTGGCTACAAACGTACAGGAGGGAACCCAGGAGTTGCAGATATTGAGAGGAGGAGGCATGTCATATAGATGAAGATGCTTCCAAAGGTATGGAGTTGGATGAATAAAACCTGAACTGAAGAAACTGTAGGAAAATTAGAAGAGTTGGGGGTGGACCTGCCAGCTTGGGTGCAAGGTAGGTGAGGGTCCTCTTTAAGAGACAGGAAGGGGAGAAGGACAGTTCTCAAGCTGTGGCCATATTGCATGGGACTTGGGGGCTGAGTATTGTACAAGCCCAGTAGAGAAGAAAGGGAAGCACTTTCTTGAGCATGAGCCCTTGAACACGAGTCATACCATCTCCAGAGTAAAGGCCACAGTTGCCCCTTTCTTAACTCCAAAACATATGGCACTGGACTGGGCACAATATGGACCCATCCCAGAGAGATTTCTCTGCATCAGGCAGGGATGGCCTCAAGCCACTACTGACCCTACATGTTGACCTCGTTTTTTGTTACTGCTCTAGAAGCCTTGCCCATATCCAGAGAGTTCAGTACTAGAATAGAAACATGGCGGTTTTACCTGGATTAATATGCAGAGCGAAGAGTCCTTAGTGCAGAAACCTTAAGCTCTGGGACAGGGGGTGAAGGCCCCAAAGCCAGTGCTGAGAAATGCATTGCCCTGCACCCCTATTCTGACACGGTCTCCTGTTGATATCCCATTTTAGGGTCCAAATCATAGGCTTTTGTTGCATACTCCTCTGTCCACTCTATTGTCCTCTCCAGTCCTGGTCCAGCTTTTCATTTCTCAGTGGACATGGCAGAGAGGCTTCTGGTTGCTTGGCAACTGAGAAAGTTTCCAGGGCCTGTGGCTGGGCTGGGTCTTTCTCAAACATCAACCTGGGCTGGGCATAGGGGCTGTCTGTCTGCTCTGCTGTTGTGTTTGGGCAACTGAGCTAATTTTTCCTAGAAATCTGATGCTGGCCACCAGCCTGGATTGATTTAATAGTTTTCAAATGTGCCTAATGCAGCAGTAATCAAGGGTCTGTGTTGACGTCCCCACTGCACAGTGACCCTGGTATTTTAGTCCTCACCAACCTTCAATTTCTCTGTCTGACCTTTTCTCTGTGAAATATCTCAATATAAATAATGCTGCTTTAAAAACACATTGCCCTGATTACTTTTTAGGGCCTTGATTTTCCATGTGTGAAAGTCTCTGAAGTAAGTAGTAATTTGTTCCCCTTTCTGGTAATTACTGTTTTAGAAATAGCTTCTTCATATGTCTGCCACAAATTGGCATCTCCCTGGCTCCGCTCCCTCATGCCAAGAAGCAGCTGTTAGGTTTGTGTCTCTGCAAAGTCATGGTGGAGCCCCAGGAGCAGGATTTGCTACAGCCCAGGTGGGAGGGGAGGTGCAAGCTTCTAGCTGAGTCCAGGTCTAGGAGACTGTGGGCATGAGGAGTGCACAGGTGAATGGGAGAGAGGAGTGGGGTGTTCTGTTCCCTGACTGCTCCTCTAGACTTCAAGGTTTGTGGGGTCAGGACCTATGTCTCAATCCTAGCTACTACTTGAACCCTGTGATAAGTTTTGTATACACTGGTTTTGTCCTACAAAAGTCTGCATAGGTGTCAAACTGGAAATCAACCAGGGGCCAGGTGGTGGCCCACCTGCTTGAATGCTTACATTATCATGTGCAAGGACTCCAGACCCCAACTATGGGGGGGGGGATTTACAGGCAGTGAAGCAGTGCTACAAGTGTCTCTTTCTTTTGCTGTATTTACTTATTTATTTGTTTGTAGGATAGAGACAGAAATTGAGAAGGAAGTGGGAGATAGGGAGAGAGAAGGAGGAGAGACACCTGCATCACTACTTCACTGCTCATGAAGCTTTTACCCTGAAGGTGGGGTGTGGGGCTCAAGCTTAGGTCCTTGGGCATGATAATATGTGTGCTCAGTGGGGTGCACCACCACTCAACTCCTTTTTTCTCTATCTCTCTCTTCCCTCTTAATTCCTTTGTGTCCTATCAAATTAAAGGGGAAAAAATAGCCATTGGAAGTGGTGGAGTCTTCATGTAGGCACTGATCCCCAGAGATAACTAACTTTGGTAAAAATAAAGCAAACAAACCAACCCTGGAACTCATCTATCAGTGTGTGCCCTCCCTCCAATTGCTCATTCCTTTAATTTCCAAAACAAACCTACATGATCCTTTGCATGGTGTGCCAAGTATCTGTATTTTCTTTCTTTCTTTCTTTCTTTCTTTCTTTCTTTCTTTCTTTCTTTCTTTCTTTCTTTCTTTCTTTCTTTCTGCCTTCCTTTGTCTGGACAACTTGTTTTGACTTTCCACAGAACCTGCAGGGAACACACACAGAGTCAGGGTTGGAATTCCACAGGGAGCATGTGCCATGTAAATATGTTAGCATTTGGAAGGGAGCCTGGGGAGCCAGGCTGGCAAGACACAGTCCAGAGAGGTAGACAAGATACTAGCTTGAAGTGGGTCTGGGAGAGCTTATAAGTCAAGAGCCTTTGCATATATGGGTCACTAAAAACATGTCTGAGGAGCAGTTCTTTGGCCTATTTCTCTTCAATGCCCTCCCAAAGACAAACCTCCTCTTAAAACAAACTTTCCACATCCTCAAAGAACTGCATCATTAACTCCATCACCTACACCTGCAGCATTTGAAAGCTATATTAATATTTATTTATTTATAGATAGAAGGCAGAGAGGGTAAACAGAACCCAGAACCAAAGTTTCCTTTAATTTGGTGGAAACGGTGCTCTAACCTGGGTCATGCACATGGTAAAGCAGCGCAGTATCCCAGTGAGCTATTTTATCTACCCCTGTATCCATTCTTATGTGTAGTCATAATTCATAAGAAAAAGTCCTGTGACCATTGCTCAGGATGGCAAGGGATTCACCTGATGATAAAGCCATTGTCATGCAGAGGCTATAAAATTCTGGGTCTGACTGCCTCCACACTCATCATAGTTGCTTTTTCTGGAGAGATACCTTGATCATGTCAGACACCTGCCCATGTTCAGACAAAGTGTCCTGTTTTCCAGGGAGCCTACCTTGTTTCCACTTGAACTCCCTAGGCTCCCTATGGTGGCTCTTGTGACACCACTGGGATCCTGTTGTTCCTTCCATGTGTGTCCATTACACTGAGACAGGGTGAAGCTGGCTAATCATGTTGCCAGAACAGCACGAGTGTGGCTCCCTGCATTCTCAACATCATTCCATATGTATAGACAAAGAAGTTAACTCAGTGCTTGTTTAAACAGAGTCTACAAGTGAATGCTCCCATACGGAGCAGAAACCCACTTTTCTCCATGCTTTTATGGAGGTCAAAGCCCTTCTCTTTGGAGTCTGTGTGGCTGTGACATGTGAACTCAGTGGGGTGGGTACTGCTTTCTTCATAATTATTATAATCACTGGAGATCTTTTGTCTAGGGGTGCTGTGAAAAAAGAGACAGGCACTTTGGAACTCTACCTACCTACCCCCAGTCTGGTAACCATACCTCACAGAACAGAAAAACTTCCAGGGAAGGGAGGAGGAGAGTAAAGATGGGTTTCCTTTCCCCCTCCCCAGACCATCCTTTTAGACATAAGGCTGTGAATTGCACCTGCTAATCTTCAGTGGCTATTTTGAGCCATTTGGTGATTAATTTCCTCAGAAAGTTAAGATCCAACAGGAGTTAAAAAGTCAATGACTAATCTATTAAGCTCCTGGGGTAACTTAATTTACATGTTTTTAATGATTACTCCCTACCTGGGGACTCTAGGGAGGAAGTGAGCTTGACTCTGGTGTGCTGGAAGGTATGTATGCACAGATAAGGACCACAGCTGTGCCAAGAAAGAAAGAAAGGTTATTTATTTATTTATTTATTTATTGTTTAGGGAGAACTGCCCCCTCCCCCCCAGCAGATGAACTTTTATTGCCCTTTCTGTCAGGATGTTTCTCTGGAATTAATCTTTCTGCCTCGGTCTGTCAGTATGTCGCAGGGGAGGAACACAGATCCCCCAACACACCCCTTCAGGACCAGGAATCCCACACATCTGCTGTGCTGCTACCTGAAGCCAATTCTCTAGCTTCACAGCAAAACAGACACCCTTTGGGGACTACTCTGCAAGGCCCAGTGAGCTCCCAGTTAGCTGAGTGGGAGCAGCAGGCTAGAAACAATATATGAGTGGTCCCAGGTTAGTTGTGACCTCTGGCAGGCAGTTTGGAGTTGAACAAGGGGATAATCCATAATACTGGCATGTTGTACAGATGACGAGTCTGATCCAGTGACCACACTGGATAGGGTTGAATTTGTGTCCTTCAGAATGTGGCCTTATGTGGAAGCCAGGAGATAGCTTACTCAGAAGAGCACCTGCTTTGCCATATATGGGAGCAGCTACATGGAGGAAGCTTCATGAATGGTGCAGTGGAAATGTGGTATCTCTCCCCCACATCTCTCCTTCTCTCTATGTATCTTTCCTTCTCTATCTTTTACCTTCCATCTTAAAAAAATAAAAGGAGTCTTCTGGGAGTGGTAGAATCATGCAGAAATGGAGTCCTGATAATAACCCTGGTGACAGAAAAAAGCATGAGACTTTATGGAGGATGAGGGTATTTATTTATTTATTTATTATTTAAGAAAGGATAAATTAACAAAACCATAGGGTAAGAGGGGTGCAACTCCACACAATTCCCACCACCCAATTTCCATATCCCACCCCCTCCCCTGATAGCTTTCCCATTCTCTATCCCTCTGGGAGCATGGACCCAAGGTCGTTGTGGGTTGCAGAAGGTGGAAGGTCTGGCTTCTGTAATTGCTTCCCCACTGAACATGGACATTGACTGGTCCATACTCCCAGTCTGCCTCTGTCTTTCCCTAGTAGGATGGGTCTCTGGGGAAGCGGAGCTCCAGGATATATTGGTGGGGTCTTCAGTCCAGGGAAGCCTGGCCGGCATCCTGATGGCATCTGAAACCTGGTGACTGAAAAGAGAGTTAACATACAAAGCCAAACAAATTGTTGAGTAATCATGGACCCAAAGCTTGGAATAGTGGAGAGGAAGTGTTAGGGGGTACTCACTGCAAACTCTAGTGTACTTCTGCTACCAGGTATATATTTTGCGGTAGTTTATGGATATGTGTGAATATATGCTCTCTCTCACAGAAACTGGTGTATATCTAGTTTTTGGGACTTTGTTAGAAAGTGAACCACCTGGGATGGAATTAGAGAATACTATGAAAGGAAAGGTCTCACCCGAGTTATGAAGCTGAAGGGTTGTCATTCCACACAGAAGTCTCTGGACACAGTCTGAGCTGAAGCATGTTGAGGTGGCAATCACTGTGTTGATTAGGTTGCGATCGGCAAATGCAATATTATTTGATATGAACTGGGAGAGGCATATGGGAAAGTGGGCCCTATCCAAAGGTTCCAGGACTGGGGGAAGTAGAGGCTCTATAGTGGAGATGTGAGGTTCCTGCTGTCTTAGGGTTCCAAAAGACAATGGATAGTTAATGTTATCATCACACTATTTGGTAATTGGGTTAACTTTGAAAAGTTCTTTTGTTAGGGTTTGTTGTACAGTGTCTTGTATATAGCTGTGCTATTGGTTGCTTCTGATCTACTTGGTCTAGGCTTTTGAGAGAGTCTGCATATCAAATACACAGACTGTGTTTTAAAAACATCGAGACATACAATTAATTTTCCCAGGATGAGGGTTTTTGAAGGGACGGTCTAATTAGCTAATCCAATGTGATGGCATTCTCATAAGGGCGAGCCTACAGATACATGAGGAGACAGCCATGTGATGATAGAATTAGAGATTGGAAGGGTGCAGCCACTAGCTAAGAACACCTGGAAGAAAATGGATCCTGGAAGGGCCAGGAAGGGACACTTTCCCCATGTCCAAAGCCTCCAGAGGAGTCTTGGACCTACTGGTAACCTTGATTGAGGACTTCTGCTCTCTAGACTGTGAGAGAATCAGTTAAGATTGCTTAGAAATCCTCCAAGCATGGCACTTCATGATGTCAACCACACTGTAATCATCTCAACAAAATCAGGGTCACAGAGAATCTGTCTCCCCATTGCACCTGTAATGGAAATTTTCAGAGATCCCATATGCATCTGTCCTGGGCACTAATGTTTCCAGCTGCCTGCTGAAGCACACCCTGACAGGAGCTGTCCTTCTCTTGTGACTTCCCAGTTTCCACATGCCTCCTTGGCCCTTGGCTCCAACTCCTGTAGAATGCCGGCTTCTCCACTGCTCTTCCTCAGCAGTGTCCTTTTAGAGTAATGAAAAGTGTTCTAGAAATGATGATTGTGGTTGCACAACACTGAAAACACTGAAAACCAATGAATTACATACTTTAAGTGGATGAATGACAGACATGTTATGTGAATATTGTTTGTAAATGTAAGAAATGAAGTGAGGCTGTATGACAGTTAGCCTCAAAGGTTAATTTCCACCTGCCCTAGGGGACATTTGGAGGTTGTGAGATCGTGATTCTGGCACCTACAGTTGAAAAATAGTATGTTACCCCATTCACCGTATGTGACCAGGACAGCACCTCACTGTCACCACACATGCCACAAGTGCGCGAGCACACACACACACACACACACACACACACACACACACACACACACACACACACACTAATATTTGGGCCCAGATGCCCATGAAACTGAGCTGAGACACTTTGCACAGAGTGGAGCTGGGAATTACTGACTCACTAGAGTCAAACTCTCCAGTTTCTAATTCAGGTGTATATACTAATGCCTTGACTCTCAGTTTCCCTGCCTGTAGACATCAAGATGTCTATTTCTAAACCAGAAAACTTCTCAGTTCTGTCTTATGGTGGTGCTGAGGATTGAACCTGGGACCTGAGGGCTTCAGGCTTGAAAGGCTTTTGCATAACCGTTATGCTATTTTCCCAGCCTGACATCAAGATGTCTATATTAGCACTGGCTCCTGAATAGCCAGCCCTGGGGCAGCAGTGGCTGAGCAAAGTCCAGTCTCTTCATCACCATGGTTAGGTCTCTGGGCTGCTCTTCCTAATGAGACTGCATCTGTCATTTCATCCTTATGTCAATAATTTTAGCTATAAACCAAAGTGACTCTCATTAACCTTGAGTTTAGGTTGCCCAGGGATCTAGAGGAATAACATAAAGAGAACCCGCTCTCAGGAGGAACCTTTTGGTTGTTTGCGATGCACTCTGTGCCGTCAACTTGGTCTACTTAATCCTTAAGAGTAGGCAAGCCTCGAAAGACAGAAGTGGTAGGACTTTCTGTGTATAGGCCTGGTGAATGGCTGTGCCCCTAAGAGTTACACTGCTCACTTTGACTCTTTTCTTGATGCCCACCCACCCAAGGCAACCCACCAAACCTCAGTGGAAAGCTGATTATCTTCCTTCATCCCAGGACCTTGAGACCTGCTCAGACTAGCTATGATTTCTGGTCCTTCTCTCTCTGCTCTGCGTCAGCATGTACTGAAAAACCTTCCATCAATATCAACCCTAATGCTTTCAGGGAAACCCTTAAACTAAATTTTGTGCAATGGTTTCTTTCAGTGAATCAGGTTAGAATAGCTGGAAGCAATTAGGGCAGGTAACAGATGTTACCAAGGAGGCTAGGACCCTGGGCCTACCGGCCTCTCTTGGCTTCTGCCCTTATGCAGCCTGGCACGTCCTGTGGCTAAAGACGTCTCGTGTGTGAGTAGAGCCTGAGTAATGAGAATCACGATTGTTAGTGCTGTACCCAGTAGAATCATGGGGACTGGAATGTTACATTCTGTGTGTCCACTTGGGAAACGCAGACGTCACCAGGACCTCGTGAAGCGTGGGAGGAGCAGGAATAATGATGGTATATTTGGTTTTGTGGTATCTTTGATGTGAAAGTCATGTATACCAACCTCATCTGGAGTCTAGCCCTCTGAGTCACATCCTGGTAGAAGCCAACACTTCTTTCAACTGACCTGTGACCTTTATAAACCCTATTTCTGAGATAAGAATGATAATTCCATTTTAGAAGACTCTTGTATGTTGACACTTACTGTCTTAACTTTTATTTATTTTGGTTTTTTATTTCTTTAATTTTTTGTGATTTAATATTGACACAAAATTATAATATAATAGGGGTATGATTCCACACTTTCTCCACTACTAGAGTTCTGTGTCCTCATTCCTCTCCAGAAGAAACTGCAATAGTTTCCCCAGGTCACAGGTAAGGTTGGACTTTATCTACTTATCTACCTATAATTTGTCATATATATGCATATTTCAATCACTTCTACAGTCATATCTTCATTTTATTTCCAAGTAACCCCTACACTGATTAATACTTCAGAATGACCTTCCTTATTCCTCTTCTCTCTCAGATAAGCAAAACAGTGCCTGGCTTCTAGATTTGCTTCCCTTTCAGTGATGTTATACTTTTACTTATTTTTATTATGACAGAGACAGAGAGAAACAGAGCAAGAAGGGGAGAGATAGAAAGAGAGAAAGAGAGACACCCACAGCCTCCTGCTCTGTCACTCATGAAACACCCCCTGCAGATGGGACCAGAGGTTTGTACCTGAGTACTCATGTGTGGCAACTTGTGCACTTTACAGGTTGTGCTACCACCCAGCTCCTTAGAGGACACATGTAAGGAAAAAGACAGGGCAAAGGTCTCCAAATCCCACCTTCAAATTTTTAAGGGGCTTAAGTCACTTTAGTTGGGTACCCCTCAAGATGTCAATGTGGGATGTGGGGCTTAGCTGAAAAGCACACAGAAGAGCCTTTGGAAGTTCTGGAACATAGTAGATGTTCAATAAAGTCAGTTACTTTCATTTTGTCATGAAATGAAACAATGTCATGAACTCTCAGTATAGTCTGCATGATTGCTACTTCAGCAAAATACCCCCAGATTGTGTTTTGGAGAAAATACAATGGTAAACTATAGATAGGGCCTGGATATAGAATCAAGGTGCAGATTATGATTTCTGAAAACGTGATGGCTTGGGATGGTTTTCCTTCTGTTGTGATCCAGTTTCAGTTGTCTTATTTTAAAAGAGATATTTATTTCCTAGAGAGAGAGGGAGAGAGAAAGAGAGAGAGAGAGACTGGACACCACTCTGGCACAGGCAGTGCCTGGGATCAAACTCAGAATTTCATGCTTACAAGCCTGGTCTCAGCTTTAATTTAGCAATGCAGAAGAGCTCTTGAGTCTGTGCTGAGGCTCTGGAAGGCAGCAGTGCCTGGTGGACACTTTCCAGCCTCCCCCCCCCCCCACCACTAACTCTCCCATTGCTTTCTGGCACTTCCCCCTCTAGCACCACATGCATATGTACATGGGTGGGGGGAGACTGATCAGACAATTGATTATCTTTCTCTGCCATACCTGTACCCCCAGAGTCAGGTACACAGTGGGTGTTTGTGGAGCGAGGTACCTGTCATTGGGCAGGAAGACACGGTCCATCTTGTAAAGAAGTTCACAGCAGAGAACAAGGAAGATGCCCAGTCTGTCACATGCAGCTGCCCCAGGGCTGGGAAACTCTCATCTTAGTCAGGGCTTTGAGTGTGGTTAGCAATTTGCAGGCAGAGGAGGGTGTGGGAGAAGTGGAAGGGGTGAAACCACCCCCAAAAGATCCTAGCTGCCAAAGACTGCATCTGTGGGACAAGGAGGCAGGTCTGAGGACGGACAAGAAACCTGGCTGAGTCTCCTGTGGGTATGGTTCAGGTTCAGGAATCATTGAATTGTTTTCAAAATTAGAAGGAAAGAAAGAAAGTTTAAACCAAGTCAAAGTAAAAAGTTTTCATGTATAAATGCATCTTTATACCAAGATCTTTCCCATGTTTAATATTAATTTTCTCAGGAAAGAAGAGTTCACAAAATTCATATTGTGACAGAGCTTAAAGGTTCACAAAGGTAGGCAAATGAAATAGCTCATTTGGATACTGCACTACTTTGTCACGTATGAGACCCAGGTTGTAATCTGGCCCCCACCTCAATGAATTAATATTTGGTGCTGTAGTCTCTCTCTCTTCCTCTCTCTCTCTCTCTCTCCCTTTATACCTCTGTCTTCTTTGTTTCTATTTTATTACATATATATTAATTACTTATAAAATAAAAAATATAAAATAACAACAAAACTATAGGATAAGAAGGATAAAATTCCACACAATTCCCACCACCAGAGTTCTGCATCCCATCCCCTCCATTGGAAGCTTTCTCATTTTTTATTTCTCTAGGAGCATAGACCTAGGATCATTATGGGTGCAGAAGGTGGAAGGTTTGACTTCTGTAATTGCTTGTCACCTGAACATGGGTATTGGCAGGTCAATCCATACTCCCAGTCTGTTTCTATCTTTCCCTAGAGGGGCAGGGATCTGGAGAGATGGGGTTCCAAGACACATTGGTGAGGTCATCTGCTTGGGAGAGTCAGATTGGCATCATGGTAGCATCTGCAACTTGGTGTCTGAAAAAGCATTAAGATATAAATAATGTTTTTTTTAGTAATCAGGAACATAAAGGCAAGAATATAGCAGATGAGATTTGGGGTCTCCATTTAGGAAAAAAGTTAGTAGGTATATTTTAGGTATATTCTAAGGGGCCCATGACTTTACTAATTTTTGTCTTAGCTTGATAGCTAACATGCAGGTGGGCCAAAGGTAATATCTGGGGAGATGGTGTCAGGGTTGAAAATAGGGCAAGAAAGCTGGATCAAGGAAGAAAATAGCTTCCAAATCTGGGAAAGTATATAAATACCATTAACTGTAAACCCTATCAATTTAATCTGGGGCCTATTCAGCAAAGGAGCCTGTGTAACCTCTGCATCCCTGTAGGTCTGAGATCACATTCTATGGCCATAGCTAGGAACATTCTAGGCTGCACCCATCTTCCTTGAGTGGTAGAGGATTTTGACTCAATCTGCCTCCCAAGAATGGGGCGCTTCCTACCATTGTTGATCCACATTAAGGGTAAGTTCCTGAAGGGGCCCACAAAGGAGTTCATTATGTTGTTCTTGGTGGAGATGACCAGTGACAGAGGAGAGAGGGATCTATTAGAGGTCTAAGGCCATCATGTGTGCATAGGACTCCCAGACACACACACTGGAGCTGTATTTTCCTGGGCCAGGGGGGAAATAGCAGATTTCCCAACAGAAAATGAACAATTGATCTGATGCTCTGAAAGGACCTTTTGGAGGCAGCAAAGAGAAGCATGGGTTTATGTTCCTGGATTGCAGTGCCTGTGACTGAGGGTGGATATTTGCTGGGAGTCAGGACTGCAGCTCCTGACTCCCAGGTTTATGAAGGGACAGAGCCTGTGACTTGGGCTCCTGGCCCACATATTCATTGGTTTACTTTTATTCCTGGTGTCGGACACATATCAGTGTTATAATACACAACTGTGACTCAATCATTGAGGTATCTCTTTGAATTTTGATGCACCTGGGTCAATTTGGGGTCTGTAGCAATTGTCCTCTCTTTGATAAATAAGATATGACTCTGGAGGTAAAGTGACCTGGAGGAAAAGATGTGAGGACCCCACTTCTTGTCTTTCATGCATATGCCCCCGTGGTAGCAGTCACCAAGGGTCTCTCTGACTTTCTTGGAAAGGCTCATGGCACCAAGGCCATGAAGAGTGGCTGGACCATTCCTTCTTAGGTTTAGATATCAGAATGATTTAATTCCTTTTAATTATTCTAACATGGGTGTCTGTCTGCTGCTGTATTGCAAACATTTTTTCCCTTTGTACATGACTCAGCCCTCACTTGGAGAGAGCCAAGATGTGGCAAAAACCAAGTGATCAGGAAATAGATGGAGGAGTCATTTGGACTTTAGACATTACAGGAGCCCCTACTTCTTCCTGGCCACCTCCAGGCCAAGGACTTTAGTGGTGGGGACACTAAGCCAAGAGTTATAGGCATAGAAGTTACCCAAAGGGTACTATGTTGGGAACAAAGAATGATTCTAGGTGTAACTATGTACAAAGAATGGCTTTGAGCATGCAACTGTGTATGTGCACTTATGAAGGATATAAGATGTGCCTGTGCTCTAGTTCTTGTGTGCTGGAGTAAAATGGGTGCCTGTTTGTCATGGAAAGGAGGGTCTGGAGCAAAATCTCCCATAGGCAAAAGACTGACCTTCTCCTTCTCCTTCTCCTTCTCCTTCTCCTTCTCCTTCTCCTTCTCCTTCTCCTTCTCCTTCTCCTTCTCCTTCTCCTTCTCCTCCTCCTCCTCCTTCTCCTTCTCCTTCTCCTTCTCCTTTTCTCCTTCCCCTTCCCCTTCCCCTTCCCCTTCCCCTTCTTCTTCTTCTTCTTCTTCTTCTTCTTCTTCTTCTTCTTCTTCTTCTTCTTCTTCCTCTTCCTCTTCCTCTTCCTCTTCTTCTTCTCCTCCTCCTCCTCCTCCTCCTCCTCCCCTCCTCCTCCTCCTCCTCCCCTCCTCCTCCTCTTCCTCCTCCTCCTCCTCCTCCTCCTCCTCCTCCTCCTCCTCCTCCTCCTCCTCCTCCTCTTCTTCTTCTTCTTCTTCTTCTTCTTCTTCTTCTTCTTCTTCTTCTTCTTCTTCTTCTTCTTATCTTATTATTTATTTATAAAAAGGAAACACTGACAAAACCATAGGATAAGAGGGGCACAACTCCTCACAATTCCCACCACCAGAACTCCATATTACATCCTCTCCCTTGATAGCTTTCCTATTCTCTAACCCTCTAAGAGTATGGACCCAAGGTCATTGTGGGATGCAGAGGCGGAATGTCTGGATTCAGTAATTGCTTCCATGATGAACATGGGAGTGGACAGATAGATCTAGACTCCCAGTCTGCCTCTCTCTCTCCCTAGTGGGACAGGGTTCTGGGGAATCAGAGCTCTAGGACACATTGGTGGGGTCATCTGTCTAGGGAAGTCCGGTTGGTATCATGGTAGCATCTGGAACCTGGTGGCTGAAAAGAGAGTTAACATATAAAGCCAAACAAGTTTTTGGCTAATTGTAAACCTAAAAGCTGGAGTAGTGCAGATGAAAAGTTGGTGGTGGTGGGGGGTCTCTGTTCTATAGATAGCTAGTAGGCATATTTTAGTTATATTCCAAAGAGTCTGTGGCTATACAATTTTTTTTCCCTGAACCTGAAATTTGATATGCAGGTGGATCCAAGTTATTGTCTGGGGAGTTGATGTTATGGCTGGAAAAAGGACCAGAAAGCTGGATCAGAGAAGAGAGTAGCCCCCAAGTATGGGAAAGGCATATAAATATTATTGTCAGTAAGCCCCATTGATTTGCTGTGATCTGGGGCCTGCCCTGCTTGCTTCACGGGCGGGAGACATAGATGAACGGGGACTCATGGCTGAGCTGAGAACGCAGTTCAATCTTTATGCACGAGTGGGGATGTACTTCAAAAAAATGAATCTCTTCTAATCACAATACAATTCTGTCCTGTATCTCTCTCCTCCAGCGGAAGAGTCAGGAACAAAGGAAATACATATGATAGGGGGCGGGGAGAAGGCAAAAGTGCAAACCAGCGAGGACTAAACCAAATGTCCCAGAGTCAGGGGGAGCGAGGGCCAAACCAATATCCCGGAGGCAGGGGGTTGCCCAGCCAACAGTGGACATGCAAACAGAACACATTGCAAGCAACACAAATGAACCCAATGTGATGATAAAAACAGAAGACTTCACAAGCAGAGTCCAGAAGCATACCAACAGGGGCCCTTATTCAGCTTAGGAGCCTATGACACCTCTGCATCCCTAAAGATTCAACCTCACACTCTGTGGTCATCAGTAGGAACATTCCATGTTGACACAATATCAGGACCCACCTTCCTCAGGTGTAGCATAGAGTATGTTGTCCAGCCTCCCTTCAGAGGATGGAACATTGTCTACTGTTGTTGATCCAAGTTGAGGGCAAGGTCCTATGGGGGGACACTAAGGGGTCTATTGTGTTGTTCCTGATAGAGATGACTGGCAATAATGAAGAGAGGGATTTACTTGAGGTCTAGGCCCATCATGTCTGTTTGGGTATCTCAGGACTCCTTGACTAGGGCCCCAGCTATTGGGGTGGTCTGGTAGTGACTAAAGAATCATCGTTAAAGTATGCCAGTCTCTTGCCCTTATTCAGCTTTTACAGTCCTTGCTTTGATAAGGATAGCATGGAAATGTGTGAGGGAAGTATAATAGGAAATAGGTGAGGAGGGTATCTAAGTCTAAATAGACACTCTTTCATTATGAAGTTCATACTGACTCACTGTAGACTATTGTACTTTTGATTTCAAGTATATATTTTATACTAATTTATGGATACATGTGAACATATGCCCTATCTCATGGGACCTGGTCTATATCTAGGTGCCGGGCTAGCATGGGGGTGCCTCTTCTCAGGGGTGTACTCTCTGGGTTGGAGAGATCATGACTGGAGCCAGCCTGGGCTGCTACTCACTGAAGTGAAGCATACCGAGGTGGTACTTGTTGTGTTGATTAGGTTGGGATCAGCGGATGCGATATCATTTGGTATGAATTGAGAGAATCATGCAGGAAAGTGAGCCCCACTCTAGAGGTTCTGGGACTGGGGAAATACAGGCTTTATAGAGGAAGCAAGAGGTTCTTGCTGAGTCTGACCTCCTGATGATAACCACGTCTCACTAGGCAGAAGCTGATAGCTTGGTAAATGTTAAGTCTGTATTATTTACGACATAATGTCTATACAGTAAGGCCCTGGTGTGAGATGAAAGTCACCTACAATATATCCCAGGGGGGGTCATGTAGAAAATATGTTTGTAGCTGGGTAACTTGCTTTGAATATCTGCTTTTTCTTATATAACTATACTTCTTCTTCTAGTGTTTGCCCTTCTTCCATAGCCAGTCAACAGCGTCAGGTTGAAAGCTGTCAGGAGCTGCTTATTGCTGGCTTTGAAAGTAACTGGGATCCATGTGGATTCAGTCGTCTAGGAAGGATCGTCAGTTTCCCCAATGAATGGGTACTCACGGGATGCTCCACGAGACGGTCGATCCAATGTAACCCTATAACTGTACTAATCACCAATAAAGGGAACCCACACTTTGGTTCAGGAATGCGCTAGTGGATTTTGCTGTCTGTAGGAACTTTCCTGGATGCAGCCCCTCCAAACACACTTACTGCATTATGAGTGTATTTCTGCTCACTCCAGGTTGATGCCAGGACCTGAAACCTGACATCCTGGACATAGGTAGGGGGCCAGGAAGGTTGCAGTGGCACATCTGTAGGTCAGGGCCAAATAACTCTGCCATTTCATGTCCAGTTATAGACTGAGTGCCTGCTCCCAGATTCATATAATATAACCTGTATTCTCAGTGTGACTGCATATATGGGGTGTGGAGAGAGACACACACAGATAGAAGGGGAGACACACACAGAAGAGACATTTATTCCACCACTCATCAAGCTTCTCTCCTGCAGGTGAGAGGTAGGGACTTGAACCTGGGTTGTTATGCATGATAATCTATGTAACATGTGCACTTTACTGAGCGAGACACCACCTGAGACCTTTGCGTACAATTTAAGTGATCAGAAATACAGCCCCTTTGAGACAGATAACATTTCGCATTCTAACATTCATTCCACAGACAATGCTCTAACAATGACCCCTGTTTACTGCTTCCTGAGATGTTGAACCCTCTTGTGTGGAAGGGTGAAAGGGCAGTTAAGCACGTGAAGTAAGTCCTGCCATATCCATAAAACCCTGTATGAGAGTCTTTGCATCATATAGGAAGCAGAGCTTGAGGCAAAGGTTAGTATGCTGGTGCTTAATTTGGAAGGTGTTTGTCCAGGGCATGGGGAGAATGGGGGTGAATTGGGAGAAACAGACTAGGCAAGAACAAAGGCAGTGAGTGGAGGGTTGCATTCTCTTTCCTTGGCTGCATAGTGAGGGGTGTGGGCAGAGCAGGTGGCTAGCTCTTACTTTATCTCCCTTGCACACCTGCCACACATGCATTTTTAACTGCCACCAAGTTTATCACTGGGGCTTTTGCTTGCCACACAAAACCACAACAAATTCACTGCTTCAGGTGGCCATTTTTTCCTATTTCTTTTTAGTTGATAGGACAGAGAAAAATTGAGAGTGGAGGGGAAGACAGAGAGGGAAAGAGACACCTGTATACCTGTTATACTGCTTTTGAAACTCCCCATTCTTGCATGTGGGGACAGGGACATTGAACCTGGGTACTTTCACATGGTTAACATGTATGTTTAACCAGGTGCACCACTACCTAGTTCTCTCTCTCTCTCTCTCTCCATTCCTTCCTTCTTTTATTTCTTCTTATTGCCACAAGAGTTATCACTGAGTCTTGGTACCTGCATGAACAATCTACCACTCAGTTTCCATTCTCTTCATTTTTTCTTTTTATTTGATAAAACAAAGGGAGGAGAGAAAGAAAGAGGAATACTTGCAACACTACTACATCACTTGTGGACCCCCCCCCCCCATAGGTGGGGACCAGGGTGTGCTCAACCAGGAGTGCTAAACTTCTGTCCAGGTGGCATTTTCTATGTCCACCCAGGAGACTTCTCTGGAAGGCTGACAGTGAGTGAGGTATAGTCCCTGGGAGCAGTCTGTGAGAGAAATGTGAGAGAACTTATGTAAACCCTTCCTCCTTCATGTCCCTCTGGAACGGTAATTTTCCTGACTGCCTTGACTCCCACGTGCTGCTCTGGAAACCTGATTCCACTGCCAACCTCAGAATCATGGCACCTCATCTTTATGTGATCACAGAGGGGCAGCATTCTGTGCCAGAGAGAGAAAGATGAGAGAGAGAGAGAGGGAAGGGGGGAGGGAGGAGGAGAGAGAGGGGAGAGAGAGAGAGAGAGAGAATATGAGCATAAGCAAGTAGGGGAAGGGAGGGAGAGTAGAAGTTGGAAAAAACAAGGATATGCCCTCATGTTTATATTCAAAATCTTTTATCACAACACACCTTGTGATGGGACACTACCTTTAAGGGATCCATGGCCAGGGAGAAAATATCCAGCCCCTGTGAGTGGCAAATTATTACTTGACAATTCACAATAGAACCAGAAGCCTAGCTGCAGGGCTTGATAAAGCTTGATCAAATACACAGATAGGATCTCAATCTCAGTCTAAACCACACTTTATACCATTGAGTCTTGGATTTTGACTTTAGAACCGAGAACTTAAAGCTATCATTGCCCCATTCTCAGAAGAGAGGCTGGGTACACATACACTGCCACTGAAGGAAGACTGATCCTGAAATGAGTGCAGCCTAGAATGTGCAGCTTTAACCATGGAATGTGAGCTCAGACAGATAGGGACGCAGAGGTTACACAGGCTCCTGTGTTAAATATGAGTAGACATGGACCCTATTTCAGATTAACAGGGATTACAGTTAATGGTATTTATATACTCTTCCCATATTTGGGAGCTACTTTGTCCTGATGCAGATTTCTGGTCCTATTCCCAAATATGACACCATATATTCAGATAATACTTTTAGCCCACCCGCATGTTAGCTTTCAGGCTCAGGCAAAAATGAGTAAAGTAATGGGCCCTTTGGAATAAACCTAAAATAGACTTCCTAGCTTCTTCCAACATCAAGACCCCAAATATTATCCTCTATATTCTTACCTTTTGGTTCCTTACTAGTAAACAGTTTGTTCTGCTTTACATCTTAATGCTTTTTAGCCACCAAGTTGCTGATGCTACTATGATGCCAACCTGACTTCCTTGGGCAGATGAACTCACCAATGTGTCCTGGGACCCCACCTCCCCAGAGCCCTACCCCACTAGGGAAAGATAGAAACAGGCTGGGAGTTTGGATCTACCTGCCAATGTCCATGTCCAGCAGAGAAGCAACTGTAGAAGCCCACCTTCTGCTCTCCATATAGATCTTGGGTCCATACTCCCAGAGAGATAAAGAACAGGGAAACTTCCAGTAAAGGGTATGGGATATGGAACTCTGATAGTGGGAATTGTACCTCTCTTATCCCACAATATTGTATATCATTATTAAAGCACTAATAACAAAGAAGACATTTTAAAAAAAGCAATCTGAGATCAGAACCTTTCTAGACTCATATGATTTATGGTCTAATCTTCTATGGTTGACTTACCCAGCCTACTTAAATGGCAATATATTTTGGAAGTTACCTTTCTCCACTATATTCAGAGAAATCTATTGGGCTTTTAGAGCAGTAACTCCTTCTCTACTGTATTGGTGGCATCACTAATATTAACTGACTTTCCAAGTTAACTTAGAATACCAGTGGCTGGTTTGTGACAAATGAGCTGGTTTGTGACAAACAGGAACTTGGGAACTACATTTCTCCCCCACCCCAACTGCCACAGCATAGGATCACACACTGACAACTTAGAATGATTCACTGTTGCCTTCTCTTCCTGATCAATTCAGTGGTCAGGAGGCCAAGATTTAAATAACATAGGGGCTGGTTCCTTGAATAACAGAGAATCTGTCTCAGGTTCCTCCAGGGATTCTGTAATCAGTTGTCATCCTCAGCGTTTATTGACTTGTAGACATCTCACTCTTTTTCTCCATGGTTACATGGTCTTCTCCCCATTTGTGTATGTCTATTTCTTCTCCTCCTAAGAAAATTCCAGCCATTGAGGGGGTCGTGGTAGTGCAGCAGGTTAAGCACAATGGTGGGAAGTGCAAGGACCAGTGTAAGGATCCTGGTTTGAGTTCCTGGCTCCCCACCTGCAGGGGTGTTGAGTCACAAGTGGTGAAGCAGGTCTGCAGGTGTCTATCTTTCTCTTCCCCTCTGTCTTCCTCTCCTCTCTCCATTTATCTCTGCCCTATCCAACAACAATGACATTAACAACAACAACAATAATAACCACAACAATGATAAAACAACAAGGGCAATAAAAGAGGAAAAATAGCCTCTGGGAGTAGTGGATTCATGGTGCAGACACTGAGCCCCATAATAACCCTGGAGGCAAAAAACCAAACCAAAACAAAACAAAAAAGAAAATTCCAGCCATTGGACTCAATCCCATAGCCATCTTAACTTGATGACATCACAAAGACCTTATTCCCAAATGAAGACCCACTCATGAGTTGTGTGGGCTAGAACCCACCATCCCTTGGTGGGGGGTGGGGTGGATACAGTTCTATCCATAGCAAAGCAGGACTATCTTGTGGAGCATAAAGCAGAGGCCTCCTGCAAAGCCACCCATTGCAGATTGCTTGGTGAGCTTGAGCTGTGGTATGCCCTGCTCCATATAGAGCCGAGGGTGTAGTAAAAGGAACCTGAGAGAGATGAGAGACTCATTGATACAGCAGTTCTTCCTAAAGGGTCTGAGGTTTCAGAGGCAATGCATATGCTGGGACTGGGGCTGGAGAAGAATCCTACTGGTTCTTGGCTAAATGGAACATCAGAGGGAAAAAATCACAAAGTCACTCAAGGATTCACTTGGGGGCAGTAGCTGACCAAACATCAACCAAATCAACAACTTTCCTTTCATCCTACTGCCTTCCTTCCCTACCTCAGAATTTCTCAATCCATGACCTGCCCCTGAATTATTTGTCAAAGTCCTCTACTATCTATGATTCTTGGGTTCCAAATTAATCACTAAGGATAGTGCAACCCAAATCTCTCTCTGATAGCTGTGGTCATAGCATGCTTATATACTGTTGGGGTCAAGCCATCCTTGACTTTCAAACACATGTGAATCAAAATGGAGGGAGCCCATGGGGTCCTGGGTGTCAGAGAATGTGAGAGATAGGTGGAGGGGGTAGCCAGTCAGGAAAGCTGTCATCTTGTGGTCGTTTTTTTTGTTGTTGTTGATTTCAAGGTTTCCAGTGTTTAGAAAATGAAGCTCTAGAATGCGTACTGACCCTGATCCTCTATAGCCTCTTTATTCCAACCACATCCTTTATTGTGTAGAAGACAACTATCCGCCACAATTCTTGTTGCCTCACTTCTCTTATTCTTGAAAGAAGAAAGTTTGTTGACATGACCTCTCAGATCTTTCTCCTTTCTCTTTATAATCCCTCTTTCCCTTTATGTCTTTTTCTCTATAGAGGAAAGAAAAGGTGGCAGTCATAAGTGACGGAGGTTCTCAGGCAAATGAACCTTAGTGATAACCCTGGTGGCCAAAACAAATAGTTGTTTTTGAATGAGAATCTGTTCAGAGAGATTTAAGATGGGGAAATATACCCCATCACCAACACAGAAGAATCCCTCATGAAATGTTTGGACAGATGTACCCATTCTAATGCATTTATCCTCCAAGGATTATAATAAGAAAATGAATCCCCAGGGACCCAGAGAAGCCTGAGTGCTTGGGGTGAGAGGCTAGTGCCTAGGGTGCTGGAGAAGAACACTATCTGGCTGAAAGCCCCCCTGCCCTAGTGATCTGAGAGCCAAATCCAGGGAAGAAGCAGTGAAAATGGAAGTGCAGAAAATAGGACAACTTCAAAGGAACATTCAAGTAAATGTGTTTAAAGGATAAAAGGGAAAAAAAGACATAATAAAGCAAGAACATGACATTATGGAGAAAAACAGCCAGTGGGTCTGAAAAAGAAATTAAACAGCATAAAACTAAACTCAATGAAACTGGAATTAGTGATTTAGGGAAAGCATCTAGGGAAGAGAAGCTGAAAGAAGCAGAGGAGGGAGGGGCAGACCCCTATCTGCTGGATGGGAGGACACAACAATGAGGCGAGAAGGAGTTGGAGAGGCAATTTCCAAAGCCATAATGGCTGAGAATTTTCTAGGAGTGATGAAAAACATAAAACAGATGGAAAAAAACCCATCTTGAAGCAGGATAAGTAAAATTGAACATAGATGCATTTTGCTTTAGGTTTGGTGACTGCAATTCTTCTAGCGTTTGCCGATGACTGCAATTCAAAATGAGAAATCTTAGCTGCTTTCAGAGAGAACAATGGGGGCTTGAGACATGGTTTTGGGGAGGGTGTTGGTAGATTTGGTAAATTATTTTTTCTAGGAGATAAGATTCTTAAAGCCTGAATTGTCTTCTTAAGAAACAAATTCATTTAAAAAAATCCGTAAGCCATTTTCGTTTTTAGAAATCTCTTAGAAAACAGACAAAGGTGTATAAATATTGTTTGTTGTCTGTGAACTCCATAGGTTTGATATGATCTGGGGCCCATATTCAGCTTAGGAACCTATGTGACCTCTGCATCCCTGTAGATCTGAGCTCACATTCTGTGGTCATCAGTAGGAACATTCCAAGCTGCCCCAATATCAGGACCCATTTTCCTCAGGTGTAGCATAGAGTATGTTGTCTAGCCTCTCTTCCAAGGAAGGAACATTCTATACTGTTATTGATCCACTCTGGGGGCAAGGTCTTATGTGTTGTTCCTGATAGAGATGACTGGTAACAATGGAGAGTGGGATTTATTTGAGGTTTAGGCCTGTCATGTTTGTTTGGGAATCTCAGGACTCCCCAACTAGGGCCCCAACTGATGGGGTGGCCTGATGGTGACTAAGGAGTCATCGTTAAAGTATGCCAGTCTCTTGCCTTTATTCAGCTTTTGCAGTCCTTGCTTTGATAAGGTTAGCTTTGGAGTGAGTGAGAGAACTGTAATAGGAAGTAGGTGAGGAGGTTATGTAAGTTTAAGTAGATGCTATTTCATTATGGACTTTGTGGTGTCTTTTTAGGTCTTTCTACTTGCTGCATATACTGCCTCACTGCAGACCTTTGTGCGTTTTTTGCTTTCAGGTGTATATTTTGCCCTAATTTATGGATTCATGTGAACATATGCCCTATCTCATGGGACCCGGTCTATATCTAGGTTTTGGAACTTTGTTAGGAAGTGAAACACCTGAAATGGAATTAGAGAATCTTATGATAGGAAAGGTTTCATCCGAGAAATGAGGTTGAAGGGTTGACATTCCATGCCTGATGTCTCTGGACAGTCTAAAGTTAAGCATGCTGAGGTAGTACTTGTTGTGCTGATTAAGCTGGGATCAGCAGATGCAATATCGTTTGGTATAATTTGAGAGAAGCATGTAGGAAAGGAAGCCCCACCCTAGAGGTTCCAGAACTGGGGTAAATATAGGCTCTATAGAGGAATCAGAAGGTTCCCGCTATCTTAGGGTTTAAGAAGGCAATAAATAATTAGTGCTGTAATCACATTATTTGGCGATTGGCTTAACTTTGAAAATCACTTTGTTAGGATATTCTGTATCATACATAATTTACATCACCATAATTTATGTCCTTTGACATTATTTGTATATAGCTGTGTCTTATAGAGTAATGCCAATGGTTGCTTCTGTTCTCCCTGATCTAAGCTTTTAAGAGCTTCAACATTTCAAAGAGTCAGCCTATGGTCTGTGCATACACCATTCATATATGTATATATTATTATTTTTTTTTACCAGAGCACTGCTCAGCTCTGGCTTATGGCAGTGTGGGGGATTGAACCTGAGACTTGAGAGCCTCAGGCATGAGAATCTCTTTGCATAACCATTATGTTATACCCCCACCCTCACCTTTCCCATAATTAGGAGCTACTCTCCTCCCTGATCCAGCTTTCTGGTCCTTTTTCCAGCATGACATCATCTTCCCAGACAATAACTTGGATCCACCTGCATATGAGATGTCAGGCTCAATAAAAAAATATTTAAAAAAACCAACTAGTATAGTCATGGGATTTTTGAAGTATAACTAAAATAGAACAACTATCTACAAAATGGAGACTCCCTCCAACTCTTCATATGAACTATTCAAGTCTTTAGGTTCAATAATTTGGCTCTAATGTTAAATCTTTTTTCAGCCGTCAGGTTCCAGATGCTAACATGATGCCAATCGGACTTCCCTGGGCAGATGACCCCACCAATGTGTCCTGGAGCCCTGCTTCCCCAGAACTCCAGCCCATTAGGGAAAGAGAGAGACAGACTGGGAGTACAGATTGACCTGCCAGTATCCATGTTCAGCAGAGAAGCAATTACAGAAACCAGACCTTTCACCTTCTATACCCCATAATGACCCTGCATCCATACTCCCAGAGAGATAAAGAATAGGAAAGCTATCAGGGGAGGGGATGGGATATGTAGTTCTGGTGGTTGGAATTGTGTGGAGTTGTAACCCTCTTATCCTATGGTTTTTGTAAGTGTTTCCTTTTTATAAATAAAAATTAAGAAAAAAAAGAAAAAATGGACAAAGATCTAAATTTTGTAGTGCTTTTAATTACAACAAAAATGAGAACATATAGATTGTTGTTAAATAAACAAATATACATAAATGATGGTACTAACTATAAACTGTAATGCAACCCAGCTATAAAAATTAGGCTTAACACAGTATTTAATGATGTAGAAGTATTGGGTGTGATCTATTTCTCATTTAAAGCAAAAGCTAAGGACAGAATCACACTCAGCACCCTCTTTATGTTCTACAAGAGTCTCTGTGTGCATGTGCATGATTAGAAGGATTTTATAGGTTTTGGCAGTATCTAAGGATAATTGTATTTGCATTTTTGCACATATGTTTGCACACATTATCTATAATAAACATTTGTTGGGTTGTTGGAAAAGTCATGACATTTTTCTGTTTTTTTTTTCTATGCAAAAATGCATCATGACTTTTCTGACAACTTAATTACTGTTATGAAAAATCTGTCATTTCCCAGCTACTTGGAGGATCAACACCAGCCTACCACCTAAGATCATGGCAGTCAAGGGTGGACAATTCAGAGCTGGTAGCCTGACTCAGTTTGGCTCAGCCACATGCTCACCTATGATGTTGATACTCTACTTACTTAATCTGAACTTTTGCTGCCACTTTTTTTTCCCAGGATGAAGTGCATTAGAGGAAGTAACCTATTTCACCTCCTTGGCCTGGAGCCAGGCACAGCATAGGTGCTGATGAAATAAGTCACCCCTGTTATTGGACTTCATGCTTCATCAGCTGTCACTCTTCTGTTGCAGAAGTAATCCAGAAAGAGAATATCTAGGGGCTATGGAAAAAGAAAAGAGGACTGATGAAATACTAGGAAGGACCTAACAGATGCATATCTGATAGTACAGATGGAGTGCAGAGTCAGTGTGCTATGGCAGTGTACATAGAGAAACAACTGGCACAAGCCCTTGGAATAGAACATTTTATGAAGTCAGCAGAGGTGGGAGCAAGAAGAAAGTTCAAGGTAAAAATCCTTAAGCTGCTTGGGTGATTTTGTTGAATAGATCCTATACCTTCAGAATGTGAAGCTCCTGTACCCCTCACAGGAAAGTTTAGATGAAGAAAGCTGAAGGAAGGGCAAAGCCAGCTCAGGAGGAAGGAGGTGCTGTCCACTCCTGACCATGATCTGTTTGCTTATGGGAAAGGGTATTGGGACATGAACATAATTTGCATACAGATTACCTCAGCCTGACGAACATATAATGGATTTATGCAAACCCACAAGAGATTGTGGGTTTGTAGAAAGTTACTTCAGCAAGTATCTGGCAGAACACTCTGTGTTCCTGCTTCTCTTCGCCTCAGGATCTGCCACACCACTTCCCCTGGGACCTGAACACTTATAGCTGAGTGTTGGTAATTAGCTTAAAGACTCATGGCTCCTGCCATCATGACTAGCCCATCTTTGCCCTTTTGCCTATTTTGCTGTATCTAAATAAGCCATGTTGTAATAAACAGCCCGCTTGTTTAAACCCCAGTAAAGCCCTTGCAAAGTTTTTTTTTTTTTTGATTACTATAAAAAATGTTCTACTACTATGAAGGGATGAAGCCAAGACTGCTGCCCATGAGGCCAGTACTCTGCTGAAGAGGTCACAGGTGGAGGGAAGCCCATTATGGGTGTGAACAAGAAGTCGAGTCTCCATGAAGGATGAGAACAGTCACTCCAGTCCACAGAAAGACATAGATAACCTAGGCCTTAATTCTGTGGTATCCAGGTGATTGGTGGTTTTGTGACAGACCTTTCCAGCACCATTTAATGGGAAGGGTTGGATTTGTGCTGGCATTCATCAGTCCTACCTCCTCATCTCTCAGTGACTATGACCATAAAGATGATGCAATGAGGAGGCAAAGCCCTCATGTTGGCAGCCTGAAATATTTAAACACCGAACTCCACTGGCCCCCAATGTGATAAAATGCTAAATTATGAAAGGTCTGGGTTGGGCTCAGCCACTGTGGAAGATGGGTGGACTTCAGTAATTCATGAGGCAGGCACATTGCTAACTTCCAGCTGGGCTCTTCTTTCAGAACCAGTACACAGCTTCAGCCTCAGAGGAGAGGCTCCCCAGGGCATGGATCATCCAGCACCCCAAGATAGGTCTCCTCCCTACACCCTAAATATCTAGTTCTGGGGATGGAACAGTAGTGAAGAGAAGGGCTGGCTCCATGAATCTGAAGTTCTAATTAGTGAGAACTGGCAACCACCTGCCTCTTTTCTGTGCCTGGGGTATGAGCTAGGCTGCAGTAGCCTGTTTAAATATATATGAGGGCTGTGGAGACAGCATAATTGTTATTCAAAAGTATTTCATGCCTGGGGTTCTAAGGTCCCAGGTTCAACTCCCAGTAGCTCCGCAAGCCAGAGCTAAGCAGGGCTTACTTATATCCATATGAACATTGGATATAAGCCCCTGCCTCCGTCATGGCTGTTTCTTTGTCTTAGTTAACTTGGGCTTCCATAGCAAATCTACCAAGATATGGGCCAGGGAGATACCTCAGTAGTAGAGCACAAGACTTGCAAGTCTGAAACCTGACATTCCATCCTGGCACTCCATTGTATGCTACACCCGAATAGTGTTTTGTTCATAAAGATAGAAACAAAATGGATAGCAAGAAGCTGTTTCTTATGACTATAGAGGCTGGGAGTCTAAAATCATGGTGATGGTTGACTCAGTTTATGGAGAGATTCTCTTACTGAATTGCAGGTGAATTTCTTCTTACTGTGTCTTTACATGGAGAGGGAGACTAAGAGCAGGAAAGACAGATCGATATGTAAGTGGGTAGATAGATATTTAGATAGACACACAGATGAATATATATATATATATATTATATATATACACAGATCTGTAGATAGCTAAGGAAATAGATATGTAGGTGGTTCTATAGATATGTAGATGATAGATGGATATGTAGATAGATAATTAGATATATGATATATAATATAGAGTATGAATTGATGGATAGATAGATTGATAGATGCTAGATAGATAAATAGATGATAGGTAGATGAAGCTATCTCAGGTGTCTCTTCTTATGAGTGTTGATTCCATATGGAGATCCCACTCTCATATCTTCATCTAATCCTAATCACCTCCCAGCTGGCACCTCTTAACTGGAGTCTGTTTCAACATCTGCATCTGGAGCATCTCCAGACTCCCCTCTCCTGGAGATTCCCAGGAGCTGTCATAGTCAAGGTGATCCAGTCCTCCCTGAAGGCAGTCACTCATTTTGTGATAGTGGCCTGATCTACAACACCCTTTTGTTGAGAGGTGATGGCTCAGTGGAAGTAAGCATGTGTGTTCTCCTGTGAGGAAGGGGCTCTAAGGGGGGAATCAGTTCCTTGTCTTTCTCGGCTCCCTAATATGCCCACTTTCCTTGGCTCCTGACCCCACAACATTGTGACTAGTCTGTCTGCTCATCAACATGCTTTCAAGGAATATATGGTGACATCACCCCCACCCCCTTGGTAATTAAGATAAAGTGGTATCTAAAAATCCTTAGTCACAGCTGCAGCATCCCTTTTGTGATTGAAGTCACTCATCTGTAGGTTTGGCTGTGAGCACCTGGACATGTCTGAGGGTCATTATACTGAAGACCACAGTCACTGTCAGAGGCAGGGTGCAACTCTGCGGACACCTAAAGATACAATCCTTATCCCCTGGGATTGCACTTTTTAAGTCCTTACTTATTTTATTTATTATTATTATTATTTATTATTAGTATTTTCTACCAGGACTACTGCTAAGGTTTGGTGCCTGAGCAACCTCACTGTTGCTAGTGGTTATTATTTTTTATTTTATTATCTTTATTTATTGGATAGAGACATTAAATTAAGAGGTAAGGGGGAGATAGAGAGGGAGAGAGACAGGAAGGACAGAGACACCCACAACACTGCCTCACCACTTGCAAAGATTTCCCTCTGCAGGTGGGGGTTGGGGGCTTGAGCCCTTGTGCATCATAACATGTGTACTCAGCCAGGGGCACCACCACCCAGTCCACTGGCTATTTATTTATTTATTTATTTATTTATTTATTTATTTTTTCTATGGAGTTTTGGGACAGAGAAAGAGATGGAGGAAGAAAGCAAGCAAGCAAGAAATGAAGAAATATAAGAGAGAAAGAGAAGAAAGTAGTACTACTCCACCGCTTGTGAAGCTTCCCTCCCCAGAGGTTGGGAGCAGGGGCTTACATCCAGGTCCCTGTAATTGGTAATGTGTATACTCTATTGGGTCAGCCATCTCTTGGGCCCATGGGTTAACACTGATCCTGAAACACATTCCTGTTTTCTATGGCAGTGGGATGTGGAAGGGTATATATATATATATTTCTAATTTTTTATTTACAAAAAGGAAACATTGACAAAACCATTGGATAAGAGGTGTACAGCTTCGCACAAGTCCCACCACCATAACTCTATATTCCCTCCCCTCCCCTGATAGCTTTCCAATTCTTTAACCCTCTGGGAGTATGGACTCAATTTCACTGTGGGATGCAGAAGGTTGAAGGTCTGGCTTCTGTAATTGCTTCCCCGCTGAACATCGGCATTGACAGGTTGATTCATACTCCCAACCTGTCTCTCTCTTTCCCTAGTGGGGAAGGGCTCTGGGGAAGTGGAGCTCCAGGACACATTGGTGGGGTTGTCTGTCCAGGGAAGTCTGGTCGGCATCATGCTAGCATCTGGAACCTGGTGTTTGACAAGAGAGTTAACATACAAAGCCAAACAAATTATTGACCAATTATGGACCTCAGGGCTGGAATAGTGCAGATGAAGAGTTGGGGGGGCCTCCATTTTTTAGATAGTTAGTATGCATATTTTAGTTAAATTCCAAAGGGCCTGTGACTATATTAGTTTACTTTTATTATTATTATTATTTACTTTTTATTTTTGCCCCTGAGTCTGAAATCTGATATGTCAGTGGATCCAAGTTATTGTCTGGAGAGATGACGTCATAGTCTGTAATGAGTCAGTATCAAGTACATAATGAAATAGTGTCAGACTTAGATACCTTCCTCACCTATTTCGTATTACAGTTCTCTCACTCACTCCAAAGCTAACCTTATCAAAGCAAAGACTGTAAAAAGCTGAATAAGGGCAAGAGACTGGCATACTTTAACGATGACTCTTCAGTCACTATCAGGCCATTCCATCAGCTGGGGCCCTAACTGGGGAGTCTTGAAATTCCCAAACAGACTTGATGGGCCTAGACCTCAAATAAACCCCTCTCTCCATTCTTACTGGTAATTTATATCAAGAACAACAAAATAGACCCCTTTGTGGGCCCCCATAGGACCTTGCCTTCAACTTGGATCAACAAAGGTAGAGAATGTTCTATCCTCCAAAGGGAGGTTGGATAACACACTCTATGCTACACCTGAGGAAGATGGGTCCTGATATTGGGGCAGCTTGGAATGTTACTACTCATGACCACAGAGTGTGAACTCAGATCTACAGTGATGCAGAGGTCACATAGGTTCCTAAGCTGAATATGGGCCCTAGATCACATCAAATCAATGGGGTTTACAGTCAACAACATTTATACCCCTTCCCCATATTAGGGAGTCACTCTCTTCCCTGATCCAGCTTTCTGGTCCTTTTTCCAGCCATGACATCATCTCCCCAGACAATAACTTAGAAGGGTATATCTTAGAACATGCTGGCCCAGCCTCTTCTACAGTGATAGGAATGTTCCCTCTACCTATTGAATGTGGGAGAGAGATGCCAGCACATGTAGATGCAACAGTCATCGACTAAAGGACAGAGTAAATTTTCCTTCATGTTGATAATGGAAATGGAAGCAGGCCTGGGAGGGGACCTGTAGCACAGGGAATCCCATCATATGTTTGTGCCCCTTCCCATCCCCCTGGGGTTGACCCAGGATTTCTCACACTCCTGCTTCCTGACTCCAGCTGAATCTGCTCCACATGTGCCTGCCACCTGTGCTTGCTGGCTTTCCTTCTTTTATTTTCCCTTTGTGAAACCAGGCACTTGTTTTGTTAACATTTTCCTCTGGATTCTTTCCTGTAGTAAGAAATATGAAATCAATAAGTCTCAAGACTGCCAAAACCACAGCAAGAGCGACTCTTTTCCCTCTCACCTGCCCTATTCAGGAAAATCCCACACTGCTGCCTAATCCTCCCTGGACAATGCCCACTAGGCTAGGGTTCCATGAGCAGTCAGTAAGCACTCTGTCTTCCTCAACGCCCCCACACACTCCTTACACAGTACCTGTTAGCACTTGGGCAACACAGACAGGATGCCAGACACACTCCTGTCAGTACTGCAAGCATTCACGTTCTGAATTCTTTTATGAGAATTTAATTTATTTAAAAAATATTTTATTGTTTATTTTTATGAAGTAGAGAAAGAAGAGTAAGTCCAGATCACTGCTCACTCAGCCTTTGTCTGTGGTCTTCCACTCACCCTGGGGTCTGACTTTCCAGATAGTAAGAGCTATAGGGCACCTCCTTCACCTCTGAGAAGTGCCAGTATACCCAGATGCAACATTTTCTCCACTCTGGGTATAAGTTTTTCTACTTTCTCCACTCCCTGCTCTGTCCCTCACTCCTCTCCTCTCACTCCCCCCACTTCTTCCATTTCCAGAAGAACTAAGACTTAGAGCTGCAGACTTTCAGTGCCTCCTTCCTGGCTGCCTAGCACCTGGAGTCCAGTCAACCCTTTTCTTAAGTGCCTCTGGCACTGCTGAAGTTCTGAGAGTGCCAAGGCTGACCCTCAAGCCCCACTTCCTCCCAGGTTCCCCTGAGCAGTTCCCAGAGACAGGAAGTACTGTAGCCTAGTCTTCTATTTCCTTGTCTTGTTGGCCTCTTGTTTCCAGAGATCCGTACCTAACTCAGGTCTGCATTCACTGTTCTTTGAATGTTACCGTTCTGCCTGTCCAGGAGGCTGGAGTACAGGGGGGTGTCCCAAATACAAAATCATGACAGAATTTGAGAGATGTACAGATTCCAGGTCCACCTGCACCCAATTGAGTAATGGTGATTCCAAAGCACCCCACAGATAGATAGTTCTCTCTCGCTGTCTCTCTCTCTGTCTCTGTCTCTCTCTGTCTCTCTCTCTCTCTCTTTCTCTGTGTGTGTTCAGGCAATTAGAAAAACAGTGAAGGAATGTAAGGGAGAAAGATCTGGTGGTACAAGACTAGGTTGAGCGGACACATGATGTGCAGGAGTCCAAGTACCTGCTCCCCACCTGCAGGGGGAAGCTTCACAAGCAGTGTAACAGGTCTGTGGGTATCTCTCTTTCTCTCTGCCTCTCTCTATTTTTGTTTTTGCCTCCAGGGTTATTGCTGGGGCTTGTTGCCTGCACTATGAATCCACTGCTCCACGTGGCCTTTTTTTTTTTTCCTGTCAGAACAGAGAGAAATTGAGAGAGGACAGGGAGATAGAATGACACTTGCAGACCTGCTTCATCAAGCTCTTTTCTGCAGGTGGTGAGCCAGGGGCTAGAACCAGATCCTTGTGCTGGTCCTTGCACTTCTAACCCCGTGTGCCACTGCTAGGTCCCCACTCTCTGTCTCTCTATCTGCCCCTCTCCTCTTAATTTCTCTTTCCTGTCAAAGTAAAAAAAAAAAAAAAGGTAAGTATGGTTTCTGGGAGTGGTGTATTCAACCTGATAGAAGAAAAAAAGAGAAAAAGAAAGAACAAAGGGGATCTCTCTGGCCAGGCCTGGTGGTTGACTGGTGGAGGCTGGAGAGCAGACCCACTGCTGTGCAGATGAACCCACTGTTTCTGTAACTTCTTCAACTCCTCTGCCAGCCAGGCCAAGGAACATAGTCAAAGGCAGTAAAATATAAATGCTTCCAGTTCTGAACACCTTAAATCCATACAGATAGACACTCCAGTATCAAAGCCCTGACTTTTCTGTGCTGGCTATAAATGGCATCCCACCTGCATGAGCTGAGGTCTATATATGCTGAAAAAATAGCCACTGGCCGGTGGTCAAAGCCTCCATAAGACATGGTGACCTGCTAAGGTCTGATCTGCAGAGCTCAAATGCACTCAGGCCTGACACCCATCCAGGCTCACCCAGGCTTGACACACAAGCCGGTCTTGCCTTGAAACCAGGCTGCAGGATAGTCACCCAACATTTTCATCAAATCAAGGATGCCTAAGGATACGGGTTCCAAGGCCTTTTGCCACCCACAAGGATCACTCTAGTACTCCCAGGAATGCCCTACCTCTGGGATCCTGGATTTTATCCTAAGTTGATCTTACCCCTTTCTGGAAATGTACAGGGTTGGGGTGGGGGTTAATATTTGAGTTGGTAGACACCTGCCCCTATCCCTACTTTGGAAGATGTACATGAGACTAGATAGATAAAGAGTAAATGGAAGAAAAAAGGGAGGGACATTTGGATGTAGCAATAGGGTCATGAGTGGCTTGGAGGGGAAGAGAGGACTGAACTTGGAAGCAAAAGGGGGGCAATTATGTACAAATATACACAGATAGTTGTAGAGATGATAGTTAACCCATGTCTGCAACTTTAGGAGAACTGTGGCAGCTTACAATGGAGAGATTGGAGATTCAGAACTCTGGTGGTGGGAATGGTGTGGAATTGTACACCTGTTGACATGTTATTCTGTAAATCAATATTAAGTCACATAACATTTTTAAAAATTAAAAATGAAACTATTTAAAGAAAAAAAAGAGTAAATGGACTGGGGCCGGGTGGCAAACCTAGTTGAACGAACATGTAATAATTTGTAAGGACCCAGGTTTTAGCCCCTAGTCCCCATCTGCAGGTGGAAAGCTTTGCAAGTAGTAAAGCAGTGCTGCAGGTAGCCATAATTCTCTCTCCCTATCTCCCTCTTTCCTCTTGATTTCTGGCTGTATCTATCCAATAAACGAGTATTAAAAATTTAAAAATGTTAAAAAAAATAGAGTAAAATGGCCTTATTTTTATTTTTGGAGAGGCTGTTTGGATGTAGAGAGCCAAGGAGCTGCCAATCAAACTGCTAGTATCCCCAGTCATGGACCATGATTGTGTGGAGCCCCTGGTCCTCTCCCATAGGAGGAGGGGAAAGGGGATGCAGAAGAGGGGGCAAGGGAACTCAGATCTGTTCCTTTTCAGAGAGTGATAAGGCACTCATGTCTACTCTCTCCTGCCATGCTAGGCTAAGTACCCTTTAGATATCCAAATCCTAATCACTGGAAGCTGTGAGCCTTATATGACAAAAGGGGCTTTGAAGACAGGAAGATGTTAAGTACTCTGCAATGAGGAAATGATCCTAGGATACCCTAGGATACCTAGATATCTACAAAGGTCATCACAAGAGGGGCAGCAGACTAGATGTAGAGAAGGTGATGTGTTCTGGAACCTTTGATCCTGCCAACTCTTTCTTGGAGTTCTGACCTCTGGGCACTACACTGTGATGAGGCAAAACATTGAAGGAATTTGTTGCAGCATCCCAAGAAAAGGGAAGCAACTCTTGCTTCTCAGCTGAGTCATCTCACTTTTGTAGGAAGCAAGGCTAGAAGCTATTGTTTCAGTGGAGTGGGGGATGCCTCTATATATGGAGGCAAAGTGAGAGAGGAAAAGAGAATCAACTCCCTTTCCATGAGGGGTAGAAAGTCTGTTTAAACAGAGGGAAACCAAGGCCTGGGAGTATGCCCTTCTGAGCTCAAGGTCATGTAAGAACAAAACAAACCTAGGAGAGTCTCCCTGTGTCTGCTTTTATCTGTGGTGATGATCCTTGGCAGGGCTACTGTTCTCCAGGGAAGCTGAGCTCCAAGGTGGGACTCAGGGGTGTAGAAGAGGGGAACTCCTCATTCCAAAGTCATGCAGACTTGACAATGTGCTCCCAGCTTTACAACCAGATATTGACTGTTCATTAGTCATCCTGACCTATTTCTGTCTCCTGATAGTGATATCATGAGTCAATTCACATCATAAGGACTTTCCCTGCCAAGTGAACAGTGTGTTTTGCCTTCTCATTTGGCAAGAAGAATGGGATACAGAAAACGAGTTCCACCGTTTGGCCCAGGGTGACCTCAAGTGACCCTGCCAGCACCCCATTGCCTCCCCAGGAGCAGCTGCAGCAGCATCTAGTCTACCTGAGAAAGAGCTTTCACTGCCCTCAGGGGACAACATCACCCACTGGGCTAGTCTATGCATTGCACAAAGAGTTGATGAGCGCTTCCATGGAGGGCTGGGGGGTACTGCAGTCAGCCACCTGGGTCCAGGTCCTTGCAGAGCTGTGGGCCTTATGGACAACCCTGAGTTGGATACGCACTTGTATTTTCCCCTGTTACTGTGATGCAAGAGAGAAGCAGGTTTGGGAACCCAAAGACTCAGCTGATATCACCTCTAACCCAGAGGAGCTATTGCCAGTGAGAGAAAGAGAGAGAGAGAGAGAGAGAGAGAGAGAGGAAGAAACTGTGTATGAGGGATTGGGCACTACTTCCTTAGCAGAGCTGCTAGCAATTCCTCATCCAGAAACATGTGATAAGGACCCCAAAGCCATGAATATCCATGCTTAGGAGGTCAAGTTCTGTGGTGGCCTACCCCAACCTCTCCAGTCCTCTCCTTGTCTCAAGAGGATCCTGAGGATCCACTACCATGAACACCATTTAACTCTTCCTTGAGTGGAACTGAGGAGGACCCTGTGATTATGGCACAAGAATGAATGGAAAACTTGGTTACCATGTGGGAGACACTCAGGACTCTGCTGTTCTTCCTGGAACAAAATTTTCAAACTTTTTTTTTTCAAACTTATTATTTTCAAATTTATTATTTATTTATTATTATTTATTTATTTATTTATTATTATTTATTATTTTTTATTATTTATTATTATTTATTATTTATTTATTATTATTTATTTATTTATTTATTATTTTCAAACTTATTATTTTCCTGGGGGGGGTTAATGGTTTATAGTACAGTTGTTGACACATGGGTACAATTTCTAATCTCCCCATTTTAGGTATCTGCAAAACATGTAAAAAGAATCATATTAAGTGAATCATGAAGAGAAGCCTGCTGGATGATCTCCCTTATAGATGGAATTTAAGAAACAAGGAGAGAAGGACAAAATGCAAAGTGAAACGTGGACTAGATTTTGGTGTATTGCAAAAAAGCAAAGGATTCAGGGGAGTGAGGGCAGCAAGGGGATTGAAGAGGGTTGGCATCCTGGTGCATGAAGGTAGAAAAGGACTTAAGTTGGAACAAGGACTCAGGCTCTGTGGAAATTTCAGATTTTGATTCTATACATCTGGGATGAACAAAGGAAACTGTGTTTCTAGAAGCATGTGTTGGCCCAAGAGTTGCACTTCACTTAAAAAATATCCCATTTGATCTAACTAAATTGAAAGTAGGGCACTAAAGTAAAAACCCTGTGGTGAGGAGGAGGGTAGACAAGCAGCTTCCTGGGCTGGCGGGGATTGGGGGTGGGGGGGATGGGGGGTTGGGGGGGTAGGGGGTGGAATGGGACACAGTTTTTTGGTGGTGGGAATGGTGTTTATGTACACTCCTATTAAAGTGTAGTCATATAAATCACTAGTTAATTAATGAGAGGGGGAAAATTGAATGTATGTCTCAAAGTTTTTAAAACAGACTGTGTCTTTTTAATATATAGGCTGTGTCTTTGATATGCTGACTTTCTCAAAAGCCTAGACCAAGTAGATCAGAAGCAACTTGTGGCACAGCTATATACAAGATACTGGGTATTGTTGCTGAGGAGTTATTCTGATGCAGTCTCCGCCCCCAGGTTTTTCTACCCCCCGCAAAATCCTCGAGTGCCCCCTTCAACCAATCCTGGCCCTACGTGTCACCCCTGGTTGTCGCCCAATAAAAAGCCCCCTCACTCCCCCCCTCTCTCTGGGCTCTCAGCTCTCCCTCTCTGAGGTCTCGCTCCCTGCTCTCCCCCGTGGTCAGATAGTGGGGACGGCCATTGCCAGCTGGCTCCACGTGGTCTGAACCAAATCCCCCCCATCCTATAATAAAGATTTGTGTACCCCTTTGCTCTGGACGTCCCCTCTCTTCTCCGCGGTGCAGCCCGACACCAGACCACCACAACAACAGGGTATTATACAGAAAACCCTAACAAAGGGAATTTTCAAAATTAACCCAATTACCAAATAATGTGCTGATAGCAATAACTATTCATTGTCTTCTTGATCTCTAAGACAGCAGGAAGCTCACATTTCCACTATGGAGCCTCTACTTCCCTCAGTCCTGGAACCTTAGGGTAGGACACACTTTCCCGCACGCCTTTCCCAATTCCTATAAAATAATATTGCGTCTGCTGATCGCAACCTAATCAACACAACGAGTGCCACTTCAACATGCTTCAGGTCAGACTGTGTCTTGAGACTTCAGGTGTGGAACGACAACCCTTCAGCTTCCTTACTTGGGTAAGACCTTTCCTTTCATAGTATTCTCTAATTCCATCCCAGGTGGTTTACTTCCTAACAAAGCCCCAATACCTAGATATAGACAGGGTTCCGTGAAATAGAGCATACGTTCACATGTATCCATAAACTAGTGCAAAATATATACCTGAAAGCAGAAGTACACTAGAGTTTGCAATGAGTACCCCATAGACACACACTTCCTCTCCACTATCACCACCTTTGGGTCCATGATTACTCTACAATTTGTTTGGCTTTGTATGTTAACTCTCTTTTCAGCCACCAGGTTCCAGATGCCATCAGGATGCCAGCCAGGCTTCCCTGGACTGAAGACTCCACCAATGTGTCCTGGAGCTCCACTTTCCCAGAGACCCACCCTACCAGGTAAAGAGAGAGGCAGACTGGGAGTATGGACCAACCAGTCAACGTCCATGTTCAGCAGGGAAGCAATTACAGAAGCCAGACCTTCTACCTTCTGCAACCCACAACGAGCCTGGGTCCATACTTCCAGAGGGATAGAGAATAGAAAAGCTATTGGGGAGGGATGGGATATAGCAATTGGGTGGTGGTGATTGTGTTGAGTTGTACCCCACTATCCTATGGTTTTGTTAATTTATCCTTTCTTAAATAAAAAAATTAAAAAAAAATCCCATTTGAAGAAAAAACTCCGTATCTAAATATTTGGATCTGCATCTAAGCACCAGCCATATCCCCTTCCTCTTGGTGACCCTGGGACCTGCTGCTGCTGCTGCTGACCTTTTAGGTTGCTGCCCGTCCCTGTTCAGGGCGCCATTATGCTGGGCTAGCTTTGTAGGTGGGAGAGAGAGACGACCAGGAATTCATGGCTGAGTGATACACAGTTCGGTCTTTATTCATGTGGACAGCACAATCTAAGCTATTTCTAATCACAATCCTGTTCTTATATATCCTGAGGCGGAAGTGTCAGGTCCAAAGAGGAAGTACATAGGATGGGTGGGGGGAGAAGGAAAAAGAGTGCAAAACAGTGAGGATTAAACCAATGCCCTGGAGGCAGGGTGGTGCTTAGTTAACAGTGGTTATGTAAATAAAATACAGTGTTAAGCAGGGGGGATTAAACCAATGAAACAGAAGGGGACTTAGAAGTAGAATTTAGAAGCATACCAACAGGTTGCCATAGCAATGACAGGACAATGAGTAAGCAAGGGACAGAGGATATGTCTTTTCTTTCTTTCTATTTCCTTTGATCTTTTTAATATTTTTATTTTTCCATTTTATTGGGGCTTAATAGTTTACAGCTCAGTTGTTGACACTTGGGTACAGTTTATGTCTTACCATAAGACCCACAATGTCCTGCCTACACACATCTTATTCTGACAAGTCAAGATAGAATGTCACCTCTTCCTGCAAGTCTGCCCTGATTTTTCCACTGTAAATTGGGCATCCCTTCTGAGCCCTATAATATATTTCTCATCAGATCTCTGAGTGACTGGGATCCTGAAGCCCTGGAATCCTATCATTAGGCAGGGAAAGCTCTCCAGGAATAACAAAGGAAGGAGGGGGGCTGAACTTTCCTGAAGAACTTAATCTAGGAGAGTGGAGGAACACTTTATTAGGGCTTCTGACACTTTAAAAAATTAATTAAGTAATCGGGTTGGGTGGTGGCTCACCTGAGTGTACATGTTACAATGCACAAGATCTCAGGTTTGAGTCCCTGGTTCCCACCTGCAGGGGCACAAACTCTGCCAGTGAAGCAGGGCTGCAGATGTCTATCTGTCTCTCTCTCTCTATCATCTCCTTCCCTCTCAATTTCTGGCTATCTCTAGCCAATAAATCAAAAAATCAAGATAATAAAAATGTTTTTAAAATTCATTCATTCATTCATCCATTGACAGAGCAGAGAGAGAAATTGAGAGGAGAGGGGAGATAGAGACAAAGAGAAAGACATCTACAGCACTGCTTCATCCTTGTGATGCTTCACCCCTGCAGATGGGTTCCAAAAGGCTAAAACTTGGGGCCTCTGACACTTTTAGGGTTGCATCAAACAGCCGTCATATAATTAGAAGAATCAGGAGACTAAGCTGCATCCAATGGCAACTTAGGGAAAGAGTTAAGAGAATCCTCATAGCTCTTTTTGGTTTGATCCATCATTTCCCTACAGCATGAACACACTAGGACTTCACATAAGAGTTTAGAAATGATGACTAGATTTTAGCCATCTTGTATTTCTATGACAGCTCAGGGGAATCCAAACTTGTTAAGCACCCCAGAAAGCATGAGAAATTTTCCAACCTCTCCTCATGCAATCAGGGAGGGAAATTTTCCTGTAAACCTCTTATTTATGCTTCAAGGTCCAAATAAAATTTCCCTCTTTGATTTCCCCCCTCACACATAAGATTCTGGCTTTCCCCATCCCACTTTAGGTCATGTTTAGGGTTCCCATGCCCATATTTTCCACCACACTGAAAGAAAAACCCTGGAGTACAGAAACAAGTCATTTATCTTGAATCTCTGGGTCTTTCCTAAGGTAGGAAAACAGTATTTACTTAATAAATGCTTGCCTCAATGGCTATTACTTTGTGCCATTCACATTGTACTGGAAAGACACCAAATGGATCCTTTCTTTTACATGGTTTCTGAACATTTGATTTTGCCATAGACATGCCCCAACCCTTGGCTCCTGGGGAGTGCATGGCAGAGCTCTCTGATTTCAGTCTCAGGCATCCCTCTAGTGTGCTCATGCAGCTGGAAACCTGGAAGGCGTCACTGAATTGATTTTTGACTTTATAATTTAGGCTGCTATTGATTTTCTCAGGTAGAAGCTTTGCATTTAATGAGGTGAAGGCCGCTCAGCTCCATCCAGACAGGATTACCTGCAAGGACAATTACCCTTCTGGTGACAGCTCCTCTCTTTTTAAAATATATATAAAACAATGATAATAACTCAGCCCACAAGGTGAGATGGAATCTGAAGTGGGCGGCGAGCTGCCTGCAATTTTCCCACTGCTGGGGGAAGACATTGTGAAAAGGATTGCAGTATTATTACTATTATTATTTGTAAACCAGGGACAAATGTGCAATGTGAATTTAGAATAAAGGGGTGAAATGGTTTAACTTATTCAGAGAAGGCTTTAGATTTGTTTACCTTGAGCTGCAGCCTGATTCTCAGCACAGACTATTTCCTCATAGGGTGTGGACACTTCCTGGAGGTGTGGGGTACCAGCTGATTCCCCTGACAGCCCGTTTTGGTGTTGGGACACCCAATATGTACCCGTTCCTCCAGGCTCCCTGAAACTGCCTTTATGTGGCTCAGGCTTTCTGGCCTCAACTTTCATGACACCCTCATGTCAGCATGTACCTGATATTGTTAGAGGTGTTCTTTATCTAGAAATATGGAAGAGACCAGTTCTCAGGTCTACTCAACACATGTGATGAAGGACCCATGTCCCTTGGATGTGGTTTGGAAAACAATGTATGTTTATTTCATGAAGAGAGGAAGAAGGAGGAGGAGGAAGAGGCGGAGGAGGAGGGGCCACTACATACTCCAGGGTTTGAACTAAGAGTATTGGGTTACTCTTAGTATTGGGATACTCTGCACTCAAGTATCTGAGATTTTCCCCTGGTTGCTGTATGCATTTTTTATTTGAAGCCAATCTCTAGGTTCAACTCAGTCAAGAGGTTCAAAATAGATTGACCAGTTGTCCTTTTCCCCTGGGGATCACTTAGGATTTAGTACTGAAAATCCTGAGACCAAGGAAGAAGACAATCTAAGTGTTCACTCTCTGGTCTCTAATACATGGAGTTTGGGAAGAGAGAGGGACACAGAGGCACCCAGGAAGAATAGAAGTTTGGGGATTTCATGACTGAATTTTGGAACTATAGGAATGCAGACAAGAGCATACAGGTAAAAGGACCCATGAGATTGGAGCTCATCGGGAGATAAGCTGATGCCAAGTGGGAAGTGAATCAGGGAGACATGTGAGTGCCACTGGGCTCAACCTGGAGTGACAGAAAGGGTACTACTACATCCCTTTACACCTCTGATAAGCACTCCACTACTTATGGGAAGATATGCAAATTAGGGGGACTGGACTTCTGGGCATGCCTGAGACTTGGAAGTTTCCAGAAATGATGACACCTACAGGGTTGAAATGGGACGGGTCTGCTTGTTGTGCGTATGATCTGGACTTGAGCTCTGCACACCACTCCCTGCCTCCTGCTTTATGCCATGCGGCAAGGGAATGGTACAAAAGAAAGCTTTGATGTTATGTATGGTTTCTCCTCCTCTGAACTATCTTTCTGTCTGAAAAATTTGGCCCCATCACTGGGCCAAACAACAAAACAAAACCAAAAAACAGGAAGACCTTGGGCAAACTGGACCGAACTGGTCACTCTAAGAATACTCTGATTATTTTTACTGGTAAGGAGACAGATGATGGTGACCAGGTGATGGCATACTTGGTAGTGCTTACCTACTACCGTGTATGAGGACATGGGTTCATGTACCCACTCTCTACTTGCAGTGGAGAAGCTTCCCAAGTGGTGGAACAATGCTACAGGTGTCTTTCCTTTTCTTTGTCTCTTTTTTTCCTCTCTCTCCCTCTCTATCACTCTTTTCCATTTCTCACCCTCTATCAAAAAATGGTTACTGGAAATGGTGAAGCTGTGCAGGCCTCAAGTCCTTGCAGTAACCCTGCTGGCAAAAAGAGAGAAAGAGAAAGAGAAAGATAGATCAGTAGAGGATGGATAAATAGATAGATATGGAGATGGTGAGAGAAATTCTGGTCATCTGACTCTGAATCCCAACTTCTCCAGTGTGTCCCAGCTAAAGAGTTGTGGATGTGGGGTGGAGTTGGAGCTGAACATAGAGAGCTTGCTTGTATATACAACTGCTCTTCAACACACTCCCCCCTCCCTCAAAGCATCATCTCTCTGATTCTCACCAAAGGCTAAAGACATTCGTGTTCTGGGTTCTGGGTTTGAGATTTGGCCTCTGACACGTACCGACTCCCTTAATAAGGAGAGTGACTAGGAGGAATGCTCTGTGGTGGGGGCTGAGAGCTTGGAGGACATGAAACCAATTAGAGTCCTAATGAATATTTGCTGTATGAAGTTACTCATTGGGAAGGAAGTGTCCTGGCTCTGAGTTCTGTCACTGCCAGAAAGCAGGGCCCTGTAGGGTGGATTGTGTTGGGGTAAAAATCTTGGACTCAGGGCAGGATGAGTGAAGGCCAGGGTTTTTGGAGACAACATGAGGAAAGCCCCTGGAACAGGACTGCCCAAATCACTGTTCTATTTTGTGAAACAACTGTATTAACAGCATCCCTCTGGCTGCTGCGACAAATAGCAGGTTTAATCACCTAAAATAACACATTTTTATTACCTTACAGTTTGCAGCTCAAAAGTCCAAATGGGTCTCACTGGACTTTGATCCAGGTGTAGCTGTGGCTGTGTTTGCTTCTAGAGCATTCTGTCTCTTCTCCTGGGGAAGAATCCATTTCCTGACTCTTCTAGAATCTGGAGCCCCCTGTGTCCTTGACTTATAGGTCCTTCTCTATGTCCAAAGCTTCAAAGGGTGTCACAGTTGTCCCTGGGCCACCTGATTGTACCCTATATGCCCCAACTGAGCATCCTTGTGATGACATTGGGTCTCCCAGATAGTCCAGGACAGTCTCCCCTGTTCAGTCAGGGTCAGCAGTCACTTTAGTTCTATTTGTCATCTTTAAAATAAAAAAAATTATTAGTGACTTCCGTGGACAGACGGCCCCACCAATGTGTCCTGGAGCTCCACCTCCCCAGAGCCCCACCCTACTAGGGAAAGGAAGAGCCAGGCTGGGAGTATGGCTTGACCTGTCAATGCCCATGTTCAGCGGGGAAACAATTACAGAAGCCAGACCTTCCACATTTTGCATCCCACAATGACCTTGGGTCCATATGCCCAGAGGGTTAAAGAATAGGAAAGCTATCAGGGGAGGTGATGGGATACAGAGTTCTGGTGGTGGGGATTGTGTGGAGTTGCACCCCTCTTATCCTATGGTTTTGTTAATGTTTCCTTTTTTAAATAAATAAAAAAATTTAAAAAAAGAAAATAAATTTGTCTGATAGTGAAAAAAATATATTAGTGACAATACTGATTTATAAAAGTATGGGATAACAGGATATAATTTCACACCATTCCTACCATCAGAGTTCCCTGTCCCATTCCATTGGAACTACAGTAGTTGTCTTAAGATCACAGTTGTGGGCTGATTATTTCTGTAACTATTTGTCTATATTTATATAAATTTGCCCTTTTTTTTTTCTATATTTCCACCTTCTCTTCCTTTGGGCTTAGGTGGTGGTGTACCTATTACTACTTCCAAATGCCCTTCTATTTTCTTCTTCTCTGTCTGGGTCCTGACTAATTGGACTTCAGATCCCTCTGGTCATCTTCCCCTATTTCTCCATGCTGGGAGTATGGACCAAAATTCTTTATGAGATGCAGAAGGTGGGAGTTCTGGCTTCTGTAAGCGCTTCTCTATTGGACATGAGCATTGGCTGGTCGGTTTATACCCCTAGCCTCTTTTTATATTTCCCTAGTTAGGTATAGCTATGGAAAAGTGAGACTCCAGGACACATCGGTGAGATCTTCTCTCTGGAGAGATCAGGATGGAATCAAAGTACCTTCTGTGACTTGGTGGCTGAAAATCAGTAACATAAAAAGCAGGACAAAGTGTTCAATAAACAGAAACCAAAAATTAGGAATAGAGAAGTTGAGTTTAGGAATCTTGGGATGGAAAAAAAGCTAGAAAGTCTATTTTAGGTATGTTCCAAGGGGCCCAGGTCTTAGGTAATTTTTGCCTAAGATTGCTAGCTAACATACATGTGGACTAAAAATATTATCTAAGAAGATAGATAAAAGTTGAGAAAATAACTGGAAACCTGTACTAGGGCAGAGAGTAACTCTCAAACTTGAAAAGTGGATATAAATACAATTAACTGTTTACTCCATTGATCTGATCCTGGGCCTATATATGTTCACATTTAGCACAGGAGTCTGTTTAACCTCTGAGTCCCTGTAAGTTTGAGCTCAAAGTCTATAGTCACATCTGGGTATATTCTAAGCTGCACTCATTTCAGTTCCTAAGTGGCAGAGGAGGGATGAGCCAGCCTCCTTTTGAAGACTGAGACACTCCTTACTGTTGCTATTTTATAGTGAGGGTAGGTCATTGAGAGGACCACAAGAGGTCTTATGAAGACAATCCTATTGGAAATGACCAGTGATAGTAGAGAAAAGGATTGATTAGAGGTCAAGGCCCACCATATCTATGTGGGTTGCCTGACTAGGACCCCAGATGATGGGGTAGCCTCACTAAGTGAGCCAATATCTTGCTCTTATCTGACTTTTGTAGTCCTTTCTTTATCTGATGACCTTAGACTTTCTCCTAGTTGTTAAAGCATTCAGTATCATTTGTTGTATCCAATCTTGTATTAAGTTTATGGGGTCTGGCTTCACATAGAGAGGGAAATAGACCTAGGGTTTTAATGTAGTGTAAGTTAACCTTAAGTTTTACTGAATTTACTTGTTTGATGGTTCTAGTAAAAGTTTTCAGAGGGATAATAATTGTCTTCTAGTTGATATATATATATTTTATCAGTACATCTCTTGTACATACAGTGTTTCTTCTAAAGATTATCAAGGGGTTACAATAATGTTGATACTATCAGAAAAGATTAGAAGATATCTCTTACTTTCTTTAAAAACATTTTTTATTATGTTGATTGGATAGAGGCAGCCAGAAATTGAGACGGGAGGGAGAGATATGTATACATATATATGTATATATACACACACATATATGTGTGTATATATATATATATATATATATATATATATATATATATATATATATATACAGAGAGAGAGAGAGAGAAACACTTGCAGCCTTGCTTCACCACTCGCAAAGCTTTCCCCCTGCAAGTGGGGACTGGGTGCTTGAACCTGGGTCCTTATGCAGTGTAATGTGCACTCAGTCAGGTGCACCACTGGTCACTCTAAGAATACTCTGATTATTTTTACTGGTAAGGAGACAGATGATGGTGGCCTGGTGGCACTAATTGCATTGATTTAGTTGAGGTCAGCAAAGACAGTGTAACGGGGTAGGAGATTAAGAAGAGAAATACAAGCAAAGTACTAGAGATTCCAGGACTGGGAGAAATATAGATTGATTTTGAAAATGATGAAATGTTCCTTGTAGTTTGAGAGTTTAAGAAGGCAACAGATAATTATTATAACCAAGTTACTTGGGAGCCCTATTTACCTTACTGTTTGACCTCACCATGGTTTATGTCATTTAATGCTGTCTAGAAATAACTATGTTAGATATTGACAGAACCTATTAATTCTGTACTATCTGGTCTAATATTGTCGGCAACTTAGTATTTGAAAAAAATAGAACTTTTTTTTTTAACAATTTAAGCCCCATGTCTGAATTCACTCAGTTCATGAAGTGAAATATTATGTGCTTAGACTAAGTAAATGCATACTCAGAACTGAAATCTAGGCAGTTAAAGAACTTGAGACATTAAATCTATTTTTCCCTAACATATTGAATAGTGATTTATATTAATAGGAGTATAGTTTAACATCATTCCCATCGACCAAAATTCTGTGTCCCTACCCCCACTCCCCTGCAATGGGCCTGATAATCCACTATCCCCCCAGAGTCTTTTACTCTGGTGCAATACTCCAAACCTAGTCCAAGTTCTGCTTTTATGTTTCTCTTTCTGTTCTTATTTCTAAACTGTTCAGGAGTGAGATCATTCTAGTAACTCAACTCTGAGTTGATCCTACTTGTCATCTTTGTCCTCCTTTACTAAGGTGCTGACACAGTCAAGGGGAGGGGGTAGTAGTCTACCTTCTGCAAATATGATTGTTACCTCTTACTTGCATCTATTGATCTATTTCTTTTTCAGTTCTCTAGAAAAGAGGCCCAGTAGGTGTCAACTGTAGGGCCCCTGATTGTGTGGTCTGAGCAAATGGCCCTAACACTAGGTTCCCTCTACTGAGCTCCTTGATCCTCTGTGATCTTTGGGATACTGTCCTTTAAACAATATTGAACCTACTGTCTCCATTCATCTGGCTTCACCCATGGAACAAAGAGAGGATACAGGTAAGGAGATCCTTATGAAAGCTACCCAGTGTATGGGGATTATTTATCTAGTATTTCTGGAGACCATTAAAGCTTTAGGCTCCAACTGACAGCAGAAATGCTCTCACATTAAAAAAAAATTTTTCTCCATCTTCCAGACCTAATCCTACTCAGGAGTTGTTGGATTCACGACTCCATTAAAGAGAGTTAAACACACCCACAGAAAGCTGTCTTGGGGATTAGGGGGTTGGTGGTAAGACTGTATGAACATACTTGGGCCTTTGATGACTGGATACTTCTCCAGAGAGACATTTTCTAGAGACAAGGCTACACAGTCTTAAAAGCTTCACTTTTTTGCTGCTGCTGTTGTTTCTAGGGTTATTGCTGGGACCCCATGCCTGCATGATCCTACTATTCCCAGCATACTTTTTATTTTTAGGTAAGGAGTGTGAGATATGGAGAGAAGGAGAGATATCACAACACTACTAATAAAACCTTCTCCATCCAGATGCTCCCATGTGGTGGTCTGCCAGGAGAGCCATCCCCTCACAACTCCACTGCAAACAAATAAAAATGAAAATACTCTACCCATTAGTTTCATGTTTTAGGCTTATATACAAAAGACATGAAGGGAAGTATGCATCCTATGCTCATAGCCGCATTATTCACAGTAGCCAAAGAGTGGAAGCAATCTAAATGCCGAAATGTCCATTGACAGATGACTGGAAAAAGGAATTATAGGAATACTACTTGTGGTGTCACTGTATGCCCCGGCACAGTGCTGATGTCAGCCTTGGAGACAGAAGGCTGACAAAATATGCAGTGATCTTTGCAGGTGCATGATGGACTGTAGGTGAATCCAGACTGTGCTGATGTGCAAAACATTGTGGGTAGGCTGAATAGACTTAAAAGGACAGCAACTGGAACTCTGGATTCTCTTTTTGGCTGCGGCTTTTTCTCCTGGTCAGATGCATCTCAGTGGAGGTGCTCCAGGCATCCGTCAGCCATGTCTACATCTCCTGAGAAATGAACACATGTGACTCTGCTACCCGGTAAACTTTTAGACCCCTCTATAGCCATGAGCAACTTATAATTGTTTATCTTATGGGACTAAACTTTGATAACCATATTCAGACTTTATAGACCTAGTATACGCTCAACCCTTGATGATAATTACTTATTTTGCCTTTTACCTGTTTCACCCTAATAAACAGTGTGTTGATTAAACCTGTTCCCAGCTCCCCACAGTGAATCCTTCTACACACAGCAGCAGCCCCCAACCTAACCCCATTTAGTTTTAAGTTAATTTACAACAACTACTCTGCAATTAAAAAGATGATGTTGTGTCTTCAGGACAAAATGGATGGAAATGAAGGTGATTTTGATCAGTGAAATAAAGTGAGAAGGTAAAAGGCCAGTTGTGGATGGTTCTACTCATATATGGAAACAGAATTGAAACGTATACATTTGGAATAAAAATTAAGAGAGAGAGAGAGAAGAGGAAGAAGAATAATAGGAAGAAGAAGGAGGAGGGGAAAGAAGAGAAGAAGGAGAAGGAAGTACCAAATAGACTCTAAGACTTTGTAAGAACTATGGGGGAGATGAGTACAGAACTTTGGTGTTATATGTGGCATGAAGCTAGACTCCTCTATCTTATAATCTTGCAAAACACTATTAAATCACTAATAAAAATAAAATAAAAGTAAGTATATTAGCAGACAGAAAGAAAAAATCCAGGAGATGCATTTGCTGTGCTTTGACAAATGCACACTCTTTTCTATCTGGAAACAATACTAATATAAAAGCCATAATAACCATGCCAGGTCCCTTCTGTCACTGCCTAATGATAGGGTAGATTATCTGTTCTAGAAATTGATAAACCCAAACCAGGAGATCCATACTCCTACTCCTGATTTCTGCTGGTACTCACGTGGTGACTCTTAGCCAGGAAGGTAAGCTTACCGAGGCTCTATCACTAGCTGAAGAGACTATGTGATAAAGAGACTCGGGGAGGATTCTGGTACAAATACTCTCCTTTATTTGGGGGTGGGCTTGGGTTTATATAGAGGTTTAAACAATGAAGATTTTTCAAACACGTCAGAAATTACAAGTTTCTTAAAGGTCAGCTTGACCCTATGGTAGGGGGCTGGTATGACAAGAATTGATGCTATTATTCTCCATGATGCAAACAGGTGAATTATCTAAAGGCATTTGAGAGGAGCATGGGGTTAAACCCATAGGGTGAGATAGAGAGAAGATAAACAAGGCTTGATGTAAATCACAGATATCAAAGAACATAACGAAATAGTGTTTGGGGGCTTCACTGTCTGGTGTCGACAAGGTGTTTGATGCAGTAAGGTGTATTCTCCTTTGTGATCAAAAGGTGAGATGAAGTTTGAGTAAATGAACCTTAAAGCAGGCAGTCATGTGGCCTGCTGTTAGCAGGGAGATTCTGTGAGATTTCTGTGGGCTTGAGAGTCTTAAAAGGGAAAACTGAGTCTGGGAGAATTTTTCCCCTTTGCTCATCTCTATGAGAGAGGCTAACAAGAGGGTGTCTTTTCCAGATCTCCATCCAAGGATGGGGGGAGTTTTCCCTAACCTCTACCAAGATTTCACATAGTCCCACAGATTTCTACTGCTCATAGTCACAAAATGATATATAGTCATCACTGGAGATTCATTGCTCTGAGTTTACTTTTTTAAGTAGAGCTAGAAGAGAGGGAAAGGTGTCACAACTAAATGTGTTAGAGGTTGGGCTGAAACCTGGGTAGTGTGCATAGCAAACCATCTATAGTATTCATGTGAGCTGCCAGCCTGTGGTCCCAATATTAAGGCTCACGCACGTCATTGGAGGTTTTTTAGCAGGCTGTCCCTTCTACTGTGGACCAGTGTCCCTTGATATGAATATGCCAAGTCTGCTCATCAGATCTTCTGTCCTTGTATTCCTGGACCACTTCTAGAACCAGACTTTCATGAATAAAGCTGTTAGAAGCATTCTTGCAAAAAGAGAGAAAAGCCCAGGAGAGTTTGTTATCTGTTTCAACAGCATGTTTTCTGGCTCATGAAAAGCATTGTGGGCCATCTGTGGGCATGTCAGCCCCCACAGCCATCTTGTCAAAGGGGAGCCCTTCCTGGTTGATAGGGGACATGGGTCTTGTTCTGGACACCTGTGCCCTTGTCCCATTTTGATCCCTTGGCTCCAGAACCTTGCTCATGCTTGTTTATATATTTATGAGGCCTGGAATTGCTGCTTTAGGCACACTATTTACTTAACAATATCACAGCAATTGTAGGATAATTGTGCAGCAACAGAGGAACAGTTAGGGTTTTTGTGGTGAGTGGGCAGTAAAAGCCAGGGTTTATGGCTCTGCTACGAGGAAGATTTGTCGCCTTAATATTACCTTGTGTAAGTCATAATTTGCAGTTCCAAATGGCCCGAAACTTGTGCTGAGGCCCTCAGCCAGCCAGCTGGTGGGAATGAGGACAAGAAAGAAAGAACGAGTTCATATGACTTCCTTCTTTGTTGAGATCCCAGGACCAAAAGTATCTTTTATGTCTTGGTACAAAAAAGGAGGCAAGGAGGAATTGTCTGTACTTTCCCCTGGCTTACAGACGGTTTTTAAATTTTTTTCTTTTTCTTTCTTATTGTCACCATAGTTATTGCTACAAATCCACTGCTCCCAGAGGGTTTTTCCTTTCAATTTTATTTGATAGGACAGAGAGAAATTCATAGAGGAAGGAAGGTAGAGGGGAAAAGAGAAAAGAGACACATGAAAACATGCTTCACTGCTTACAAAGTGTCCCCCCTGCAGGTGGGGAGCAGGGACTTAAAACCAGGTCCTTGCACATGGTGATAACCGAGCTTAACCACCCAGTGCCTACAGAAGGGTCTTTGAGGGTTTTTCACTGGACTGTATTTTTCTGACCCTTGACCCGTCATCCTTGGGCATTCAAAGTATCAACAAGTCCTAAAAATAATTCTCAAACTGATTCCATCTTGGAGAGTTGTGTGCTTCTAGAACTTATCTAGATTCTAGGTTATCTGATTTGGTTCTATGCAGTTTTTTGTAAAAACCTCATGTGAGACTTTGGATCTATGATGTTTATTGTGGTCTCTTACCTTTCACTTACTGTACAGTGTATCATGGTCTTCCATCTTTATTTTTGTCAGTCTTGCCAAGCGTTTACTAATTTTTTGCTTATCCTTTCAAATAGCTTCAAGATTCATTGATCTTTTATATATTTTTTCCAAGTTATGTTTTTATTTGTGAATAATATTGGTTTGCAAGACCATAAGATTATAGGATATAGTTCTACACTGTACCCATCACCAAAGTTCTGTTTCTACCCTCCCAATAATAATTACCGTAGTCCTCACAAATTCTTAGAGATAATTTGTTTGATTCTGTTTTTTTGTTGTTGTTTGTTTGTTTTTGCAAGTTCATGTATATCAGTTCTCTGTTTTTTACATCTTTTCTTTTCTTTTCCTTGCTTTTGAGCTCTGGACTCTGAAGACTTATCCAAAGAAGATATATTTTCTTATGTGTGTTTTGCATCTGTCTTTAGTCCATTTTGAGTAATACTTATTTATAATGACTACACTGCTTCTGGGAGTTTTCTCAAAGAAAAAGTAAAGTATAAAGACCAAAGATATATACCAGGATATTTGCTATTAAGTTTCAAATATCTTTTAAAAAATCAGCAATGAAAGAATGAGAGAGAGAGAGAGAGAGAATGGCAAAGTTAAGATAAAACCACTGGTAGCCAAATAGACTTTCAGGCCCGAGGTTCCAGATGTTCCAGGTTCAATCACAAGCACCAGTATAGACAGGAATTCAGCAGTGGTTTCTGTAGAGAGAGAGAGAGAGAGAGAGAGAGAGAGAGAGAGAGATTATTATTTACCAGCCTAAATGACTGGTGTGACAAAGAGTGTTGATCTCAATGGTTGTGAAGACACCATGGAACCAGAGCTCCAAGACATTGTTTCTAGGAGTGCCAGCTTCTTATACAGTTGGTCAGGAGTCTGGTGGTGTCTCATCTGGTAAAGAGCATGCGTTAAAGTATACAAGGACCTGGACTCAAACCCCTAGTCTCCACTTTCAGAGTTAAAGTCATGAGAAGTGAAGCAGTGCTGCAGATGTCTCTCTTTTTCCTTCCCTATGTAGCCCTTAACTATAAATTTCTCTTTGACTGTCTCTAGTAAATAAATTGTGGAGGTTAGAGATCATTAAACCAAAGCAACTGTTCCTTGTTCCGCATAATAAAGAGCAGAGTTGAAGAATGTTCAGGATCATTGCAGACTCTCCCCATGCATGGAACAGTGTCAGCAGCCCAAGCTTAAGCTTGTTAATAAAGGCTCTTACTATTGCATATGATTTTGTTCTTCTTTGTGTGAGATCAGGACTCGAACCTCTGGGCATAACATTTGGGGGCTTGTCCGAGATCACCATCCCACTAAAGGAATGCCAGCCTCACTGAGCCTTCAGGACTGGTCAAACTTCCGGTATCTGTAGTGAGAGAGCCCTTGGAGTCTATGGTTGATGCACTGGACGGCTTCAGGTCGAGGGTCCTGGGAGACATCTCAGGCCCTACTGTAGGGGATTGGATTCCCCTTGCAAAGTTTGAAGGGGAGAGAGGGTCGTGCCCATAAAGCGGCAAAAGGCCATCCTCCCATTTGTAGGGAAGCGGCGAGAGGCTGTCCTCCCATCTGTTGGTTCAGAGTGTTGGCGGCTGGGCCGCTAAAGCTTTCTTTGAGTATGTTGTCTCTGTATTCTCTTTGTGTGTATTATCTCTGTATTTTCCTTGTGTGTGTTGTCTCTGTATTCATTATCAGTTTTGTCTTTCTTGGGTCCAAAATCGTGAGTCAGGCTACTTCAACTTCTTTGACTATGGTCCTGGATCATTTCAAAAAATTCAAACAGAGAGCTCATAATTTGGGTTTAGGGGTAAAACAGGACCGGATTATCACTTATTGTCAAAATGAGTGGCCAACCTCCTCTACCACTTGGTCCCCAGAAGGAATCTGGGACCTGCCTACTATCTGTGCTACCAGAGACGTTATCTTCTGACACCCAGGACACCTGGACCAGATTTCTTACATCCTCACTTGGCAGGATCTGGTAGAGAACTCCCTCCACCTTGGATAAAACCTTTTCTTCCCCCACAGGGTTTGCAACCTTCCATTCTTGCTTTAAAAGATACTCGTCCTCAGCCAACTGCCCCCTCTGCACCCCCTCTCACTTCCCCCTCCTACCCTATTCTCCAAGGTGGTCCTGAAGAATACCTCCTAGAATACCCTCCTCCCCACCAACCTCAACCTCCCCCAGTCCCACAGGAACCCCTGTCAGCAGGCCAGGACTTACAGAGCCCTCCCTGTAAGAGAGGCCATACAGCCTATATAGGAATTTGCAAAGATATGTCCTCTGGAAGTGGATCTTAAAGATACTACACTTCCAAGCCAGAAAAAAAAAAAGATACTATACTGAGCAAAAGAAGCTGAACAAAAAAGAATAGTTAATGAAGCTGTTTATGTTATTTTTTACAATAAATAAAGCTGATGAGGAGTTTGGTAAAGATATTGGTTGGGAGACATCTCAAAGATGATGATGCTTTGTGTCTCGAAGGGATGTATGCTATGCGGAAATGTGTGTTTGTCAAAACTCATGGAATTGGACCCTTCATATTTGTGTAATCCCTGGTATACAAATTTAAACCAAAAAAGAAAAAAAAACTTGTAAGCGTATATTGAGCCATAGTTGGCAGGTTTTGCTTATCATAATGGATTGGAACAGCAATTCTAAAACTTGTTTTAGTCTAGACTTGAGCAAATTGAGTATATATGTCAAGGATAACAGGAACTCAATTTCTCACTGATGAGGTGGAGTTACAGATAGCGACAGGGGAAGGTTAGAATGTTCCTGATGAATTGCAAATGTCAATGTGAATTAATTTATTTCTCTTTCTCTGTCTCTCTCTACATGCACATATATATATATATATGGCATATATGCATATAAATATACCTTTATGTATTTAAGTATATATACAATACAGATATTTAAATATTTACAATACAGATATTAAAATGTATTTATGTCTATTACCTTTGTTTCTCTCTTTTTAAAATTATCTTTATTTAATATTGGATAGAGACAGCCAGAATTTGAGAGGGAAGGGAGTGATAGAGAGTGAGAGACATGTGCAGCACTGCTTCACCCTCATTAAGCTTTCTCCCCTGAAGGTGGGGAGGGGCTTGAATACAGTCCTTGTGTATTGCAACATGTGCACGCAACCAGGTGCACCATCATGTGGCTTCTTTACCTTTGTTTCTCTACCTACCTTTAATCTATCAGCTATCTATCTATCTATCTATCTATCTATCTATCTATCTATCTATCATCTCTCATCTATCATCTATCTATCATCTGTCTATCTGTCTGTCTATCTACCTATCATCTATCTAACTGTAATCTATCATCTATCTACCTACCTAGTGGACCACCATGCTGGGCAGTGTAGGTAGAAACATAACCTGGATACAACTGTAAAACTGCACCAAGATGCATACAGAGTGACTACCCTCGTCTTCAGAAACATCAAGGTTAGGTCAGAGAAAGAAGTAAAGTAACTGCTTCAGATTGAAGAAACCTAATGTAAAAAATAGGACAAGACAGTAAGAAGGCACGAACTTGGGTCAGGGGAGGGCGAAGTCATGATAGGACACAGGTGGGCTGAGGAAGCAGTGTACCTAAAGACCCATGTACTCTATCAGTGTGCGAGCTCTGGAATTCAATGATGGAACTGTAGCTGTTGGCAAGAGACCCTTTTGTTTTTAGAAAAAGTGGGAGTGGAAAGGTGAGGGATTATGGCAAAGTAAATGGTGCAAAATGTGAGCTATCAAAAAGTCTGGGTAAGGGAGTGATGGGATTTCCTGGTACAGCCTTTGAGGCTTTCTGGCAAGGATAAAGGGTTGAAGATGGAAGAGCAGAATTCTAAGTGTGATTTTTGAACCAAGATTAATGTATTCTGGAAACCTTCTGTTCTCAAAGGAAGGGGAAATATTAAAACTGTATGCAAACATAGGCACCATCATCACACAAAAACTTGCTTAGAAGCCCAGACCCCACCAAGCCACGGCAGTTCCAGGTTTAGCCCTGGCCAGAATTGGAACCACTGAGAAAGCTTTTGGGAGCAGGTGGTCCTGCAAAATGGCCAATAATAGGATACATGCCTCTGGCAGAGTGCAGGCATGCTTGCAACCTCCCTGTGGGTATAGTCAGTTCAACATTAAACTATATACTGTTCTATTATACTCTTACATTTTCCTTTTACCTTACTTTGTAGAAAGAAACAGTGAAAAGAAGGTTTGGCAGGACACGCAAGCAGGTGGGAAGTGCTGTTCTTCCTGTCATTTCCAGTATGTTAATGCATGTCTATAGAAGGTTCCCTACCCCAGGTTGTGGGGAGTGACAGTGATTTTTTTTTTGCCTTTGTTCCTTTTTTTTACATTTATTTATTTATTTATTTTTCCTTTAGTTGCCCTTGTTGTTTATCGTTGTTGTTGTTATTTCTGTCATTGTCATTGGATAAGACACAGAGAAATGGAGAGAGGAGGGGAAGACAGAGAGGGGTGAGAAAGATAGACACCTGCGGACCTGCTTCACAGCCTATGAAGCGACTCCCCTGCAGGTGGGTGCCAGAACTTACATGGAGTGGCTACAACCAGGGGGTAAGCCACCAGCTCTTAGGGACCACATGATTCAGAAAGGAGGCCTCGCAGATTATTCTGGTACAAACACTCATTTATTTGGAGACAGGTACAGGTATATAGAGAGTTAAACAAAGAACATTTTTCACATATGTCAGAAATTACAGGTTTATTAAAGGTCATCTTGCCCCTATGGTAGGGGGCTGGTATGACAATAATTGATGAGATACATAAAGGTCAAGATAATTAGTCTCCATGATGCAGGCAAGTTAATTATCCAAAGGCATTTGAGAAAAGCTTAGGGGTTAAACCAGTAATGTGAGGTAGAGAAAAAGAAAAACAAAGCTTCATGTAAATCACAGATATCAAAGGACACAAGGAAATAAGATTTGGGGGCTTTTCACTATCTGGTGTTGGGAATGTATGATAGAGTGTGTTCTCTTTTATGATTAAAAGGTGAAGTGGATGTGTGAACTTTGAGTGAACCCTAAAGCAGGCAACCATTTGGCCTGCTGCTAGCAGGGGAAACTAAGTGTGAGAGGCTTGTAGGCTTTCTGTGAGCTTGAGAGACTAACAAAGAGAAACTGAGTCTGGGAAACTTTTCCCTCGTGGCTCATCTCTATAAGGAGAGAGGCTAACAAGTGAGGTGTCTTTCCAGACCTCCATCCAAGGATGGGAGAGCTCCCCTAAGCTCTACCAAGCTTTCACATAGTCCCACAGGTGGGGAGCCGGGGGCTTGAACAACGATCCTTATGCCGGTCCTTGCGCTTTGTGCCACCTGCGCTTAAACCACCTTTGTCCCCTACTAACAGCCACTTTAGTTACTGACCTAAAGACTAAAATGTAGAAACTTGAGTAGTTCCCAGGAAGTTGATAGGAAAGAAGTTTCTGGGAGGAGGAAACCCCGGCAGGCAGGAAACTCTGTCCAGCCTGGGTGCCATAGCAGATTTGGGCAGGGAAATGCTGGGGACAAAACTTCAACCACTCTATACAGCTGAAAGAGACACCAACATGACTCCAAAGGAAGCCATAACAGGTGGTATATAAGTCAAAGCTGGAGGAGGCTGTCAAATGTCACAGAGCCTTGTTCACCTAGCCCTATCCAGATTCTGTCACTCTACTCCCCAGCTGTCAGGACTGAGACCATGGACCACCAGATCTCAGCTTTAGTGTTCAAAGTCAGCATAGCATTCACACACACACACACACACACACACACACACACACACACACACACACAATGACAGAATCTGTCTCACACCAGAATATCCCTGGTCCTGTAGTGGTTACACATGACTTCAAGGGGGCTCTATCCCTGTTGTCATGTGTCATGTATGAATGGTGATGGTGGTCAAGCTTGTGGAGAACCCAAGTAAGACAACAGGCAGCAGAAAAAATTAAGAAGAGGTCACAGATTATTAAAACATATAAGCCAAGAAATAGTCATCAAGGGACATGATAACCATGAGTACAGGACCAAGTTGAGTGCTGAGAAGGGTTCTTATGTATACCTATAGTTTTGAGGGATTGCTGAAGAAAACTGATCCTTCCTGTCTTATGTTATACATGGAGACAGGGTTCTATCTTTTTATTAAAATATTTTATTTATTTATGATTAGAGATAGAAATTGATAAGGTTATGAATTGAGAGAAGCATGCAGGAAAGTGAGCCCCACCCTTGAGATTCCAGGCCTGAGGGAAATATAGGCTCTATAGAGGAAGCTGAAGGTTCCTGCTGTCCTAGGGGTTAAGAACACAATAGATATCTATTGCTATAATCACATTATTTGGCCATTGCATCTGCCAATCCCAACCTAAGCATGCAATGAGTACCACCTCAGCATGCTTCACTTCAGACTGTGTCTAGAGATATCAGGCATAGAATGTCAACCCTTTACCTTCATTACTGGGAGAGACCTTTCCTTTCATAGTATTCTATAATTCCATTCCAGGAGGTTCACTTACTAACAAAATTCCAAAACCTAGATATAGACCCGGTCCTGTAAGATAAGAGCATATATTCACATGTATCCATAAATAAAATTAAAGAAATAAATTTTAAAATATTTAAAGGAAAGAGAAGAGTCTGATTGCTGAGAAGCAAAATGTCTCAGAGACAAGCGGATTGCATCTCTGCATCCAGGCCAGGAAGACAGTGAGCTTAACATATATAGAGACCTGCATGCTGAAAGGTTCTGGGGGCTTGACTGAGGAGAGGGATCTGGGCTAACAGGTAGGAGGCATCTATTGAGGGGGACACACCTGTGGGATGGAAACCAGGGACTCTGAATATTAAAGAAAGTTCCATGAGTGATGAGTACAGTGAGGGCACGAGCAGCAATCTGCACAGCTCTCCCAGGTCTATATATGGCACATCTTTATGCTACACATTTGTCATGTCTGTTTATTCTGAAGGCAAAGGTACACAACTATCTCTGGTGAACAACCTAAAACAGTATAAAACAGTATCAGAACAAATACATGAACTACAGAAAACAGTACAGGGGAGAGAGAATAAAATAAATGAGGCTGAATATGGAATTAGCAAGATCAAGGACAAATTAGAGACAACTAAAAAAGAGACTTATGGGATGACTGCAAAGAAAATAATATACACATTATTGGCTTACCGGAGAATGAAAGAGAAGGAGGGGTAGAAAACATTCTTCAGGACATCAAAGCTGAGAATTTCTCTAGTCTAGACAACATAAAAGACAGAAAGGTTCAAGAAGCCCAGAGGGTTCCTAACAGAATTAATCCATAATTAAAGACACCAAGGCACATCATATTTAGAATGAACAGGGATAAGAATAAAGAAAGGATCCTGAAGGCTGCAGGAGAAAAACAAAGAGTCACCTACAAAGGAAAACCCATAAGTTTAGCAGAAGACACAAACACTACAGGCCAGAAGAGAATGGCAAGATATCTATATATCTAATGAAAAAGGCTTTCAACCAAGAATACTGTATCCTACTAGATGGAGGGATAAAAATCTTCTCAGGCAAGCAACAGTTGAAAGAATCAACTATCACCAAGCCTGTCCTGAAGTTATGAAAGGTCTCCTAAAACAGTAATATGACCAAAAATATTCCATATATCAGAACAGTCCAAAAATCTACAATATTGGCATTAAAATCTCTTCAATCAGTGATATCAATAAATGTCAATGGACTGAATTCATCTAATAAATGGCACAGAATAGGAAGATGGATCAGAAAACACAACCAATGATATATTGTCTGTAGGAAACCCACCTAAATCAACAAGAGAAACACAGACTCAAAGTGAAAGGATGGAAAACTATCATACAAGCCAACTACCCACAAAAAATGCAGGAACAGCTGTTCTCATATCTGACACAATAGACTTTAAAATCAATACAATTAAAAAAGATAGGGATGGACATTACTTAATGCTCAGAGGATCAGTCAATCAAGAGGACTTAACTATTAACATCTATGCACCCAATAAGAAGCCATCTTAAATACATTAAAAATCTAATTAAAGTGCTACAGCAATATATTAACAGAAACAATATATTAACAGTAATATTAAGGGGCTTCAACACTCCACTCTCTCAGCTTGACAGATCATCCAGGCAGAAAATCAATAAAGAAATGAGGGAGATAAATGAGAAGATAGATAAACTAGAACCATTGGACTATTTCAGAATCATTCACCCCAAGAAACTGGAATACAAATTCTACTCAAGTCCACATACATAATTCTCAGGGATAGAACATGTTTTAGGCCACAAAGACAACATCAGCAAATTCAAGAGCATTAAAATCATCCCAAACATCTTCTTAGACCACAGGGAAAATAAACAATAAACAAAATAATAGTAAAGGTCCCTAAATGTGGAAGCTCAACAGTACACTATTTAACAACTACTGGGGTAAAGAGAAAATAAAGGAATAAAACAAAATGTTTCTAGAGTTCAATGAAAATGAAGAAACAACTATCAAAATATTTGGGACACAGCTAAGGCAGTACTGGGAGGGGAGATCATAGCCATATTAGCACACATTAAGAAACAAGAAAAAATAATGAAAAGAAGACCACCTGGGACTAAAACAAGACAGGACTAGAACAACTTCAGGAACCCAACAAATCACCAGTGAGTGCAAACATGTGTGGCTGTTGGACAGAGAGGAGCTTAGGGAGAGATCAAGTGGCTGGCAACAGTCAGGTAGTTTATCAGTTGAGACATCACCCCTGATCTGTTCCACCAACAAGAGGACAGCTGAAGGGAGGAGAGGACTCCCCTGAGACTCACCAAAGGCAACTCTGAGTCTCCATTGCTACTGCCCTCAAAATCTGGAGCAGGGGCAGGGAGGCCTTGTGCCTACACCATGAGACAGAGAAGTAACAGGGAAACTCAGGAGAAGACCTATACCTTGGTGGCATAGCGGTGGGGCTGTGAAAGTCTCTTTGCATAACTACCAGATTATCTCTGCCACACCCTGCTTTATCTTTTGGTCAGGAGTCAATGATTAAGCTAAAAAGACTACTTATAGTTCAAAAGTGCCCAGACTCCCATAGCTTACAGGGAAGAAAAAGAACAAAAGAGGCTTTTAAGCCACTGAGCTCCAAATCAGGGATTAAAATACTACTGAAACAACTGTTAACTTCCACAACTGTGACCCTTTAATTACCTTACTTAGACACAAGTCAATCCAGGCAAGAGTGATCAGTAATTTGAAAAGTACTGAGAGAGGGACCTCATAACATAATATATAAAAGGGTTAAACCAACAAGAAGAACTATTGGAGAAATGAACAAGGACAAGAGTCCAACTAAAAGCCCCGCAAAGGGTGAAGCACAAAATAATGAGGTCAACAACCAAACAATAATCACAGAAGTGAGTAAAGAGTTTGAAAGAATTGCCATCAGAAATGCAGAAACAACAAACGAGATCCTGGAAGAAAACACTAATTATCTCAAGGTTATTAGAGAGCTGAAAGCTGAAACAGCTGAGCTAAGACACAATAGCTGAGTAAGCTAAAACAGTATCAGTACAGGGTAACAAAATAGATGAACTCCAGAAAACAGTAGAGGGGAGAGAAAATAGAATCAATGAGGCTGAAGAGAGAATTAGAAAGATAGAGGACCCAACACAACGATTGCCACCTCAACAAGCTTCACCTCAGACTGTGTCCAGAGACTTCACGTGTGGAATGACAACCCTTCAGCTTCATTACTCGGGAGAGACCTTTCCTTTTATAGTACACTCTAATTTAATCTCAGGTGGTTCACTTTCTAACAAAGTCCCAAAACCTAGATATATACCAGTTTCTGTGAGAGAGAGCTTATGTTCACACGTATCCATAAAGTACTGCAAAATATATACCTGAAAGCAGAAGTACACTAGAGTTTGCAGTGAGTACCTCCCTAACACTTCCTTTCCACTATTCCAAGCTTTGGGCCCATGATTGCTCAACAATTTGTTTGGCCTCGTATGTTAACTCTCTTTTCAATCACCCGGTTCCAGATGTCACCAGGATGCTGGCCAGGCTTCCCTGGATTGAAGACCCCACCAATGTGTCCTGGAGCTCAGCTTCCCCAGAGACACACCCTACTAGGGAAAGAGAGAGGCAGACTGGGAGTATGGACCGACCAGTCAACGCCCATGTTCAGCGGGGAAGCAATTACAGAAGCCAGACCTTCTACCTTCTGCAACCCTCAATGACCCTGGGTCCATGCTCCCAGAGGGATAGAGAATGGGAAAGCTATCAGGGGAGGGGGTAGGTTATGGAGATTGGGTGGTGGGAATTGTGTGGCATTGTACCCCTCCTACCTTATGGTTTTATTAATTAATCCTTTCTTAAATAAATAAAAAAAAAGATAGAGGACAAATTAAAGACAACTAAAAAAGAAGTGACAGATCCCAAAAAGAGATTAAGAGATACAGAAAACAGCAACAGAGACCTACAGGATGACTTCAAAAGAAATAATATACATATTATTGGCTTTCCATAGGAAGAAAGAGAGGGAGAGGAAGAAAGTATTGTTTAGGCCATAATAGCTGAAAACTTCTCTAGTCACCTACAAAGTAAAACCCATAAAATTAGCAGCAAACTTCTCCACACAAGCACTACAGGCCAGAAGAGAATGGCAAGATATCTATCAGGTACTCAATGAGAAAGGCTTTCGACCAAGAATACTGTAACTTGCTAGACTATCATTCACACTAGATGGAGGCATAAAAACCTTTTCAGACAAGCAACAGTTGAAGGAATCAACTATCACCAAGCCTGCCCTTAAAGAAGGGACGAAAGTTCTCCTATCAGCAGTCAAACCACCATAAATAGGCCATATATCAGAACACTCTAAAACTCTAGAAGAATGGCATTAAAATATCTTCAATCTTTGATATCAATAAATGTCAATGGCTTGAATTCATATGTTAAATGACACATAATAGGAAGATGGATCAGAAAACACAACACAAAAATATGCTGTCTACAGGAAACCCACCTAACTCAAACTAACTCAAACACAGACTCAAAGTGAAAGGGTGGAAAACAATCATACAGGCCAGTGGCCCACAAAAAAGGGCAGTAACAGCTATTCTCACATATGACACAATAGACTTTAGAATAGATAAGATTAAAAAATATAGGAATGGATACTACTTAGTACTCAGAGGATCAGTCATTCAAGAGGACTTAACAATTATTAACCTTAACAATTAAGCACCGATGATAAGCCATCAAACGTCTACTGAAAGAGCTACAGTAACATATTAACAGCAACAGAGTCATAGTAGGGGATTTCAACACCCTACTCTCTCAACTTGACAGATCATCCAGGCAGAAAATTTATAAATATATATGGAAACTAAATGAGGAGATAGATAAACTAGAACTATTGGACATTTTCAGAGTCATTCATCCCAAGAAACTGGAATACACATTTTACTCAAATCCACATGGGTCATTCTCATGGATAGAACATATGTTAGGCCACAAAGACAGCATCAGCAAATTCAAGAGCATTGAAATTATCCCAAGCATCTTCTTAGACCACAGTCTAATTAAACTAACACTTAACAATCAACAAAAAATTAGTAAGAGTCCCAAAATGTGGAAGCTCAACAGTACACTCTTTAAAAACTACTGGGTCAAAGAGGAAATCAAGGACGAAATCAAAATGTCTCAAGAATTCAATGAAAATGAAGACACACGTTATCAAAATATTTGGGATATAACTAAGGCAGTACTGAGAGGGAAGATCATAGCCATACAAGCTACAGAACCTGGAGGAAATGGACGATTTCCTAGATACTACCAACTCCCAAAACTAAGTAAAGAGGAAGTAAAAAACATGAACAGGCCCATAACAGCTAATGAAATTAAAACAGTGATCAAAAACCTCCTCAAAAATAAAAGTCCAGGACCAGATGGTTTTACAAATGAATTCTACAAAACTTTCAAAGAAGAATTAATACCTCTACTTTTAAAAATCTTCCAGAAGATTGAAGACACTGGGATAATCCCTTCCAGATTATATGATGACAAAAGAAGACAGGGACACAGCCTAAAAAGAAAACTACAGAGCAATATCTCTGATGAACGTAGATGCTAAAATATTGAACAAAATTCTAGCCAACCGGATACAGCAGTATTTAAAAAGATTGTTCATCCTGACCAAGTAGGGTATATCCCAGGGATGCAAGGTTGGCTTAATATACGTAAATCAATCAACGTGATCCACCACATCAACAAAAGCAAGACGAAACTTTCCTCTGTAGGTGGAGACCAGGAGCTTGAACCCCCAACTGTAATGTGTTCACATAACCAGGTATGCTACCACTTGGCCCCCAGAGCATACTTTCTACAAACCTGATTATCAGATATATAGTTAATAGGATGGCAGTTTGTAGGGCTGGGGACTGGTAGTGACTGTGTTCAGTTGTAGGAACTGGGCCAGGTGTCAAAGGTGTCTCTTGCTCCTGTTTCCCCTGAAGTCACTGGAGCACCAGAAGGACAGAATTTGGGGTGCATCACTCCAGCTAACCATAAGTCCCCAAGGGGTGTTGTCACCTGAAAGGTGTACACAAATACAGACACACTCATGTAGACATAATCATAACACAAGTTCACATGTACACCATATGTGCTTCCCTAGATGAAGCTATATTTGTAGCAAAGTCCAATCCCTTTACTAGGGGCTGTAACTCATTCCTGAATCTAAAGGAGATTTGGACTCATTTTCTTGCAGCTCATGAAGTGTGAACTTCCAATCCTGACCCTTGTGACACAAAAAGCCCTGTTCTCGACTCTTCCCTTCCCCTTCTGCTACTATCACAATTAGGGGATTGCAGAACTGCCCCCCAACTTCCTGCTTTTTCTATGTTATTCCACAAAAGAACTGACAATAGATTTAGGGAACCCCTCACTCCTTGCCATTATAGAAAGAACTGTGGTCAAGCCTCTCAACTTGATTCAGACCTGAGCTACACATCTAAGTCCTGTGGAGAGTCACTGAATGACATAAAATGTGTCCTGTTAAGGACACATTAAATGTGTCCTGTTAAGGGGATCTTCAGATAATTAGTGGATATATATATATAGTGAAAATATACCATATGTAGCAAATGGAATAGATTTATACCAAAGATGTATCCAGTCTTTGCCTGAACTTCCAACTTAATGCATGTTTAGCTGCTAGAGCTGCTGACGCTATGTCCAAGTGACCTTAGGCAGGTTTTCTAACAAATCTGGGCCTCATTCTTCACCCATTTGAAGTGGGGTTATAATAACAGCTGACCTCGTGGGCTTAGTGTAGGGGGTTAATAAGATGATCAGAGCACAGAATGAGCACTCAGCAAATGTGAGGCTGGTTGGTTACTCACCCAGTTTATTATCAACTTTATATTTTTAGATCTCAAAAGTAGTTTGGGGTAGGGGGACATCCTGAGTCTTTTTGGCATGAACACTGCCTTTTTCATTGTGACATGATGGGTGCTGGGGGGAGGGGCAAGCAGAAAGAGGGATAGCTGATTCTAAGCACAGCTTCCTGCATTCCTTTGAACTGTATGTATGTGTGTATGTTTTTGTTGTGTGTGTACTTCCCGGAATGCTGCTTAGCTTTTTGGTTCCAGGGATGAAACCTAGGACTTTGGAGCCCTGGGTGAATCACCTTTACTGGGATGATTCATATCATATCTGATGGCTGTATTGATACAGTGGTCTCATGACCAAATTACCTGACAGTTCAGGAACCTTCTGTCTGCTTATCCTGCTGGTCTCTCTGTTGCCTTGTGGCACTGTTAAGACCTCTCTCTGTCTACCATGAGCTTGGCTCAGCACTGCAGACTAGGGGAGGTGGTGGAGAGAGGCTTCTTCAGGGAGGTAGAGTGATTTACCTTTATAGCAGTGACCAACTTGACCAAGTCCTGGGATGACTTCAGCATCTGCCCCTGCCTGTTTCATCAGCTCCAGTGAGGATTCAACTGAAGTAGCAGGGTACAGCTCCAGATTGCCCTCCATGGACCAGGAACCCTGGTGGTCAGTGTCTAGAGGTTCAAGAGGAATATGTGGGAAACCCTAGAGATCCCTCAGTGAGTTGGTGTAATTAGTTTGGTGGGGTTGAGTGGTGGGTCCCCTTCCCAATGCAGTGCTAGGTGGGGTTTTGGGCTAGAAAGAAGCATGGCTGTGTGACTTCCCAGGGACAGACAACAATGTCATGGTCAAGGTTAAAATGTTGGCAGTCCGTGGACTTGCATCAATTTGCAAAGATTGCAGGTGGATGCTGCTTGGGTCTCTAGCAGGCCTAGGTTTTCTCAACAGCCATCTTTTGCTCCCTTTTCCAAGCACTTGCCTCTCCAGCTTGGCTTTGTGTTAATGAACTTCCTTCCTAGGAAGAGGGACATGTCACTGCTGACAATTGAGTGCACTTGTGAGCAGCTCTGCTTACCTGTTGTTGCGGCGGTCTGGTGTCGGGCTGCACCACGGAGAAGAGAGCGGACGTCCAGAGCAAAGGAGTACACAAATATTTATTATAGGATGGGGGGGAGGTTTGCTTCAGACCACGTGGAGCCAGCCGGCAATGGCCGACCACGGGGGGAGAGCAGGGAGCGAGACCTCAGAGAGGGAGAGCCAAGAGCCCAGAGAGCGAGAGGGGAGGGGTGAGGGGGCTTTTTATTGGGCGACAACCAGGGGTGACGTGTAGGGCCAGGATTGGTTGAAAGGGGGCACTCTAGGATTTAGCGGGGCATAGAAAAACCTGGGGGCAGAGACTGCATCAGAATAACTCCTCAGCAACATCTCCTCCTATCCCTTTATATCTAAATGGACACAGTAAAGAAAAATGGAATGGAGCAGGCTTAAATGTTTTAGAGGAATGCCATGCTCAGGTGGGAAGATGTAGGACTTTCTGTGGAGGAGGGAAGGCTTAAATGGCTGCCAACCTTGTGAGATTTATGCATCCTCCTGTGCTCAACCCCTCTTTAGAGAGAGAGACTTACCTGGAGAGACTCATCTCATAGGTTTAAGTGCAGCCTGCTCAACCATCTCTTCACAATATCTCTACATCTTTTCTATCTTTCTATCTAGTAATTGCATAAGATGTACAAAGTCTATAAAAGACTATCATGGGGCAGAAATCTTTTGGGCATAAGCCTAAATGATATAACAAAATAGGAAGGGACAAGTAGGGGAGAAGTAAAAGCCAGTGTGGTGTGAAGGGAAGGATTGGTGTGTAAAGGAACATTCCCTGTTTGGGTGGGGAAAGGGGCAAGGGTACATAATGAGGGGGAGGCAGGAGGCATGACCCACCAAACAGAGGGGCTATTTGGCATTGTATAGTCCTCAAGGCAACAGTCTGTAAAGTCTATGAATTACTCAGGATCAGTCTATGAAAAACCAGCAGCGTGAAGGGAAATAAGCTGCTTCAAAATTGTGTAAAATGTATATAGGGTATGTCAGAAAGTCTGATACAAGTCTCAGTCCGAAGTAGATGACTAGGGGAAGAATTGGCAGGGGATGCAACGCTGCATGAGGGAGGTCAGCCGCTGGAATGTTGCTCTTTTGTAGATAGCTAGCTGGAACTGCCAACACATAACAAGCAGGTCAGAAGCAGGAACGGTAACCAGGCATGAAGAAAGTTCTGTCCTTGGAGTTTGTGTATCAGGTTCTTCAGATCGTGTTGAGTGACATCTAGGATTTTGGGGGGTGTGCCACGGTAGTCGTGCCATCTAGTGAGTGACGTCAGGGTGTGCAGGGGTTCAGATGGTTTTTCCCGGGATTCCTGTGAAAGAAACACAAACAATCTGCTTCTCGTGGTTAATTTGAACTTGTAACAAGTTATAGGTTTGTTATAGTTGATACCTCAATGATTATAATTGGTTTAGAATCTTTTTATGATTTTATTTAAAGGTCATCTAATGTGACCTCCTGTAGCAGCCTCTACCGCAGGATCTTGAGACCAATTTTAGCTAAAATATGTATTTTAAACAGACTCAAATTGCTTAGAGAGTTAACGCATATTCGTGACAATGATTTTAACTTCTACAGTGCCAGATTGATGCCAGATCTGTTGTGGATTAATTTCCACAAGATAGTTTACAGGGCACCTTTGGGGGCCCTTCAAAGGTGTCCTGTATATAAAATTTATATAGTTTAGTTTTGGGAATGAATAGTCACGTTGAACATTTAGACTTTTACCTAAATAGTAAGTTACCTTAACAATTAATTTTTACCTTGTCTGGTAAAAGTGTAGCTGTAGGGTTACACTTCTGACCGTTAAGTTAGTGTTACCAAACTTGAGACATACCCATAAACATTTAGTTATAACAAACTGGAGGAAAAAGAACTTTTGTTATAAAAACACATTATTTAAAAACAATTTTAAATCTGTCATTAGTCACACAGTTTAAGACTAAACACTTACATATATACCAAAACTATATATAAAATTCAAAAGAGGGAGAAAGAAAAAATTTTTGGAATGTTTCTGGACGTCTCCAGAAACTTTGGCTGCGTCTAGCATTTTTATATAAGGCCAATTACCTTTTAGAGTACTCCAAGCAGATGGGTCATGCAAAAAAAAAAAAAAGTTTTTTTTTTTTTTGTCATTCAACACACTCACAAAAACAACTGGCCAGTTATAACATAAGACATACAGGGAAAGGGTAGGAGAGAGGTCTCTGTGAGCCAGATTTTGTAGGTTCTTCCATGTCGTATTACGGGTCCTGGGATGTATCCTGCATCTGGTCCTCTTGTAGTATTTCTTGTTCTTCAGGAATAACAGCGCCATCCTGCGGGTATTGTCGGACATGGCGGGCAGGAACCCAGACAGGTTTAGAGAAATTTTGAGGGAAAATGCATGCGAAACCCCTTCCCATGGTCAATAATGGGTCAGGCCCTTTCCAAACTTTATCGAGTGGGTCTCTCCATTTGACCTTAATAGATGGGAGGGTAGATGGTGTTTGCCAGTGAAGAATAATAGGGGGTAAGGCCGAGTTATTGTAAATATTAAAGAGATTTAATGTAGTTAAGGCTTTTGCTAGCTGGATATTGGGGGGATATGTTCCTCCTTTATCTTTATTTAGTTGAGCCTTCAGTGTTTGATGGGCCCTCTCAACAATGCCTTGTCCCTGTGGATTGTAGGGAATGCCCGTGGTATGAGTAATATTCTAGAGGGAACAAAAATCTTTGAATTGTTTGCTTGTAAACATAGGTGAATTGTCTGTTTTCAAAAATAATGGGACCCCCATAATGGCAAAACAAGAGAGCATATGGCTTACAAGCTTTTTAGCACTTTATCCTGTCTGAGCTGTAGCCCACATAAATTTAGAAAAGGTATCAATTGAGACAAACACATATTTTTGTTTGCCAAAGTTTGGTATGTGGGTGACATCAATTTGCCAAATAGCATTAGCTTTTAAACCTTGGGGGATAACCCCAAGGGTCTGGATAGCAGGTGTCTTTATGAGACTTGCACAAGAAGAGCATGTAGCAAGGATATGTTTTAACTGTGGTACAGGAACATCAGGGAATCGAGCTTGAAGGCCTTTAAGATTAACATGGGTTAGAGAATGAAAATTAACAGGATCAGAGACAGAGACTGGGAAAGTTCCTGTGGAGGCAAGGCGGTCAACTGCGGCATTCCCTTCGGACAGGGAACCAGGAAGAGGGCTGTGGGAACGAAGGTGTTGAATATACAGTGGTTGGGTTTGAGAACAGAGCATAGAGGCGATTTGAATCAAGAGAGGGGAGAGTGGGTTGTCATCAATTTTCACATACGAACGAGCAAGCCATGGAAGTAAGTTAACAGTATACACACTGTCAGAAAAAAGGTTGAAGGATTCTGGTACAGCTTTTAGTGCAAGAAAAACAGCATAAAGTTTTTGTACTGAGGGGAATTCTCAGGAAGCTCAGTAAAGAGAGGTTTAGGAGATTGTTTGTCTGGGTAATATATAAGGGCAGCAGCTCCCCTTTTTCCACCATCAGTAAAGATTGTAGGAGCAGAGGGAATGGGATCCCGAGAGAAAAGTTTAGGTGCTAGTAGAGGCAGAAGAGGTAAAGAAGCTATCAATTTATTAGAAGGAAAATAGTTATATATTTGTCCTGGAAACCCCACGAAGCTTATGGCAAAGCGGGAATGATGGCGTATAAGCCACTCTGTATCTGTGAGAGAAAAGGGCAGAATGATTAAATCCGGTTCTTTCCCTAAGACCTGCACAGACCTATTTCTCCCTTGGCGAACCATGAATGCTAACGCATCTATCTCAGTGAGGAGTCTTGGAGCTCCTCCTACTGGCGTGTGAAGCCATTCGAGAACCCCATGGTCTTGTCACAGTGCCCCTACTACTGTGGGGGTGGAGTTGAAGATTAGAAGGTTTACCAGAGAGGAGGGGGAGAATCGAACAAGGTGCATGTCCTGGAGGGCCTGGTTAACCCTTTCCAGTGCCAAGGAGGCCTCAGGAGTTAACTTACGTTTTGAAGAGGGCTGTTTGTTTCCTTTCAACAGGTCAAACAGTGGTTGGAGGCAGCTTGTGGGCAGATAGAGATACTGCCTAAGCCAATTTAAATTTCCTAGAAAACTTTGTAAAGAAGCAAGAGTAAGGTTAGAAGGGAAGGTAACATTAGGTTTTAAGGGACGAATTTGCGTTAGAGAAATCTCTGAACCTAGGAAGGATATTGGAGGGATTAGCTGTATCTTCTCAGGGGCTACATTAAGGCCGCTTTTCTTTAATGCAGGAATGAGAAAATCACGTAAGGCATAGAGATCTGTATCTGATTTTCCCCATATTAAAATATCATCTATATAATGAAAAATATTAAGGCCCTTATGAATATATAGGACAAGGGCAGATTTAACAGCCTCCTGACAAATTGTAGGACTATTGGCCATACCCTGGGGCAGCACCACCCATTCAAATCTATCAGCAGGGCTGGCATTATTAATAGACGGAACAGAGAAGGCAAAACGTTTACAATCTCGCGGATGCAAGGGGATAGAGAAAATACAATCTTGTATATCAATAGCTATGATTGGAATTCCCATGGGAATTGCACAAGCAAGAGGCAAACCCCTTTGGGGGGAGCCCCAGACCTGCATGGTTTTATTTACTGCATGGAGATCTTGAAGGAGGCGCCATTTTCCCGAGCGCTTTTTAATCACAAAGACAGGAGTATTCCATGGGCTTCGAGAATGACGAATGTGTCCCAAGGACAACTGCTCTCGGACGAGCTCTTTTAAAATTTTTAGCCTATCCCTAGGTAAGGGCCACTGTTCCACCAAGACAGGATCATTAGAAAGCCAGCTTAAGCGGGGTGTTTGGCTACGAACAGTTGCATTTAGTATTGGGGATGCTGAATAGACCTGGTATTGCGGGAATGAGTTTTATGCTCTGCAGAGGCATCTGTGGATATCCTAACATTAAGACATTCCAGAAGATCCCTGCCCAGTAAGTTGGTGCTAATATTAGCTACCAAAGGGCGGAAGTGTCCGGTAGAACCTTCTGGGTCTTCCCACATAAGCGAGTCTCGTGTGCAAAATGCTCTCGTCATCCCTCCTATTCCATGTAAACTGGGTCCAGGGATGAGTTCCCAATCTTGGGGAACCTCTTCTTGCCTTAAAATCGTCTTTGCTGCACCCGTGTCAATCAAAAATTTAAAAGGAATATTGCCAATCTTTACTGTCATAGAAGGGTGACCTTGTTCTAAAACAGGAGTGGTCCACAAAATCTCAGGCCCCGAATTTGTACCATTCAGGGGCGAACCATCTTTATGAAATTGGGACCAACCCTTACGACATTTTGGACAAACAGTACGTGGTCTCTGGCTCCCTGACTGAAAGCGGGGTTGCTCTGGCTGGAGGCGTGGTTTCCCTGACTGGAGGCGTGGTTGCAACTTATCAGGACATTGGTTATGCCAATGTCCTTGGCGACCGCACTGAAAGCAGGCCCCGTTTTGCTTACGTGGGGCAACTGCATAGACCTGCATCGTAGCGGGTGCCCCATAATTGCCTGATGTAAGTTCCTGTGTCGCTAGAATCCAATTATCTGGGTGTAGGTGTTTAAGATTAAGGTATACATGACGGAATTGTGGTGTCATGCCTTCCCAGACAATAGAGCTCAGGAGTAGTTTGCGGACGTCAGGATTATAAACCTTTCTCTCTAAGCTTCTCTTCACCCTCGAGATGAAGCTCACCAATGACTCATCAGAGCCTTGGTGAAAAGAGTTAATGGGAGCTGATGGATCTACATCAGGTGTGGTCACCCTTTCCCATGCTTGTGTTGCACAGATGCGTACCTGTTCAAAATAACTGGTTGGAAACCTGGCTTCTGCCTGCTGAGCTCCAGATTCATAAGCTCCTGCTCCAAACAAAGCATCAGAATTCCATTCTACCTGTTTGTTACTATTTTCCTGCTATTGCCTAGAGCACTCATCGCGGAAACCTGCCTGCCACTGAAGATAGAGTGGGTCTGGGAGTGCAGCACGAGCCAGATCTTTACAGTCTTGTGGTGTATTTAAATGCTGGTAAAAGCTTCTCAAGATGGACTTGGTCCATGGAGATGCATTCCGTCCTCCCTGACTGCTTGTCTGAGTGTTCCATGTGCTTTAGAGGAATATGGCTGCCACGGCTGAGGGTTTTGTTTAGAAGGGGCCAAGTTTACCGGGATCCCACGGCTGAGGGTTTTGTTTAGAAGGGGCCAAGTTTACCGGGAATGTGTGGATTTGGTCCGATGGCGCGGGAGAGGGAGCTACAGAAGTGGAAAGTTCCGTAGAAACTGCTGTAGTGGCTGCATGGGAGACTAAACGCATATCTACGGGGACGTCGCTCCCGGGGTGGACTGCACATGGTTTAAAATCCTTAAATGCTGAAAAAATATCCTTTAGCTCTCGTATCTCAGCCATTAGGTCCCTTAATGGTGACGTATCAGCAGGGGGCGGGGTCAGGGACGAGGAAGCCTCAGGCGGAGCTGAAACAGCGGCTGGCGGCGGCAGGGGCCGGGGGCGGAGCTGAAACCAGGGCGGCAGGGGCAGGGGCGGGGTTCAGAAACATAGAAGCTGCAGGCGGAGCTGAAACCGGTATGGCAGGGGCAGGGGCGGGGTTCAGAAACGCAGAAGCTGCAGGCGGAGTTGAAACCAGGACGGCAGGGGCAGGGGTGGGGTTCAGGAATGCAGAAGCCTCAGGCGGAGCTGAAACCGGGACGGTAGGAGGAGGGGCTAGAGAACTGGAAGCCTCAGGGGAAGCAGGGGGCGGGGCCAGAGAAGCAGAAGGAACTGAACACGTGTCTGCCACAGAAGGGACTGAACACTTGTCTGCAGAAGGAGCCGAACACGTGTCTGTGGGGACAGCTGGGGGAGGGGTCAAAGGAGCGGCCAAACACCTGTCTGTGGGGACAGCTGGGGCAGGGGTCAAAGGAGTGGCCAAACACGTGTCTTCAGGGGCAGTGGGGGGAGGGGTCATGGAAGCGGAAGCTGCCGCAGGAGAAACCGAACACGTGTCTCTGGAGGCAGCGGTTTTGGGGCTGACTGCAGATTGCTTAGGGTGTTTAAGTCCTAAGCAAATATCCTTTAACTCCTGTATCTCAGCCTCAAGGTCACTTAACCTTTTGGCAGGAGGCCTTGTACATATCCTGAAAATAGTAAATATAGCCATGAGAACCCATGGTGTAGCAAAAATTAAAGCGTCTCTGAGATCGAAAGCCTGTCCCAGGAGAGAAGGATAGAATGTCTGGGACACCTCCTCATAAAACGGAAAAAATCCCATGGTGGAGGGAAACGCAGGGCCACAGAGGCGGGCGGATGCCACTTACCTGTGTCTGGGCGGCTTTTCTGGACCTCAGGCTGGGCGTGAGTGCGGGACATGTTGAACGCCAGATGTTGTTGCGGCAGTCTGGTGTCGGGCTGCACCACGGAGAAGAGAGCGGACGTCCAGAGCAAAGGGGTACACAAATCTTTATTATAGGATGGGGGGGGAGGTTTGCTTCAGACTACGTGGAGCCAGCTGGCAATGGCCGACCACGGGGGGAGAGCATGGAGCGAGACCTCAGAGAGGAAGAGCCGAGAGCCCAGAGAGCGAGAGGGGAGGGGTGAGGGGGCTTTTTATTGGGTGACAACCAGGGGTGACGTGTAGGGCCAGGATTGGTTGAAAGGGGGCACTCTAGGATTTAGCGGGGCATAGAAAAACCTGGGGGCGGAGACTGCATCAGAATAACTCCTCAGCAACACTTACTTCAGGAGCACCCCGTTGCCTCTAAGAGGGATCAGTGTGTATTAAGGGAGTGCATATATGAAATGTTTCTATATTAATGCCAAGAAGTCTAGCTGAGGGAGTCCTGGTACAACAAAGCCTCAGGAATTGCCTTACTGACAGCGAGACTGGAGTTTCAGGATTTGAGACATTTTTGAAATGTAAAAAATAAGAATGAAAAATTCCCTTGTAAATTGTCTGATGGGAAATGTATTGTCTCATAATATCACTTCCATTGATTCTCTTTCATCATCATATTAAAGCGTGGGAAATGCAGGTGGGGATTGGCAGGGGAGGCGGAGTCCTTGCTGAGAGGCAGAAAGGGATACATTAGGTGACCCCAACCTTCTGTCTCCGTTCACACAGAGTAGCCAGACAAAGGGATGGAGGGAGGAAGGAGGTCATACCTGGTGTCAGCTCACACATGGAAGCTGCTCTAGGCACTTTAAACCCTCTGTGACTCATGAGTCAGAAAATATATTCTGATGTGATTTCTCTGACTATCTCCCTGAAACTTGATCTTATGATAGGTACCTTGAAATGACACCCCTGTTTGTTCAAAGCAAGGCTCCAGCAGAAAGAAGGCCATGTTCATTCACACTTATTTTGAAAGTCAAGGCTGTCGTCTGACCACCTCTTGATTCACACCTTTGTCCCTCTAACCAGGGTCCACAAAGTTTACCCTTCTGAAAGGACATTATAGATACCTTTGCTTTCATGTGGGGTTAGCGTCTTGCCTGCTGCCTCTATGTTTTGGGGCTCAGGTGCCAAGCTAGCTGTTCCAGGATATCTGGAGAGAGGTTTGCTGGAGGATGAGATGGCATCTGGAGGAAACTGAGGCCACTCACCTTCTGGTAGGCAGACTCTTCAGTTTTACCAGGGCTTCTGTCAGAGGACTCTAGAGTGGCTACATAATCATACTAGTGTTTTTGCTTCATGCCTTGTGTTTGGTCAGGTAGGCTATAGTATCAACAAGGCATCCTATTTTTGCTGTTGTTCTTGTTATTGACATTAGTGGTTTACCACTTTAAGCCCACTTTTCGAACTGAATGATAAGGAGAGAAGCAAAGAATCCTCACCACCGCTGGTGAAATGGCTCACTTTGATAGTGCTCTGCTTTGCAGTATGCAGGGTCCAGGTTCAATTATATCCCCCGCTGCATTGAAGGCAGCTTTGGTGCTATGGTCTCTTTCACTCTCTCTCTGCCTCTATCAACAAACAAAATCACTAAACACCTCACATCACCTGCAACTTTATTGCAGAGCGGGTGTGCTTGAAGACAGTCTGGAGCCTGGCTTTTACCTGTGACAAAGTAGACACACTATTAAGTGAACTATCTTGCTGGCCCAACATTCTATGTTTAGTATGCTATATTATATATTAGCAAACTATAGTACCTTATATTATACAAATTATATTATAAACTTGACAAAATATATAATGGCACCAATCCATATCAGTATGGTATATGGCAGTCAATAAGGCATGCTAATTTCTTTTTCTCTACTTCAATGTTCTTCTTTGTAGATAATTTTCTTACCTTCCTTCCCAGGCAAGAATGATGTCTATCCTATTTCAGACAGTTTCAGATTCCACTGGATAAAAGGGATAGCCTTAGATTCTTGCTGGATAAGGCAGACTAATGTGGGAACTTTGTGGGAACATTTTAGAGGAAATTAAAGTAATTATGGACAGTTGGGTTCCTGCAGTTTCAGTTGTCTTGTATTCAGAAAAGTGACAGGAGTCCAGTGCTAATTGCTATGATCCACCATGACCACTGGAGATAACTTGACACATGCCACTCTGTGCCTATAATGTACAGAATCTAGTCACTGACAGTCACATGGTTGATTATTGCTCTGTTCATGGGGTTTTAATTGGGTTCCTTGCCCTCTAAGGCACACTACTTCCCAGCTCCCATCTTTCTCATGTATCCCAGGCCATTGCTGCCTTGTTCAAACTAATTTCTCATTGTCCTGTGATAACTGTTCCAGCTTGACTCAGGTCCCCATGTCTCAGAGAAGGACCTGAGTTAGCAACCGAAGTTATGGGCTGAACTACTTGTTTCCCCAGAAATATTCTTACTGGATTCCCATGCTTCTGAGGACAATGTTTTCTTCATCTCAATTATGCTTTCAGCCTGCTTCTGAACAGGGCAATCTTTTAAAAAAATTTCTTTATTGGGAGATTAATGTTTTATAGTTGACACTAAATACAGTAGTTTGTACATGCATAACATTTCTCAGTTTTCCACATAAAAAATACAACCCCCATTAGGTCCTCTTTTATCATGTTCCAGGACCTGAACCCTCCCTCCACCTACCCCACAGTCCTTTACATTGGTGCAATGCACCAACTCTAGTCCAAGTTCTGAGCAGGGCAATTTTATCTGCTTCCTCTCTCTCTGTTTCCCTCCTTCTTCCTTTTTCTCCCCACCTATTCAGTGTCAATTATGCTAATATAAACCTCTCTCTCTGCCTTCTGTCTTGCTCTCCCCCTTTTTATTGTCTTCTTCCTTGCTTTCTTTCTCTGCATTAATGCAATCTTCTCTTTTCCTCTATCATTTCTACTCTCCCTCCCACTCTTTCCTCACTCAGTCCCCCATATTCTTATCCCCATTTCTATGCACCTGGAGAGCATACCCCCATGCACATGCATACATTGAAGACAGCCACAAAGATCTCTGAGTTATTCCAGAGTTGTCTCAGCTCCATTAGGACTGATTGGAAACCTGGTTACTCATAAAGCAATTTGCTCCTATGGGCTGGTTGGAGATTAAAATGGTAATTATCCTGCAAATGACTGTAACTGTCTTTCATAAGTGTGGCAATGTTTGAAATGTGACTGACTGCAGCTCAGCATAATGGGCTTAATAAATGATATCTTCAGTGTATTGTCAGGGAACAGAGCCTATTAGTTTAGGCCAGAATGATATTGCAATTTCAACGGGAAAGTCCATTTTTTTCTCCAACCAGGCTTTTTCTTTTCTTTTTTATTTTCTATTCTTTTATTTTCTTTTCTCTTCTTTTCTTTTCTCTCCTTTTATTTATTTTCCCCCTAATAGCATGTGATAATCATTTAATAGGACATTTTCCCAAAGGATAATTTGCAAATTGCTAATCTGTTTGGATTATCTCTTTCTCATTTTCCTCCTTAAATGCTTGGCTTTTCCTGATGCCTCTAGATGGAGTCTCTGTTCCCTGGGAAGGACTTCAGGAAGGGATAGACGGGTGGGGTAATGAACCTTGTTGAGAACTAAGGGTCAGGATGTATGGGGGCTGGATGGTTAAATGCACATAGTACGAAGTGCAAGGACCTATGCAAGGATCCAGGTTCAAGCCCCCAGCTCCCTACCTCAAGGGAAAGCCTCACAAACAGTGAAACAGGTTTGCAGATGTCTCTCTTTCTCTTTCCCTCTGTTTCCCCTCCCTCTCAGTTTATCTCTGTTTTGTCCAGTAAAATGGAAAAAATGGCCACTAGGAGCAGTGCTGGCACCAAGCCCCAGCAACAAGCCTGGAGGCAAAAAAAAAATAAAAATAAAAATAAACAGGTCTGTATTGGGAGTGACAGAGGAGATCAATAAGCAATTGAGCTGTGTGTCCTACAAGCCCATTAAACTTTGACTTAGTCTACCTGAGTACGCTTAGATCCCATGGGTTCAGGGTACAGTCCTGCAAAACCATCCCCATGGCAGCTGCCTCTGCAAACCCAGCTTATTATTCCTGCTTTTGATGGGCCCATTGTGCATCAGCAGTTGCCAAGACTCCCTCCTTGGATTTGAAAAATCTACTAAAGTAGTTTACAGAGCTCAGCTTCCTGCCTGGATCATCCATTTATTAAAAAGAACCAGAAACAATATGAGTTAGCAGTTAGCAGTCAGATGGAGGCTGACCTTCCTCATGCAGCATTTCATCCCCTGCCATTTCTCCCCCTAGTCGCCTACTTTGGACTGAGACTTCTATCAGACTTGCTGGTATACCCTTTGGAAACTTTAGACAATTTTACAGCAGCTTCCTTCCCTTCACGTTGCTGGTTTTTCATAGACTGACCCTGAGTAGTTCATAGACTTTACACACTGTTGCCCTGGGCATTAGATAAAAGGAAAGGGGGAGATGCTGGGAAATTGTGCCAATGCAGTCACATCTGCCATGTTGTCCCCTCAGGCTACTGCTAGTTCCCTGGAGAGTTGGGACATTCTCGGAGTGCCTGTTCAGCCATGTTGTGCCCTCAGGACATTGTCTATATCCCCGCGATATCTGGAGTGCTCTGGTTACTCCTCCCCCCTCCCATTCTCACAAGAGTTATCATCCTATCCTGGAGTGCTATGGTTACTCCTCCCCCTTCCCATTCTCACGAAAGCTACTCCTATAAAAACCCTTCGTTTTCTGCACCTCGCTCTCTTGCTGGCGCTCCACTCTGGTGTTCAGACGCAGGAAAGGTTACTGCGTTAGGCGGCCATTTTCTCTACCTCCACGTGGCCCAACCTGCTTCTCTAACACCCAACTCTGAGGTGCCAGCGCGAATAAAGATTTGTGTTTCCTCTTCGCTCCGGACCCTCTCTCTCTCTTCTCTGCGGCCCGCGCACTACAACATATGGCGCTACAACGTGGGACTGGACCTGCGCAACTCCCAGATAAGTGAAGACTTTGCCTACCTATGCACTATGGTCTTCTCTTCTACTTATGAAGAGGTTTGCCAAAGCTTCTACTGTTTCATTATGAGACAGTTTCTCTGTCTCTGGAACATTTTACTCTGGGCCACACTTCGGTTCCCTGACTGGGAACTTTGGTTTCTTATGACCGGGATCATAGAGCTTGGGAGATGCACGGAGATTTCTCCTTGGACTTTCTGGATTCCCTCTCCCATGTTTCCTGAGGAAAAGGACTACATTTTGCCCCGGGCCACAGTTTGGTTCTTTATGACCTTGATCGTAGACCTTGGGATAGGCATGGGGATTTCCCCTGGGACTTTCTGGACTTCTTCTCGCATGTTTCCCATGGAGAAGGACTACTCTAATTTGAAGAACATTCTCGAGTACCCTGGAAGTTCCCAAGTATGGAGACACATGGTTAGTTCTACTCTCCTGATTGGATTCTTTCTTCGATGGGAAGACGCTTTTAAAAATGGGTGCCTGAAGCAATCCAGCAGGAACAGTCAGAAGCACACTAAATGGAATTTCAAGGAGCTTTTTGGACTAGAACGCCCTCCGGGGACTCTTAATCCTACATGGTGAGATCTTGATAATCTGGTTCAAGTTGCGTTTCATAAGAGAATGATTTGAATGACTGAATTTTTGTTTGACATTGACTTAAAAAAAATGCTGGACGCAGCCATGATTTCTAGAGACATCCAGAAACAATCCAAAATTTTGTTTTTTCCCTCCTTTGATTTCTCTTTTACATCTTGACATGAATCTGAAATGTTTAATCCTGAAAACTGTATGAGTTATGGGTGGGGCAGATATTACAAGGATTATGTTAATTATTCTCATGCCTGAGGCTTTTAACCGTGGTTCTTCTGTTTACCTTTCCACATTTTATTGAGTTTAAACTGTTTAAACAACCTTAAAATCATACTAGAAAGGACTTCCAATTATAATGGAGTTATTAATTATAGTAAACTTCTAATCTGCTACAAGTTTTGTTTGACAAGTAAGTGAATTTCAGCTGTCAAAGTCTAAACATGAAAAAGCATCTACTCAAAACTAAAGTAGTTTACAGAGCTCAGCTTCCTGCCTGGATCATCCATTTATTAAAAAGAACCAGAAACAATATGAGTTAGCAGTTAGCAGTCAGATGGAGGAAGCACGTAGGTACTGAACTAAGGAGTTTTCGTCTCTCTGAAGTTTGGCACAGGGTGACACATGGGAACATTTGGAATCAACCTGAAAGGTCCCCATAGCCTCTTCTTTCGTATTTGGATGGAGACTTGAAACTTATACCAATGTGATTGAGGAAACTCATCAGCTATCTATGGATGAGTCAGTCTCAGCCTCTTCCATCCCCAGAAATTGGGGAGTAGGGTGGGGGTGTCAGAGAGTGAGTTACATGAACTATTCCATTTCATAAGTTCCCCATTTTTAGAGCCTGATTGCCTTAAGAAAAACAGACTGTTGAGAAAAACAAGTTAACTTCCCCCTTCTTTCGGGAATGCCTCAACCAACTAGGCAGTTTAGGTAATCTAGTCAAGCTTGCATGACTGATGTTGCTTAATATATAGTCATGTTTAAATTTGAAAGTTTACAATTAAGTCACTCTATTTACATCTGTAATACCTGCTCTGCTTAGATATAGATTGGAGCCATAAGATTGAGTTTGGAATGTATAACTTAGATAAGGGTGTGGAATGTACTCATTGCTTGTACAAAAGATGGGTAAAAGTATAATGCCTCTCTGCCCTTCTGCCTCCTCAGATAAGAGTGACTACCCCCATCCCTGAGTGCTATTGAAACTCAATGTTTGAAGAACTAGAGGTCCCCAAGCCACAGGAGCTACTCTAGCATTCCGGCTTGTGGACCTCTCAGCTGAGACCCTGTGTGTGTCTTTGTGTGTTTGAAATACTGCCTATTCTATGTGCTGGTGTGAATAAAAATTTCAACTTCATCAATTTTCTGTGTCAGTCTCAGTTTGTGATAGTGTTTAGTCAGTAGCAACTTAACAGGGGTATGACTGAAGGTTTCTGAAGTAGATTTTGTAACTGAGGATATGAGAGCAAATATTATAAGAATGTTCTCACTCGTGTTTCTAGTTGGGGAACTCCAAGGGGCTGGGGGCTTTGAATCAGGAACTGTACACAAATGTGTATGAGCAATATCTATTTCAGAGATGGGGAGATAGCTCAGTGGGTAGGGGACCGGCATGATTTGAGCCCTGGCAACACATGAGAGGTGAAGTGCAACACAACAGTCTTTGAACTATGGTATCTCTCCTTTTCTTTCTTCCTCCCTCTATATATCTGAATGAAAAAAGTGGTCCTAGCGGGTGAAACCATTAAAAATTGATTTCTTATAAAGTGTAGCATAACAGCCCCTATCTCCCAGTCATCATTTCACCTGAGCTGCCAGAAGATCACAGAATCCTGACCAGCCTGCAGGTGAGTTTTAGGAGAACATTGCTTCCACGTACTACAGTGAACCCTAGAGGGATGAAGCTTCTCGTTTTACTTCATCTTTGATTTAAACATATCTTCCCAACAAAAGTTTAGGTGTTGGGTAGGTCTAGTTCACAGCCTTGAAAGGAGGAGTAGGTACAGGTTCTCAGAACCCACCGGGGGCTTTGGAGGTATGGAGCAGGGCTGATAAAGTCGGTCTCACAAGATTAAGGCTGGGACTCTGGGTCCAATCAATGCTTCTGGAAGATGATGGGGGCACAGAAGGCCTTGGAAAACAGTTTCATGGGGACACTGCTTCAAATGGTCTTTATATGTCAGTGGTAGGGGTATTGTTGCAGATGGATAAGAGTCTCTGGGTCCTGTCACCTGATAGGTTTGCAGACAAGTCCATCTGTGCCTAATAGAATAAACCTGTTGTTTCTAACTGCTTTGAAGATCCATATGATCCCTGTGGGATCTGGAGGGCTTAGAGGAGAACGTGAACTGGGGGAAACATACACATACATCACATGGGATTTCCCTTGGCCAGACTGGAATGATCCCTAAATACATTGTGTGGCTATGGATAGATGTGCATTAAGTATGCATAACCAGAATAAGCTGATGTGTGGAGCAGAGAAGCCACTAGGAAAACCAAGAACTCAGAGACCAAAAGTCTATGCTCAGTTCTCCCACAAAAAGTCAAACACAAAATTAACATGCAACCTAGAAACCCACTGCTCTCCAGGCCTCAAAGATTTGAAACAAGAACTCAGATATTTGCACATCTGCATTTAGAACAGCATTACTCACAGAAGCCAGAAGCTGAGAGTTGCTCATATGACTCTTGATAGATGAATGGATTGGTCTACTTGTACAATTTAATAGTATTCAACCACAAAAAAGGAGTGTAGTGCAGATAGATGCCACCGATGTGGTGACATGATGAACCTAGAAAATATACTAAATAAAATGTGCAAGATGGAAAGAAACTCTTTGTGAATTGCCCATATAGCATAGGCCATGGGGTGAGGGTTGGCAGAAAATAAACTCTGGTCACCAGAGGCTTGGAAAAGAAGGAGAAATGACTGAGATGTAGGGACAGGATTTCCTAATAGGATGACAACAATGTCTTAGACACCAACAAGACAGAGATGGTAGTCCCCAACACTGTGGGTGTACCAAATCCCTCTGACTTGGACCTTTTGCAGTGACTTATTTAAATATCTCCTTCTGAACTTCAGGGGGATCACCACCAAGACTTATTTTTTTTCAGGTAGAAAGAGCAGGGGCTGGGGGTGGGGAGGTAGCATCACAGCACCAAGGTTTTTCCCCAGTGCTGTAGCCAGGGTGGCACATAAAACAAAGTAGATCTCCATTCAGGTGGGCTATCTTGCAACCTCACTGAACCCCCTCATTATTCATTTTGTGTTATATGAAATTTACCCTGATTCAAAAAGATAAGAAATAGGAAAGTCTCCATGAATTTCAAGGGGCAAAGATTCCTCTCTCTCTGAGCCTGGGACTGGCTCACAGGAAAACACAGAAATCCTTAAGGACTGCAAAAGAAAACACTGCCTAGACTAATTCTGGAGAGGCATGCTGCATGATACATGGTCATTTTCCAGAATTTGCTGTTTGTGCTAACTGAGAGGATAGAAGGAGGCATGGGAAAGGTGGGAACCATGTGGTGAGGAGGACAAGGTCATCTGAGTGAACCAGGGTTTGTTCCCTGGACATTTATTTTAAAATGTCCAATCTGATTTTTAGTGGCCTTGAAAGTGACCACTCAGGGTTGTTGCTTTCATTATAAGCACATAATCCCGTTTGTTTTGCAAAGCAGAAGACAGTTTTGACTGAGAAACTGGGGAAGTTGAATCACAGAGTGGCAGGAGGGATGCTCTTGAAGTTTGGCTGAGCTCAGTACTTTCAGGAGATAGTTCCCAAGAACACAGATCTGTACTGGATTTGCTTCCTGTCCCAAATTTCAGAGCAAGGAATTTCTTCCTTTAGTGAAATCCTAGTCTACCAGTGCCTTGATGCCTTTTGAATTCTTTGCAGTTCCAAATAAAAAATAAGCTTCTTACACCCAGGCTTGAAACAACCATGTTTCTACTGCCTTTCATTTAAAGAATTTCTTCCCCACTTGTGATTACCACAAATCACTTCTAAATGGTACTTTACCATTCACTGCTTACGCATTCATTAAAAAGGTGACACATACATGCCCATTTTGATCCCTAGACATGTGTCCACGAATATTTATACATGTGGAGATGGCATTCCCACACAAATGCAGTATTCCGCTTCCATTAATGAAATTATCCTTTACAGAATTATCATCACTAAACAGTTGCCTTTCCACCAACCTGTGACTCCTTGTAGTTTCTGCCATTTTCCATCACAATGACTCTGGGCAATTACTCAGGTAATTCAATGCCCAGCTTCCTGCCTACAGAGAGTGTTAAAAGAAGATGCGTTTTTTTATAGCCTGGAGAATGTTAATGGATGTCCATAGGTTGAGCTGGAGAGAGCAGAGCTCAGGAGAAAGTACCGTGTGCAGCTCTGTGCCCCCTCCAGCAACTGGCAATAAAAGCTTTCTTAACTTTTCTGTTGCTTGAGCAGCAATTACTAAAATATTCTACTTGGGAAAATGCTTTAATTAGATGCTTTCTAGAGATTTTTCAGGTTTATTAACCCAAATGTCGGGAAGAGCTCCTAGAGGAAACATGTTATGGCTGACAGAGCAAGCATTTCTAGCATTTCTAGCTCTTCTCCAGTGCTAGCTCTCTGTGGCTCTGTAGCCTGTGCCTTGGGCTTCATACATTCTTTCCCTGGAAGTGATGATGCCGGTCCAGGGCATGGGCACCAGTGTGACAACCAGAGTGGGGCTGCTGCCTATCCCACAAACATGCTTAAGTACATCTCTGTGAAGACTGGGGAAAGCCACTAAAGAGGACCCATGATGCAGAGAAACAGAGAGAGAGGGAGTTCCATCACCCATAATGCTGCTTCCATGTGGTAGGGATTTAACTAGACATGTGAGGCAAGCGTGCTACCTCAATCTACCACCATAGCCTCTTGAACATAGAATTTTTTCTGATTATTTTTCTGCTTTTCAAAGTCCTCATTTGTAGAATGGGGGTGCTGACAGACCCTCTTTTCCCACATAAAGTGGTTTAGAAAGTAAGCTGAGATTGTGTACACAATAGTTTTATATTTGCTACCTCCGGTACTCTCATGCTCTTCACCACCCATGTGCTTCTGTTTGAGGAACACTGGTGACCGACAGTGGCAGACATGGCTGTCCTAGCAGTTACCATATCCCTGGGCTGAGAGCAGAGCCTGGTGCAAAGCAGACCCTTAGCTGATGCTTGCTCCAAATGAATACAGTTACTATAATGGCTACTGTCATCATCTTAAGGCTCATGGTCTAATGGAGGTATTATGAAAGAGAAACTGCAGGATCCACAAAAGTGGAGGTGGGGAGCAGGTTTCCCAGAGGGTTTGTATGAAGTGACAACCAGAGTGGGCTGCTGCCTATCCCACAGACATACCTAAGTACATCTCTGTGAAGACTTGGGGAGAGCCCGTAAGGAGAGAAGACCCATGATGAAGTTCAGCTACTGGCCACAGCCTTTCCGATCCCAGTTGTCCCCTGTGAGGTATGACCTCTGAATCTTTCTTTATTTCCTTTTATCTACTTTTATTTTTAAATAAAAATCAAGGGCCTCATCCTTTATAGAAACATCTGGGGCTTGTGAGCTAAAGTTGAGAAAGACCCTTTCAGAGTGGAGACATCACTTCTTTAGAGGCTTAGGTGCTAGCTAAGAAGACAGTGGGTACACATCTCCATTTTACTTTAATGCCTGGATGTAGAGTTTTATTAGGAAATAATGGGAGGTCACCAGGTCACCAGGTTCTCTCTCCAATACCAGTGCTTGCGTTTACTTTGGCCACTAAACTGTTAAGAATAAATTCAAGGTAGCAGCTGTGTTTCTCTCTTATCTTCTCCCAGGTCAACTAGGAATACCTAAGGAGACCACCTGGCACTGCAACAAGACAGGACTAGAACAAATTCAGGAACCCAACAAATCACCAGTGAGTACAAACATGAATGGCTCGTAGACAGAGAGGAGCCTAGGGAGAGATTAAGTGGCTGGTAACAGTCCTGCGGTTCATCAGTTGAGACACCACCTCCAAAAGATGGCTGAAGGGAGGAGAGGACTCCCCTAAGACTCACCAAATACAACTATGATTATCCACTGCTACTGCCCACAGAATCTGGAGAAGCGAGGGGGAGGCACTGTGATGACACCAGGGAACAGAGAACTAATAAGGAAACTCAGGAGAAGATCTACACTTTAGTGGACTAGCAGTGGGGCTGTGAGAGTCTCTTTGCATAAACACTGGATAATCTATGCCCCACCCTGCTTTATCTTTTGGTCAGGAGTCCGTGACTAAGCTAAGAATCCTACTTATAGTTTAAAAGCTTAGCCTACAGGGAAGAAAAAGAACAAAAGAGTCTTTTAAGGCACTGTGCTCCAACTCTGGGATTAAAATACTATTGAAACAACTGTTAACTTCCACAACTGTGAACCCTTTCATTACCTTAGACACATGTCAATCCAGGCAAGAGTGATCAGTAATTTGAAAAGTACTGAGAGAGGGACCTCATAACATACTATATAAAATAGCTAAACCAATAAGAAGAAATATAGGAGAAATAAACCAGGACAAGAGTCCAGCTAAAAGCCCCTCAAAAGTTGAAGCACAAATTAATTAGGTCAACATCCAAACACTAGTTAAGGAAATAATCTTACTTTACTTACAGGAGTAAGTAAAGAGTTTGAAAGAATTGTTATCAGAAATGCAGAAACAACAAATGAGACCCTGGAATAAAACAATAATTTTCTCAAAGTTATTAGAGAGTTGAAAGCTGAAATAGCTGAGCTAATAACACAACTAGCTGAAAAAGCTAAAACAATATCAGAACAGGGTAACAAAATAAATGAACTTCAGAAAACAATAGAGGGGACAGAGAATAGAATCAATGCGGCTGAAGACAGAAATAGCAAGATAGAGGACAAATTAGAGACAACTAAAAAAGAAGTGAGAGATCTCAAAAAGAGATTAAGAGATACAGAAAACAACAACAGAGACCTATGGGATGACTTCAAAAGAAATAATATACACATTATTGGCTTATCAGAGGAAGAAAGAGAGGGAGGGAAGAAAGCATTCTCCAGGACATAATAGCTGAGAACTTCCCTAATCTAGAGAACATCAATGACATAAAGGTTTAAGAAGCCCAGAGTGTCCCAAACAGAATTAACCCAGACTTAAAGACACCAAGACACATCATATTTAGAATGAACAGGAATAAGGATAAAGGATCCTGAAAGATGCAAGAGAAAAACAGAGTCACCTATAGAAGAAAACCCATAAGATTAGCAGCAGACTTCTCCACAAAAAATAATAATACAGGCCAGAAGAGAATGACAATATATTTATTGAGTGCTCAATGAGCAGGACTTTCAACCAAGACTACTGTATCCTGCTAGACTGCCATTCAGACTAGATGGAGGTATAAAAACTTTCTCAGACAAGCAATGATTGAAAGAATCAACTATCACCAAGCCTGCCCTGAAAGAACTTCTAAATGTTCTATAAACAATCAGAACACCATAAATATGCCATATATCAGAACACTAAAACTCTACAAGAATGGCATTAAAATATCTTCAATCTTTGATATCTATAAATGTCAATGGCCTGAATTCACTTATTAAAAGGCACAGAGTAGGAAGATGGATCAGAAAACACAACCCAACAATATGCTGTCTACAGGAAACCCACTTAACTCAACAAGACAAGCACAGACTCAAAGTGAAAGGATGTAAAACTATCATACAAGCCAATGTAAAACTATCATACAAGCCAGTGTAAAACTATCATACAAGCCCACAAAAAAGGGGCAGGAACAGCTAAGCCTCCACATCTATGGACATCTAGTCTTTGATAAAGGTGCTCAGACCATTAAGTGGGGAAATCAGAGTCTCTTCAACAAATGATGTTGGAAAAATGGGTTTAAACATGCAGAAGAATGAAACTGAACCACTATATTCCACCAAATAAAAAAGTAAATTCCAAGTGGATCAAGGACTTGAATGTTAGACCAGAAACTATCAGATACTTAGAGGAAAATATTGGCAGAACTCTTTTCCACATAAATTTTAAAGACAACTTCAATAAAATGAATCCAATTATAAAGGAGACTAAGGCAAGCATAAACTTATGGGACTACATCAAATTAAACAGCTTCTGCACAGCAAAAGAAACCATTACCCAAACCAAGAGATCCCTCATAGAATGGGAGATGATCTTTACATGCCATACATCAGACAAGAGGCTAATAAGCAGAATATATAAAGAGCTTGCCAAACTTAACAACGAGACAACAAATAACCCCATCCAAATATGGGTAGAGGACATGGACAGAATATTCACCAAAGTAGAGATCCAAAATGCTCCAAGTTTTTGATTGTCAGAGAAGTGCAAAAATACAACAATAAGATATCACTTCACTCCTGTGAGAATGTCATACATCAGAAAAGGTAACAGCAGCAAATGCTGAAGAGGTTGTGGGGTCAAACGAACCCTTTTGCACTGCTGGCAGGAATGTATATTAGTCCAACCTCTGTGGAGAACTCTCAGAAGACTAGAAATGGATCTATCCTATGATCCTGAATTCCTCTCCTGAGGATGTATCTTAAGTAACCCAACACACCCATCCAAAAAGATCTGTGTATACCTATGTTCTTAACAATTAACAAGATTGTAGGATAAGAGGGCTACAATTCCATACATTTCCCACCACCAGAGTTCCCATTCCTCCATTAGAAGCTTCCTTATTCCTTATCTCTCTGGGAGTAAGGACCAAAGATCTTTATGAGGTATATGTGTCTATGATTGATTTTCCATTAGACATGCACATTGATAGGTGGCTCTATACTCCCAGTATGTTTCTATCTTTCCTTAGTGGGGCAGGGCTCTGGAAAGGTGAGGTTCCAGGACTTACTGTTGCGGCCATCTGCCCAGGGAAGTCAGGATGGCATCAGGAACCTAAAGGTAAGATTAAAGCAGATGGAACTAAGAGTCTTTGTGTAGGAAGTAGCTAGGCTGTCTATTTTAGGTACATTCCAAAGGGCCCATGACTTTAGGAATTTTTTCCTGAACCTGATAGCTAAACATACAGGTAAGCTAAAAGTATCATCTGGGAATGTGGTGTCAGAGTTGAGCATAGTACTAGAAAGCTGGATCAGGAAGGAGAGTAGCTCCCAAATATGAGGAAAGTATACAAACGTTAATTGTAAACCCCACCAATCTGACCCATATCTATTCATATTTAGCACAGGAGCTTGTGTAATCTCTACATCCTTGTTGGTCTAAACTTTTTTAAAAATTTATTTATTGGGGAATTAATGTTTTACATTAAACAGTAAATACAATAGGTTGTACATGCATAACATTCCCCAGTTTTCCATATAATAAATCAATCCTGAACATGCCCTATCTCATCTGGTCTGAACTTGAAGTACATGGTCACAGCTAGGAACATTCTAGGCTGTACTCATTTAAAGACCAGAATTAACAAATTTGTAGTCAAGCAAGGCCATGGGGCTAAGTTCAGGGTAATTCAACATTTAGCAACATTTAGGCAAAGTCTCCAGAAAGGTAAGGATTTGTTTGACCAAGATCTTGATCAATCACTGGTTACTCTGCTCTGAGTCTATCTTATCCAAGCTGAGACTCTTGAAGCCTGCAGTTATGGGAATGCTTGTGAAAGAAGGTGTATGATGCCTGGATTTGGGGGTTCATGGACTATCTGCACTGGGTTAATGATCCAGAAATACAGAAAACAGACTACATTGTCTTCTCATGCATGACATGACTGGGCCCAAAGAGAGGATTCTGAAAATCCAGTTTTTGTAAGACTGTAATAGCACACAACCCAAAGCGGAAGTCCCGGGCCATTGACTCTCAGTGGGGCATCACTCTTCAGGGCCTGAGAGTAAACTAAAGGATACAATACAGTATTAACCACAGGTACTACCCAAAAGTCACACCAGGAGTGTTTCCAGCCTATTTGCATGAGAACATAAAATAAACTCCCCAACTCACTGCTATCTTTCAATTTTCTTCCTGTGGACGAATATTTTCACTGTGATTTCACTCCAGTCCTTTGGACCTAAATTCAATTTATTTGCTGGATTTTCTTATTTCCTCCCTACTCGGACTCCGGCACACAAGGTTGTTTTATCATCGGGTGATTTTAATCTTTATATAGAGACTTCATGTGGTTCCCCATTTCCTTTTTTTTTTCTTTGAGTTTCAACCAACACGTGCATAGTGCCTATGAAAGGTGCCTGCATTCCAGTGGCTGTTTGTTGAATTATTCAAGGCACTCCTTTACTATTCCCTTTGTGTTCATTTCTGTGATATATTTTACCACATGCATAACTTACATAGTAGGCCAACTGTGTGTCCTGCACAGATGTGTTTAAGAGGAAGAGAAGATCAAATGAAGATCTGCCCAGGAAGATGTTCAGGATCACTGAGGCCACAGAATGCTTATAGGATCTAAGATCACAGATGGCAACATAGATCATAAGTCAATGACATGCTGTGAAGGAAGATTCCCAACCAAAATAGAGTCAACAACAAACACATCGACACACACTGGGAACTGTCATGTATTGGACTTTTTTGTTTATTTGTTTGTTTTGGTTTTGGCTTTTGTGCTGAGAACACAGGAAGACAATCTACCACCCATTTACAGTATATCCATCCACATTCATCAGTCTATCACCAATTCATCTTTTATTCATCCCTGAGTACATAGATCAACATAGTAAGCTAATACATGTGCTAAACATGCTTTCAAGTTCCATGACATTTGCTGAAAGGCAATTCTGCCTTCATAGATCTTGTATCTTGCAGAGAAAAATAAAGATAATCATTAAGATGACAGAGGATGGAGTACAAGTTCTTTCCAAAATTGAGCTGATGGTTTAGATGCTAATAACTACCATGGGAAACCAAACAGTGATGGTACAAAGAGTGACTGAGGAAATGAATGGCTTGTTCTCCCAATAATAAGGCCACCCTAGAGTCTAGATTAATGAGTGACACAGTTTACACCTCTGGAAGGAGAGAAAGAAATATTCAAATGGATGCCAAAGTTAAAACTGGCCATACTATATACCTCAAGTGATAGCTAGGCCAATCCTTTAAAGCAGGTGGCATTGCCTGTCACTCAAAAAGGGGCTGGCCAGTGTGTGCTCTCCCTCTAATGAGGCACAGACTGAATGAGTAACAGGCTTAGCTGGCCACCTACCAGCCTGAGGACAGGGCTGAGCAAAACTTCATTTTAGCTTTCTTGGTTGCACAAATCAATAAAGAATTAGACTTGGTTCTTGTCATGGCCACTGATTGATTTTAGAATTTGAAAGGATGTTAATTTAAGACGGCAGCGTTTGGGGACATTTCATTATATGTCATTTGCACACTGAAAGCATCAAGTATTTTAATCTGGGGGCACTGAATTATTTAGCATCTGACATTGACATCCTTAATGAAATATGCTCCCTCCTTCTTCGGGGGATTCCATATCTGGCTCTGGAAATTATTCAGTAACAGAGAGAGTACCCTTATATTAGTGTAATTAAAGTGTTCTATTACTGATGATCTATAAAGGGAGAAACACTGATCAGACTCTACCAGGCACACCAGAACATTTGGAGTGTCATTAATTTTAATGATCTGTTCCAAAATCACAGAGCTATTAAAATAAAACTTCAAATTTGGTGGTGGTTTGTGTGTATGTGTAAGGGGGAAGGGGTCTAAATGTGTTCTAAATTATTGCTAATGATTTTGAAATGTTTAAATCATACTAAATAGACCTTAAAGTTGTGTCTAATGTTCTCATCACAGACAGTGCTTTATTATGCATCAGGCTATCCTCAGTTTGACCAAACCTCAGTCCTTGCTAGTTCATCAGTCTTCTTGTGATGGGCTCTGTTATCTTTGCTTTATTCACAACCCCTTAACAAGCAGAACTTTGGAACCAAAGAGAGTTGTGTATGCTTTTGCAGGCAGGTCAGATCATTGAATGGGTGATGCTATCCAGAGAGCAGAGTTTAAAAGTCACCTCCTTAGATATGGATTGCGCTTTTGACTCAGACAGTCTTGGTTGCCATCTACTCTGTGCATGTACAGAACACTATTTCTCTTCTTCCCAGAAGCCTCTGGCTCTGTGCTTGGGCTGGAAGAGAGAAAGAGAGCAATGGAGGTGGATGGGTGTGGAAGATGGTCTCATTAAGACTAATGTATTGACTTTTATTTTTCTTTTCTTATTTTTTTTTACTGCCACTAGGATTATGGTTGGGACTCAGTACCTGCACAATGAATCCATTACTCCTGGTGGTTATTTCTTTTTTTCTTGTCTTCCTTTTATTTTATTTGATAGATACAGAGAGAATCTGAGAGGGGAGTAGATAAAGAGGGAGAGAAAGAAACACCTGTAGTACTGCTTCACCACTCCCTTGCAGGCTGGGACCAGGGGCTTGAAACCAGGCCCTTGTGCATGACAGTGTGTGAACTCAACAGTATACACCACCACCTGAAACTTTTTGACTATCAAGGAACAAGTTTGATGGCTGAAACTACTAAACCAGAACTAAATAGGTTAAACCTCATCTCCCCTCTGAAGATGTGCACAGCCTTAGCTTGGCCCCACCCACATAGTGCTTACATCACCTTAGGCACACTGATCATAGAACTGTCCCCATAAATTCCATGTTCCCCGGTCAGTTATGTACTCTACCTTCACACAGAATATCTACATGTAGAAATACTAGAAAAGACACTATACTACATATGTGTGCATGGGACCGGAAAGTGGAAAGACCTTTATCCCTTTGGTAAGATCCAAATGAGCTTAGTCTTTCTGCTGGCCTGCAGAGTGGTGGCTACTAGGGGAAGACAGAAACATCAGAGTCAGATATTGTCCCCAGTCACTTCTGGGACCCAGACAGATGCATCCAACTTGCCTATATGAGCCTTGTTTTTGGTTCCCTTATAATCCTTGAGGATTAAATTTAGATGCCAATTTCTTAGGAGGGTTACTCAGACAACCTGACCTGCAAATGGGAGAAGGTTTTATTTCAGCTTTTGCCTCTCAACCTCTTACTCTTCTTTCAGAAGCTAGGAGTGGGCTGAGGAGACAGCTTAGTGATTCTGCAGATAACTTTCATGTCTGAGGTAGTCATTCAAGGTTCAATCCCTAGCACCACCATAAACAAGAGTTTAGAAGTGCTCTGGAAAAATAATTAGAAGTCTCCAGAATCACTGTGTTTAACTTACAGTTTTCCCCCAGTTCAATGAACACATTTCTCACATGTACAAGTGCCACATAATTTTGTGAATGACAGGCTCCCTAATACCTAGCACAGCACATGGTGGGTCACAGGTGCTTGTCTGTGTGGTTTGGTTGCATGATGATTAATGAATGTCTCTGCATGTGTCTATAACATGTAAGGAAGTGTGGGACACATTTCTCCAGGAGAGGCTAATGGTCAAGCTTCCAAGAAATCAGTTTCCAGAACATTTCCAGTTGGTTTAGTACAACTTGGAATCACCACCATCATCATCATAAGCTGATCTCCTGTGTTTATATCACACTATATTTTTTCACTGACAGTTTTTATTTGCATCTTCTCTGATCACTATGACAACCCTGCCATACAAGTCTGAGATTTCCACTTCAATAAAAATCTATTCTACCACTATGGCAGAATAAAAAGCTATAAGGGAGTCTACAAGCTATGGCACACATGGACACTGAGCAGGAAACATTTTCAAGTCTATGCACTTAGCCCAGCCTATTCCCAGTCTACCTCATAGCTTCCTTTGTATCTGGACTTATCAATACATGAAAGACAGACAAATTATAAAAAATTCAGATTCTAGGTGGTTTCCCCCCTGGCAGAGCAAACACATGTGCAAGGGTCAGAGTTCAAGCCCCCAGGCCTTTCCTGCAGTGGGGAAGTTTCATGAGTGGTGAAGAAGTAATTCAGGTGTCCCCTTTTCTCTCTTTCTATCTCCCCTATTCCCTCTTAATTTTTCTGTCTCTATCAACAAAATAAACTAAGGTAAAAAATGGCTGCAAGGAGATTTGTGTAGGTACAGAGCCCCAGCTATAACTCTGGTAACAATAAAGTGACAATGATAAGAATATTAATAATAATAAGTATTAATAGAATGGCTTTAAAAATTTGATATTTTCAATTTTAGCACCCAGTGCTGTAGGTGTGTATTTTCAGTTTCTCTCCACCTGGGCCCTCCCTTACTTGTACACATTCATGTGAACACACACAGTGTAGCTTCTGTATGCCACCCTCTCTAAACAGGGTGCTCTGTGAAGGAAACAAGGATGTCAGGTGCTGAACCCCCCTCCCCCAGGGAGCCTGAGTTCCATGAAGGCAGGTATGGAGCCTGAGGTCCATGAAGCAGTGGAACTCTGTGTGGGAAAGACTATGCAGAACTCCTTACTGTGGTTCTTTGCTTCATGACCCTTTCCATAGGGTTGGTGTGGGGGAGCACCATTGCCATTGAATGGCAGCACAATTAAGTGCAGCTAAGGGAAGCTATAGGGAGGTGGGCTAAGGAACTACACACCTGCCACCTGAGGACAAGAAGAGATGAGAGCCACCCAGTTGGGCCCATTCTTGCTCAGCCAGATTTCCATCTAACCCTAAGACTGTGAGGAAGGCCAGTTGAGTACTCTGAGCTCAAGATCAGTGGACTTAACTTCCCAGTTGACCTATGGATTTGTGAGCTCAGTAGACTGCTGCTTGAGTCCTGGAAGTCCTAGGACCTTCTGTTATATAGCTGTACTAATACACAATGCAACCTATTGTCTGAGAGCTCAATTCACCATCATTAAAAGTACCAAGCTCTTGGCCTTGGGTAGGTTGTAACTTGGTTCTGGACTCACTTAGTATACAATAAGTCTAATTAAGACAAAACTGGCAAACAAAATATTCAGTGTACATTCCCTGAGAGTATTGGGAAATAAATAAAGCATGTTGGGAAAGAAAGAAAATCTAAGTGGGCGCACTGGGGAATCATTTCTTTCACAACAGAACTTTGTTTTGTTTGTTTGTTTCCCCCACACCCCAGCTTCTGAGAATTGATAGCTGGAGGAAGGGTTGACAATGGGCTCCATTTCAGGTGACATGTTCCTTTTCCCACACCCAGCACTCTTTTCTCATTCACCATCTACAACCAGCACCACCCTTGCCACTGCCTACAGTACTTCTTCACTATTTGCTCCTTTCTGTAAAACAACACACTTGCCCACATTTCAGGGGTTTTCAAGGTCCCATGGTCACAGGGCTCTTAAACAGTGTCCTCCTCTGTGAGAATAGCTCCCCCACCCTATCCAGCAAATCTCTCATTATATAGGTTGTTTGTTTTTGCCTACATAACCAATAATTCCTTCCTTTACTTACATCTTCACTCCCATCCTCACCCCCAACCTCACTCTCATTCTCACCCCATCTTTACCACATAATTCACTTCATCTTCACTCTGCTAGTACTCCATCTTCACCCATTCTTAATCCTCACCCCATCCTCACCTTCTCTCACCTCATCCTCATCCTATGCTCACCCACTCTCAGCCCTTCCTCATGCATCTTCATCTCATCCCTAGTGTGACCCCCCAACAGGAGTTTGGGAATATCAGCATACAAATGACATCACCCTAAGGAGGTACTTCAGAGAAGGAAATGTATAAAAGCAAGGGACTTTGAGCACTTTGCTCTTTTTGGCTGTTGCTTCTTCTCCCAGTCAGAAGCATCTTGGCAGAGGTGCACCATGACTACTTCTCCTAGGAAATGAACACGTGTGAATGTGCTAGCAGGTAAACTTTTAGATACCTCTACAGCCATGAGCAACCTTTACCACAGCTTATTATTTTTTATCTTATGGGACTAAACTTTTGATAACTATATTCAGACTTTATAGACCTAGCGTATGCTTAACCCTTGATAAGTGCTTATTTTGCCTTTTAACTGTTTCACCCTAATAAACCTCGTATTGTTTAAACCAGTTCCCAGCTCTCCATTGTGAATCCTTTTATGAGCGGTAGCCCAAACCAACCCCTTTTAAGTTAAAAAACAACAATCCTTGTTGTTAAAAATTCTGAGGCTCTTGCTCGCCGGGCTTGCTTCACGGGAGGGTAACAGAGACGTGGAGACATACGGCTGGGCAGGGAAGCTGTATTTCTTTATTCAAGAACAACGATTCATAAACTAAACCAAACTAATCACCAAACAGAACTCTGCTGTCTCTTTGCGGCAGCGCAAGCACTCTCTCTTACTCTCTTACTCTGGAACTCAGGAACCCTGGAACTCTTCAACTCTCCAACTCCGGAACTCTGGAACTCTGGCGGGTTCCTAGGGGCGGGGCCAAGTGGGCCTGCGAAACTAACTGGACTGATCCAATTCTCTTGGCGGGGGAGAACTACCCAGTGTAAAGCATACAACAAATCCTCACCCCATTCTCATCCCATCTTCACCCATTCATAACATTTCTTCACACCTACCTCATTCATCCTCACCCACCACTACCTAATCCTCTCCCTGTCTTCATCTTCATCCTCACCTTGGTCCTGTTTAGAACATGCACAAGACTAGGGCTGTTTATACTGACTAGTTGATTTCTTCTTCTTCTAGTGTTTGCCCTGACTAGTTGATGAAAGAATGAGAAATCTAGGCTCTATGTGTTGAGGTCTGCAGCCAGAGCCAGCAGGTCCTCTGACATGTTGGTGTCTGGAACATAGGCAAGATGAGCACAGAAATTCAGAGGCAGATGCTAGAAACTTATTGTAATATGACAGTTACTGCATTTCCTTTAAATCCAATAGTAATTTGAAAAAATTGGAGGTTATCTTTCAAGTGTCTATTTTCATTTCGTCTACCTAGTATTAACTCCCCTCCACAGCTTTATTGAGACATACTTGCAGAATAAAAATTGCACACATTTGAGGTACACAAAGTGATGTTTTGATACATATACACATTGTGAAATGATTACCACAATCAGCATAATTACCAGGGTGTGTGTGTGTGTGTGTGTGTGTGTGTGTGTGTGTGTGTGTGTGTGTGAAGAATACATAAGATTTGGCTTGTTTATTTTGTATTTTACAGAAGTGTTGGATCAAAGAGTCCTTCTCTTGCTAAGAGCTAAGGAGAGAATTTGGGAACTCCTTCCTAGGCTCTGCAGAGTTCTACTGCCCTTCACCTGCAGGGGACTATTCCTATGCTGAATCAAAGATAGAACAGAGAATCCTGCATTTTCACAAAGGTGAACATTTTAGGGTGGCTTCAAGAGGGTAAAGTGTGAGGGTGGGAGACCCACAAAAGAGGCTATTGCCATTTCCTCGAGGGAGTAAGAGACCAGCATTTCTGCAGCACCTGCTGTTTGACAACCTCCATCTGTTCCTGTTGCCACTTTACAGGGAAGGACATGGGTGAGAACATGGACGAAGACACAAGGAAGCCCAGTGGAGGGAAGGAACTTGCCAGAGATGCATCAAGACACAACCAGACAATTTCTAAGCTGGACCTGGAACCCAAGTTCTCAAACACTGTGAGAGGCTGTATGTGCGCTTGTATGCACTGCCATGTCTCTACCACAAGGCCATATTCTCATCTCAGGTATAGCTATCCATGACACAACAGAAAGAAACCCAGGGTCCCAAAAATATGAGCTTGTCCCAAGCAGGGTAGATACAGGAGGAGGGCCTGCAGGAGGAGGGCCACTGGCTTTTCTGTGGCATGTCCTGAGCTCTCTGGGCTCTCCCTTGGCCTGAATAAGAACTTGGCTCCCCAACTTAGCAATATTAAAACTATTTCCTGGATTCAACTTGCCTGTCAGTTGCCTAGCATCAGAGATCTTCACAGTGGGGGCTTTTGATTTTTTTTTTGTACTTGTTTTTCCTGACAAATACTGACCATTCCCTAAAATAGTAGCTTTTATCCCATTGGCTATAAACTCAGGAGCTGTTAAGCAGAATTTGTGCTCACTGGTTAGCACTTGGGGATAAAACTCTTTGTGGCCAGGTGTGCTGGTAGGGCATTCCAAAAGTTTCTTGGTCACAAGTTCACTGTAACCACAGGGACAGTGAAAGCTCATGTCCCTGCTGGTTGGAAATGTCCTCACATTTCGTTCCTCTGGGGTGAGGACTCCTTTTAGTCTATGGTTTCTTTTAATTTCCTTTGCTTTGGAAAGGTGTACATTTTGTTCATTTATCTACCTTTTTGACCATAAGATATGAATCATAGATGAAAACAGCATTGTGAGAAGGTGTGTAATAAAGTACTCAAATATTTCCTGTCTGTGAAGCCAAGCTGGAAAGTAACATAACAATAATAATAATAAATCTGAAATAGCATACAATGAAGAAATAGTTTTTATCTAGTCTCTCTGTATCTGAAATGTATCAGCTCTAGAAATAACTAGAAGATTCTTGGGGGAGGGATGGATTCAAGGAGTGGGGAGGTGTTCAGAAGAAAATGTTGTTCCATTAAAATTGTACACTTACCTGTGTTTTAAAATAGTCTTGGAAGATGTGCAACATGAATTAAGGGACTGTCTAATTGTCACTGTGGCCATGTGTGCTAGTAGGCTGTTTCATCAGCTTCTGGTCACAAGTTCACTGTAATAACCACAGGTAAGGGACAGTGAAGGTCACTGTGATTGCCACTGTGAGTGATTGTCCCTTCCATTTCTATCCCATTTTTCCTCTGACAGATGCCAAGAATCCCAGTTGATGGTTCAAATAGATGAGGGACAGAGAGGACAATGGCTTTCCCATTCCTTTGAAATGTCTCCCTGTGGAATCTGTGGCATTTTGAGGAAAGAGGAGAGATAGAGAAAAGAAGAAGGATGAATAGGGAGAGGAGGAGAATAAGAAGAAAGAGGAGGAGGAGGAGGAGGAGGAGGAGGAGGAGGAGGAGAAGAAGAAGAAGAAGAAGAAGAAGAAGAAGAAGAAGAAGAAGAAGAAGAAGAAGAAGAAGAAGAAGAAGAAGGGGAAGAGGGGGAGGAGGAAGAGGAGTAGGAGGAGTGCCTGGCTAACTCTGGGTTGGAGAGAACTTGACCGGAGCCAGCCTGGGTTGCTACTCAGCAGCAAGAGAGATGACTCAGGAACCAAACACGTGGTGGCGAGACAATGCAATATCTATTGATCAGAGAGCCAAGGCTTTTAAAGGGCAGACCTGGAAGTGGCAAGTCGGAAACGGAAATGGCTAGGAAAGGGGCAGAGAAAGGCAAAAAGGGCTGGGAAGGTAGAAACTTCCTTAGCAACTGTTGCAGGCAGGGAGGAGCTTGAGGGTCGACAGAAGATAGATGAAAGGAATGGAATGGTGGGTGCTGGGCTGGGCTAACTTCACGGGCAGTTGAGAGATGACCAGGGACTCATGGTTGAACTGGGAAGCAGTATCTCATTTATTAATCAGATGCATCACCTTTTATGCATCTCTTCACCAGAAGTGGTAAGGGAAAGGAAATGACTAGGAGAGGGGGTGGAGAAAAAAAAAAAAGCTCAAACAGAACATAGAAAGCTTCTATCTAACCAGTGGGGATTAAACCAATACCCTGCAGGCAGAGCAGGACCCAGGTAAACCAGTGATTATGTAAATAGACTACAACATCAAGCAATGCAACAGAAGGGGTCTTAGAAGCAGAATTTAGAAGCATACCAACAGGTGGGGTCTTTCAGGCAAAACAATGATTATGTAGATAGGCCATAGTATCAGGAATGCAGGGTGCTTTGTGAGCCCTGCTGAGCTCAAGCACATCCTCACAATTTCCCAACAGGAGGAGGAGGAGGAGGAGGAGAAGGAGGAGGGGGGAGGGGGAGGAGGAGGAGGAGGAGAAAGAGGAGGAGGAGGAAGAAGAAGAAGAAGAAGAAGAGGAAGAAGAAGAAGAAAAGTAGAAAGTTCAAGTGCACCAAAGAGATGAATGAATTTGGAGAAACGCCTTACACAGAACTCTTTCCTTAAGAAGCATCTTAATAGCCTAGCAGGCAATTATTTTGTCTGATGGCTCTTCTTGGAGCTTCTTGCAAGTCTCATGAAATCAATGCCATGTGAAAACTATTGGACCTCTACTGATCTCATACATTATCAGAAGAGGGTCTGGGAAATATTCACAAATAAGAAATTATGACTTCTCTAACAGATTAGAAAGTTCAAGATCAGAAAAGAAAATACAAATAGAACCTGAACTGGAATTGGTATATTGCACTAAAGAAAAAGACCCTGGGGTGGGTGGGGAGAATACAGATCCAAGAAGGATGACAGAGGACCTAGCTGGGGTTGTACTGTTATATGGAAAACTGGGAGATGTTATGCATGCACAAACTGTTGTATTTACTGTCAAATGTAAAACATTAATTCCCCAATAAAGAAATTAAAAAATTAAAAAAGAAAGCTGCTTTGGCAGAATTGTACTAGAGTTGGTGTATTGCACCAAAGTAAAAGACTCTAGAGTGGGGTGGGGTGGGGTGGGGTGAGGTGGGGTGGAGAAGGGTTCAGGTCCTAGAACAGGTTGGTAGAGGAGGGCCTATTGGAGATAGAATTTTTATGTGGAAAACTAGGAAATGTTGTATGTACAAACTATCATATTTACTGCAGATTGTAAATCAATCCCCAATTAAAGAATTTTTTTTTTAAAAAAAGAAAGCTGTTTTAAAAACAAATTTCCTTGGGGAGTTGGACGGTAGTGCAGCAGGATAAGCATGAGGGGTGTGAAGCACAAGGACCGATGTAAGGATCCCAGTTGGAGCCCCTGGTTCCCCACCTGCAGAGAAGTTGCTTCACAGGCTGTGAAGCAGGTCTGAAGGTATCTATCTTTCTCTCTCCCCCTCTATGTCTTCCCCTCCTCTCTCCATTTCTCTCTGTCCTAACAACTGTGACAGCAATAACAACAGTAATAACTACAACAATAAAAACAACAAGGGAACAAAAGAGAAAATAAATTAATTAATTCAAAAATTTGCCTCCTTCAGAGCCTATAGGGTGGTGTTAGATCATCACAGAGGCAGAGCCATACCAGGGCATACCAGGGCAACTTGCGCATTTTCCTTGAGGGGTTACTAGTTTCCAGGAAGATTTGGATTTATTCGTAAAAAATTAAGAAGTAACTATAGTGGGGTTGTTATTCAGAGTCCTTTGGAGTCAGCATCTGTACTGTTTTCTCTGATATCAATTGTCTATTTATTTATTTATTTAATAATGATTGACAAGATTGTAGGATAAAAATAATTCCACACAATTCCAACCATATCCCATCCCTTTTCTTTAGAAGGTTCCATATTCTTTATCCCTCTGGGAGTATGGATCCAGTAATATTGTGGGGTCCAGAAGGTGGGAAGTCTGGCTTCTGTAATTTCTTCTCCACTGGACATGGGCATTGGCAGGTCGATCCACACCCCCAGCCTTTTTCTATCTTTCCCTAGTGGAGTAGGGATCTGGAGAGTTGGGGTTCCAGGACACATTGATGAGGTCATCTGCCCAGGGAATTCAGATTGGTATCTTGGTAGCATATGCAACTTGGTGGCTGAAAAACATTAAGATACAAAGCAGACAAAAATATTTAGTACGCAGGAACCTAAAGGTAAGGATATAGATGAGATCTGAGGTCTACACATTGGAAAAAACTATTAGCTCTATTTTAGGTATATTCCAAAGGTCCCATGACTTTACTAATTTTTGCCTGGGCCCAATGGATAACATGCAGATAGGCTAAAAGCATTGTTTGGGGAGATGTTGTCAGATTTGGAAATAGGACTTGAAAGCTGGATCAGGGCAGAGAGTAGCTCCCAAATGTGAGAAGAGTATATATATACCATCAACTGTAGACCCAATCAATCTGATCTGGGGCTCATTTTTATCTGTATTCATCACAGGAGCACAGGATGCAGTGTAAGTTCTGTATCCCTGTAGGTCTGAGTTTGCATTCAATGGTCACAGATAGGGATATTCTAGGCTGCACTCATTTCAGTACCTGTCTTTCTTGAGTAGCAAAGTATTTGACCCAGCCTCCCTTTGGAGAGTGGGGCCATCCTGACTTTTGTTGAGGGCCACAGAAGGTTTATGATGTTTTTCCTGATGGGAGTGACCAATGACGGTGGAGAGAGTGATATGTTAGAAGTCTAGATCCATTATACCTATGTGGGAATCCCAGAATTCCCTGACTAGGTCTCCAGATGATGGCGTAGTCTGGTAGTGACAAAAAAGGCCATCATTAAAGTGTCCCAGTCTTTTTTCTTTATCCATCTTTTGTAGTCCTTTGACACAGTAGACTTAGGGTGATTGAGGGACGTAAAATAGGAAGTAAGGAGGGTATCTCGGTCTAAGTAGAAACTATTTAAGTACTTCATGGTGTCTTTTAAAGGTATTTCTACTTTCTTGCTGCACTTAATGAGTCACTGCAAACTATTGTTCACATACCTTAAGGTATGTATTTTCCCCTAACTTATGGATACATGTGCACATATGCCTTATATCATGGACCCTGATGTATGGCTTTGTTAGGAAATGTACAACCCTAAGTATTTGGGACCAACTGCATTATACAACTCACTGCAAATCTGATGCTACTAGTCCATGTCCACCCATATTTCTGTCTGGCTGAGATAAATAAAGCTATCCTTTCTCAGGATAAGGTACATCACATGGAGTCTCAGAACTGAAAATACACTTTATTTATGTTTCCTGGTTTATTACATAGACTACAATGTGTGGAGAAGTAGTGGGAGAAATGTATAAAGGCAAGGTATATGTCTGTGAAGGGGGCCATGGGGGGGAAACTCTGCAGGTCCACCTCCAAGCTCCTCATAGGTGTATCATCCTGAGATCTCACCAATTCCTCTTTCCAGAGGTAAGATTGTAGCTGGAATTTCTGGTAATTAGTCCCACTCTAAGACCCTTCATGATACAAACTCAGGTGTGTTGGAAAAAGGACTCCTTATGAATATCAAAAAGTACTCTCATTACTCAAGAAATTCTAGGAATTTTAGAAGTTCAATCCCAAAGACTGAGAACAAGGACCAAATATCTGATTTTTTTTTCTTCCAAAGAAATATGCTAGTAAGATGTCAAGTGGTGGGAAACTCCTAGCTAAGGAGAGATACAGACAGCCTTCTACATAGGATGTATTACTGTGTGTAAGAGGCATCCTCTTGGCTTCGGGGGAATTCCTCTTCTTCCCTTCCCTCAGTGGAAGTATCTCCAACTTTCTTGTCAGACAGTAGTTGTGGCACAAGCACTATGTCACCCAACAGTGATGAGACAACAATCTACAGAGGTTGTTGTCACCCCTTCCAGGAGCTAGCAGTGGAGGGGTACAGGAAAAAAGGACTGTGTGTTAGACATATTTAAGATTCTCTGACGTGAAAAAAATTGAGCATTACTACAGGGCTCCTCAGATCCCAAATGTGCTTTGCAAGTTTTCAAGAACAGTACATAGTAGAATGCACTTGTCATGATTGATGTTTCATACTGGTTATGGCAGTATAGCATCACCAAAAAGGAAATGTTCTAGCCCTGCTCCATTCCTAGTCCTTGTGAATGCTAAATTGTTTGGAAATAGAATGTGGATACAGTCAAGTTAGAGTGAGGTGTTTAGGGTGGTATTCCCCCACATGTCTTTGAAGAGAAACTTGATGTGATAAATAGGGAAGACCCCATGTGAGACAGAGGATGACACTGGAGGGACAGCTACAAACTTAGGAGTGAATGCTACCACCAGAATGGATGAGTTTAGAGAAAATTCTCCTTTAGAACCCCTGGAGAAAATATGGCTCTGCTGACACCTTCATTTCAGACTTCTGTTCTCTTGAGTTGTGAAAGAATAAATTTTTGTGGTTTTGAGGCTCCATTCACAGTACTTTTCCATGTCTCCTGACCTATTTTTTTTAAATTTTTTATTAAGAAAAGATTAATTAACAAAACCATAGGATAGGAGGGGTACAACATCTCCTGACCTATCTTAAACCTTGCCAAAAGCAGAATCCATGTTTTCCTGCCTGCTCTCAGTCTCATTCAACTTGACAGTCAAATATTCTTGAAGTCAAAAATCTGAATCAATGTGTTCTTTCTCCCTCATTCTCTGGGATCAAGTTCACCAACAGGACATAGAGATTCCGCTTTACAACACATCTGATGGTTCCCCTTCCCCATCTCCTTAGTCCCTGCTACAGACTATCACCACTCCTCCGAAAGATAAACTCCGGCAAAGCTCCTAGTTTCCTTCTAGACCCTTTGCTCTCTCTTAGTAGCTAAATGAGCACTCTTAAATTCAGGCCCAGTGTTATCTGGCTGTCTACTCACTGCCCTCTCCCCAATGTCATCCTCCAGGGACATAAAATAATTTGAAAAAAGACCTGGACATTAGACCTGAAACTCTAATATTTATGAAATGAAACATTGGTGAAACATTCATATCAAATATATATTTCGAAACTAAACCACATGGGCATAGTAAATGAAGACAAAAGTAAATAGATGGGACTATTTCAAACTAAGTACTTCTACATACTTAATGCAAGCAACACAAGGATAACCAGGCAAACCAGTAAATGGGAGAAGATATTTTCACATCATGCATCCTACAAGTAACTCAAATCAAACATTTATAAAGAACTGGTACAACCCTATGAAAGGAAAAAATAATAGTCTTACAAAAAAAAATTCAACCAACAAACAAAAAAGCAAGTGAGTCAAAGAACTAAACAGACAGTTCTCTAAGAAGACATACACATACTATCTTTGAAGGGTGGGAGGGTGGGGAAATAGAACTTCGGTGGTGAGTGTGGTATCTTAGTCATATATAAGAATGGAGAAATAATAATAATAAATAAAATAACCTTGCCATAAAATAAAAAGCAATACACACGGCCCATGGACATATAAAAAAAAAAGCTCCATATTACTCATCATTAGAGACATGCAAATTAAAATACATTGAGATTCTATCTCTCATCTTTGAATATAGCCTACATCATCAAAATAGAAAATGACAGGTGTTGGTGAGGCTGTAGAGAAAAGGGGACTCTTCTACACTGTTGGTGGGATTTCAAATTGCTGCAGCCCTTTTGGAAGACTGTATGGAGAATCCTTAAACAAATAAAAATTAAACAGCATTATGATCTAAAAATAGCACTCGTAGACACATCCAAGGTTCTATATCCTACCACCTCCACTGGAAGCTTCCCTATTCTTAATACTTCTGGGAGTATGGACCCAGGATCATTATGTAGTGCAGAAGGTGGAAGGTCAGGCTTCTGTATTACTTCTCCACTGAACATAGGTATTGGCAGCTCAATCCATACTCTCCGCCTCTCTCTCTCTTTTTCCCTAGTGGGGCAGGGATCTGGGGAGTGGGGGCTCAAGGACATATTGGTGGGGCCATCTGCTCAGGGAAGTCAGGTTGGCATATGGTAGCATCTAGAACCTTGTGACTGGAAAAGAGTTAAGATCTAAAGCAGAATAAGTGTTGACTAATCATGAACCTAGAGGAAAGAATATTGTAGATGTAGACTTGGGGTCTCCATTTTGGAAAAAGCTAGTAAGTCTATTTTAGGTATATTTCAATGGCTGTACTAGTTTTTGCCTACGCCTGACATGTAATATGCATATGGCACCAAGTTATTGTCTGGGGAGATGGTATCATGGTTGGAAAAAGGACTAGAGAGCTGGATTAGGGAAGAGAGTAGCTCCCAAATATAGGAAAAGTATATAAATATTGTTATCTGTAAACCCCATCGATTTTATATAGGGCCCATATTCAGCCCAGGAGCCCATGTAGCCCCTATATCCCTATAGATATGAGCTCACATTCTGTGGTCATGGCTAGGAACTTCCAGGCTGCATTAAAACTCTACTTTGAAGGGACACATGTACTTCTATGTTCATAGCTGCATCACTCACAATAGACAAAGAGTAGAAGCAGCCTAAATGACCATCAACAGGTAATAACTGGCTAAAGAATTTATGAATTATACTCTATGGTATACTATTTTTCAATAAAAAAAAATCCATGATAGTGTGTCATTTAGGACAAAATGGATGCAACTTCAGGTGACTATGCTTAACAAAATAAGTAAAGAGATGAAAGACAACTACCTAGTGATTTCACTCATACATAGACTATAAAGGACACATGAACCTCCCCCCACCAAGAAAAAAAAAGCAAGCAAACTGATTCTAAGACTTTATGAGAACTATGGTCATTTGGAAGGTGAGAGGGTGGGGAAACAGAACTTTAGTTGTAGGTGTGGTGTTGAACTATAGTCTTAACAATTGTGTAGTCCATTATTAATCACAAATAAAAAATGTCTGGTCAGACCAGTTTTTATTTTCACATTCTTTTTTTTCAAAGTATCTTTTACAACCCTAAGATTTTGAGGTTGGGAAAGGCAGGCCTGACAGAGCACAGATGTTACCATGCATGAGGAAACAGGTTCAAGCACCCGTCTGCATCTGCTTGGGTGGGCATATGGACTACACAAGTAGAGGAGTATTGCTGCAAGTACCCCCTCTTTCTCTTTCCTTTTCTCCCTCTGAATGTATCAGAAAATAAGCCAAAAAATAAAAAATAGCCACCAAAAATGGTGGAGTATTTTGCATAAATTGAACCTCAGAGATAATCCAGGTGGTAAATACAAATAAAGTCATACACACACACACACACACACACACACACACACACACACACACACACACACACACAGATACACACAGAGACACACACAAGTCTAAGGTATCTGTGAGATTGTTATAGCATCCATCAGGCCCTTAATGGCAAATGCTAGAAGAAGAAGAAGAAGAAGGCCCTTAATTTACTCTTTCCACGATTATAACCTCCTTCCCAAGTTTCAAAGCTGTTTTTTATACTTTTTTATGTATGTATTTATTATTAGATAGCAACAAAGAGAAATTGAGAAGTGAGAGAGTATAAACATAATGAAAAAGAGAGACATCTATAGCTCTGTTTCAATACTCAGGAAGTTTTCTCTCTGCAGGTGGGGGCCAGAGTCTTGTACGTAAGTCCTTGTACATTGTAATGTACTTAAACAGCTATACCACTGCTAGTGGCTCCCCCCCAGTCCTTTTGTACTTTTGCTTCTACATTGACCTTGGAATTAGCAAATAGACCCCATATAAATTTTTATTTTACATTTCATTCCCCTCTATATTGAGTCTCCACTAGGAAGATAAGGATTTTACTCTGAGATCTGCTCCCTGAACTCTGTCAAATAGCAACAGAAAATGTACAGTTCCCCCACTTCTTCTAACGTTTGCCAGTTCCCCCACTCTCCCAGTGGCATAATTTGTGGCTAGATCAATATTCAGCATACACATAATTATGCAATTATTATTCACAGCTGAGCCACAATGTAGTTTTGTGATTACATTTCATCTCCAATGAACCCAGTGCTTTTGCTAGAATGAATAAATACCAGTATTTCCATTTGCTAGGTTTTCAGGCCCCTATCACGAATGTATCCATATGCTGTCAATGTTATAAAATAACTTGCATTTTGGCAGAAAAAAAATCAGGAAGTTTAATGTCTCTGTTTTTGTCTTTCTGAGTAATATCTCTCCTGGAGCTCTATCTTCCTATCATCCAGAATGCTACTATTCTCAACCAGCTGTAATGCTATCTGGCATCCTTTTTCCTGTCACACATCAAACACCCCACATTTCCACAAACCCATTTATTTTCTCTTTCATAATTAATTCTTGAACGCAATGGGCTTCTTCTTTCAAAATTTTCTTAAATAAGGAGTAAAGTTATCTATATATTTTATTGTGCTATAAAGGCAATATATATGTGTTTCACACACACTTGGCTCATAGTTTAGCTGGGTATAGAGGTCTGGGCTGGGGCTTTTTCTTCTGAACTTTAAAGATGTTCTTCCAGAACCTTGAAGGAAATTAAACAGCAATTTGATTCCTGGTGTTTAAGCAACAGATTTTTATTTCTGGGAACTTTTATTATCATTGATTTTTTTTGCTAGGGCTTTACTGCTATGTTCTGACTTTTATTTTTTGTCTTTTTAGATATAAAGAGACACAGAGATAGAAGGGGAGAGGAGAAGACACCAAGGAACCAAAGTTTACCTCATGGTGGTAGAGGCCAGGATCAAGTTTGGTTTCTACGCATGGTAAAGCAGGGAACCTACTAGATGAATTCTCTTGCCAATTTTTAATATCATCTCTTAAGTCTCAATGTTCCAAAAATTTATTACTAGTCAGGGATGGACAGTGGAATACCTGGTATAGCACACATGTTACCATGCCCCTGGTCCTGTTAGGGACAGGAGGTACCTGGAGGCTACAGTCCAGAAAATGGGAGTTATGTCAGGTGTGACTTAGAAAGGTGGATGTGGGAATTGGGTGTTAATAGCTAGACCTTTGGGCTTCTCTATCTCTCTGTATTTCCAGGTTATCATGTAAGTACTATCTTTGCTCTTCTGTCTCTCTCTATCTCTCTCTGTCTTTTCTTCTGTCTTACTCTCTCAAGTGAACATGTGAGAACATGTGAATTCTCAATTTTCCTGAATAAAATTTAAAATTCAAGAAAATCATGCTCTCTTCTCAATACTTTATTGAAATAAAGTGTGAAGAACTTTTTTTTTAATTTAAGAAAGGATTAATTAACAAAACCGTAGGGTAGGAGGGGTATAATTCCATACAATTCCCACCACCCAATCTCTATTTCCCACCCCCTCCCCTGATAGCTCTCTCAATCTCTATCCCTCTGGAAGCATGGACCAAGGATCATTGTGGGTTGCAGAAGGTGGAAGGTCTGGCTTCTGTAATTTCTTCCCTGCTGAACATGGGCGTTGACTGGTCAGTCCATACTCCCAGTCTGCCACTCTCTTTCCCTATAAGGATGGGTCTTTGGGGAAGCGGAGCTCCAGGACATATTGGTCGGGTCTTCAGTCCAAGGAAGCCTGGCCAGCATCCTGATGACATCTGGAACCTGGTGGCTGAAAAGAGAGTTAACATACAAAGCCAAACAAATTGTTGAGCAATCATGGACCCAAAGGTTGGAATAGTGGAGAGGAAGTGTTAGGGGGGTACTCACTGAACTCTAGTGTACTTCTGCTTTCAGGTATATATTTTGCAGTAGTTTATGGATACGTGTGAACATATGCTCTCTCTCACAGAAACTGGTGTATATCTAGGTTTTGGGACTTTGTTAGAAAGTGAACCACCTGAGATGAAATTAGAGTATACTATGAAAGGAATGGTCTCACCCGAGTAATGAAGTTGAAGGGTTGTCATTCCACACGTGAAGTCTCTGAACACAGTCTGAAGGGAAGCATGTTAAGGTGGCAATCATTGTGTTGGTTAGGTTGTGATCGGCAGATGCAATATTATTTGATATGGATTGGGAGAGGCATACGGGAAAGTGGGCCCTACCCAAGGGTTCCAGGACTGGGGAAAGTAGAGGCTCTATAGTGGAGATGTGAGGTTCCTGCTGTCTTAGGGTTCAAAAAGACACTCAATAGTTAATGTTATCATCACATTATTTGGTAATTGGGTTAACTTTGAAAAGTCCTTTTGTTAGGGTTTGCTGTACAGTACCCAGTATCTTGTATATAGCTGTGCTATTGGTTGCTTCTGATCTACTTGGTCTAGGCTTTTGAGAGAGTCTGCATATATATTGAAAAGATTCAGTTTGTGTTTTGAAAAACTTCGAGACATACAATTAATTTTCCCCCTCTCATATTAATTAACTAGTGATTTATATGACTACACTTTACTAGGAGTGTACATAAACACCATTCCCACCACCAAAAGACTGTGACCCATCCCTCCGACCCACTCCCACCCCCCACTGGCCCAGGAAGCTGCATGTCTACTCACCACAGGGTTTTTGCTTTGGTGCCCTACTTACAATTTGGTCAGGTCCTGCTTTTAGTTTCCCTTTCAGATCTTCTTACTCAACTTCTGTTGATGAGTGGGATCATCCCATACTCATCTTTATCTTTATCTTATGTTAGCTCACTTAACATAATTCCTTCTAGCTCTGTCCAAGATGGGTCAGTGAAGGTGGGTTCATTGTTCTTGATAGCTGCATAGTATTCCATTGTGTATATATACCACAGCTTTCTCAGCCACTCATCTGTTGTTGGGCACTTGGGTTGCTTCCAGGTTTTAGCTATTATGAATTGTGCTGCTATGAACATAGGAGTACACACCTCTTTTTGGTTGGGTGCTATGGAGTCCTTGCGGTATAACCCCAGGAGAGGAATTACTGGATCATATGGAAGGTCCACGTCTAGCCTTCTGAGAGTTTTCCAGACTTCTCTCCACAGAGGCTGGACAAATTTACATACCCACCAACAATGTAAAAGGGTTCCTTTGTCCCCACAACCTCTCCAGCATTTGTGGCTGCTGTCCTTTTTGATGTATGCCATTCTTACAGGAGTGAGGTGGTATCTTGGTGTTGTCTTAATTTGCATTTCTCTGACAATCAGTGACCTAGAGCAGCTTTTCATATGTTTGTTAGCCTTTTGGATCTCCTCTGAGGTGAATGTTTTGTTCATATCCTCTGCCCATTTTTGGATGGGGTCCTTTGCTTTTTTGGTGCTAAGTTTGCTGAGCTCTTTATATATTTTGGTGATTAGTTTCTTGTCTGATGTCTGGCATGTGAAGATCTTCTCCCATTCTGTGAGGGGTCTCTGTTTATTTAATAGTTTCTTTGGATGTGCAGAAGCTTTTCAATTTGATGTAGTCCCATTGGTTTGTTTCTGCTTTAGTCTTCCTTGCAATTGGGTTTGATTCATCAAAGACGTCCTTGAGGTGTAGGTGTGAAAGTGTTTTACCAATGTTTTCCTCTAAGTATTTGATTGTTTCTGGTATGACATCTAGGTCTTTGATCCATTTGGAGTTGCTTTTTGTTTCTGGTGAGCTAAAGTGGTTCAATTTCATTCTTCTGCATGTTACAACCCAGTTTTCCCAGCACCATTTATTAAAGAGAGCCTCCTTTTTCCATTTAATCCTTTGGGCCCCCTTATCAAAGATTAGATGTCCATAGGTGTGGGGATTTATTTGTGGACTTTCAAATCTGTTCCACTGGTCTGTGTACCTATTTTTGTTCCAGTACCATGCTGTTTTGATGATGATGGCTTTATAATATAGTTTAAGGTCTGGGAGTGTGATGCCTCCATTTCTGTTTCTTTTCCTTAAGATGGTTTTGGCAATTCTAGGTGTTTTCATGTTCCACATAAATGATTGTAGTGTTTGTTCCATTCTCTTAAAGAAGCTTGGTGGAACTTTGATGGGCATTGCATTAAATTTGTATATGGCTCTGGGGAGAATATTCATTTTGATGATATTTATTCTTCCAATCCATGAGCATGGGATATCTTTCCATTTCTTGATATCAGTTTCTATTTCCTTGATTAGCGACTCATAGTTTTCAGCATACAAGTCTTTCACTTCTTTGTTCCAATTTATTCCTAGGTATTTGATTGATTTTGCTGTAACAGTAAATGGGAGTGATTTCTGGATGTCTCATTCTTCAGATTTAGTGTTTCCATAAAGAAATGCCACTGATTTTTGTACATTGATTTTGTAGCCTGATAACTTGCTATATTGCCTAATAACTTCCAGTAGTTTTCTGCAGTATTCTTTAGGTTTTTCTATGTATACTATCATATCATCTGCAAATAGTGAGAGCTTGACTTCTTCCCTTCCAATCTGTATTCTTTTGATTTCTTTCTCTTGCCTGATTGCTATGGCAAGAACTTCCAATACTATGTTGAAGAGTAATGGTGATAGTGGACAGCCCTGTCTAGTCCCCAATCTGAGTGGGAATACTTTCAGCTTCTGTCCATTGAGTATGATGTTGGCTGTAGGTTTGCTATATATACTCCACTATCTTGAGGAATTTCCCATCTATGCCCATTTTTTGTAGAGTTTTCAGTATGAATGGTTGTTGGATTTTGTCAAAGGCTTTCTCTGCATCTATTGAAATAATCATGTGGTTTTTGACTTTGCTTTTATTGATGTGGCAAATGACATTGATTGACTTACGGATTTTGAACCAGCCTTGCATTCCTGGGATGAATCCCACTTGGTCGTGATGAACAATCTTTTTGATATGCTGCTGTATCCGGTTCGCCAAGATCTTTTTAAATATTTTGGCATCTATGTTCATCAGAGATATTGGTCTGTAGTTTTCCTTTTTTGTTCTGTCCCTATCAGCTTTTGGTATCAGGGTGATGTGGAAGGGAGTATTCCTGTTTCTTCAATCTTATGGAAAAGCTTAAGAAGTATGGGTACTGTTTCCTGAAAGTTTTGTAGAATTCGTTTGTAAAGCCATCTGGTCCAGGACTTTTGTTGTTGGGGAGATTCTTAATAATGGTTTCAATTTCTTTGTCTGTGATTGGTGCATTTAGATTTTGTAGTTCTTCTTGGTTCACTTTTGGAAGGGCATATGCTTCTAGGAATTGTTCCATTTCTTCCAGATTCTCTAGTTTGGTGACGTATAGTTCTTTAGAGAAGTTTCGCAGGATTCTCTGGATTTCTGTGGTGTCAGTTGTGATATCTCCTCCATCGTTTACAATTCTATGAATTTGAGTCTTCTCTCTTTTTTGTTTGGTGAGTCTGGCTAGGGTGTTGTTAATTTTGTTTAATCTTTCAAAGAACCAACATTTGGCTTCATTGATCTTTTGTATGGTTCTCTTATTTTCGATGTTGTTTACTTCTGCTCTAACTTTAGTGATTTCTGTCCTTCTGGATGCTTTAGGGTTCCTTTGTTCCTCTTCCTCTAAGTCCTTGAGGTGTGCAGTAAGGTCGTTCATTTGAGCTTCTGCTTGGTGTTTAATATGTGATTGTATGGCTTTCCCTCACAGTACTGCTTTTGCTGTGTCCCAAATATTTTGATAGGTTGTGTCTTCATTTTCATTTGTTTCCAGGAACATTTGAATTTCCTGCTTGAGTGAATCCCTGACCCAGTGGTTCTTAAGGAGTATGTTGTTTAGTTTCCAAATTCTGTGACTTTTAATAATTGTCTATTTGTTGTTAAATGTTAGTTTTACTCCACTGTGGTCTGAGAAGATACTTGGGATGATTTCAATGTTCTTGAATTTATTGAAGTTGTCTTTGTGGTCTAACATGTGGTCTATCCTTGAGTATGTATTATGTGGATTTGAAAAGAAGGTGTATTCCAGTTTTTTGGGGTGAAGGACTCTGAAAATGTCCAAGAGGTCTAGTCTCTCAATCTCTTCATTCAATTCTCTTGTATCTTTGTTGGTTCTCTGCTTTGTTGATCTAAGTGTGAGAGTGGGGTATTGAAGTCTCCCACTATTATTGTATTACTATTGATGTATTTTTGAATTTCTTTCAGTAAGTGCTTGACATATTTAGATGGTCCCTCATTGGGTGCATAGATGTTAATGATTGTTAAGTCTTCTTGGCTGATTGATCCTCTAATCATTATGTAGTGTCCTTGCCTATCTTTTATTACTTTATTTATTTTAAAATCTATCATGTCTGAGATGAGAATGGCTGTTCCTGCCCTTTTTTGTGGTCCGTTAGCCTGTATGATAGTTTTCCATCCTTTCACTTTAAGTCTGTGTTTATCTTGTTGTGACAGATTTGATTCTTGCAAACAGCATATGGTTGGATTATGTTTTGTCATCCATCACCCCACTCTGTGCCTTTTGATAGCTGAGTTTACACCATTGATAGTTATTTATATTATGGATTTAATGTATTGTAGTGCCATTGTTCAAAAAAAACTTTTTTGTTTGCTCTGATATATTGCCTGTATTATAGTGATGTTCTTGTTTATAAGAGGTCTTTTAGTACCTCTTTCAGGGCCGGTTTGGTGATGGTTGCCTCCTTTAACGGTTGTTTGTTTTGATCCCTCCATCTAGTTTTAATGAAAGTCTAGCAGGATATATTATCCTTGGTTGAAACCCTTTTTCATTCAGGGCTCGATAGATATCTTTCCATTCTCTTCTAGCTTTTAGAGTTTGAGTGGAGAAGTCTGCAGATAATCTTATGGGTTTTCCCTTGTATGTGACTTTTTGTTTCTCTCTTGCAGCCTTTAGGATCCTTTCTTTATCCTTACTACTTCTCATTGTGACTATGATGTGTCTTGGTGTCTTCAGGTCTGGGTTGATTCTGTTTGGTACTCTCTGGGCCTCTTGAATCTTGATGTCCTTTCTGTTATTCAGGTTTGGGAAGTCTTCTTCTATTATTTCCTCTAGAATATTTGCTTCCCCTTCCTCTCTTTCTTCCTCTGGCAGGCCAATTATGCAAATGTTACTTCTTTTGAGATCATCCTATATGTCTCTGTTGTTGTTTTCAGTGTCTCTCAATCTCTTTTTGAGCTCTTTCACCTCTTTCTTAGTTTTCTCTAACTCATCCTCTGTCTGACTAATTCTGTTTTCTGCTTCTGTTAGTCTGCTTTCCCTTGCCTCAGCTTCTTTCTTCATTACAGCTATTTCAACTTTCAGTTCTCTAATTGCCTCAAGATAATCAGTATTTTCCTTGGGGGTCTCAACTGTTATTCCCCTAATACTGCCATTCCTTTCCTCCAATGTTGTTTTCATTTCTGTGATTAATAAGTTTATTATTGCTTGCATACTTTTCTTATCTATGGTTACTTCTGGCTGATTTGTAGTTTCTTCTGGGCTATTGTATTCATTCATTGGAGTAGCAGTTTTATTTTTTTTTTTGATCTACCCATTTTTTTGATTTATGTGTTTCTTTTTTTTATGCTCTGTTGTTCCTCAGTTGTTGTGTTTTGAGCACAAGCAACACTGTACTAAATACCTTTATGACAATTGCACTCACCAACCTCAGGAATTACAGTAGCAGCAGAAGCAAGTAATGAAGCAGTTTAATCACTATCAGTTAGCCAAACAATTTCTCCAGTCCGTGAAAAAATAGTAACCAAATCACAGTGAAGAAGAATGAGTAAAGAACGAAGGAATAGCAAGAATAGACAGTTATGCAAATCTACTATCCACTGTATATTCTAGGGGTAAAAAGTGGGGAAAGGGAACTAGAGCAGAGATACACACATAGACAGTCCACTCTGTGTCAGATTTCTTCCTAAAATAATTCACAAATTCAGAAAGGCAAAGAAAAAGTAACTAAGAAGTGTATGACAAGATTAAAAAAAAAAAGAAAAGAAAAAGAAAGAAGAGACAAGTGAGAGAAAAGGGTTAAGAGATGAAAAAGAGCTGTAATTAAAGAGCAGTGAAAAAATACCCTCAGGACTAGACAAGGATGGCTGAAATAGACAGTTATGCAAATCTACTATCCACTGTATATTCTAGGGGTGGCTAAAGGAGGAAGGGAAATTGAGCAGAGACCCTTGCAGTGAGAGTCCACACTTAGTCAGAATTCTTCCCCAAAATAATTCCCAAATGTATTATCAGTGAATTCAAAAAAGCACACTGTTAGGTGGTATGGGGGCTGCGGCCTGTGGCTTTGGAAGCTGTAGGATTAAGGAAGAAAGATGACAAGAATGAGAAAAAGAAGAAAAAAAGAGAGAGAGAGAGAAAAGAAAAAGATAAGAAAAAGACAGTCATAAAAGAGCAGTGAAAGGATTTATTTATTTATTTATTTTTAATTATTTAATTAGCTATGTGGGGTGGGGTTGGCTACTTAGAAAGAAAAAAAAGCCAGAGGTTTCAGAGGGGTATAGACTTAGAATGAATGATACTCCTTGGTGGGACAGGAATTTGGTAAAGACAGAAGCTCAGCAAGGGAGCCTGCTAGGAGCTGGTTCCCAGGGACTGGTTATGGGGGAGTGGGGAGGGGGAGGAGGTGTGCTTTATAATTAAACGGAAAAAAAATATTTCCCCCCTTTTTTCTACTCTATTTCTTAACCCAAATTAAGTTATAGTCACCTCCTTGGTGTCACCACTAGGACCCCTTATTGACTGGCCTACTAAAGGCAGAAAATCCTACCGTTTTCGGAAGGTGTGGTCAGAGGTCAAGCCACCAGCAGCTTCTCAGTCCGTCATCTTCCGGGAACTCTTTGTGAGGAAATTTTTAAATGTTAGGAAAACAAGTGCTATAATCACTTCATTTTCTGGTGGGTACCCTGCAGGTACCTCTTGTTCCTCAACAGTCTTCACCACAGGGGAAACTTCATAAGTAGTGAAATAATACTGCAGGTATCTCTCTCTGTGTGTGTGTGTGTGTGTGTGTGTGTGTGTGTGTGTCTCCATCTCTAACTCTCCTTCCCTCTCATTTTCTCTCTGTCTCTATAAAAAAGGCCATGGTGCTGGCACTGGACCTCAGTGATAACCCTGGTGGCAGTAGGAAAAAAAATCTATCAACAGTTACTTTGTGTGGGTCTTATTCCTTCCTTCTTTTTGCTGGTACTCAACAGACCATTTATGCTTACAGTTTAAGTTCTTTTCTAGAAAATTCTGCTTGTATGTGTTCTCTTTCTTGAATCTATTAGTAAGACATTAGGCTTTCCATATTTATTTATTTATAAAATGGAAATATTAACAAGACTGTAGGATAAGAGGGGTAAAATTCCACACAATACTCACCACAATAACACTGTATCCCATATCCTACCTTTAAAGCTTTCTTATTCCTTATCCTCCTGTGAGTATGGACCCAGAAACATTATAGGGTGCAAAAGGTGGAAGACCTGAATGCTGTACCTGCTCCCCCGCTGAACATGGTCATTGGCAGTTCAATTCATGCTTCTAGCCTGTCTCTCTATTTCCCTAGTGGGGCAGGGGTCTGGAGATGCAGGGCTCCAGGACACATTGATGGGGTTATCTTCCCAGGGAAGACTGGTTGTCATCATGGTAGTATCTGGAACCTGGTGGCTCTCTGGAGTGAGGGTGGTGGGGTTGGGGATGGTGTAGAGGAAAACTCACAGCATCAGTATTTGGTATATGTATTGTCCTTTTTCTAGAGCTGACAGCTTATATGTGACTTGCAACTCAACTTCTTGGTTTCACTTTGAGCATCTCCTGTACATTTCCTCCACAACCGGTGTGGAAATATTGCCCTCACACGGAATTCCCAGCTTTTAAACAGCTGCTTTGCAGAGAGATAGTCAGGGAATGACCTCATGTCACTATCTTGGCTCCAGCCCTCAGCTTTCCAGATTTATATTTTATCAGTATCTCTCTTTTTCCTGCATTATTTCTATTCATGTTGCTGTTAAATTTTCTAAAAAATGTCCTCAATCTCATTCTCTTCTTTTACTCAAATTTTATCTTCTACCAAACTCATTCTTAATTTCTAAAATTTTTATCTTTCAATGCATTCCCTCTAAAAGGAACACTTTTTTAAAAAAAATTTTTAACATCACCATATATTCTTTTATATGGAGAATACCATCAAATTTGTATACATGAGCTTCTCTCTTGATTCTTGTGAGCAAGTGTGTGTTTCATTTTAGATCTATATTTGTGTTTGATTATTTTTTAGCCTTTGATTTTTATACTAAAGGCTTTCCTAAAACATCTGAATGGCTAAATTTAAGAGTGAGTTCCCTCCTGGAAGATTTATCCATGTGTGTTGAAGGAGGATTGATTCTAGATGAGGTCTCTATGAATAGACGTTTTAGGTGGCACAGTAGCCTGGAAGCCTCTTGATAAAGTATCTGATGTCTAGGGTATGGGCCTTTCTACAAGGATTCCTGATGATTAAATTGGGATGATATGGAAACTCCCTCTTCAGTCTGGATACTTTAATTCATTTTTCAGTTTAACATGTTATGTTTTTTCTCAGATTTTTTTGGAATTATCCAGAACATGGGTTTTTATTTGGGAATGAAATGACAGAAGGAATATCCCTTGCATGTGGAAAGGAGGGTGAAGGGAGTCTTGGAGATGAACTACCATGTGCAAACACTAAAATAAATATATTGTCCCTACTTTCCACTACAATCAGAAGATATGAACTCAAAAACATGCTGCTTTAGAACTGCTGGGTCAGAGAGACAGTCAAGCAAGATATTCAAATGTTCCTGGAAAAAAATGAAAACAAAGACACAAGCTATCCAAATATTTGGGACACAGCTAAAGCAGTACTGAGAGGGAAACTCATAGTCATATAATCACATAGTAGAGAACAAGAAAAAACTCAAATAAAAAACCTTACTGCACACCTAAAGGACTTAGAGAAAGAGGAACAAAGGAACCCTAAAGTAACCGGAAGGACGAAAATCACTACAGTTAGAGCAGAAATAAACAACATAGAAAATAAGAGAACAATAAATAAATAAAAGATCAATGAACCCAAATGTTGGATCTTTGAAAAAGATCCAACAAGATTGAAAACCCCTAGCCAGACTCACTAAAAAAAAAAAAAAAGGAAGAAGACTCAAATTAATAGAATTATAAACGATAGAGGAGCTATCACAACAGACACCACAGAAATCCAGAAAATCATACAAAAATTCTAGGAAGAACTATATGCCACCAAGCTACAGAATCTGGAAGAAAGGGAAGAATTCCTGGAAACATATTCCCTTCCAAAACTGAATTAAAAAAAATACAAAACCTAAATGCACCAATCACAGACAAAGAAATTGAAACAGTTATTAAAAAGCTTCCCAACAACAAAAGTCCTGGACCAGATGGCTTCACAAATGGATTCTACAATACCTTCAGGAATCAGTTATTACTTATACTTCTAAAGCTCTTCCATAAGACTGAAGAAACTGGAACACTCCATTCCACCTTCTAATGAAGACAACATCTCCCTGATACTAAAAGTATATAGGGACACAACAAAAAGGGAAAACTACAGACAAATATCTCTGATGACTATAGATGTCAAAATATTAAGCAAGACCCTGGCCAATGGGATACAGCAGTATATCAAAAAGATTGTTCATCACGACCAGATGGGATTTATCCCAGGAATGCAAGGCTGGTTCAACAAACGTAAGCCAATCAATGTCATCCACCACATCAATAAAAGAAAAACCAAAAACCACATGATTATATCAATAGATGCAGAGAAAGCATTTGATAAAATCCAACACCCATTCATGCTCAAAACACTACAAAAAATGAGAGTAGATGTTAAATTCCTCAAGGTAGTGAAGTCCGTATACAGCAAGCCTACAGCCACCATCATACTCAGTGGAAAGAAAGCAATCCCCATAAGATCAGTAACTAGACAGGTTGCACACTATCACCATTACCCATCAACATAGTATTGGAAGTTCTTGCCATAGCAATAAGGCAAGAGAAAGAAATCAAAGGAATACATATTGGAAAGGAAAAAGTCAAGCTCTCACTATTTGCAGATAATATGATAGTATACATAGAAAACCCCAAAGAATCCAGCAGAAAACAACTGGAAGTTAGGCAATATAGCAAGATATCAGGCTATAAAATCAATGTACAAAAATCAGTGGCATTTCTTTATGCAAACACCAAACCTGAAGAAGATATCCAGAAATCACTTCCATTCACTGTTTTAGCAAAATCAATAAAATAACTAGGGATAAATCTGACCAAAGAAGTGAAAAGACTTGTATAGTGAAAACTATGAGTCACTATTCAAGGAAATAGAAATTAAAACCAAGAAATGGAAAGACATCCCATGCTCATAGATCAGAAGAATAAATATTATCAAAATTAATATTTTCCACAGAGCCATATATAAATTTAACACAATACCCATCAAGTTCCACCAAGCTTCTTTAAAAGAGCAGAACAAAAACTAAAATCATTTATCTGGAACCAGAAAATACCTAGAATTGCCAAAACCATCTTGAGGAAAAGAAACAGAAATGGAGGTATCACACTCCCAGATCTCAAATTGTATTATAAGGTCATCATCCTCAAAACAGCCTGGTACTGGAACAAAAATAGGCACACAGACTAGTGGAACAGAACTGAAATTCCGGAACTAAACCCTCACACTTATGGATATGTAATCTTTGATAAGGGGCCCAAAGTATTAAATGGAGGAAGGAGGCTCTCTTCAATAAATGGTGCTGGGAAAACTGAGTGAAACATGCAGTAGAATGAACCACCTTATCTCACCAGAAACAAAAATCAACTCCAAATGGATCAAGGACATGGATGTCAGACCAGAAACTATCAAATACTTGGTGGAAAATATTAATGGAACACTTTCACACCTAAACCTCAAGGATATCTTTGATGAAACAAACCCAATTTCAAGGAAGACTAAAGCAGAAACAAACCAATGAGACTACATCAAGTTGAAAAGCTTCTGCACAAAGAAACTATCACAAAAAACAAGGAGACCTCTCACAAAACAGCTCTTCACATGCCATACATCAGACAAGAAACTAATCACCAAAATATACAAAGAGCTCAGCAAACTTAGCAACAAAAAAGTAAATGACCCTATTCAAAAATGGGCAGTGTATATGAACATACCTTTCACTACAGAAGAGATACAAAAGGCTAACAAACACATGAAAAATTGTTCAAGGTCGCTGATTGTCAGATAAACTCAAATAAAGACAATACTGAAATACCATCTCACCCCTGTGAGATGGCATACATCAAAAAAGACAGCAGCAACAAATGCTAAAGAGGCTGTGGGGAAAGAGGAACCTTTCTGCACTGCTGGTGGGAATGTAAACTGGTCCAGCCTCTGTGGAGATCAGTCTGGAGAACTCACAAGGCTACACATGGACCTTCCATATGACCCGGTAATTCCTCTCCTGGAGATGTATCTCAAGCACTCCCTAACACCCAACCAAAAAGATATTTGTATACCTATGTTCATAGCAGCACAATTTGTAATAGCTAAAACCTGGAAGCAATCCAGGTGCCCAACAACAGATGAGTGGCTGAGAAAGTTGTGGTATATATATACACAAAGGAATATTATGCAGCTATTAAGCATAATGAACCCACCTTCTCTGACCCATCTTGTACAGAGCTAGAAGGAATTATGTTAAGTGAGCTAAGTCAGGAAGATAAGTATGGGATGATCCCACTCATCAACAGAAGTTGAGAAAGAAGAACAGAAAGGGAAAGTTCAAAGCAGTATTAACTGAATTTGGAGTAGGGCACCAATGTAAAAACCCTGGATTGAGGGTCAGGGTAGATGTTCAACTTCATGTGTGGAGGGGACTGGGGGTGAGATGGGAAAGTCTTTTGGTGGTGGGAATGGTATTTCTGTACACTCCTATTAATTTGTAGTCACATAAATCACTAATTAATATGATAAAGTGGAAGATATTTGCAAGCCAAAAATAGGGAGTAGAAAAGTGTTCAGATCACCACAGCCTTGTTTTCAAGTTTCACCATCCTCACTTCCCATCTGAGGATTTGCACTGTCTGAAGCACTCCAATCTAAGATTTCTCACTTTTCTTGGTTAATGTAGAATAACAGTGGTAGAAATTGCTTCACTCTTCGTAGGGAGGCTGGGTAAACATACTCTGCTACTCAAGGTAGACTAGTCATGAATTCAGTGCAGCCTAGAATGTTCCTAGCTATGACCATGGAATGTGAGTTCACACTGACAGGGGTACAGAGGTTACATAGGCTTCTGTGCTAAATATGAATAGCCATGGGCCCTAGGTAGAAGGATAGGGGTTACAATTAATGGTACTTATATACTTTTCCCATATTTGAGATCTACTCTCTGCCCTGATCCAGGTCTCTAGTCCCATTCCCAATTCTGACACCATCTTCCCAGATAATACTTTTAGCTCACCTGCAAATTAGCTATTGTGCTTAGGCTAAATTAGTAAAGGCATGGGCCACTTAGAATATGACTAAAATAGACTTCCTAGCTTCTTCCAATATGAAGACCTCCAAACATCACCTGCCATATTCTTACCTTTAGGTTCCTGATTATTTGTTCTGCTTTATATCTCAATGCTTTTCACCCACCAAATTGCAGTTGCTATCATGATGTCATCCTGGCATCCTGGGCATAAAATCTCACTAATGAGTTCTGGAACCCCACCTCTCCAGAGCCTTACTCAACTAGGGAAAAATAGAAACAGGCTAGGGGTATGGATTGACTGTCAATGCCCATACCCATGCTCAGAAGAGAAGCAATTATAGAAGCAAGACTCCCCACCTTCTGCACCCCATAAAGATCTTTGGTCCATACTCTGAGAGGGATAAAGAATAGGGAAGTTTCCAATGGAGAGGATAGGATACAGAACTCTGGTGGTGGGAATTGTATGTAATTGTACCTCTCTTATTAAAGAATCTTGTCAATCATTAAATCGCTAAAAATAAACAAAAACAACCTCTTGGTGTGCTGTTGTGAATTCAGTAGAACCATGGAGCACATTTGGTCATACCTGGTAAGAATTCGTTTTGCTCCTTTGCTGGCTTCAGTCTGGTCTGCTCCCTCTTGGAATGCTGAGACTAACATAGACTCCCCTCAGGGAGGGTTAAAGTGCTTCTTTTTGACAATACAGGCTCTTAGAAAGAAACTGTCCAATCAGTATCCAAGCCTCTGAGCCAAAGGGAGACCCTTGGCTAATGGAATCTGTGCTCAATCCATTCACCCCTCCTTGGAGGAGTGAATTTTAGGAACTGATGGATGATTTGCTTGACCATGTACTTGGACACTGGCATACCACCTATATGACCTGGGCATACCTGGTATGTGGTTCTATGTTGAAATATGACAAAAATCTGGCTATGAGCTTGCTGTGATCCTAGCAGTGTGATGATGAAGGGCTCAGGCACCAGTCCCTATGATCTTGTTCTTGCTGCGCTTGTTCTTGACTCAAGATAGTGTACATCTGCTCAGAGTCCCACCTTCCTTTGTGCTATATGTGCTCCAGCCACCTCCTTGCTACAAGAAAGAATGGGATAGAAGCTTGTGGAATACTGAACCTTTTATGTGGTACCTCTCTTGGACAGGCTTTTCTTGCCACTGTTGCTACTACATCAGGAAGCTTCTCTGGTAGCTAACTTTGACACATCAGCTGCATGTGCTTGGGGAATGAAGCTCATGCTCACATTGACTTGAGCAGCTTAGAGGCTAAGCCAGCTAAAGGACAATATGGAACCATGCTCAAAGCTAAAAGAAGAGAAGCAGAGCCACTGTTACCCCCCAACATTTCATCTTTCTGGACGGTAGTATTTAGTCTCTAATTTTTTAGTTCCTTGACTCAGGACTAACACTGAATTCATGTGCTCATCTTTAGGAATGTTCCTGGTTAAATTCTCCTTTACTCTCTTTAGCACCTCCCATATAGGGTGGTCCTGGGGTACTACCCCCTGTCCCTTGCAGGTTGTGCATATAATCTTCTTATCTCAAGATAAATGTTTTCCCCCATATTTTCATTTTTTAAATATATTTTATTCATTTTATTTTACCAAGAAAGGAATAGAGAGGAAGAAAAGGAGGGAAGAAGGGAGGGAGGGAGGGAAGGAGAGAGAGAGAGAGAGAAGGAGAGAGAGAGAGAGAAGAGAGAGGGAATAGAGACACCAGATGACTTAACAGCAGGAGAGAGAGAGAGAGAGAAGAGAGAGGGAATAGAGACACCAGATGACTAAACAGCTCTGACTTATAGTGATTAAGGGGGACTGAACCTGGGACTTTGGCGTTTTAGGCCTTTTTATGTATAACCACTGTGCTATTTCCCTCACCACCATATTTTATCATTGAAAATGGCTTTTGTAACAATTTTTGTCTTCTGAGAAGATTCAAAAAAGAAGAGGTGCAGAGAGGGTGGTTAATTGATTTAGAATGGAGAAGCAGTTACTATCTGGCTGTAATTGGATCTTAATCCTTTGGGAGTTGTTTTAAGCACAGATACTAATGTCTGTGCTATCTTTTTTTTTGCTGAGGATCTCTCTCTCAATCTGAGAATGTTGTGCTCCAGGAGAAAGCTTCCCAAGTGCTGTGGGCTTACCTGATAAGCAGAACAGGGCAGTATAGGAGTAATTGGTCCTACTGGGTGGGGTGAATGCTGGTGAGGAGTGGCTGTGCTGTACTACAGAATGCCATCGAGGAACACATTGAGAAACTGTTTCCTACGTTCTCAGCATTCCCACTGAGCTCAAAAGCTAGTAGTTCTTTGTTGAAGTTCTCAGTTGCCCTCTTCCAGCTAGCTCCTTTATCCCGTTGATGCATCAGGGGAGGTGGAAACTGAAGTTCAACTCCTTGGGCCTTTCAGGCTCATCTGTCCTACCTGAGTCTCTGCTATAGGTAACTGACACACCTAGAGTGGGCTGGATTGGGACTTTGGGATAAGCTCAGACAGCATTTAGGAACCATGTCTGTCCCATGTTCATTGCTACCCCTATGCCAAGTGGGCTTGATGGGTCTTTCAACTGATGGCTTCTCCCCTCAGAACCAGGGGAAGCCCACACATGCCTCATGGGATAGCACACATTCTGTTTCTAAATATGTTTTTAGCCCCCAGTTTGATTATAATTTTTAAAATCAGTGTACATGATGAAATCTCTTAAGATGACGATTTGAACCTATGTTCCCAAAATTACTTGACCTGGAGCTGGAGGGGATCAGTAAGTGGAGCTGGAGAGGGTGATGTGTTGGAGATATGGGGTTCAGTAGGCAGATCTGGTGGTTTCAGTTCATGGGATCTGAGATTAACATAACACCAGACAGTTTTTTTAATTTATTTTCCCTTTTGTTGCTCTTGTTTTTTTATTATTGTTGTAGTTATTATTATTGTTGTTATTGATGTTGTCATTGTTAGATAGGGCAGAGAGAAATGGACAGAGAAGGGGAAGACAGAGAGGGGGAGAGAAAGACACCTACAAACCTGCTTCACTGCCTGTGAAGCAACTCCCCTGCAGGTGGGGAGCCGGGGGTTCGAACCAGGATCCTTAAGCTGGTTCTTGTGCTTCACACCACATGCACTTAATCCACTGGGCTACTGCAGACTCCTGCATCAAAACAGTTTTGAGAGCAGGCCAACCATTTCTCCTCCTCCTCCCCTCCCCCTCCTTCTTTTCTTTCTCCTTTTTGTTGCCACTAGGGTTATCACTGAGGCTTGGTGACTGTACTACAAATATACCACCTCATTCTTCCTTTTCTCTTTTTTATTCTTCCTTCCTTTATTCTTCTTTTCCTTCCCCTTACTTCGTTCCTTCCCCCTTCTTTCCTTCCCTACTTCCCTCCCTTCTTCCTTCCTCCCTCCCTCCCTCCCTTACTTACTTTCTTTTATTAGATAGGACAGAAAAGCTTCCCCTAGAGGTGGAGGCTGGGGGCTTGATTACAGGTTCTTGTGTACTATAACATGCATGTTCTACTAGGTGTGCAACCTCCTGGCTTCTCTATAGTCTCCTGTCTTTAAGCCTCTGGAGAAGAGGAACTGACTACAAATCAGCAGTTTTAACAACTATGACCACAGCTCAGGACAGCAACTTCAGTGCTCAGAGACAGTCTAGCCTACTCACCTGAACCTCTTTATATCTTTTTTGTTGTCACAGGAACTTCATTATTCCAGGTCAGACTTTTTTTCCAGATAGAAGCAGAGAAATAGAAGGAAATAGAAGCATCAAAGCTTCCCTCAGTGTTATGGGGGCTTGGTCCAGACCTGTGTTGAGTGTATGGCAAGCAGATGTCTTCAAAGGTGACCTATCTTGCCCTTGCCAAACCTCCAGGTTTTTACTACCTCAGTACTTTTAATGTTGTGGGACAGATATGGAATATATATCGACACATCTCTGATGTTATTTATTTATTCATTCACATTTATTTGCTACCAGGGCTTTGCTGAGACTTCCTGCCTGCTGGATTTCACCACTTTTTTTTTTTCCAAATAGAGAATTATGGAGATGGAGATGGAGAGAGAGAGCAGGAAAGACAATACAGCACCACTCCACCATTCAGCTAGTGAAGCTTCCCCTTTGCAAGGTACGTCCATGTGGTGGCTGGGGCTCAAACCTTGGTCCTTGTGTCACAGGTGTGTGTTTACTGGGGATTTATCTCTCAGCTCACTCTGCTAATTTGACTTGATGGTTCAGGGCAGAATTATAGATATACTGTGGGTCTATAATTACCCAGATAGCATCTGGTCACATGCGATTATAACAAGATGAATGACCAAGAACTACAGTGAAAAGCAGTCTAAGCACAGCTGTCAGGAGGCCAAGATGAATTCTGTGGACTGGAAACCTAGTGTCATACTGCTGGGCCTCAAGCATGTCTGTTCTCCATTTCTCCATATATACAGAGCTTTTTTTTTTTTTTTTTTTCCCATCAGGATTATTGATGGGGCTCAGTGCCACCAGCACTGCAAATCCAACTGATCCCAGTGGACTTTGTTTTTCTTTTTTTTATTTCTATTTAGAGAGGAGGAGAGATAGAGAGGGAGAGTAAAAGATAGACACCCACAGACTTTCTTCACCACTGGTGAAATGTCCTCCTCCTGCAGGTGGGGAGTGAGAGCTTGAATTCAGGGCCTTGCACATAATGATATGTGCACTTAAGCAGGGACACTATGGCCTGCTCCCTTCCCCCCAGAGCCTTTTCATGTCATTGGGAGCTGAGGAGGAGAAGCAATTATGTGTTTCTCAGGAAAGGCCATTCTTGCTCATTCACTTTCAATATGAATTTTCGGGGGTCTTTGTAGAACAGACCATCCTGCTTGTCACTATGTCACTCAGGACTTCAGAGGGACCTGGATCTGTAAAGAACATGCACTTGCCATTATCTCCTTGTCTCCCCTGTCTCAGGGCACTGGTGGCTTCTTGATTATGCTGGCTGAGCTGTTTTGGTGCCAGCTCAGACCTCTTATGTCCAGAGGGGCTCAGCATCTCATCCCTGCAGTGAAAGGACTGCACACCAGGCCCAGTGAAATGGCTCACTTGGGTAGTACAGTGCTTTATCATGTGCTTGACCCAGATTCAAGCTTGACCCTCAGCACATTAAAGGAAACTTTGGTGTTGTGGTCTCATCCACTGTTTCGACCTATCTTTTTTTTTTATTTATTTATTTTCCCTTTTGTTGCCCTCGTTGTTTTTATTATTGTTGTTGTAGTTATTATTGTTGTCATCGTTATTAGATAGGAAAAAGAGAAATGGAGAGAGTAGTGGAAGACAGAGAGGGGGAGAGAAAGATAGACACCTGCAGACTTGCTTCACTGCCTGTAATGAGACTCCCCTGCAGGAGGGGAGCTGGGGGCTCAAACCTGGATCCTTATGCCAGTACTTGTGCTTTACACCACATGCACTTAACCCACTGTGCTACCACCCAACTCCCTGTTTCTGTCTATCTTATCTGTCTCACTCTAAGGAAAAAAAATAGTAAAATATACACTTTACCATCTCTGAGGGCCTCTCATCATGGTAATCTACAGCTGGTTAAAATAAATGCAAGAGAATTTAGAAAAGAGACATACATATATAAAAGAACATTGTTTTCACCATCAGGGTTTAATATGCTTAGTTCTGTAGAATCCACTTATGCAAAACTGGAGGGTGCTGTACATATAGTTGAATATTGAACTCTTTTTCTTCTTTTTAACTGAGCATGAAATACAAGGCTCATTGACTTAAGATACATATTTGTGATTATTGGGCAGAATATTTTTCCTTTTTATTTTTCTTAGAGTTTCATTAGGAACAAATGTTGGATTTTATAACTTTCTGGCAGAAATGAAAATGACCAGATGCCAGATTCAAACCCTTTCCTTCCCACTTGCAAGGGAAAAGCATTGCAAGCTGGTGTTTCTCTTTCTCCCTCTCACTCTTCCTCTCTTTCCTTTTCTACTTTTCTCTATTATTAAAAAAGAAAAGAAAAGATTGAACAGTGGTAATTATGCAGGCATTGAACCCCAGTGATGACCCTGATAGAAAAAAGGAAAAGGAAGGAGAGAGGAAGGAAGAACAAAAGAAAGGGGGCGGGGATTAACAACATCAATAACAACAACAATAATGATAACCACAACAAGGATAAAACAACAAGGGCAATAAAAGGGGTAAATATAGCCTCCAGGAGCAGTGGATTCATGGTGTAGGAACCAAGCCCCAGCAATAACCCCAAAGGCAAAAAAAAAAAAATTTGCCCTGTGAATGAGGTATTCACTATTAGATGCCATAGTTTAAAGCCACTTTGCATCTTCTATTAGGAAGCATCCATACAGCCAATGCAATTTGCTCAATAAATATTTGCTGAGTGAATGGGTATTGACTGGACAAGGACTTTTGAATACCATAAGGGAGGTGACCTCTGTCCTTTGCTCTTTCTAAAAGCTAAAGTCTTTCTGGAGCTTTCACTGGTAAATATGATGAGCCTGTCAGCAAAGTACTGCCTATGAGTAAAAAATAATAATAATAATAAAATCTAAGGCTGTCTTTCTTCATTCCTGGACTGAATCTACTTCATTGTGGATTAGCGTTCAAATTCTTAAAGTCTGACCCTTATCATATTCTCCAGGAAGCTCTCAGAAAAATGCAGATTTGCATCCCTTTGCTGTTCCTGGGGCAGGGAGATAGAAGTGCCCTGCAGTGGGACTAGAAGCCCTGAGTTTTTCTGGGGATCTGCCAACTCAGAAGCCAGGGAGATGTTGAGATAAGAGAGAGTGTAAGATTGGGTGGGATAAACACCATAGGGTCACCCATGATGAGCCCATTCCCTGAGGAAATTCTACCCCCTTGAGTGGGGGGACCTGTAACTTGCCCAGAGACAGATCTGCTACTCAGACAGATTGTTCCTGACTCTGATACAAGTGAACATATACACCTCTACTTTAACTCAATGGGATATAGTAATAGTGGCAAGATTGTTGAAGATATCATGATGGCTCCTAGTCCTTTTGGGTGAATCATCAATAAGCCAGGCCTCAGTTTTGCAGCTATGAGAATGAACTTGGAAGAAAATATTTATCTAGATGAAGATACCACAGTCCAAGAGACACCTTGTCTACATAGTCTGTCACCCTGAGCAGAGAACCTAGTCATGCCTGCTCCTGCTCGAACACCTAACTCACAGGAACTCTGAGCACAACCCTGATTTGTGCCTTCATTCTCTAAACTTGTGGTGGTGTGTTCTACATCAGTGGAAATTGGTGATGTCTAGATTCTTGGTGGCAAGGGATAAGGTTTTTCACTTTCTCCTTATTTATTCCTAATTAGGGATTTCTCTTCCATTCCTATTCATTCACTTAGCAACAATGTTTAAAGCACTGCAGTGTACAAGATGTGTGTGACCCTGTCCTCATGCCCCACCCTGCAAGTTTGCCAAAGCTGTTGTGACATTCCCAATTGGACTACTATTCCAAAGTGTTCAACTATTACCCATAGGAATTCATAAGCTTTAACTAACTGCACACTGAGCTGGTTGGTTTCCAGTTGTCAACTTCCATTTTTTATCACACAAAAGCATACTAATTAATTAATATCAGAGAATATTTCTAAGCATAAACACTTGCAAGCACTCATCTTTCCTTTTTCTGTGCTTTCCTAAGTATGTTAAAGTCTATTTATGGGATCACCATGAACAGTGCATAAATTAAGGGATGAATGGGTGGATGAATGAATGGACATACATTTACAATGTGCCAAACTTGCTCTGAGACCTCCTAATGCAAGGATATAATTTTTCAGCCTAATAAATTAAAAACAACTTCCCCCTGGAGCAAATGCTGCCTCAGCAGTCAGGCTTCGCTCACGGTGCATCCATCTCTCCAGGGGACAGAGCCAAGGATAATATTTTGGCAGGTTATCTCCACAGTTACTCAGTACAACACTGTTAGTCAAAGGGCAATTTATGAAGCAGGGATTTATAAAGTGCACTTGAATAAGAGCCAGGGCTGATTTGTCCAAGTAGCAGAACTGTCTCTTGGTTTTGACAAATTCTGATGGGTCCTTGACTTGGAGCCCAACACCATGTCTAGGCACCTGGCTGCCTAGATCCCACTGTTGCAGCTGTCTGTCAGAATGTCAGTTTAGCTCCTGTGTTCTGATGTTAGAAGACAAGACAGGGAGAAGGCTGAGAACTTTCTCCCCAATAGAGGTGAAGTTGTACATCAAACAAGCCAAATACTGCCACAGCAGCTTGTGCATAAAAGGAAATCTGCTTTATTGCACTTTGAAGGTGCAAGGAGGCTGGAGCACTGCTCAATTCAACCTCCCAATTCACCCTGTGTTTTTGAGAATATTTGTATAGGTAGGAGGAGGGACTCCAAAGGTAAGTTTGGGATAATTGGGAACGGTCCTTGAATAGATCTTAAATCACTACCTTGAAGGCGAAAGGCAGCCAGATACAGGGTTGTCTGAGTACAACTTTCAGCAAGTCACTGGCTGTCTAGATCAGTGTCAGATCTCCATGTTTGGTAGGCCTGTCCTTTTGGGGGTCACAGATTCAGAGATTTGGAAAGAGTAGACAGTGAATTAGGGAGGGGAAAGGGAACACTGGTACATATATGCCACATTACAGAAACTGGTCAAATTTTCCCATCCTTATCTGCAACATTAATACTATATGGTTATATGCATGTGTATATCTACACATGTGTACATACTTACATGCATATCTATCTATATGTGCATGCACCCATGTATATCTGTAAATATGCATGTATCATGAGTCTGGGTGTGTCCATCTCTGTGTGCAAACATATACACATATGCACATGTGCTCACATATGTCTATACTATGTAACTTGTAAATATGTACACATGTTTATGGTCCTACATCTTTACGCATATATGTCCATGTATGCTGTCATTGAATAAAATTCATGATTGTGTGAATACATGTGCATGATAGTTTGCACATGTATAGTTGCACACATGCACATATTACTTACCTGTTTACCTGTGCTCTTGTATCTATATGAGTTCACGATTGCTCCTGCATGCTTACACGGGTATATGTGTGTATGCATGCAGATGTTTTATGTTTTTAATACAAATGCCTGTATATAACACTGTACTGTGTGGTTTGAGAGTGTATGCATATGTATCCCTGAATGTGGGAATGTAAGTATGAATGGGTGTGTGGATGTGACCTAGTCCCCATTCAGGTTACTGGATCTTTTTTAAAATTTTTATTTATAAAATGGAAATACCGACAAGACCGTAGTATAAGAGGGGTACAATTCCACATGATTCCCACTACCATATATAATCCTCTCCCTTGATAGTTTTCCTATTCTTTAACCCTCTGGGAATATGGACCCAGGGCCATTATGGGGTGTAGAAGGTGGAAAGTCTGGCTTCTGTAATTGCTTCCCCACTGAACATGGGTATCGACAGGTTGATCTATACTCCCATCCTGCCTCTCTCCTTCCCCAGTGGGGTGGGGCTCTGGGGAATCAGAGCTCCAGGACATATTGGTGGGGTTGTCTGTCCAGGGAAGTCAGGTTGGCATCATGGTAGCATCTAGAACCTTGTGGCTAAAAAAATTAACATAAAGCAGAACAAATTGTTGACTAATCATGAACCTAAGGGCTGGAATATTGCAGATGAAGATTTGGGGGTCTGTTTTGGAAAAAAAAATTAGTAGGCCTATTTTGGGTATATCCCAAGAGTCCCATGATCCTACTAGTTTTTGCCTGTGCCTGACATCTAGTATGCAGGTGACCTAAGTTATTGTCTGGGGGGATGGTGTCATATTTGGAAAAAGGACCATAAAACTTGGAAGGACAGATATTCTATTCAACTGGTATTTATAATTATGTAGTAAGGATTTTATAAATCCTATTCCATGATTGTTTTTCTCACTTAAATTTGAAGCATCTTGTCTGATTACAATAAACATATAGAGCTTTGCCTACTCTTTCTACTGTAATGCAAGCTCAGTGCAATCAAATCACTGCCACATTCCCAGTGCCTAGCACATTGTGGATATTCAGTAAATTTGGTTGTGAATGACCTCTATCTGTGCATTCACCTTTACATCAGTGGAAGTGCCAGTTCCTGTTCAAGGCACCATTTACCAGGCTGGGCTAGCTTCAAGGGCGGTAGAGAGATGACCAGGGACTCATAGCTGAGCTGGGAACGCAGCTCAATTTTTATTGATGAGAGGGGATGCAGTTCAACAATCTAATTTCTTCTAATCTCTCTTCATTAGAAAGCTCTGTCTTTTATGTCTCCTGAGGCGGAAGTGTTAGAAAGAGGAATTAAGTATGATAGGGAGTGGAGAGAAGGAAAATATCGGGAGAACCAGTAGAGATTAAACCAATGAAAACAATGATTATATAAATAGACCACAGCCTCAAGCAATGTAACAGAAGGGGTCTTAGAAGCAGAATTTAGAAGCATACCAACATGGAAGACATTGAGGAGTAAAGAATAGGAAAGCAATCAAGAGAGGGTATTGGTTATGGAGTTCTGGTGGTGGGAATTGTGTGGAATTGTTGTAGCTCTTATCTTATGGTCTTGTCATTATTTCCATTTTATAAATTAAAATAAAAAAGAAGACACTGAGGATGATATGAGGCAAGGAATTGAGGCCATCTCTCTGAGGAGGTGTTTGGCTTTCCCCAGGTCCTCACCTTCTGTAAATAGCACTGGGTGGGAGGGCAGGAGCCAACAGCTTAGGTCCTGGTCTAGTCTGATGACACTCATGCTTTCAACTAACCAGTGCCTGTATCCTCCCATCTTGTCCCCTATGGCATATGGTTTCCAGGAAAGGATGAGGCTTCCCTAAAACCCTGGACAGAAGGGGATAAAGGCTTCAGTCAAGGACTTCTGTTTCTACCTTCATTTTTTTAGCAACTGGTGCCTAGCTGGTTGCATAGCTTGAGTCTGTCTAGGGAACTCAGGAATTTCTCCTCCTGGTTCCTTCCTAAGCTCAACCAGTCCCCATGGACTATCAGACCCATCTGGCTGGTTGTGGTCATGATACCATGGCCTCTTTCTTATTTCCAGTTCACTCAAAATCTGGTTTCCAGCTACCTCAGATCTCCTGTGTCTCACCTCCATAGACCCTCAGCTTCACTTTAAGTGTAGATAGATACATCTCTCATGACCTAAACTCCACTATGGAAAGAATAGGGGTGGCAGTTCATGTCTTTGAGATCACCTAATTATAATGATTGGAGACAGAGACTGTCTTTCCAGGGTCTTACATAAGGGAACAGAGAGAAGAGCTTCCTTCTTCCCATCTTTTCCCACATTGCTCTTTGTTATAGTTGACTTTTTCAAAGCTAATCTAGAAAGGTAGAATAAATTTCCAACAGGTTTGATCAAATTCACCTTCTCTTCCCTTTAGACCTGAGTCTGCTTGATTAATCCTTTGCTTACTTCATCACCTCTTTCTCCTCCTTCCATGAGGTCATCTTTCTTCTCTGATATATAATAAATTGCCATTGTGGAAGGTCTTCTCCTCGAACAACTTCAAGCTAGAAGTTCTAGGTTCTAGACTTATCAGTGTCTTATCAGTGTCTTATCAGCTTATCAGTGTCTAGGTTCTAGACACTGATAAGCCAAATATGGAAAATAAATATATTTGTACCCATTTACTTCAAGTTTGTTTTATTTTCTTGACTTTGTAAATCTAGATTCCAAATCTGAATTATCAGATAACACTTTGTTCTTTCCTTTTGCACTCTTAAGAAAGATAGAAGCTTGAAGTAGACAGGAATAGAGGTCTCCTACTTATAAAGAAAAAAGGGAAAAAGGCAATTTCCAAAATGGTGTGATGGCAATGGCTCCCATTAGAAGGAACCCTGTGGGTGCCATGTTCACCCTTCTGTGAGGTTTGCTAAATGTGAGGTTTGTGAACCTGGCTTCTGCAGGCCCTTTAAAGGCAGGCAGGGGAATAACAGACTCCAGAGATTAGTCTTTTCAGAGCTGATCTGGAGGTAAAGTTCAATAATGAGTTATCTAGCAATGTGAGAAGAAGAAAGGAAAGTATTTGGCTAGTTCTGTCACATTTGGTTCCATTTATGCTTCGTTCACCTTGCATATGATTGACACCAAAGCTGGTGAAAATATATGGAGAAAAAAGGATAATGAGAAAAGCAAAGGCCATTTATTAGAGCTGCTTTGGTGGGGTCACTCACATCGCTTGATTTGGTGAAGACTTTAAAGCAGAGAGCAATAGGAGAGCCCTGTGTGGAAGATGGAAGAGTCTGGGAATGTCTTCACAGGGCCTGGGTCCCTGGGGAGATGCAGAACATGAGCTGAAAATGAAGTGGTTCATTATGGGGTACATTTGACATTTATTTGTTGATTTTTGAGGTGGAAACAAGAACAAAAATTAGGAGACTTGGTATAATTGATGGCCATTCAGGGCCTATCTTTATAGGTCTTACTATTTGGTTTCCTGGAACAACTCTGACATCCTATAAGACAGATTTATAGCAGGCGACTTCCCGGGGTGGTTATTGGAAATTAAGGGCTGGTTTCCTGGGCTGGTTACTATATGGGAGAGGTTGGCTACTTATATTCTGGTTGATTACTTTGTTACAGTAGATAAAAGACTGATTTTTTTCTGAGCTGATTATAATAGGGCCACAGGTCTATTTCATTAGACCTGCCTATTTTTTTCATTTACATATCAATTTCTGAATGGTAATCAATTTGGGTCAGTGAAAAAGATGACTTGGGTAGTGTGCTACTTTGCTATGTGTATGACCTAGGTTTGAGATGGGCCCCCACTACATTGAAGGACAGAAGCTCCAGTGCTATGGAGTCTCTCCCTCTCCCTCTCGCCTTCTCTCTCTCCTTCTCCCTCCCCCTCTCACTCTTTCCTTCTCCCTCTCCCTCTCCCTCTCCTTCTTCTCCCTCTCCTCCCCTTTTTCCTGTATCTTAAAAATCCATCCATTAACTGATTGGAAATACAACATTAGATCATCACACAAAATTTGGTCCCTTCTTAATATGAAACTCAGTCTGGGAAGCTGGTTGTCTATTGTGGGAATCAGTTGTCAAATGCAGAGATAGACAAACAGTGTGGCTTGGAAATGGAGGCTGGTTATCATCTATCTGTCATATGGGGTCCAAGAGAAAGGACTTCCTCAGTCCAGGTTCTACTAAGATCAATGGCAGCTCAGGACTTGTGGGCAGGGGTGTTGGAGCCAGTGTTGCAATCATCATATATCTCATCCTTTCTCCTTTGCTAAGAGATTGAGGCCCCAGGCAGGGCAGGAGAATTCTATTAAGATATCAGATCTGAACTTCCTGGATTTATTTTTTTTATTTTTATTGATTCCCTTTTGTTGCCCTTGTTTTATTGTTGTTCTTGATGTTGTTGTTGGATAGGACAGAGAGAAATGGAGAGGGAAGGGGAAGACAGAGAGGGGATGAACTTCCTGGATTTCTAACTCACATGGAAACTGTGGCTACCAGGACAAATAGATGTTCTTTTCCATTCTGTTAAAACATTTAAATCAAGTACAAGATGGCTCTTCCTTCTTTCCATCATGTGCTTGTGAGGAGATTTGATCAATCATATGAGCTTCCCTAATATTTTCAACTAATAATCATCCAATAAAAGGCAAGTGTGCTCCATAGTCAACCACATGAGCCATCTTATTTCAGTCTCTGCCTCCAACTCCTCAAGGTCCCAGGTCCTATCAGGGCACACTCAGAATTGTGTTATTGTGGGGGGCAAAACTGGCTCCCCTCCCCCCAATATGATCGTTTGGCAAGTGGGTTGTGTTGAGTCAAAGATATCAGCACCAACCTCAGAAAGGCTTTTCCTCTCTTAAACTTAACTTCCTAAGAAGAATTTAGACAGTGGCCTGATCCAGGAAGCCACCTATTATCTATCAGAGCTAGGAGTCAAATGTGGAAGAATGGGGAGGAGGAGGGGCTTCGACAGGCCTGTCTTCACATCCTCTCTGGGTCCCTCATTTTCTTCATAGCAGGACAAATATGTGCTTAGTAACTATTTGCTTTTGCCATCTTCCTGAAAATGGTCTTTTTCTCCTTTGGAGTCCCCAAACTCTAACATTTTTATTCTGTTTTTAACCAGAGATGGTCTATCCTCAGTACTCCTTATGTGGACCAGCCTTGTGCAAACATTGTGAGCTAGATGGAAATTCACCTCTGAAAGCCTGCTGTGCTGCAAAATCCCAGTGCACTTCCTGTTGGCTTTTGCAATTCTAAGCAGTGAAGGAATCTGTGAGAAAAGAATCTGGTCCCCTGTCTTTACTAGGACATGACTTGCTCAAATGAAAGTTTTTTTTTCTTTTTTTTAAAATTTATTTCTTTATTGGGGAATTAATGTTTTACATTCAACAGTAAATACAATAGTTTGTACATGCATAACATTCCCCAGATTCCCATTTAACAATACAACCCCCACTATGTCATTCATCATCTTTCATGGACCTGTATTCTCTCCACCCACCCACCCACCCCAGAGTCTTTTACTTTGGTGCAATACGCCAATTCCATTTCAGGTTCTACTTGTGTTTTCTTTTCTAAAAACAGTTCTTACTGCAGGATTAGAACTGAGATATACTTAACCTGGGTCACAGCTCCTGGCTGGAATCCAGAATCCTCCTTTTATTTTCCATTTGTGTTTTACTATAGCAGATGATACTTTCCTGTATCTACAGCTGCCACCAACCATCTTCTTTCCTTCCTTCTTTCTTTCCTTCTTTCTTTCCTTCCTTCCTACCTTCCTCCTTCCTTCCTTCTCTCTGTGTGTGTGGAATTTTCTAGTCTATTTGAAAAAGAAATTTTACCTTCTAGTCCCACTAGCAACATAAAATTTTGACCTAGTGAGAGGACAGAGAAGGTGATGGGGACTCAGCAACGTTGGGAGGCTAAAGGGAACCAAACTCATTTGAAACCCACGGCAGAGTAGTGCGGCATGTAGGAGGATTGAAAAGAGACCAGGAGGCTCCACATATAAGTCTGACAGAAGCAAGAAGTAATCTAAAAACAGTGACAGGTGACACATCAGCCTTCCACAGAGTCCTGGCCGTGGAGACTCTGGCTTTTCTCATAAATTGGAAAACTGTGCAAGAAGTTAGTAGAAACTGTGCATGTGGACATAACAGAGAATAGAAGAGAAAAGGAAGCTAGCTGCCCTCAATCCTACCCACCTCCCTTACTACCACCAACCCCACCTTCTTTTCAAACTAAAGGGATCAGAGGACAGAGCAGCCTAAGAGAGAATGAGGAGCAACATGGGCCGGGTGGTACTGCACCTCGTTGAGCACACTTTACAATGTGCAAGGACCTGGGTTTGAGCCCCAGGTCCCCACCTGCAGGGGGCAAACTTTGTGAATGGTGAAGCAGTGCTGCAGATGTTTCTCTGTCTCTCTCCCTTTCTATAACCTCCTTCCCTCTCAATTTCTGGCAGTCTCTATCCAAAACATAAAGATAATTTTAAAGAGAGAGAGAGATATTGAGAAAGAGAGGGAGATGGAGAGAGCATGCACTCCTTGGGAACTCTTGGTCTTTGCAACAGGTGAAAAGCTTGAAGAGGAAGAGTTCACAGTGGAGCAGGACAGCTGTGTATGCTAACACTTGCTATAAAGTTAAGGTTCATCTGGATTAGTAAGAATTTTTCAATATTTATTTTCCCTTTTGTTGCCCTTTTTATTGTTGTTGTAGTTATTATTATTGTTGTTGTTATTTGATGATATAATTGTTAGGACAGAGAGAAATGGAGAGTGGAGGGGAAGACAGAGAGGGGGTGAGAAAGATAGACACCTGCAGACCTGCTTCACCACTTGTGAAGCGACTCCCTACAAGGTGGGGAGCTGGGGGCTCAAACTGGAATCCTACTGCCACACCTGTCGCCATTCCCATTTTCTGAGCGGTACCCTCCAGGTACCTCCTGTCCCTCAACACCTTTCAGTTCACTACTGCTGGTTCTTCTGTCTATGGAGGGAAAAGCTTTTGTCTGGGAGACGACACAGACACAGTACAGTTGCCTGTCATCTATCAATGTCCTGGGGTGCTTCAAACACTGTTTATTCATCCACAACCTAACACAACTGCTGATGGCATACCCATCATGCCATAACTGACACAACTGCTTTATGTTCTTCTAGAGAATATGAACAGCCCTGGAAATCCTGGAGAGGCTGGATAGTAGAGGGGTCACTTGAGGTTTGTCTTCTCCTGCATCTGATGTCCTAGACTAGCTGGCATACACAGCAGAGGCAGCAGCTGAGTTGCCTTGAGAGTGGCCCAAAGACAACCATGTCAGGGCTGCTTTTTTTCCTGCTATGCACCTTGCATTTCATGGATGTGACATTTCCTTTCAGAAGGAAATCAATATTCAGATGGGCAAATAGACACAAATGTTGCATTCATTCTTTAAAATGTTACACCAACATTACCAGCACTTTTTGTCCCCAACAGGGTGATAGGAGATGTTTGAACACATTTTGTTCAAATAGAAATGAGAGGGGAGAGGGTAGCTGAAAGGACAGGAGAAAATGGTACATAAACATTTGATTATGGAAATGAAACATATGTAGCCTGGGCTCCCTCTGGGGTTAGTTTTTCCTTGATCAAATGCAGCAAGATCCAGGCAAGGAGGATGGCTTTGGCTATAGTCCTGAGTTCACTAGGGGCTTAGTCTACAATTGTTTCATGTGGGGTTGTGACCTGGAAAACTAACACAGATCAGACCAAAATAATAAGACTGCCTGTGAGATACTTCTTCCCATCTTTTTTCCTTCTTTCTCTTTCTTTCTTTCTTTCCCTTCTCCTTTCTATCTTTCTTTCTTTCTTCCTTCCTACCTTCCTTTTTTCCTTTCTTCATTTATTCCTTCCTTCCTTTATTTCTTTCCTTTCTCTCCTTCCTCTCTTCTCTTTCTCCCTTTCCTTCTCTCCTTTCTCCCTCTCTCCTACCTCTCCTTCTTTCCTTCCTTCCTTCCTTCCTGGGAGGCAGAGAGGCAGAGAGAGTGAAAGAGACCATAGCACTAAATCTTTCTTCAATGTGGTTGGGGCAGGGATCAAACCTGGGTCGCACACATAGCAAAGCAACACACTACCCAAGTGAGCTATTTCACTGACCTGATACCTCTCTCTTGTTCACTGTCTTGCCCACTACTTACTTTCTGAAAGTAAAACCCTGTCCTGCCTTGTGTAGCTCAGATCACAGCCTGCTTGATTCTTCTCCTTGCAGTCTCTTCCTTTACAGTGTATGGAGACAATTTCATCATTGAAGCAGCCAGCAGAGTTCTGAGTTAGTTCATAGGGGCTCTGAATCACTCTTACTGAAAACGGGTATGAGGAGTTTCAAGCAAGAGACTTCTGGCACAGGCAAAATGAGTAGGTGGTAGGACTATTTTCAAACTACCATCTTCTGACTTATCTGATGTCCAGACTGAATCCAAACATTTTAGAAGCCCTGGGAAGTGCTATCATCCTCCTACATATCTGATTGATAAGAGTAATAGATCTCCTTTTGTCCCCCAGTCTTCAAAATGACTCAACCTGTGGAGTAATCCTCCTGATATTTTCCTTCTTTTTTCCACCATAGATAAGAAGGAAACAGATAAGTGGCTTCCCCCTCACTAAGATACAGTGGGAGTCTTTAATCTCTGGTGTCCTTCTTTGCACATCCAGCTAGCACAAATGACTCACTAATGGGCTTCTCCCATTTGGCTCTCAAGTGATGGATCTCCATATTCCTGCCTGGGCTTCTCCTTCTCTGTGATGATCCTGCATTAAAGGCTCCTGCCAATCATTGTGCTGAGGTAAGACTCAAGGGCCAGCAGCTTCAAACTGGCATCACCACATGCCTTTCCACTAGCATAGCCTGTGCCCATGTCCTGGCAACTTGTTTACCTATCATGAACACTTCCTATGTTGATATTGGAAACTGTTTTTGGCCTCCATCATTGTTTCCAAAAGAAGGTCTGAAGAGACAAGCAGATCAAAGCAGAGACTCATCCAGGAGTGAAGAGGGCTCAGCTGGAAAATTCCAGGTTTCTCAAATACAGAAAAGTGAAGAGGCAAAAGGAACAAATGTGACTAAACCATAGGCTCATTCAGACAAGGATGCAAAGCCTGGATAGTCTGTTTACTCTTTGGGAAAATTACATTCCTACTCTGAGACTTGGCTTCCTTGTCTGTTAAATGGGCATGTGTAATGATACCTATCTCAAGGAGCTGCTGTTAAAATAATATGAAGCTTGAGACATTGAATGTCTCACAAATTTTAATGTATAGACCATAGGCTGAGTCTTTGAAATGTTGACTCTCCTAAAATCTTAGACCAGGATAACAGAAGTAACTGGTGGCATTACAAGTTACATATATATAAATAACATCAAAGGACATAAATTATGGTGAGGTCGTGTATGATACAGCAAATATTAACAATGGGATTATCAAAGTTAACCCAATTGCCAAATAATTTGATTACAGCAATAATTATCTATTGCCTTCTTAAATTCTAAGACAGCAGGAAACTCCTTCTTCTATAGACTCTGTATTTCCCCCAGTCCTGGAAAATCTAGGGTGGAGCTCACTTTCCTACATGCTTCTCTCAGTTCATACCAACTAACACTGCATATGCTGATCCCAACCTATTGAATGCAATGTGTACCACCTCAGCATGCTTCACTTCAGAATGTGTCCAGGGACATCAGGCATGGAATGTCAAAACTTCAGCATCATTACTCAGGTGAGACTTTTCCTGTCATAGGATTCTCTAATTCCATTTCAGGTGGTCCACTTTATAACAAAGCCTCAAAACCTAGATATAGACCAGACCCCATGTGATAGGGGATATGTACACAATAAATGAAGCAGGCAAATAGAAAGACCCGAAAGAGACACCATAAAGTACCTAATGAAATAGTTTCTACTTAGACATAGAAGCCCTCCTTACCTACTTCCTATTACACTTCTCTTAGTCACCCCAAAGCTAACTTTTTCAATTTAAGGACTACAAAAGCTGAATAAGGGGAAGAGACTGGCATACTTTAATGATGACTCTTTCATCACTGTCAGGCTACTCCATTAGCTGGGGCCCTAGTTGGGGAGTTCTGGGATTCCTACACAGATACAATGAACCTAGACCTCAAATAAATCCCTCTCTCCATTGTCACGGGTCATCTCCATCAGGAATAACATAATGGACCAATTTGGGGACCCCCATAGGACCTTTTCCTCAATGTTGGATCAACATTATTAATCAACAATTTGTATGGGTTTATATGTTAACTCTTTTTTCAGCCACCAGGTTCCAGATGCTAGCATGATGTCAACCAGACTTCCCTGGGCAGATGACCACACCAGTGCATCCAGGAGCCAGGGAAAAAGAGAAACAAACTGGGAATATGTATCAACCTGCCATTGCCCATTGTTCAGCGGGGAAGCAATTACAGAAACCTGACCTTCCACCTTATGCACCCTATAATGAACCTGGGTCCATACTCCCAGAGTTAAAGAATAGGAAAACTATCAGAGGAGGAAATGGGATATGGAGTTCTGGTGGTGGGAATTGTACCCCTCTTATCCTATGGTTTTGTTAGCATTTCAATTTTATAAATAAATATAAAAAATAATATGAACCAAACATGTCAGTATCTAGTGGGGACTTGAGTTATGACTCTTGAGTTTGGTGGTTGTATTAATATTGGTGGTGGTGGGTTGTCACCTGTTGGGGTGGGATGCAGAAAAAGGAGGTTTGGAGCAGAAACACAATCCTTTATTTGCACTGGTACCTCAGAGTTGGGTGAGAGAGAAGCAGCTTGGGCCACGTGGAGGTAGCAAAAATGGCCGCCTCACACCGGAACCTTCCCTGCATCTAATCACCCAAGTGAAAGGCAGGCAAGAGAGAGAGGTGTGGAAGAAGAAGGGCTTTTATGGGAATAGCTCTCGTGAGAATGAGAAAGGGGGAAGAGTAACCATAGCACTCCAGGGTAGGATAATAACTCTCATGGGAATGGGAAGGGAGAGGAGTAACCATAGCACTCCAACTATCATGGGGAATTAACAGTGCCCTGAGGGCACAACATGGCAGATGTGACTGCATCTGCACAATTTCCCAGCATCTCCCCCTTTCCTTATATCTAATGGCCATAGTATAGGAAATTAGAATGGAGCAGGCTTAAATGTTTTTAAGGAATGCCATGCTCAGGTGGGAATATGTAGGATGTTTTTGTGGGGGAGGGAAGACTTACATGGCCACCAACCTTGTGAGATTATGTGTCCCCCCTGTGCTCAACCCCTCTGTAGAGAGAGAGACTTACCTGGAAGGACTCATCTCATAGGTTAATCTCTGCCAGGCTCCACTATCTCCTCACAATTTTTCTACATCTTACTCTATCTTTCTATCTAGTCAGATGGGTCTAGTTAAGATGGGTCAATGTCTGTAAAAGGCTCCATCTGTGACCAAGGAATAGTGGTATAGGGGTGAGCAGAAACCTTTTGGGCATAAACCTGAATGATGTAACAAAACAGGAAGGGACAAATAGGAGAGCAGTAAAAGCCAGTGTGATGTCAAGGGAAAACTTGGTGCGTAAAGGAACATTCCCTGTCTCTGGGGGGGGGGGGCAAGGATTCATAATGAGGGGATGTTTCATGACTCAAAGGGCAGGACCTGTAGGCAGGAGGGCATGGCCTGCCAAGCGGAGGGGCTATTTGGCATTGTATAGTCCTCAAGGCAATAGCCTGCAATGTCTATGAACTACTCAGGGTCAGTCTTTGAAAAGCCAGCAGCGTGAAGGGAAGGAAGCTGCTGTGAAATTGTCTAAAGTATCCAAAGGGTAAACCAGCAAGTCCAATGTAAGTGTCAGACCAAAGTAGGCGACTAAGGGGGGAAATGGCAGGGGGTGAAACGTTGCCTGAGGAAGGTCAGCCGCTGGAATTCCACTTTTCTGTAGAGAGTGAGCTGGAACCACCAAAATGTGACAGGCAAAGCAGAAGCAGGAAGGGCAGACAGGCAGTAAAAAAAGTCCTGTCCTTGGAGTCTGTGAATCAGGTTCTTCAGATCGCGTCAGGTGACATCTAGAGTTTCAGGGGGTGTGCCACTGTAGTCGTGTCGTCTAGTGGGTGATGTCAGAGTGTGCAGGGGTCCAGCAGGATTCCTGTGAAAGAAACACAAACAATCTGTTTCTCATGGTTGCAGGGCATCTGATTTGAATTTTTTATAGAAAAAGATGTTTGGTGCCTTAGCCAACTGAGTATTGGGGGATGTATCTTTCCTATTTATTATTATTAATTATTATTACTATTATTTTACTTAATTGAGCCTAGGCGTATGGTGGGCCTTCTCAACAGCCATTTGTCTTTGGGGGTAGTAAGATATATCTGTGGCATGGGTGATGTTATAAAGGGAAATATCTTTAAATTGTTGGCTGACAAAGGCAGGCCTATAGTGGCAAAATGAGATACATCAGTTAAGTGTAGAAGAATATGTGAATGTTGTTAATTCACATAAGTTGTATATGGAGGAACTTTTTATAGTTTAATACCTTACCATATGAACAGATGATTCTTCATATGAAGGCTTTATAGCTGTAATCACTTACTTGTGAAAAAAAAAAACTTGTAACAAGTTAGAGGTTTACTATAATTGATACCTCAATGATTATAATTGGTTTAAATATCTTTATGATTTTGTTTGAAGGTCATCTAATGTTACCTCTTGTAGCAGTCTCTACAGCAGGATCTTCAGACCACTTTTAGTTAAAATATATATTTTGATTTTTTAACTATTTTTACTTTGGACTATAAACAGACTCAGGTTACTTAGAGAGTTAACGCATGTTAGTGACAATGGTTTTAACATTTACAATGCCAGATTGATGCAAGATCTACTGTGGATTAATTTCCACAAGATATTTTACAGGGCGCTTTTGGAGGTCCTCCGAAAGCGACCTGTATAGAGAATTTGCATTTTAGTTTTGGGGATATAATATCATGTTAAATATTTAGATTTTATCTTAAATAGTTAGTTACTTTTAGCAAATTAATTTTACCTTGCCTAGTAATAATGTATCTTCAAGGTTACACTTTTAACTGTTAAGTTAATGTTTACCAAACTTGAAACATACCCATAAACATATAGTTATAACACACTGGAGGAGAAAAACTTTTGTTATAAAAACATATAATTTTAAAAACAAATTTAGATCTGTCTTTACTCACACAGTTTAAGACTAAGCACTTTTATATATATACCAAAACTTATATATAAAAATCAAAAGAGAGAAAAAAAAATTTTTGGAATGTTTCTGGACATCTCCAGAAACTTTGGTTACATCCAGCATTTTTATATAAAGTCAATTATGTTTTAGAGTACTCTGAGCAGATGGGTCATACAAAAATTTTTGGTCATTCAACACACTCACTCACAAATCACAACTGGCTAGACATAACATAAGATATCCAGAGAAGGGGTAGGAGAGAGGGCTCTGTGAGCCAGATTTTCCAGATTCCGCCATGTCGTATTATGGATCCTGGGATGCATCCTGCATCTAGTCCTCTTGTAGTATTTCTTGTTCTTCAGGGATAGCAGCGCCATCATGCGGGTATTGTCGGACATCGCGGGCAGGAACCCAGACAGGTTTAGAGTAATTCTGTGGGAAAATGCATGTGAAACTCCTCCCCATGGTTAATATGGGGTCATGCCCTTTCCAAATTTTATCAAGTGGGTCTTTCCATTTAACCTTAATAGCTGGGAGGGTGGATGGTGTTTTCCAATGAAGAATAATAGGAGGTACATCCAAGTTATCATAAATATTAAAAAGATTTAATGTAGTTAAGGCTTTTGCCAGCTGGATATTGGGGGAGTACATTCCTCCTTTATCTTTATTTAATTGAGCCTTAAGGGTTTGATGGGCCCTCTTGACAATGCTTTGTCTCTGTGGATAGGGAATGTCTGTGGTATGAGTAATGTTCCAGAGGGAACAAAAATCTTTAAATTGTTTGCTGGTAAATGCAGGTCCATTGTCAGTTTTCAGTTGAAGATGTAAGCCCATTACAACAAAACAGGAGAGCATATGGCTTATAAGCTTTTTAGAGCTTTCTCCCATCTGAGCTGTCACCCACATAAATTTAGAAAAGGTATCAATTGAGACAAACACATATTTTTGTTTGCCAAAGTTTGGTATGTGGGTGACATCGATTTGCCAAAGAGCATTGGCTTTTAAGCCTTGGGGGTTAACCCCAAGAGTCTGAATAGCAGGTGTTTTTATGAGACTTGCACAGGAAGAGCATGTATCAAGGATATATTTCAACTGTGGTAAAGGAACATCAAGAAATCGAGCTCGAAGGCCTTTAAGATTAGCATGGGTTAGGGAATGAAAGTCAGCAGGATCAGAGACTGAGGCTAGGAGAGTTCCTGTGGAGGCAAGGTGGTCAGCTGCAGCATTCCCTTCAGAGAGGGAACCAGGAAGAGGGCTGTGGGAATGAAGGTGTTGAATATACAGTGGTGGGGTTCGAGAACAGAGCATAGAGGCAATTTGAATCAAGAGAGGGAAACTGGGTTGTCATCAATTCTCACATAAGAACGAACAAGCCATGGAAGTAAGTTAACAGTATACACACTGTCAGAAAAAAGGTTGAAGGATTCTGGTACAGCTTTTAATGTGAGGAAGACAGCATAAAGTTCTTTGTACTGAGAGGAATTATCAGGAAGCTCAGTAAAGAGAGGTTTAGGGGATTGTTTGTCTGGGTAATATATAAGAGCAGCAGCTCCCTTTATTCCACTATCAGTGAAGACTGTAGGAGCAGAGGGGATGGGATCTCGAGAGAAAAGTTTAGATACTAGTAGAGGCAAAAGAGGTAAAGAAGCTACAAATTTATTAGAAGGAAAACTTATAAATATAAATTTATTAGAAGAGAAATCTATCAGCAGGGCTGGCATTATTAATAGAAGCAACAGAGAAGGCAAAAAGTTTACAATCTTGAGGATGCAAGGGAACAGAGAGAAAACAATATTGTATATCAATAGTTATGATTGGAATTCCTGTGGGAATTGCAGAAGCAAGAGGAAAACCCCTTTGTGGGGAGCCCCAGACCTGCATGGTTTTATTTACTGCATAGAGATCTTGGAAGAGGTACCATTTTCCTGAGCCCTTTTCAATCACAAAGACAGGAGTATTCCATGGGCTTCTGGAATGACGAGTATGTCCCAAGGACAACTGCTCTCAGACGACCTCTTTTAAAATTTATAGCTTATCCCTAGGCAAAGGCCACTGTTCCACCCAGACAGGCTTATTAGAAAGTCAGTCTAAACGGAGTTTAGTTACTAACAGTGGCAGTTAGTATTGGGGGTGCTGATTAGATCTAGTCTTGCAGGAGCGGGTGTTACGCTCTGCAGAGGTATCTGTGGATATCCTAACATCAAGACGTTCCAGAAGACCCCTGCCCAGTAGGTTGGTACTAATATCAGCTACCAAAGGGCAGAAGTGTCTGGTAGTCCCTTCAGGGTCTTTCCACATGAGCGAGTCTCTTGTGAGAAAGGCTTGAGTCAACCCTCCAACTCAGTGTAAATGGGGTCCTGGGAGGAGTTCCCAATTCTGGGGAACCTCTGCTTGCCTTAAAATCGTCTTTTCTGCCCCCGTGTCAATCAAACATTTAAAAGGAATATTGCTAATCCTTACTGTTATAGTATGGTGACCTCGTTCTAAAACAGGAGTTGTCCACAAAATCTCAGGCCCCAAATTCATACCATTCAGGGGAGTGCCATCTTTATGAAAGTTGGACAATCTCTCCTCCAATGAAAACCTTTCTGACATCTAGGACAAGGTGTTGGTGGCCTCTCCCTCCCTGAGGGAGGGAGGCGTGGTCGCAGCTTATCTGGACATTGGTTACGCCAATGCCCTTGGCAACCACACTGAAAGCAGGCCCCGTTTTGATTATGTGGGGTAACTCCATAAGCCTGTGTCATAATGGGTGTCCCATAAGAGTCTGATATAAGTTCCTGTGTCACTAAAATCCAATTATCTGGGTGTTGATGTTTAAGACTGAGGCATGCCTGATGGAATTCCGGAACCATGCCATCCCAGTCAATAGAACGCAGGAGGAGAGAACGGACTTCAGGATTACAAATCTTTCTCTCTAAGGTTGACCACACCCTGGCAATGAAGTTAGCTAAGGATTCATCAGTTTCTTGGTGAAGGGAGTTAATGGGGACTGAGGCCTCTCCTGTGGATGGGGTTAACCTTTCCCATGCTTGTGTTGCGCAGATGCGTACCTGTTCAAAATAACCAGTTGTAAACTTGGCTTCTGCCTGCTGATTTCCAGTTTCAAACTCCCCTGCTCCAAACACTGCATAATAATTCCATTCTAGCTGTTTCTATTTTTCTGGGATTGTTTTGAGCATTCATCATGAAAATATGTGTCCCAGTGCAGGTAGAGGGGATCTGGGAGTGCAGCAAGAGCTAAGTCCCTCCAATCTTGGGGGGTATTAAGGTGCTGGAAAAAGCCTCATAAATTGGACTTGGTCCATGAGGCATGAATTCCGTCCTCCTTCACTGCCTGCCTGAGTTCTCTGGTTCTTTGGAGGAGTATGGATGCCACACCTGAGGGTTTTGCTTATTGGGGGCCACATTTACCAGGAAGGTGTGGACTTGGTTTGATGACAAGGTATCAGTGGGGGAAGGAGTCATGGAAGTGGAAACTGTTGGGAAAGCGGCTGCCAGAGAAACTGAACAGGTGTCTTCCAGAAGAGAATTCTCAGGGCAAACTGCAGTGGAATTAGGGTGGTTAAGCGCGGAGAACATCTCCTTTAACTTTTGTATCTCAGCCTCAAGGTCTCTTAATGACGAGGTATCAGCAGGGGGAGGAGTCATGGAAGTGGAAGCCACTGGAGAAATGGCTCCTGGAGAAACCAAACACGTGTCTGCTGAAACAGGAACAGAACTCTCAGGGCAAACTGCAGAAGGGTTAGGGTATTTAAGCGACTAGAACACTTCTTTTAACTCTTGTATCTCAGCCTCAAGGTCTCTTAACCTTTTGGCAGGGCGCCTTATACATATCCTGAAAGTTGCAAACATAGCCAAGTGAACTCACGGTGCAGCTCCAATTAAAACATTTCCAAGATAGAGAGCCTGTCCCATGAGAAAAGAATAGAATGTCTGGGATGCCTCCTCTTAAAATGGAAGGAAACCCATGGTGGCTGCAGTCAGGCAGCAGTTACTTATCTGTGTCTGGGCAGCTTTTCTGGACCTCAGGCCGGGCTGCCCTGCAGGGCGTGAGTGCAGGACACGTTGGGCACCGGGTGTCACTTGAGGTGGTGGTGGGACGCAGAAAAAGGAGGTTTGGAGCAGAAAGGGAACTCAATCCTTTATTTGCGCTGGTACCTCAGAGTTGGGTGAAAGAGAAGCAGCTTGGGCCACGTGGAGTTAGCAAAAATGGCCGCCTCGTGCAGCAACCTTCCCTGCGTCTAATCACCCAAGTGAAAGGCGGGCAAGAGAAAGAGGTGTGGAAGAAGAAGGGATTTTATGGGAATAGCTCTCACGAGAATGAGAAGCGGGAGGAGTAACCATAGCACTCCAGGGTAGGATAATAACTCTTGTGAGAATGGGAAGGGGGAGGAGTAACCATAGCACTCCAGGGTAGGATAATAACTCTTGTGAGAATGGAAAGGGGGAGGAGTAACCAAAGCACTCCAACTATCATGGGGAATTAACAGTGCCCTGAGGGCACAACATGGCAGATGTGACTGCATCTGCACAATTTCCCAGCATTGGGTGCATTTGTTAACTGAAAAATAGAACAAATTTGATTCAGGAGAGTTTATTAAACTCTGTATATGGTGCCCTGGGCTCAAAGATGGGCCACACATATGGTAAAGTAGCAACATGGTAAATAATCTCTGAAGTGTATAGTTTTATAATTAATTTGTTGAATAGGTTACTAGAAGCATAGATAAATAGTTCTCACCATCTTAGATCTATGTCCCTGTACCTAGCCCACTACAAGGGAGTTTAAAATCTATTCTTCTCCTCAACCCCCTCCCCCCAGTTTTACTTTTGAGTGATACTCCAAATCCAGTCAAGTTCTGCTTTGTGTTTCCCTTTTTGTTCAGCTTTCTAAACTTCTGTTTATGTGTTAGTAATCCCATCCTCATCTTTCTTTTTCTGGCTTATCTCACTTAGCATAATTGTTTCAAGCTCTAACCAAGATTGGTCAGAGAAAGTGGATATTTTCTTCTTAATAGCTGGGTAGTATTCTTTTGTGTATATATACCACAAAATTTTCAGCCACTTGCCTATTATTGGACCCTTGGGTTGCTTCTAGGTCTTGGCTATTACAAATTGTTCTGTTATAAGCACATGTATACACATATCTTTTTGGATGAGTATGTTTGACTCCTTAGTATATATCCCTAGGAATGGAACTGCTGGGTCATCTGGAAGGTCCATTTCTAACCTTGTGAGGGTTCTCCAGACTTCTTTCCACAGGGGTTGGTTCAATTTATATTCCCACCAACATTGCAGAGGGGTTCCTTTGTCCCCACAACCTCTCCAGCATTTTTTGCTGGTATTGTTTCTGATGTATGGAATTCTCACAGAGGTGAGGTGGTATCTCATTTCTGTATTTATTTGTATTGCTCTGACAGTCAATGACTAGGAGTGCTTTTCCATATGTCTGCTAGCCTTTTGTATCTCTTTTGTGGTGAATATTCTGTTCATATCCTCTCCCCATTTTTGAATGAGGTAATTTTTTGTTGTTGTTGTTGTTGCTAACTTTGGTGAGTGCTTTATACATTTTAGTTAATTGCCTCTTGTTTGATGTATGGCATGTAAAGATCTTCATCATTCTGTCAGGGGACTCTTTGGGTGATGTTTCCTTTTGCTGTTCAGAAGCTTTTCAGTTTGATGTAGTCCCATTGGTTTACTTCTGTTTTAGTCTTCCTTGTAACTGTGTCTATATAATTAAAGATTCCTATGACATTTAGATGGAAAAATATTACACCAATATGTTCCACTATGTATTTGATAGTTTGTAGTCTAACATCCAAGTCCTTGATCCGTTTTGAGTTTACTTTTTTTTCTGGTGACATTTGGGAGTTCAGTTTCATACTTGTGCATGTTTCAACCTATTTTTTTCCAACACCATGTACTGAAGAAATCTCCCTCTCCCTACTTTATAATTTGGAGCACTTGTCAAAAATTAGATGACCATGGTTGTGGTTAATATAACTCTATTTAAAGGTAGACTATGCTCTTTTATAAATGAGTATTACTGAGTCACAGAAATAGTCCATTTGTATAGTGTGCTGCTTTGGCATGTGCTTAGCCAAGGCTTAAGCCCAGCCTTCACCATATTAAAAGCAACCTTGGTGCTATACTCTCTTTCTATTTCTGCATCTCTGTGTCTTTATCTTTAAAAATGTTGTAGGGGCCAAGTGGTGGCGCACCTGATTGAGCACACATGTCATAGTGCACAAGGACCCAGATTCAAACCCTTGGCCCCTACCTGCAGGGGGGGAAGCTTTGTGAGTGGTGAAGCAGGGCTGCAGGTGTACCTCTATCTCTTTCCCTCTCTATCTCCCCCTTACCTCTTGATTTCTGTCTGTCTATCCAATAAATAAAGATAATAAAAATTAACAAAATTGTTTTAATCCCTGGCTACTCACTAAAATGTAACAGAGGACATGTGTAGCCAAACCTTGACAAAGTATATAATATTAAGTATTGAAAAATGAACTGCACAGGAAAAAAAAATTTCAGAAAGAAGAAGAGAAATAAAGAACACATGGAGCAACAATAGCTAAATTCTAACATGGGAGAGTAAAATCTAACTTTACCAAAACTTTGTGAAATATAAATGCTTTAGGCAAAGTATTATGATAACAGAAAATTGTATATAAAAGAGTTTCCTTTCCTTTTTTTTCTAAAAAGCACACTTAAAATACTAAGGTATGAACACATTGAAAGGAAAAGAAGAATGACATACTATATAAAATACTTATGTCAGTATCAGAAGAGGCAAACTTAACAAAAGAAAGCAGTCATCCTTGAGGCAAAGAAATACTAAGCACAGTGATAATGGAGCAATTTACCCAAACTACAGAACAATCTTAAATACATGAGGAGCTTGCCACAGAACTTCAAAATTCATGGAACAAAAATGTATAGATCCAGAGGGGAAAATAGATGATTCTGATAATGGCATCTTTTCCTGAGTTGAATGTACCTTCCTTGTTCTCCCACTGCTTCCTCTTTCTGATCTCTAGGCACCCAGTTCCTACTTAGGTATCACAGGGACACTCTGATCCCACCTCCATGCCAAATGCCAGTTTTGTGCACATGCTTGTGGTCCTTTCCTAGAGTCTTTTATAGAACCCCTGTGCCCTTCTTCATCACCATCATGGCTATGTTTGAAGGAGTCAACATTGCACTTCTCTGCCTACCCCCTCTTCTTACCATGTCTAAGGCATCCATATTCCTGGTCACCTCTACTGATGGACATCAGTTTGCCCTACTGCTCCCCACCCTCTGGTTCCCATTTTTCTTTGAGCTATAGTTGGTGGCTGGTGGCTAAATTTTGACTGGTGAGTGTGTGTTGACCTCTGGGAACTTTATTGATAAGGCAGCAGACAAAGAATCATGTATGTACCTTGCCTTGGAGGTGGACCTGAGCCTAAAGAGTCCCAAGAAAGTTTCAGAACATTATTGAGATATAGGTCTAGACTGCTGACCTGCTGAAGCAAGGGCAGTAGCTTCTACCATTGGATCTTTATTTTAAGTTCTCTTCTCTTCTCTTCTCTTCTCTTCTCTTCTCTTCTCTTCTCTTCTCTTCTCTTCTCTTCTCTCTCCTCTCCTCTCCTCTCCTCTCCTCTCCTCTCCTCTTCTCCTCTCCTCTCCTCTTCTCTTTTCTTTTTTCCTCTCCTCTCCTCTCCTCTCCTCGCCTCTCCTCTCCTTTCTCTCCTCTCCTCTCCTCTCCTCTCCTCTCCTCTCCTCTTCTCTTCTCTTTTATTTTTTCCTCTCCTCTCCTCTCCTCGCCTCTCCTCTCCTTTCTCTCCTCGCCTCGCCTCTCCTCGCCTCTCCTCTCCTTTCTCTCCTCTCCTCTCCTCTTCTCTTCTCTTTTCTTTTTTCCTCTCCTCTCCTCTCCTCGCCTCTCCTCTCCTTTCTCTCCTCTCCTCTCCTCTCCTCTCCTCTCCTCTCCTCTCCTCTCCTCCTCTTCTCTTCTCTTCTCTTCTCTTCTCTTCTCTTCTCTTCTCTTCTCTTCTCTTCTCTTCTCTTCTCTTCTCTTCTCTCCTCTCCTCTCCTCTTCTCTTCATTTAATTCTCTCTCTCCTTCTAGAGTTATCACTGGGTCCCAGTGCCTGCACTATGAATCCACTGCTTCTGACAGCCATTTTCCCTCCCATTTTATTGGATAGGACAGAGAGAAATTCAAAGGGAAGGGTAAGATATAAAGTAAGAGAGATAAGAGAGATAGACACCAGTAGTCTACTTTGCTATTTATGAACCAGACCTGCTGCAGGTGGGGAGTGGGGGCTCAAACATGGGTCCTTGCACAGGTTCTTGCTCTTAGTACTATGTGTGCTTAACTGGGTGAACCAATGCCCAAACACCTGATTTTTTATTTTATTTTATCTTTTCTGCCACTAAGGTTATTGCTGGAGCTCTGTGTCTGTACAACTCTACTGTTCCCAGTGGCCATTTTGCTTCTTTTTTCTTTCTATTTTGATGAAGAAAGAGAGAGAGAGAGAGAGAGAGAGAGAGAGAGAGAGAAAGAGAGGGAGGGAGAGAGAGAAAGACAGGGAGAGAGATTCTTGCAGGTAAGAATTGAGGGCTTGAAAGTAGGTTATTTGACATGGGGTGATGTGACATGTGTACTTTACTGGTGACCCACCACCTGACCTCATAGGTCAGGAGACAAGAAGACCAAAGCAGAGATCTGGCCAGGCTTTTCTTATCGAAAAAAGATGCATGGATTTTTTAAAAAAAGGTTTTATTGACTTTATTTTTATTTTATTATTTTAAGTATTTATTATTGTTATTACTATTTACCAGGTACCTGGGGATCGAACCAAAGCAGAGACAAATGAAAAGTGAACATCCAGTTAATGAGCTGACACTTTGATGGTCAGGACTCTGAGGCTCTAGTTACTTCAGTGCCAGCCCAGCACCCCCATAATGAAATAGACACAGCACTGATCAGCCCTGAAGTTCATAAACAAGTTACAGTGTGCTCCAGATGAGGACTCCTGGAGGGAACTAGCAGCTTAATAGTGCCCCTATACCCTGTGCCACCAGTCACACACTAGTCCCTGTTCCTCAGCACCTCACCATTCCTATTGCTCCCTACTGTGCCCCAAGTCCAGGACTAGGTAAAGTAACAGAATCTCAGGAGACACTGAAGTAAGAAGCTCATGACCCAGTGAGAAAAGGACAGAAATAAATGGTTTAGCATTGGATACCACTGCCTGTGTCAGATTTGGGTCTGGAATAGATGATGATATATGTGCTGAGACTTTGTCCATTTTGGGGGGTGTAGGTATTTCCTGGGACTGATGAAATGAATGACCATACTCTAGGGCCTAAACCTCTCTCAGCCTCAAGGATAGCCATCTAAAGCCAAGGTGTTCTAAGGTCTTACTCCCTATGGGGGCTCCAGGGAAGGGTCCTTCTGGCCATTTCTAGTTTCTGATTACTGTAGGTACTCTGATTTGATTGTGATGTATCATACCAACCCTTATACATCACTAAATCACTTTTTTTTCTCTCTGTGTGAGTCTCAAAGCTCTCTCCATATCCTCTCTCTCTCTCTCTCTCCTTCTCTCTCTCTCTCTCTTTCTCTATCTCTCTCCACACATGTGTATGTGAATACTGATTATGGGTCTTACACATGCACAATTTGACCACTCTAATCTACATTTTTTCCAATCACACAGAGAAATGGAGACAAGGAGAGACACAGAGAGATATCACAGCATTCAAGTTTATTCTGGCAGTCTAGTACCTCCCATAGGATGCTTGTGGTTGAACATGGGCTGCTCACACAGCAAGGCAGGCATCCTAACCCTCTGTGCAGGTCCTCTCTGATACCGCACTTTTGCTTAGGGGTTAGACCCTTCCTAATGTAAGGTAATCTCCCAAGATTTCCAGTCACATCTAAACAAAAGTCCTTTCCAGTTGTGCTCACATTCAGATCCTGAGCATTAGGACATGGTCATGACCTTTTGGATACCCCTACTCCACCCACAGAGGACTTAGGGTCAGCTTCCTGGGGGAGCTTTTTGTAAGGAGGAGTGGTCCAGACCAAGAAAGGAAAAGAGAAGAACACATCAGGAGACAGGAAAAATCAGTGAAGGAGATTCAACATGTGGAGAGAGTCATGGCAGAGAAGTAACCTGAAATTAACAAGATTCCTGGAATACAATGCAAAGACTTAAGGCAGATGGAATTTCAAGTTTCAAGCTCAAGTTTCAGCAGAGCAGAGGGAGACTTGAATCTGAATAATATTTCTATGAGAAATGCACCCCCACTGCCTGCCCTGCTCCATACTTCTTCCCAACGTAAATACACTGTCTTCCATGGAAGGTGTACTGCGCATGTCTCTGGCCCTTTGGCCACAGGGAGACAGCCAGAGCTTATTGCCATTCCAGCCACAGAGCTGGCCTGGCAGCACCAGATTCTGGTGTGAGGAGTTAATGTCCCTGTTTAGTATGCTGCCACCTCCCCTCTCTGTCTGCTATTGAACGCTTCATCTCCAACATTTGTAGACCTATTAAGAGGAAACTACAATTTCAGAGCTACCAATAAGAGATTAGACAGATGAATTTGAAATCTGTGAAACAGACTGAAAGGGGGAGTGAAAGGGGGAGGGGATAATTTCCAAATTATGATCTTGCTCACTTTTGGGCTTTGGCACATTGGATTGCAGACTGACTGCACAGGAGATGACTTTTTTTTCTTTTTTCGTTTTCTCAGTGACATGGCCAGAATTCTATTATCTGGTGCTTAAAACTTCTCAGGAATGTTGGGGATGGGGCTCTGTTGTCTAGGGGGTGTGAGGGATCCTCAGAATAGTCTGGATGGGGGCTGTATTTTGTCTCCTACTTCTGTGTGTACTGAATGTTCCAGCCAGAGCACAAAGATGTGGATTTTGCCAGGTGCTCTTAATCCACTAAAGTTTAGTGGCTAATGGCACAGAGTGAAAATCACTTGTGCAGGCTATGACACCTCAGAGGACTCCTATATGAGACTGCCAATCTGATTAGCAGCTCATACTGACAGATGGGTGGTACCTGAACAGGAGGTATTCACAGGAATGCTTAGAAAAGGGAGAGTATGCCCTGAGAGGCTGCTGGCCCCAGGTGGCTCCCCTAGCATCTGGCCTATGTGCTACTCCTCTTGAATATTTCACCTTGAAGTCACCCTACTTCTCCTTTCTACTTCCTGCTGAGGCTGCTAGCACAGCCCAGGGCAAGGGCTCTTATCTAAGTCTTTGGAATTCCTAGAAGGCCTCTCAGGAATTTTTCTTACTTTCTTCAATACAATCAAAGAAATCAGAGTTCTTCAGTTCTTAACATTGAATGCTTGATTTTGGGAAAGTTTCCTAACAAATCTGTACTCTGTTTTTTGATTTTTTTTTTCCCCAGCCAAGGGCATTTCTTGGGCTTAGTACCTGCACAACCACACCTTTCCTGATGGATGTATTATTTCCCTTTTCTTTGTTTTTATAGTAAGTGAAAGACAGAGAAGAGATATACCTAAAGTCCTATCCCACTGCTTGTGAAGCTTCCCTTCTGCAGGTGGGGAGCAGGGGCTCAAATATGGGCTATAATGCATAGTAATTGGGACACTCTACTGGGTGTGCTCTTATGTGGGGTAGAAAGAAAAATATCTTGAGGAATGGATGATATGATATGTGAAAAGGGTTTAACACTGAACAGCACACAAAACACCTTGCACAGCTGCCAGATGCCACAGCCATGGCCATTATCACCATCAACACATCATCTGTTCTCACTGTCACCACCATCATGTCATTACCTTCATCAGTGTCAGCTGTTCAATTCAACTTCTTTGTGGTTCAGTTTAAAATACTTAGGTGTTCTAAGAAACATTTTTCACATTCAAAAATAACCAGACATATTCTCTATGTATCTCTCTTTTTTTCTAACCCTCCACCCCCAGCCCCACCCACAGGCAGAGTAAGCCAGTGAAGAAATGTTGATCAAAGAAAGAAGTAAATATGGGAGACATACCAGGAACCAGAGGTGCATGGGCACCTTTGGAAGTAACTGGTAAGCAAAGAAGAATAGACATTAGCAGGTTGAGACCCAAGGCAGCAGGGACAAGATCTTGCCATGATCTTACCATACATCAAAGCAGTATCCTCTGTCTGACATCTTTTTAACAAGTGACAGCTCAGGACCTTTAAAGATCTAATGTCAGTGTTGGAGGTATAACAAGCTGGTTTGTTACTTATGCAGAAGTGACATTACCTTTTGTCTTTATGACTGAATTAAATCCACTTACTCCTACCCAAAATGTGGTTCATATTCCACAGCAGAATATGGCACAGTATGTGAGGCTGGATTGATGGTGGGATTTCCCAGCTTCTTAAAGCTACTCTGGGGGAAGGGCAGGGTAGTAGTGAATCTGGTTAAGTGAACATATTGCCATGTGCAAGGACCTGGGTTTTAGGCCCTGCTACCCACCTGCAGGGGGATGCTTCAAGTGGTATAGCAGATCTGACTCTCTCTCCCATCTATTTTCCTCCCCTCCCAATTTATCCCTGTCCTGACAAATAAAATAAATAGAAAATAAAAATAGAAAAAATGGTTTCTGTGAGAGGTGGATTCATAGTGTTGGCACTGAGCCCCAGCAATAAGTCTGGTGGAAAAAAAAAAAAACTGAGGTTGATAATGATGAGATGCCTCCCAAGTTCAAAGGGGGAATCAGGCGAGGATTACATATAGCACTTTCTCTTTGATGATGAAACCTGCTCTGTGACCCCAACGTTCCCAACATCCTCTTCAGGGATGATGAGAGACTCAGAAAAAAGGCTGGCCATATAGCACAGCAGTTTATGCAATTGTTGTTCACATCTGAAGCTCCAGAAGTTCCAGGCCCAATCACTGCACCACCATAAGCCATAGCTAAACTGTTCTCTAGTTACAATGAGAAAAAGGAAACAAAAACCGATTAGAGAACTCTCCTCAATCTCTTGGTGGTGGGGAGGGGGCACAGAGCCTGTCTGATTTATGGAGGAAGACTCAGGGAGACAGAATGGTGGGCACACAATTCCTGTGCCTTGGAGCCACAGTGCTTCCATTTTCAGGGGTAAGAGAGTTTTTGGAAGGATTTGACCTGATTTCAAGACTTTGTGGAGCCAGATGTGGACTCTACAACCATGAAGCAGGGAGAACCTGCTTCTTCAGAGTTTGAGAATGAGACAGTTAGATTATCTGTTTATTTTTTTTAATACTAATGATGGAAAACAACCAGACTAGAATGGTCTAGAAGACCTAGTTGAAAAGATCAACATTCTTAAGAGCTTGTTTGGATGTTCTAGCTGGGGAGCACAGCTACTTGTATACCCTCAATTGAAGATTGGTTCATCTCTATTGGGGAAGGCTGTCCTCTTCCACTGAGTGCACAGCTTTGGAAGGGATGCACATGGAGCAGTGAGGGAGGAATGGAACACCCACATAGCCAGCCAGATCAGCTGAATCAATCCTGATGATCAGTGGGGTGACAGATGTCACAGCCAGATTACCCTCACACCATGTGTGTCTACATTCTTGAGTAAGCTGACTCAGTAGACAGAGGCTGTGAAGCACAGAAGAAGTAACACAGATTCTAATAGAAGATGGAATTAGGGAGTCGGGCTGTAGTGCAGCGGGTTAAGCGCATGTGGGCGAAGCACAAGGACTGGCATAAGGATCCCATAGCCCCGGCTCCCAACCTGCAGGGGAATTGCTTCATAGGTGGTGAATCAGGTTTGTAGGTGTCTATCTTTCTCTCTCCCTCTCTATCTTCCCTTCCTCTTTCCATTACTCTCAGTGCTATCCAACAATAATGACATTAATAACAACAACAATAACTACAACAGTAAAAACAACAATGGCAACAAAAGGGAATAAATAAATAAATAAAAAGAAGATGAAATTAGTGAGGCCAAAGCCTGGTTGTGCTGTAATAACTAATCATTCAAGATCACCGGTTGTTTACCAGAGACTCAAGATTCATGCCTGGGGCTGTGTCTTCTTCTTCTTTTAGCGTTTTCCCTTCTTCCGTAGCCAGTCAACAGTGTCAGGTTGAGCCTGATGTAAAGTTTCGAGACCTCCTTTGCATCTGGAGAAGTGGCAGTCGTTGACTATGTGGGTCATAGTCTGTCTGTAGCCGCAGGGGCAGTTCGGGTCGTCTCTGGCTCCCCAGTGATGGAACATAGCGGCACACCGGCCATGGCCTGTTTGATAGCGATTGAGGAGGGCCCAATCATAACGTGCTAGGTCAAAGCTGGGTTGACGCTTGCAGGGGTCTGTGATGAGGTGTTTGTTCTTTAACTCAGCTGACTGCCAACTATGTTTCCAAGAGTCTGGAACAGAGAAGTTCAGTGTAGGCGTAGGGGACCAGATTGGGTGACGAGACATCAAGCGTTGGACAGGGTGGGGGAAGATATCCGCGTATATTGCCAGGTCCGGTCTAGCGTAGACGTGGGAAATGAACTTAGATGATGCCGCATCCCGACGATATCTGGCGGGGCGATGTTGCTAAAAACTGGCAGCCATGGAACCGGGGTGGAACAGATGGTTCCAGAAATTATCCTCATGGAGGAATATAATTTGGAATCGACCAAGTGGACATGGGGCTACGGAACCATACTGGGGCACAGTATTCTGCAGTGGAATAGCATAATGCCAGAGATGATGATCGTAGTGTGGAAGCGCTCGTGCCCCATGAGGAGCTGGCCAGTCTTGCAATGATGTTATTCCTTGCACCCACCTTTGCTGCAGTTTTTATGAGATGTTTGTGAAATGACAGAGTGCGATTGAGAGTAACGCCAAGATAGACTGGCTGGGCTTCATGCAGGATTCTCGTATCGCCAAGCTGCACATTAAGCTCACATGAGGCCGAGGCATGGTATAGATGGAAAACAGATGATACTGTTTTTACTGTGCTAGGGATTAGTCGCCATTTTTTACAGTAATCAGAGACATGTCTTTCGTGAGTGTTTCCTCGAGGATGTCGAACTTGGATGCCTGAATTGCACAGCAGATGTCATCGGCGTAGATGAACTTCCTTGACGAAGTTTCTAGGAGGTCATTGATGTAAATATTAAATAGTGTCAGAGCCAGAACAGAGCCCTGGGGGAGGCCACTTGAGACAAGTCTCCATCTGCTAGACTTGTCACCCAGATGCACCCGGAATCTTCTGTTTTGGAGAAGAAACTAGTGTTGGCCACCCATGGAGGCAGGCATCTTGAGATCTTGACTAGGAGACCATGGTGCCAGACCGTGTCATAGGCTGCTGTGAGATCAGCAAAGACAGCACCCGTCTTTAAATTCTTCTGGAATTCATTTTCAATGTAAGTTGAGAGGGCCAGGGCTTGACGCCAAATTTTGGGCATAGACTCAGATTCCAAGATGTGGGACAGGAATGAAGCGAGCCACTTCTTTGCCGCGGGACCCAGGTTAAGAATGAGTTCTGGGGTGATGTTATGAAGCCAGCAGCTGTTCCCGGTTTAACCCTCTTCAAAGCGTCTTCCATTTCAGACAGAGTAAAGGGAGAGAGTTTTGGAGATGGACAAGATAACCGTAAGTGGGATGACCACTCATGAGAAATTTCTCTTTTCCAGACTGGGTCGATCTTAGCACGTCCAACTTGAGTTAGGTGACTGGCCACCGAGTTTGGAGAGACGGGAGGATGGCAGATGGGAGGGGGTTGGCTACCGGCACCCAGTCTGTGAAGAAGCTTCCAGGCCTTCCTACTTGAGTGGGTGAAGTTCAGACTTTCCGTGAGTTGTTGCCAGCGGGCTTGGCGTGCTGCATCCAGGGAGGCAATGAGATGGTCAGCCACATCTGGGTCGCCCGACTCATCATACTGCTTTAGTAGTTGCTCGCATTCAGCATCAAGACAAGGCATATAGTTAGCACGTCTCCCACGAGGAATGGCTTGGGAAGCTGCTTTGAAGATGGCTTGGTGGAAGTGCCTGTAGGAATCTTCAGAGAGGATAGAGTTAATTGGAATTACAGGAATAGATTTGTTGGTAAGATCACTGAACAGACGCCAGTTTGCTTTCCGAAAGTTCCATCTTAGTTTCTCTGAGCACAGAATCAGTGGGAGCTGGAGACCAATGTGGATGATAGCTGATCGGTGATGACTGTGTGGGAAGATCTTGAGAACTTGTCTCGTAATGGGAAAGGCTTGGCCGTTGACTGTGCTAATCCAGCACAGGTCGGGTGACGAGTCTTTATTCCATCTAGCACTGTGAAAAGAGCCTGGCTGTTTGGGATCGTATAATAGGGAGAGGTCATTCGCTGAAGCCCAGTCAGCTAAAATAGAGCCGTCAGCACGAGTGGAGGAATATCCCCAGTCTTGGTGATGACTATTAAAGTCTCCGATGTAAACGGCTGGGTGATTCGGGCTAGGCAGGACCTCATTATCCCATGAGGCACTGGGAGGCTTATATATGTTGACGAACTGAATAGTTCCAACAGTAATGGAGTTGTAGAAGGACGAAGAGGCCGTATTGTAAACGTCCGCAAGACACGATTTGGCGTAGATGGCTCGGCCGTGTTTAGGATGGAGATTATAGCATATTAAATCGAATCCACTGATGGTGAATCGAGCAGCTTCATCGGCTGCTATATGTGTTTCTTGTAGGCAAATAACTTCTGCCTGATGCTGTATCGCCATTTGACCAATAAGAACGCGTTTGGCAAAGGACAGCCCTTCAACATTAAGTTGGAGGACTCGAAGAGCAGGACCAACAGCTTGAAAGCTGTCAGGAGCTGCTTGTTGCTGGCTTTGAAAGTGACTGGGATCCATGTGGATTCAGTCGGCTAGGAAGGATCGTCAGTTTTCCCAATGAATGGGTACTCACGAGATGCACCACGGGAAGGTCAATCCAATGCATCCCTGGGGCTGTGTAATGTCAAACTAAAAGTTTTTCTTTGTGTTACTCCCCCTCCCCCAAGTGAGCATAAGAGGCATGAATTCAGTCTTGGTAGGCTCTAATCTTCTATTAATTTGCTATTTGGGCTACAGGTTCAGTCCCCAGGGTGTCTCCCATAGGAGTTGTCAGAGGTCCTGTGTATTCAAGGTTAGGGGTCCCACAGTGTCAATGAAGCAAGATGACACCCCCAGGGACAAAAATTCACTTGCGTCTCCAGGAACAGAGTTCCTGCCTGCCTTATCTACCCTGACTCAAATGTTTAAAGCATTTTCTATGTGATTTCTGCAATGGTTCTGAGGAATTCATGCCTCTCAGTCTTCTCCATCAAAGCCAAACTTGACATACAGTTATTTTGACTAGATCAGAACTGAGCTCCTGGATGCTTTAGGCTTATGCTGGTTGCCTACAGTCAAATAAAAGCACAGGCCAATGTCAGTCTTAAAGTGACAGCATTAGTATTATCTGTTTGCCCACTCTAGAGGATACCCCTAGCCTCCAGCCTAGCTCTGTTGGAGAGGATGCTGCCTATGCCTGGCTGGAGATGGTAGGTGAGAACAGCATAACTCCATTTGCCTCCCAGACATGAGATGCCCATATACTGATTCCCAGGTAGATACAAACATATTTTTATTTCCAGTTTGACTGGTGGGTTATACTACTCTTTTCCCTGCTATATGTGGGAGCACAAGCCATAGGTGGCTACTGAAAGTTTGAAATGTGTATTATTAAGATGGGCTGTGTCAAAAGCCTACCAGATTTCAGAGATTCAGTACAAACACAGGAGCCCAAATAATCAATTCATGATTTTCTTCTATTTATTTTATGGTGAAATAGCTCACATACCTTTGATATGTTGTCTTAAATAGTACACTAGATAAGAAATTTCACCTGGGGTTAGGTGGTGGTGGACCTGGTTAAGTGTACATGTTACAGTGTTCAAGGACTAAGGTTTAAGGCAGGGGGAAAGCTTCACAAGTGATGAATCAGGGCTTCAGGTGTCTCTCTGTCTCTCTTTCCATCTCTATCTTCCCCTCCTGTCTCAATTTTTCTGTCTCCATCCAATATAAATAAATGAAATATTTTTAATAATAAAATAAACTATAAAAATAATAAGTACATTTTATCTGGTTTTCTTTGATGATTTAATTTTCATGTGGTTATTAGAAGATCTGAAATTACCTATGTAGCCAATTTTCTATTTTAGCTATCATCACAGTGGCGATATGATCAACGCCCAGTTCATAACTTCCAGGTGTGGGGTTCGGGATCCTTTGTGACAGGTTCTAGGCAGTACCAAGCAGTAAGGGGACAGCTTCAGAATGATCCAGAATGACACTTCCCCCTTTCTTCCCTCTCTACTTGCACTAGGAAAGTTATAGGTGAAAAAAAGTTACTTGCAGAAAGTTATAGGTGACTGGCCAGTCATTTTGAAAAGTCACTTTACTACTCTAAGAACCCATACTAATCAAGTGACCCATGCACAGTGACTCACTAGAGTGAGTTGAATATAGGAATTAGCTGTGAGGACACTGAGAGAACTGAGGATTCCTAAATGAGGAAGCTGTCTAGCTTCTGGAAGCTACTATTAGTCTGGGGGCTGGCGTGAAAAGTCAGTTCTGTGACCCAGAGCCATACAATTGCTTACCACCACTGCAGATTCCACTGGACCTCAGTTCCTGAGCAGGCACCCAAATATATTTTTGCCTGCAATGAATGTTCCCATCCTTGTGAGGGTACCAAGTCCAGAAAGCATAGCTGCTCTTGGCCTCCTAATTTCTTCTCCCCTCCCAGTTGATCTCTATGAATAGGAAGTCACTCTCAGGTGTTGTTAAAATTTCGGACGGCTCTTGCCAGGTGCGTCTAGCTTCACGGGCAGGTAACAGAGACGCGGAGACAACGGCTGGGCAGGGAAGCTGTATTTCTTTATTCAGGAACCACGATTCATAAACTAAGACAAACTAATCACCAAACAGAACTCGGCTGTCTCTTTGCAGCGGCACAAGCACTCTCTCTTACTCTCAAACTCAGGAACTCTCCAACTCTGGAACTCTGGAACTCTCTTACTGGGGAACCCTCTGAAACTCTTCCACTGTGGAACTCTCTCTTACTCTGTAACCCTGAAACTCTCCAACTCAGGAACTCAGGAACTCTCGGACTCTGGAACTCTGGAACTCAGGAACTCTCCAATTCTCACACTCCCGAACTCTCACCGGGTCAAGCGGGCCCCCGAAATTAGCAGGACTGATCCAATTCTCTTGACGGGGGAGGGCTAGAACAAACCAATGTAAAGCATACGACAATTCCCCCTTTTCTTTTTAACTAAATGACTATAGTATCAAGGGTGTGGGGTGAACAGAAACATATATAACAAAAACCAGCATGTTGCCAAGGGAAGGCCTGAGGGGGCCATATCTGAAAAAAAAAAAAACATTTCTTGCCTCTGGGGGGCTACTTGCCTCGACGGGCAATTGCATGGGGGCGGGGAAAGGCCTAGAGTCCCACAGGCAGCTGGCTGCAACTTACTTACTATGAAACAAAACTTGTTATTAGCATATCTACTGCACCATCCAACGTTTCTAATAGAGAAGGAATTTGAGACTTTTACATATCAACAACGTCTTTTAAGCTTTTGTTACACCCATTCAAGATGGAGACACACCCTAGATGTGGGCCGGAGAGGAAACCTCAGGCATGAGAATAATTAGCATAGCCATTGTGCGATCTACCATTTCTAATAGAGAAGGTAATGGAGAGTTTTACACATCAACAAGTCTATTTAACCTTTTGTTTAGACTAACTTAGTTAAAATATATTGATTGTTAACTAATTTTTACCTTAGACTTTAAATGTAAGTTAATTTTATCTTTATGAGAATTATATTGAAAACCTTTTTCATTTAACTTTGACTAGTAAGAATTTAGCCTTAAAGCTACTGTTTACCAAACTTTAAACATACACATAAACATGGTCATTAATACACAAGGAGAGAAACCTTTGTTACGAAGACATGTCATTTTAAACACGAATTTAAGTCTGTACTGTCTTAGTTGTTGGGGGGGGGGTTCACCATCTGGAGGTGGCTTCCCGCACAGCTTCACTTTTAGGAATTGCAGGTTGCGATCTCTGCACAAATCTCTGCGTACTCCAGCTTGTCTGCCTTCAGACCGGACCGGCGGCTGGAGATCTCATGTGCCCAGTTTCGGCAGGGAGCCCGGGGGTCTGGGAGGCCCGGGATGGTTCCAGAATTCATAGAAAGAGGGCAGGCAGGCCAGCTTTGCAGAAGGCGTGGGCCTAGGTGCCCAGGGGTGGCGGCCATGATAGGCCGCCACGGCCCTGCCCCATGGCCCTGTCATGTCTGCTGCTCTGTCCGCAGTGGCCAAGCAGCGTGGAGGGATCACGCATCCAGTGCCCTGCGCCACGCGGTGGAGAGCCGGCTCCTGTGGGCTGGCCTCAGGCTCTTGCGTGTTGGCCTCGGGCTCTTGCGTGTTGGCCTCAGGCTCTTGTGTGTTGGCCTCGGGCTCCAGGGGCTCTTGTGTGCTGGCCTCGGCCTCCTGCAGGCTGCGGGGCTGCGGGGCTGCGGGCGCGGTGCACGCGGTTGTCTGGGCGCAGCCGGCTGGCTGGCTGCTTAACCAGGTGGAAACAGCAGCTCGCTGGCTCTTCCCGCTGGCTGTTCTGAGTTCGCCCGAGCGAGTGGAAACCACAGAGTGGTCCAGAGATAAATGTTCCAGAAACAGCAAAACAGTCTCGTGAAGAAAGAGCAGAGGCCTTTGGAGATCTCTTCACAAGCAGAAGAGAAGGCCATAGTGCATAGGTAGCCAAATAGTCTTTACTTATCTGAGAGATGCGCAGGTCAGGTCCACGTGGGCGCCATTTGTTGTTAAAATTTCGGAGGTTCTTGCCGGCCGGGTTGGCTTCACAGTGGTGAACAGAGACGCGGAGACAACGGCTGGGCAGGGAAGCTGTATTTCTTTATTCAGGAACAACGATTCATAAACTAAGACAAACTAATCACCAAACAGAACTCTGCTGTCTCTTTGCAGCGGCGCAAGCACTCTCTCTTACTCTCAAACTCAGGAACCGTCTCTTACTCTCGAACTCTGCAACTCTGCAACTCTTCCACTGTGGAACTCTCTCCCTTACTCTGTAACACTGAAACTCTCGAACTCAGGAACTCCGGAACTCCTGGACTCAGGAACCCTCTCTCGGGGTTCCTTGGGGCGGGGCCAAGCAGGCCCGTGAAATTAACAGGACTGATCCAATTCTCTTGGCGGGGGAGGGCTAGAACAAACCAATGTAAAGCATACGACACTCAGGGGTGGGACTGAGGGGGCATGGAGCTCTCATGTGTTGCTGAAGGTGTGAACTAAAGATTAGCTTCACCACCACCGAAGTGTAGAGGCTAAGGGGCTGCTTTCTGGTTGAATGTAAGTCTAAGTCCCAGCATACATCATAGAATTAGCATGGGAGTTTTGCTGAATCCAAAACCTATTTGAGGGGACTTCCATGGGCTGATGAATGTGATGAAGCACCACTGGTGCCATTATAAAGACAAGTAGGGGTTGGGGAGAGGGTATTGGAGATGTGAACTTATGTGCAGGCTATGAGAGTAGCCTGTCTTGTGAGGACTGAGCTCCAAGCACTGTGGATGCAGCACATGTTATTCCCTGGATCACTGACATAGTTGTGACCTTTGAACTAAGCTCTGCCATGTCAGTTTCCTTCTTGGGCCAACCTAGAGCCCACCCCAGTAGTTCCTGGAAGCATCTACATTAGCCCCTGCATGCCTGGATTCCTGATTTTACTCTGGATTCTTATAATAAGATTCACAGTCTGGTGATGGTGGTGGTTGTGGGGAACCACAAAACAGAAGAAGTATGTTATATCATCACCCAAGGCCTGCAAGTCTGATGACAACCAAGGTACTGACATGACACTACTTCCTTTGAAGATTCCAAGAAAGAGGGCCCAGGCATTGGTGCATCCAGTAAGGCACACACATCATCATATGCAAGGTACCTGGGTTCAAGCCCTGGGCCCCCACCTGCAGGGTGAAAGCTTCATGAGTGAAGCAGTGTTGTAGATGCTTCTCTTTCTATCTTCCCTAGACCTCTCTTCATAAATATTCTATTAGTTATTTAATAATAATTGACAAGATTGTGGGATAAGAGGGATACAATTCCATACAATTACCATTACCAGAGTTCCATATCCCATCCCCTCCTTTGGAAGTTTCCCTTTTCTTTATCACTCTAGGAGTATGGAACAAAGATCATTATGCGGTGAAGAAAGTGAAAGTTCTGGCTTCTGTAATTGCTTCTCTGATGGACATGGGAATTGACAAGTTGATCCATACTCCTAACCTATTTCTATCTTTCACTAGTAGGGCAGGACTCTGAGGAGGTGGGGTCCAGGATGCATTGGTGAGGTCATCTGCCCAGGAAATTCAGGTTGGCATCATGGTAGCATCTGCAACTTGGTGGCTAAAGAGCATTAAGATATACAGCAGAAAAACTACTTAATGATCAGGAACCCAAAGATAAGACTACAGCAGTTGAGATTTGAGTCTGCATGTTGAGAGAAGCAAGGAAGTCTATTTTAGTTATATTCCAAAAGGCCCATGACTTTACTGGTTTTTCCTGAGTCCAATAGCTAACATGTATGTGGGCCTTCCTCATAATTCTTAATTTTTCTGTGTTCCTATTTAAAATAAAAGGGGGGGTGATCACCAAAAGCAACAGAATCACTGTACAGGCAGCTAACATATGAGATAACCATGGCAGAAGTAAAGTAAAAAAAAGTAAAAAAAAAAAAAACAAACAAAAACTCCAAGAGAAAACCAGGTACAGTTCCCAAGATCTACTGGGGCTCTTTGTAGATGCATCACTCCAACCTCTGCCTTCGCTGGTCATGGCTTCTCCCCAACTTGTTGTGACTCCTTCCCAGAGAAATCTCACTTATAAGGGTGGGCCACTCATCTCTGGTCTGATCTCATCTTGATCGTTCTGAAAAGTCCTATTTCTAAATAAGATCACAAATGGAAGTTCTGGGAAGGAAATGAGTTTTGAAAGGTACTACTCAGCTATGCATACATCCTACAATCATGGTTTGCCTTCCTGCTTGATGCCTAGACTTGAAACCCACAGCTTTCACACAGTGAACCCAGAGCTTCTGGTACATTTGTCTTTCTCATGGTGAAGGGTAGGGCTACAAAGAAGGGGGTCCAGCAAGCGCCTTCTAAACCTTCCCAGCAAGCACACTTATAGAGAGGAGTGTCTTGTACTAGATTCATTTATCTGATTTCTTTTTTCTTATTTTAGTTACTTAATATTGAAAAAAATATATCATCTACCAACTTGCCATAACGAGAAAGCAAAGTTTTTCATTTTTCTTTATCCACTTCCAGTCTTTGCCCCAAGCATTAAATTTTTTTGGTAGCTGTATAAACACAGCACAGGCACAATTTGCTTTATGTGTTCACTTTACTTTCTCTTGGAGGCAAATACAGTGTCTCTGCAGTCTTCATAATTATCACTTTGAAAGCTGCATAATGTTGCATTAGGAGGATGTACCATGATTTACTTAACTAAATGGCCATCCGTGGCAGAACAGTTGTTGTGCTATTTAAATAGTGTGATTATGAACATCTTTGGAATTTGGCTTTCGATTCTTATTTAATTCTTTGAAGGATTACATTTAAAATTAAATATTGCATTTTTTCACTTTCTTTAAATAAATGAGCTCTCCAATATCCTGACATTTTCCTAAGAATTTAGAGCTGAGAATTGATTGTAATGTACAGGGCTTTGTTGTTTGCCTGCTCGACTTTTACTTTGCTTCTCCTTGAAGCAGTAAAATCTGGTCCTTAGGGGCCTCTTCTTTTCATCTCTCACCACATGCTCTGGCTGAGTCTCTACGAGCCAGGAGCTGAGGATGGCCATGTAATGACCTAATCTTCACACTATGTCCAGTTCCCTCTCTCACACTATGTCCAGTTCCCTTGCTCACAGTGATGGACTCTGAATCCTATGGGAAGATGGCTGTGGATGTGCTAAGCAGGGAGGACTCAGGACTTCTATAAGAATTACTTGGAAATGACATGGGACTTCTCTTTCTGGCATGATGAGTATAGTAGCCTAGAGTTTTTGGCAACATTATGCCACCATGTGGTAATAGTGTGGGGGTGAAATTAAGTGGAGAGGATTGGAGGAGATGAGGAGAGAAAGAAAGCAAGGAAGAAAAGACAAGAAATTAGAGAGGTGGTGAAGAAAGGGAGAAGGTTATATTAGAGGTAGGAAAATAATACTTGACCCTGAAATCTTAGTTTTATCCCCTTATCCTTGCCATTATGTAGCCTTTATTTTTTGCTTAGCCCAGTTTGCATTTGTGTCTTGTAACCCAAATAACACCTTTGGGTGGACTGTGATAGCATTTCCATGTTCACTAAGCTTGGACATCGTTGTTGGGAAATTATGCAGATGCAGTCACATCTGCCATGTTGACCCCTCAGTCTATTGCTAGTTCCCGCGAAAGCTGGGACATTCTCAGAGCGCCTGTTCCACCATGTTGTGCCCTCAGGGCATTGTCTATTCCCCTCGATATTTGGAGTGCTTTGGTTACTCCTCCCCCCTCCCATTCTCACGAGAGTTGTTACCCTACCCTGGAGTGCTGTGGTTACTCCTCCCCCTTCCCATTCTCACGAGAGTTACTCCCATAAAAGCCCTTCTTCTTCTGCACCTCGCTCTCTTGCCAGCTTCTTCACTTCGGTGTTTAGACGCAGGAAAGGTTACTGCATGAGGTGGCCATTTTTGCTACCTCCACGCGGCCCAACCTGCTTCTCTCTCACCCAACTCTGAGGTGCCAGCACAAATAAAGATCTGTGTTCCCTCTTCACTCCGGATCTCCCTCCTCTCTTCTCTGTGGCACAGCCCGACACATAGTGAACTGGAGGTGGCACATATTCATCTGGGTGGGTATCTGGTTGACGATGGGGCTGAGCACACAGCCTGGGCATGTCTGCTGTAATCTACCCCCAGGGTGGAGGTGATCATAGAACACTATACATAGAGCCTGTGGGTCTCCTCATGTGAGTTCAATGAGATTTGTTGCCAGGAAAATTTCTTACTTTGCTAAAGGAAGCTTTAGCTCAACATTCCTAAAGGTATCAGCTATTGGGGAGATTCCTCCCACCTGCCTCTGGAACAGTTGGCTTCAGCTCCTTTTAAGTAATCCTTTCTAGGGGAGATTTTGTTTGAGGGGAAAGAGCACCAACAAAGACAAGGGGGCCCTCTGCAAAAGCAGAGGGCAGTCACTGGATTCCAGAGATGAGCTCCATGGAACCTCCTTCTCGACAATCCTGTGAATCCAGTGTGATATTCTTTCCTTCTTGCTCTTAGTAATAGTCCCAACTGGCTGGCTGCTAGAGTTTGGTGGCAAAAACTTTGCTTTTTTTTTTAATTAAAACAATTTTTTTAATTGCCATCAGGGTTATTGCTGAGGCTCAGTATTGGCACTACAAACCTAATGCTCCCAGGTGCCATTTTTTCTGTTCTTTTCTATTTTATTTGATGGAATAGAGGAAAATTGAGGGGAGTAGGGGAGATAGAGGGGGGGAAAGATAGACATCTGAACACTTGTGCTCATGAAGTGGACCCCCATCCCTGGAAGTGGGGAGTAGGGCCTTGAACCAGTATCTTCTAGTCTAGTAACATGTGCATTCAAACAGGTATATCTGGTTAGATGGAGGCAGTCAGAGTCACCACCTCTCACCCCAGCACCGTGGACACGTGAGTCTAGATGGGTGGAGGCAGTATATGGAGAAGGGGCACCTCTCTAATAAAGTAAGGGTGCCCATGCAATGAGCTGGCAGGACAGCTTCTTAAACTCACATGGGAATAATAAATTATAATCCAGAGAAACATATTTTACCCAAGTTATTTCATCCCATTCTTGTGTAATCCCTTTGTCATTCGGGTGACTTTGACCTGGCTTTTGCTTACTATATTCATTCCACTCAGACATTCTTGACATTTAGAAGAATGTTTGATCATGCTGGCCTAGAGGGGTTGTCTTTTTAAAATATGGTAACTACATGGAAACTGTCTCATCTTGGGTTATACATTGACCCAAGAAAGGACCCAGGCTCTGTAGAATTATCTGCTCCTTAGTTATGGGAGAACTTTTGAAGGTCACACTGGAGACACAAAGGGAAACATTTCATGATCCTCCATAGTTGTACCCAGTAATTTCTAGCTTGGCTTGGCATTTGTGCCCTTGACTCACAGCTAATGAGCTTGAGTGGAGATGTATAGGGCCATGCTAAAACACTCACTCTGCCAGAGCTCCTTATCTTCCCCAAAGTGGCTTCACATTAATTTCCTGGCTGCCTTCTCATCACAAATGGAGGAATTAACTAAAGCAGGAGCATGATTCTGATCTTACAGGAGGGAAGTAGGTACTAGAGAGGTCACAGGACTCCCCAAGGGCCCCCAGTGCTGAAAGGGCAGAGTCCACCCACCATCAGGTGTCTCTGTTCCTGGTCTTTGTTCTTTTCATTAAACCCAACTTTGGATTTAACAGCTTAGAGAACTTTGAAGCATAAGGTTTACCCATAGGTCCTTGCATTCAACTTAAGAACCAGGGAATTTGCTGCATGATTTACTGACTGAAAACAGAGCAGTTAATTAAACATAAAGACAGCAAGCTCTGGTAGCAAAGAAAAAAAAAAGTCTCCTATCTCCATTGTTCTTTTGCTTGAAAATGAGAAAGTACTGAGCCATCTGTCCAAGACAGTAACCCCAAGTGAAAACTTATTGTTTTTGCTTATTGTTTCAAAAGCACAAAACTTGGAGGCTTCTGGGTATAGGCGGAAAAGGAATGTGTAATGAGAGACAAGTGCGACATAGTTGTTTATATGAGTTAATTTCCTTGGTCCTTTGGAATAATAAAAAAAAGCAAAACTCAGGATGCTTCCCATGAATATCAAAATGAGATTAAATTTAACATCTAAAGACTTTCACTGAGGACTAGACCAGAAAGATTCAACTTCAGGGAATAGTCTAAGCATTAGAAAATTAGAGGCAAGAAATAAGAAACCAGAAGCTGGTTACTCAGGAGATCACTGTATTCCTTGGTATGAACAACAGCATGCTCTTTCTGTTTGCAAGTGAATAAAATCTAGTAATCATTTCCCCATAGAAATTACAACAATTGGCAGTGACAGGGTTATGTGGTTCCCATGAGAACTCCTATGTCAGCAGTGCCCAAAATGGGAGGAAAGACATTGGCAGCACAGAAGTGGTCTGTGTTTAGTTATGAAAATGGGTGAGCCACCAGTAAAGCATCAGGAGAATGGGTGTCCTCTTCCTTGTTGTGTGTGTCCCTCACAAACAGTTGCTCAAGTCTTTAATGTGACTTGAATGTGACTCTCTTTGAAAGTCGTGTCTTTGAAGATTTAGTCAAGTTAGGATGAGGTCATTAGGGTAGCAAGAAACAGAGACAGAGAAGGCAGCTGTGTGAAAACAGGCAGGGATTGGAGTGATGTGGCCACCAGCCAAAGGAAACCTGGAGGTGCCAAATGGAAACTCAGAAGAACAGGGAAAAAATCCTCTCCTGGAGGCTTTGGAAGGAACAGACACTCCCTACTACCCATCCCCACCACCACCACACACCATTTATACTGTGGCTTTGGATTGCAAGCCTTCAGAATCAGAAGGGAATTAATGACTCTTGTTTAAGACATTCAGTTTGTACTACATTTGCATTCTTATTTATTGCATTCTTATCTATGGTTCATGGTTATTGGTGCCTGAGGCACAAAAGTCTACTGCATGAAACACTATGCTAGTTCCTCTGGCCCCTTGTGCTATGCTATTATAGAAGTCATCAGAAGCAAAGATATATGTCTGGAGACTCCAAAAGAGGGTCAATGTAATATTTAAAAAATATTTATTAATAAGAGACATTTCAGAGAAAAAGCATCACTCTGGCATATGCAACCTGGGAGCCAGACTCAGAACCCCATACCTACAAGACCAGTGTTTTACTCCATGTTACCTCCTGGGCCACTTAATACAGTCTTAAGTCTTCCTGTGTAGATGACTCTCACTCCTATAACCCTTGGGGATATTGGAATAGAGGCAACAAGGAGTCCACAATGACTCTATGAACACAGCATTCTTCTTCTTCTTTTTTAAATTTATTTCTTTATTGGGGAATTAATGTTTTAAATTCAACAGTAAATACAATAGTTTTTACATGCATAACATTCCCCAGTTTCCCATTTAACAATACAACCCCCACTGTGTCATCTATCATCCTTCATGGACATGTATTCTCCCCACCCACCCACCCGAGTCTTTTACTTTGTTGCAAAAAAAAAAAAAAAAAAAAAAAAAAAAAAAAAAAAAAACATTTGCTATGGAACAAAAATTTTAAAAAGAAAATTTTTAATTGAAAAAAATTAAGGGAGTTGGGTGGTAGTGCATAAAAAAATTAAAAACAAAACAAAACAAACAAACAAAAATCACAGCATTCTGTCTCCTTTTCCAAAGTGCCTAGTAAAGTCATCAGACATAGCAAAAATATCTAAGGGTACCCAAGCATTCCCTCAGTCCTCCTAAATCCACAGGAGATGCTCACACAATCCATTTTCCTAGAGGCTGTCACTACTCTGCATCTTGGAAATACAGTCCTCCCCCACACCCCAGAGCATCCTGCGGGTCCCTGAGGGCCTCTCTTCATAATAGTCATTGTCTTCTGTTCTGTTCTTTACAGATTCTGTTTTGTTCTGTTTGCAGATGCATTTAGTCTATTGTTGGTCTCCCTATGAGTCTGTTTTCTCCTCTGATACCTCCCAGGGCACACAGCAGGCACTTAATACATAATTGCCCAGGAAATGGGTGAGTGAATGAATCATAGCCCCACACTGAGACTCCAAGACACTGGGTCAAGCTGCTCTGTGTTCACTTGTATTCCTGATACCCTTTGGAGGACAACATTCCTCTCTGTTGAGACAAGGGTAATTTACTTCTATAGATTAGATTTTAAAATCTGGCTTTTTATATGGATTCCCATGTTGCCTACGGGAGAAATAATGGACCACTATAGTGTGACCGCCTCTGCTTTTTGGTTTATTTAATCTGAGTAACTATTTATTCATTTTTTATTTATTTTGTCATCACAGTGGCTTTACCATTTTGGTTTGACATTTTAGATAGAATATACTCAGGGAGAGAGGAAAGGACAGAGAGAGAGACAGAGAGAGAGAGATTCCCTTTCCCTCAGTGCAGTTAGGAGCCAAGTTGGAACCTGGGTGCTGTGTATGACAGAGCAGGTGCACTATCCAGGTGAACTCTCTTTCAGGAAATAACCTTTACTTTTTAAAGCAGTTGCAGAAGGAAGACTGAAATTGGGCTTAGGTGTTCTCATCTATTAAGGCTGTTCTAATTAAACCACCCAGTCCTGAGGGTCATCGACATTTTCTCTCCATAGTTCTGGAGGTTTCAAGCCCAAGACTAGGTGTGGTGGACTTGGCATCTGTTGAGGACCCATTCCCTTGTTTGCAGTGTCTTCACCTCGTGGAAGGAATGGGACATCTCTGTGGGCTCCCTGACAAGAGGGTACACATCTCATTCATGAGACTCTACCTTCATGATCTAATGACCTTCCAAGGTCCCCCTCCAAATACTATCATATTGGAGTTTAGAGTCAACATATGGGAGGCAGGTGGTGGCACACTGGATATAGCTTAAATATTACCATACATAGAAATTCAGCTTCAAGCCCCTGGTTCCCATGTGTAGAGACAGGGTGAAGCTTCACAAGTGGTGAAACAGTGCTGCAGGTATCTCTTTCTCTCTCCCTCTCTATCTTTCCTTCCTATTTCAGTTTCCCTCTGAAAGGGGGAAAGAAGAAAAAAATGCTGCAAGTAGTAATGGATTTACTATATGGGCACTGAGCACCAGCAAACACCCTGATAATAACAGAACCAAAAAAGAGTCAGCATATGAATTAGAGAGGCATGCAGATATTCTGTATATAGTAACATAAAATGTGTATGTCCTGTCTTTAAACACAGGTACTCACCATTAATTCATTCATCACCATAAGCAAGACATGGGAGCTTGCTCAGACTCCTCTAGAGAGTTCATGGTCTGAAAGACAGAGAGAAGCTGTTTTCACCAAAACAAAGCACATAGCTGGTCAGATTCTAGAACAGAGGTCAAGTTCAGTCAAACAAGACTCAGCCCCAAAGAGCCCATAGTATCTTTAGAACTTTTATGATGACCAACTTGAAATGACTAGTAATTTTCTTTTTGATCTTGTGTTTCACAAGTCATCTGGGGCAGTAGAGCACATGCAGGAATAGAGGGAATGCATGCAATATATGTGTCAACTGATGTGTTTGCCACCCCATTTACACTCAGCTTTTTTGATGCCCACAAAGGCAGATTCCCATGAAATTGGTCCTGTCTAGGACAACCATGTGCAGGGTCTGGGAAGCCTGAATGGAGCTGTCTGCTGCCACTCCCACACAAGTTTAATGTTCTTTACACATTTCTTAAAAATTATTTTATTTCTTTGTTTATTGTTGGATAGAAACAGAAAGAAACTAAGAGAGAATGGGAGTTCAAAGAAGAGAGAAGAGAGGCATCAACAGCACTGATTCACCTCTCATGAGGCTTCTCCTCTGCAGATTGGGACTGGGGCTTGAACCAGGGTCCTTACATATTGTAGTATTTGTGTTCAACCAGGTGTGCCACCATCAGCTCTGTTCTTTGAATTTGTAAAGGGCACTGTCCCTATAAATAAGAGTCATAAAAACTACATTATTAATTTAATACTCTGTCTTATGTTTAAAAAATGACTTGAGAAAATGGACCTATTCTATGTACCTGAGAAAACATTTGATAGAGATTTAAAACTATGTCCAAAAAAATCAAGAAGGATTTTGTGTGAACAAAGGAAAAGCTATGTTTCTATCTGCTTGTGTGCAAGGCCCACCTTGCCAATTTAGTACCAGGATCTGCAAGACATGGAGCATCCCACCAAGAAAAGATTAATACTGCTAAGAGACACAAATACTGACTTCTGGAGGCTTAGGAGAGATCACAATCAATTGTGGGAAAGCAAGGAAAACTTCTTCAAGGAAGCAACTTTGCATTATTAGGATACCAGACCAGCTCATTTGGATAGAAAAAAGTACACATGCCCTATTGATATGAAATCCTTCCATGGGCCACAGGCCTTGCAACAATTCTGTGTATGGAGCTAGCCCCCAGGTTTGTAAGGGCTCACCCAACTGCACCTAGAGAGCATGTAGAAGTTGCCCCAAGAGGATCTGTCTGGGCAGAGCAGGGCTTAGGAAGGATGTGGGCTTTGTGGGGCCTGGGGATGAGCTCCACATCGCTATTGCTAGTCACTGCACAGAAGGAGGGGTGCATACTGCTTTCATCTATGAGCTGTTCAGTGCTGCTAGTGGTGACATACCCTGTGGCAGCTTCATGTCTGCTCTTTCTTTTTTTTTTTTTTTTAACAAAAGTCTGTGTTTAATAATATTAATTTAGGGAGTCAGGCAGTAGTGCAGCGGGTTAAGCGCATGTGGCACAAAGCAAAGAGCAAGGACCAGTGTAAGGATCCCAGTTCGAGCCCGCTGGCTCCCCACCTGCGGGGGAGTCGCTTCACTAGTGGTGAAGCAGGTCTGCAGGTGTCTGTCTTTCTCTTCCCTTCTATGTCTTCCCCTCCTCTCTCCATTTCTCTCTGTTCTATCCAACAATAACTACATCAAGAACAACAACATGCTTGGGATCTTGATGGGGATAGCATCAAATTTGTAGATGGCTCTGGGTAGTATATTAATTTTGATGATGTTAATTCTACCAGTCCATGAATATGGAATATCTTTCCACTTCTTTGTGTCTTTTTCAATTTCGTTGAGTAGTGAGTCATAATTTTCAGTATACAAGTCGTTTACTTCTTTGGTTAGGTTTACTCCCAGATATTTTATTGTTTTAGTTGCTGTAGTAAAAGGAATTGATTTCTGGATTTCAATTTCTTCTAGCTTAGTGTTTGCATAGAGGAATGCCACTGACTTTTGAATGTTAATTTTGTAGCCTCACACCTTACTGTATTGCCTGATGATTTCCAAAAGCTTCTTACTGGATTCCTTAGGTTTTTCTGTGTATACTATCATGTCATCTGCAAATAGGGAGAGTTTGACTTCTTCTCTTCCCATCTGTATCCCTTTAATTCCTGCTCCTGTATTCCTTTAATTCCTTGCTATGGCAAGAACTTCCACATTTTTTAGGAGAAAGAACAAATGCTACAAATGTTTATCTGGAACCAGAAAACACCTAGAATTGCCAAAACAATCTTGAGAAAAAAGAACAGAACTGGAGGCATCAGATTCCCAGATGTCAAATTGTATTATAGGGCCATTGTCATCAAAACTACTTGGTACTGGAACATAAATAGGCACACTGACCAGTGGACTAGAATTGAGAGCCCAGAAATGAGGCCCCACACCTATGGACATCTAATCTTTTACAAAGGGGCTCAGACTATTAAGTGGGGAAAGCAGAGTCTCTTCAACAAATAGTGTTGGAAACCGTGGGTTGAAACATACAGAAGGATGAAACTGAACCACTATATTTCACCAAATATAAAAGTAAATTCCAAGTGGATCAAGGACTTGGATGTTAGATGTTTTTTTCTATCAGATACTTAGAAGAAAATATTGGCAGAACTCCTTTCCACATAGATTTCAAAGACATCTTCAATGAAACAAATCCAATTACAAAGAAGACTAAGGCAAGTATAAACCTATGGGACTACATCAAATTAAAAGGCTTCTTCACAGCAAAACAAACCACTACGCAAACCAAGAGACCCCTCACAGAATGGGAGATTTTTACATGCCATACATCAGATAAGAGTTTAATAACCAACATATATAAAGAGCTTGCCAGACTCAACAACAAGACAACAAATAACCCCATCCAAAAATGGGGGGAAGACATGGACAGAATATTCACCATAGAAGAGATCCAAAAGGCCGAGAAACACATGAAAAAATGCTCCAAGTCTCTGATTGTCAGAGAAATGCAAATAAAGACAACAACGAGATACCACTTCACTCCTGTGAGAATGTCATACATCAGAAAAGGTTAACAGCAGCAAATGCTGGAGAGGGTGTGGGGTCAAAGGAACCCTCCTACACTGCTGGTGGGAGTGTCAATTGGTCCAATCTCTGTGAAGAACAGTCTGGAGAACTCTCAGAAGGCTAGAAATGGACCTACCCTATGATTCTGCAATTCCTCCCCTGAGGATATATCCCAACATAACCAACATAACCATCTAAAAAGATCTGTGTACACATATGTTCTTGGCAGCACAATTTGTAATAGCCAAAACCTGGAAGCAACCCAGGTGTCCAACAACAGATGAGTGGCTTAGCAAGTTGTGGTATATATACACAATGGAATACTACTCAGCTATAAAAAATGGTGACTTCACCGTTTTCAGCCGATCTTGGATGGACCTTGAAAAAATCATGTTGAGTGAAATAAGTCAGAAACAGAAGGATGAATATGGGATGATCTCACTCTCAGGCAGAAGCTGAAAAACAAGATCAGAAAAGAAAACAGAAGTAGAACCTGAAATGGAATTGGCATATCTCACCAAAGTAAAAGACTCTGGGGTGGGTGTGGATGGGTGTGGAGAATACAGGTCCAAGAAGGATTCAGAGGACCTAGTGGGGGTTGTATTGTTATATGGGAATCTGGGGAATATTATGCATGTACAAACTATTGTACTTATTGTTGAATATAAAACATTAATTCCCCAATAAAAAAATAGTACAATAAAAAAACAAAAATAACAACAATAAAACAAGGGCAACAAAAGGGAATAAATAAATAAATACATATTTAAAAATAATATTAATTTAATTATTTAATTAAAATATATATACAGAGAGAGATAAAGATATTACTTTGGCACATGCAATGCCAAGGTTTGAACTCTGAACCTCAAGCATCTAAGTCCATCACTTTTGCCATTGCACCATATCCTAGGCCATATGTCTATTATTTGTTATTAAGGGGCTTCTATTAATAATAGGCCCTCACAGGATTCAGGTTTTCAGGTGAGTCTTATCAAGCTTGCTCCCAGATGGGAGAGACTGAGCCCAGCAGTTGTCCCACAGACCCAGGAGGAGCAATTCACATGGGGAGAGGAAGCTCCAGTCCATGGTCCATTACCAGCCATGCAGATGTCTGAGGCTCCTGAGCTCACTGCCCTGCTGGGGTCTGTGATGCCTCTGTGCCTCCCAATTCCTGCTGACACCCTGTCTCTGCTGTCCCTATGGAAACAATCTGTTCCCTCTCTGCCACCCTACTCTCTATTCTCCCTTCTCTCTTCTCTCTATGTATCTTAGTCTCTCTGCCTTCCTGTTCTTTTTTTTATATACTGTTTGATAAAGCTGTTTCTCATGCTTTCTATCCTCTCCTCTCTGCTTTCTTATTCTGTCCTTACTAGATCCTGTCTCTGTCTCTTACTATACATGCATATGCTGCTTTTCTCTTCCTCATCTTTTTCTCTCTGGTCCCTCCTCTCTCTAGTTCTTCCTATATATACGACTCTCTTCTCTCTTTTCCCAACATTTTCCTCTCCTTTTTATCTGTCTGTGCTGCTTTCTGTATAAATATACTTCCCCTATCTTCCCCTATCTTTCCCTTCCCCTGTCTCTCCCTCTCCTCTCTTCTTCCTGATCCTGTCTCCCTCCCATACCTGCCCTAGCTCTTCACTCCCACATTCCCTGGTTCCTGTGTATCTACCACCCACGGGCACAGCCCCATCTCTTGAAAGGCTCAGCTCAGACTAAGAGACTCCAGTCCCACTCATGCTGGCATCCTCTCTCCCTTCTGCTAGCTTTCAAAGTTATTTGTGTTTGAATAAAACAGCCATCAAGAGATGTGGGCAGGGCATGTTCCACAGCTTCCAAAAAGTTTTAACTTGAGTCTCACAGAGAGATCTTTAAGCCTGTGATAACTGTAAGAGGGATGAAGAAAGACTGGAACTTGGTGAATGTGCAGCCTTCCTCCTGGGAGGGGAAACCAGTCAGGGATATGGGCAGAGACTCAGTCCCTCTATGGATGGCAGCCTCTCTCAGACCTATGACACCATTTAGTGGGCATTCATGGAGCTAGATAGGGGGGAGCTCTTTCCCTGGACACCTTCTGGGCAAGAAGGACTAGGGGCATGAAAAGAACCTCCAAGCCTCTTTATGTCCCACATCCTCTTCTGTGTCTACCATTTTGTACTGATACCTGAGGTCCTCTGGACCCAGGGCCCAGATCTCTGAGTCCATTCTGCCACTACAACTTGAGCGAGCCTACCATGCCTGGTGGACCTCTACTCTAACAGAGTACTCCTCACTGAGCTGGGGGCCTGGCACAACTTCTCCATCCATGGATGGGGTGATGGGACAGATGAAGGACCCCTTCCCAGGGTCTTCAGAATGGGGTTTCCTAGTGAGTAGATGCAAACTGTGTACACCTTCCCTCCTGCTAAAGCATCTTTCTCTCTCTCTCCGTATCTCTGGGGCTTGCTATATGATGCACTACCTACATCCAAACCCCTGTCTAAGGTTCTGCCTGGGGGAAGATCCAAACCAGAAACCCCTCTTCCAGGGTCTCTTCTGACTTGGATCTCTGGGTCACTAGTGGAAAATCCCAGGCTTTATACTATCATGCCTAGTGTGCTTGGCAGTGTGTTCTGCATGACTCTGAGACACAGGTGACAGATCATCAGGGAGGAAATGTGAGGGACCCAGAAAATCCAGAAATAATTTTAAATAAAAAGACTACTTTATGACAATTCACTACTAACAAGTATGCATTAAAGTTGTCTTTTTGAGTAGGTTTCACACACAGAGACTGTAACAAAGGAAGGAGGGTTCTTTCTTTAAATTTTTTATTAGTGATTTAATACTGATCTATAAAATTATAAGATAACACAGGTATAATCCCATACCGTTCTTACCAGTAGAGTTCTGTGTCCCATTACCTCCATTGGAAAATGCAGTAGTTCTCCCAAAGTCACAGACATGGATTTACTACTATTTCTATAAGTATCTATACTTATATATATTCACCCATTTTTCCCTATTGTCTTGCCTTATCCTTCTTTCTAAGTCAGACCTATACCTGTTATTACTCCCAAATGTCCAGAAGGAAGGGAGGGTCTTGTTATTTCATTCTGTAGCAGGGAGATGAGACTTAATGAGCTACAGTGAGCTATCCAGGGTCACACTGTTCAGTTTGGAGCCAGGATTTAAAGTTCATGTCAAGGTCACAGCCCAATATAGGATACCACTTGCACTAACATTGGGAATCCAACCCAAAGAGCCCAGGAGAATGCTGAGACACACAACCCATAAAACAACTAAAGAGTTATTGATGCATGCAAAGAGAAAACAAATACAAGTGGAGTGTATTGGAAAAAGCTTCCTCATGAAAAACAAGATTATTCACATGAGGGAGAGAACAGCGCACATTAATATAGAACAGAAGTAATTCTCTTTGACAGCCCCAAAGCACCAGCCTCTGCCACACTACTTTCCATTCTGATACAGTTGGAGCAGGTGCACTGTTTCACTCTATCCTAGCTTCCTTCTTGCTTTTCTCTGTGGTTCACTCCAAGGCTGGAGTGGTTGATTGTTCTCTCATTGCCCAATGGGTATTGGGAAACATTGATCCTATTTTCCCATGGTTATTAGTCTTCCTTTTTATTGAAGAAGATATTTTTAAATTTTAAGTTCTCTTTATTGGGAAAAGTAGTGGTTTATAAGATAGTTTACAAGTTTCCCTTCTTACTATATCCTGTGTCTGTCCCTTAGAAAAAGACACAGACACAGACACACACACACACACACACACACACACACACACACACACACACACATATATGGAAAGAGAGACAGGTGTATAGGTAGTGAAATTTTTTCCAACTTCAGTATCACTTTAATAAAGAAACGTTGATTTACACTTGTTGTAATAAGGTTATGCCTCCAAATTTTCCCCAGATAGGTGTCAGAACATTTCACCTCAACATAACTATCATCCGGTTCTACCATAAGGACTTAGATCCCCAACCTCCCTTTGGTGCTCCTCTTTCCCCCTTTTTATTCTTTGTGTCTGCTACAATAAACCATAGTTCAATAAAGATTCACCCTGTATTGTCCTTTGCTTTGTTTCATAGATTCCATCTGTGAGCAAGATCATCTTGGCATTCATTCTTCTTCTTCTGGTTTATTTGACCAAACATGATTCCCTATCATTTCATCCATGTTGTAGTGAAAAGGAATATGATTTAATTTCTTTTTTTAATTTTTCAGCTTCTTTATTGGGGGATTAATGTTTTACATTTGACTGTAAATATAATAGTTTGTACATGAATAATATTTCTCAGTTTTCACATAACAATACATCCACCACGAGGTCCTCTTTCATCCTTTTTGGACCTGTACTCTTTTCCTCACCCAACCCAGAATCTTTTACTTTGGTGCAATATACCAACTCAAGTTCAGGTTCTACTTGTGCTTTCTCTTCTGATCTTGTTTTTCAACTTCTGCCTGACAGTGAGATCATCTTATATTCATCCTTCTGTTTCTGACTTAGTTCATTTAACATGATTTCTTCAAGCTCCATCCAAGATGGACTGAAAATGTGAAGTCACCATTTTTAATAGCTGAGTAGTATTCCATTGTGTATATATACCACAACTTGCTCAACCACTCATCTGTTGTTGGACACCTGGGTTACTTCCAGGTTTTGGCTATTACAAATTGTGCTGCTAAGAACATATGTGTACACAGGTCTTTTGGGATGGGTGTATTGTGTTCCTTAGGATATATCCCCAGGAGAGGAAATGCAGGATCATAGGATAGGTCCATTTCTAGCCTTCTGAGAGTTCTCTAGACTGTTCTTCATAGAAGTTGGAACACTTTACATTCGCAACAGCAGTGAAGGAGGCTTCCTTTGTCCCCACAACCACTCCAACATTTTTTGCTGCTACCTATTCTGATGTATGACAGGGGTAAAGTGGTATCTCATTTTTGTTTTTATTTGCATTTCTCTGCCAAAGACTTGTAGCATTTTTTTTCATGTGTTTCTTGGCCCTTTGGGTCTATTCTGTGGTGAATATTCTGTTCATGTTCTCTCCCCATTTTTGGATGGGGTTATTTGTTTTATTATTCTTGAATTTGGAGAGCTTTTTATATATTCTGGTTATTAGCCTTTTGTCTGCTGTATGGCATGTAAAGATCTCCCATTCTGTGAGGGGTCTATTTGTTTGTCTGTCATCCTTTTTGGACCTGTACTACCCCCCCAACCCAGAATCTTTTACTTTGGTGCAATATACCATCACTAGTTAAGGTTCTACTTGTGTTTTCTCTTTTGGTATTGGTATTTGGTATTGGTTTTCTTTTTTTTGGTGTACAGAAGCTTTAATTTGATATAGTCTTATAGTGTTCTCTTAGTCTTCTTTGTAATTGGATTCATTTCACTGAATATGTCCTTAAAATTAAATAAAAATAGTATAGTCTTAAGCTCTTTGGAGTATAACTAAAATATGCCTACTAGCTATCTACAAAACAGAGACCCCTCAACTCTTCATATGAACTATCCCAGGCTTTAGGTTTATGATCAACAACTTATTTGGCTTTATATGTTAACTCTCATTTAAGCCACCAGGTTCCAGATGCTAACATGATGCCAATTAGACTTCCCTAGATAGGCAACCCCACAAATGTGAAAGAGAGAGATGGGCTGGGAGTATGGATTGACCTGTAAATGTCCATATTCTGTGGGAAAGGAATTAAAGAAGACATACCTCCCACCTTCTTCCCCCAATAATGACCTTGGGTCCATATTCCCAGAGGGATCAAATGGAATATGGAGTTCTGATGGTGGGAATTGTGTGCAGTTGTACACAATTATCTTATCCTATGGTTTTGTCAATATTTCCTTTTTATAAATAAAAACATATTAAAATAAAAGACATGTAGAAAAGAGCTTTGCCAATATTTTCCACTAAGTATCTGATAGTTTCTGGTCTAACATCCAAGTCCTTGATCCACTTGGAATTTACTTTTTTTTTTTTTTTTTTTGGTGAAATATAATGGTTCAGTTTCATTCTTCTGCATGTTTCAACCCATTTTTTTCCCAACAACATTTGTTGAACGGACTCTGTTTTCCCCATTTAATAGTCTGGGCACCTTTGTCAAAGATTAGATAGCCATAGTTGTAGGGGTTTACTTTTACGCTCTCAATTCTATTCCACTGGTCAGTGTGTCTATACATGTTCCAGTACCAAGCAGTTTTTATTACAATAGACAATAGTTTTTATTACAATTTGAGATCTGGGAGTGTAATAGTTTTTATTACAGTTTGAGATCTGGGAGTGTGATGCCTCCAGTTATGTTCTTTCTTCTCAAGATTGTTTGGGCAATTCTAGGTCTTTTCTGGTTCCAGATAAACATTTGTATCATTTGTTTTAATCTCCTGAAAAATGTGGTTGGGATCTTGATGGGGATAGCATTAAATTTGTATATGGCTCTGGGTAGTATATTCATTTTAATGATGTTAATTCTTCCAACCCATGAACATGGAAAATCTTTCCACTTCTCTGTGTCTTTTCTTACTTCCTTAAGTAGGGACTCATAATTTTCAGTATGCAAGTCTTTCACTTCTTTGGTTATGTTTATTCCTAGATATTTTATTGTTTCTGTTGCTATAGTAAAAGGAATTGATTTCTGGATTTCAGGAAATACTCACGAAAGACATGTCTCTGATATCTGATTACTGTAAAAAATGGCAACTAATCCCTAGCACTGTAAAAACGGTATCATCTGTTTTCCATCTACACCATGCCTCGGCCTCACGTGAGCTTAATGTGCAGCTTGGTGATACGAGAATCTGGCATGAAGCCCAGTCAGTCTATCTTGGCGTTACTCTCGATCGCACTCTGTCATTTCACAAACATCTCATAAAAACTGCAGCAAAGGTGGGCGCGAGGAATAACATCATTGCAAGACTGGCCAGCTCCTCATGGGGCGCGAGCGCTTCCACACTACTATCATCATCTCTGGCATTATGCTATTCCACTGCAGAATACTGTGCCCCAGTATGGTTCTGTAGCCCCCATGTCCACTTGGTCGATTCCAAATTATATTCCTCCATGAGGATAATTTCTGGAACCATCTGTTCCACCCTGGTTCCATGGCTGCCAGTTCTTAGCAACATCGCCCCGCCAGATATTCGTCGGGATGCGGCATCATCTAAGTTCATTTCCCACGTCTACGCTCCACCGGACCTGCCAATATACGCGGATATCTTCGCCCACCTTGTTCAACGCTTGACGTCTTGTCACCCAATCTGGTCCCCTACGCCTACACTGAACTTCTCTGTTCCAGTCTCTTGGAAACAGAGCTGGCAGTCAGCTGAGGTAAAGAACAAACTCCTCATCACAGACCCCTGCAAGCGTCAACCCAGCTTTGACCTAGCACGTTATGATTGGGCTCTCCTCAATCGCTATCGAACAGGCCATGGCCAGTGTGCTGCTATGTTCCATCACTGGGGAGCCAGAGACAACCTGAACTGCCCCTGTGGCTACAGACAATGACCCACATAGTCAACGACTGCCACCTCTCCATATTCAAAGGAGGTCTTGAAACTTCACATCAGGCTCAACCTGATGCTGTTGACTGGCTACGGAAGAAGGGCAAACGCTAGAAGAAGAAGAAGAAGAAGAAGAAGAAGAAGAAGAAGAAGAAGAAGAAGAAGAAGAAGAAGAAGAAGAAGAAGAAGAAGAAGGAGAAGAAGAAGAAGGGAATTGATTTCCGGATTTCAACTTCTAACTTAGTGTTTGCATAGAGGAATGCCACTGACTTTTGAATGTTAATTTATAGACTAGCACCTTACTGTATGGCCTGTCAATTTGCAAAAGCTTCTTGCTGGATTTTTTAGGTTTTTCTATGTATACTATCATGCCATCTGGAAATAGGAAAAGTTTGATGTCTTCCCTTCCAATCTGTATCTCTTTAATTCCCTGCTCCTGCCTGATTGCTATGGCATGAACCTCCAAAACTATGTTGAATCGTAATGGCGATAGTGGACAGCCCTGTTTAGGACCTGATCTGAGGAGAAATGCTTCCAGTTTTTCACCATTGAGTATGATGTTGGCTGTAGGTTTGCTATATACAGACTCCACTATTTTGAGGAAAATTCCACCTATTTCCATTTTTTGTAGCATTTTGATCATAAGCCCAATGTTAGATTTGTCAAAGGCTTTCTCTGCATCTATTGGTATGACCATGTGGTTTTTGGTCTTGCTTTTACTGATGTGGTGGATCACGCTGATTGATTTACATAGATTTACATTGATTTAAACCAACCTTGCATCCCTGGGATAAACCCCACTTGGTCATGATGAACAATCTTTTTTAATATACTGCTGTATCTGGTTGTCTAGAATTTTGTTCAACATTTTAGCATCTATGTTCATCAGAGATATTGGTCTATAGTTTTCTTTTTGGTTATGTACCTGTCTGCTTTTGGTATCAGAGTGATGTTGGCTTCATAGAAGCTGTAAGAGAGTATTCCAGTGTCTTCAATATTCTGGAAGACTTTTAAAAGTAGAGGTATTAGTTCTTCTTTGAAGGTTTTGCAGAATTCATTTGTAAAACCATCTGGTCCAGGACTTTTATTCTTGGGAAGGATTTTGATAACTGCTTCAATTTTGTAAGCTGTGGTGGGCTTGTTCATATTATCTAGTTCATCTTTATTTAATTTTGGACATTTGTAGGTATCTAGGTAATCATCCATCTCTTCTAGGTTCTCTAGCTTTGTGGCATATAGTTATTCATAGAAGCCTCACATGCATGTTATGTTGAATTTCTGGGGTGTCTGTTGTGATATCTCCTCTTTCATTTGCAATCCGATTTATTTGGATCTTTTCACTTTTTTTGTTTTGTGAGTCTAGCTAAAGGTTTGTTGATTTTTTTCCACTCTTTTGTAGAACCAACATTTATTTTCGTTGATCTTTTGTATGGCTTTCTTATTTTCATATTTATTTCTGCCATAACTTTACTTATTTCTGTCCTTCTGGTTGCTTTAGGATTCCTTTGTTTTTCTTCTTCTAAGTCTTTAAGGTGTGCAACTGCACACCTTAAATATAGTTTATTTGTGCTTTTTCTTGTTTCCTAATGTGTGCTTTTGTGGCTATGAAATTCCTCTCAGTACTGCCTTAGCTGTGTCCCAAATATTTTGATAGCTTGTGCCTTCATTTTCATTGAATTACCGAAACAATTTGATTTTTTCCTTTATTTCCTCTTTAGCCCAGTAGTTTTCAAGTAGTGTAGTGTTGAGCTTCCACATTTTGAGACTGTTACCAATCTTTTGTTTATTGCTAAGTGTTAGTTTAATTCAATTGCTTCTGAGAAGATTCTTGGGATGATTTCAATTCTCTTAAATTTGCTGATGCTGTCTTTGTGACCTAACATATTGTCTAGCATGAGAATGGCCTATGAAGACTTGAATAGAATGTGTATTCAATTTTTCTTGGGATGAATAGCTTTGAAAATGTCCAATAGTTCTAGTTTATCTTTCATTTCATTTATCTCCCTTATTTCTTTATTGATTTTCTTCCTTGATGATTTATCAAGTTGAGAGAGTAGAGTATTAAAGTCCCTTACTATTACTGTATTGCTTTTAATATATTGCTGTAGTTCTTTCAGTAGATGTCTGCTGTATTTAGATGGCTTCTCTTTGGGTGCACAGATGTCAGTAATTGTTAAGTCCTCTTAATTGACTTATCCTCTGAGCACTAAGTAGTGTTCATCCCTGTCTTTTAAAACTTTATTTACCTTAAACTCTATCGTGTCAGATAAAAGAATAGCTGTTCCAGCCCTTTTTTTTGTGGGCCATTGGCTTGTTTCATAGTTTTTGATCCTTTCATTTTGAGTCTATGTTTATTTTGTTGATTTAAGTGGGTTTCCTGAAGAGAACATATTGTTGGGTTGTGTTTTCTGATCCATGTTACTACTCTGTGCCTTTCCCTTTAATAGGTAAATTCAGGCCATTGACATTTAATGAGATCATAGATTGAAGATATTTTAACACCATTCTTGTCGATTTTTATAGTGTTCTGATATATGACATATTTATGATGGTCTCACTGTTTATAGGATACCTTTCAGAACTTCTTTCAGAGAAGACTTGTGCTGGCACTTACGTGGAGTGGCTCCAACCAGGGGGTAAGCCTCCGACCCTCCCTTGCCAGCTGTATGGGCCGGGCAACTCAGAAAGTGGCATTGGGGAATGTTCTGGTAGGAACATTCATTTATTGGGAGTTAAGTACAGGTTTTTATAGAGAGTTAAACAAAGAACTTTTTTCACTTATGTCAGAAATTACAGGTTTATTTTTTAAATTTATTTTTTATTTAAGAAAGGATAAATTAACAAAACCATAGGGTAGGAGGGGTACAACTCCACACAATTCCCACCACCCAATCTCCATATCCCATCCCCTCCCCGGAAAGCTTTCCCATTCTCTATCCCTCTGGAAGTATGGACCCAGGGTCATCGTGGGGTGTAGAAGGTGAACGGTCTGACTTCTGTAATAGCTTCTCCACTGAATATGTTGACTGGTTGGTCCATACTCCCAGTCTGCCTCTCTCTTTCCCTAGTAGGGTGGGTCTCTGGGGAAGTGGAGCTCCAAGACACATTGGTGGGGTCTTCTGTCCAGGGAAGCCTGGCCGGCATCCTGATGGCATCTGGAACCTGGTGGCTAAAAAGAAAGTTAACATACAAAGCCAAACAAATTGTTGAGCAATCATGGACCCAAAGCTTGGAATAGTGGAGAGGAAGTGTTAGGGGGGTACTCACTGCAAACTCTAGTGTACTTCTGTATTCATGTATATATTTTATGGATATGTGTGAACATATGCTCTTTCACACAGAACCTGGTCTATATCTAGGTTTTGGGACTTTGTTAGCAAGTGAACCACCTGGGATGGAATTAGAGAATACTATGAAAGGAAAAGTCTCATCTGAGTAATGAAGCTGAAGGGTTGTCATTCCACACGTGAAGTCTCTGGACACAGTCTGAGCTGAAGCATGTTGAGGTGGCAATCATTGTGTTGATTAGGTTGTGATCTGCAGATGCAATATTATTTGATATGGATTGGGAGAGGCATGTGGGAAAGTGGGCCCTATCCAAGGGTTCCAGGACTGGGGAAATATAGGCTCTATAGTGGAGATGAGGTTCCTGCTGTCTTAGGGTTCAAAAAGACAATGGATAGTTAATCTTACATTTGGTAATTGGGTTAATTTTGAAAAGTCCTTTTGTTAGGGTTTGCTCTATAGTACCCAGTATCTTGTATATAGCTGTGCCATTGGTTACTTGTGATCTAGTTGGTCTAGGCTTTTGAGAGAGTCCACATATCAAATACACAGTGTCGCTTGTTGGCGGTGGCACGCAGCAGAGAGGTATGAAACAGAAAGGAAACACAGTCCTTTATTGTTGGGTCAGAAGGGTGGTTCAGGCCACGTGGAATCAGCCAAAAAACAGCCGTCCTCCACTACCGCACCACCTGGCAAGAGCATGAGAGAGGGGAGAGAGAGTAGGAGGGCTTTTAAGGTCAACACCCAGGAGTGACGTGTTGAGACAGGATTGGTTGGGGAAAACACCTGAAAGTACCGTATATCTCTGTGAGAATTGGCAGAGCCTGGGGAGAGCACTTAACGGTACCATAACTCTCTGTGTAGAGTGGCAGAGCCTTGGGGCACAGCTGCACAGTAACGCCCCCTTTTCCTTTATATCTAATGGACACAATAAGGAAATATATAGAGTGGAGCAGGCTTAAATGTTTTTAAGGAATGCCATGCTCAGGTGGGAAGATGTAGAATGTTTTGTGGGGGAGGGAAGGCTTAAATGGCCACCAACCTTGTGAGATTATGTGTCCCCCCTGTGCTCAACCCCTCTGTAGAGAGAGAGAGACTTACCTGGAAGGACTCATCTCATAGGTTAATCTCTGCCAGGCTCCACCATCTCCTCACAATTTTTCTACATTTTACTCTATCTTTCTATCTAGTCATAGCATTAAGATGGGTCAATGTCTGTAAAAGGTTCCATCTGTGACCAAGGAATAGTGGTGTAGGGGTGAGCAGAAACCTTTTGGGCATAAACCTGAATGATATAACAAAACAGAAAGGGACAAGTAGGGGACCAGTAAAAGCCAGTGTGATATCAAGGGAAAGCTTGGTGCACAAAGGAACATTCCCTGTCTATGGGGTGCCAAGGGTTCATAATGATGGGGTGTTTCCTGCCTCAAAGGGCAGGACCTGTAGGCAGGAGGGCATGGCCCACCAATCAGAAGGGCTATTTGGCATTGTATATTCCTCAAGGCAACAGCCTGCAATGTCTATGAACTACTCAGGGTTAGTCTTTGAAAATCCAGCAGCATGAAGGGAAGGAAGCTGCTGTAAAATTGTCTAAAGTGTCCAAAAGGTAAACCAGCAAGTCCAATAGAAATGTCAGTCCAAAGTAGGTGACTAGAGGGAGAAATGGCAGGGGATGAAACGCTACATGAGAAAGGTCAGCTGCTGGAATTGTGCTTTTCTGTAGAGAGTGAGCTGGAACTACCAAAACATGACAAGCAAAGCAGAAGCAGGAAGGGCAGACAGGCAGTAAGAAGGTTCTGTCCTTGGAGTCTGTGAATCAGCTTCTTTAGATCGTATCAGGTGACATCTAGAGTTTCGGGGGGTGTGCCACTGTAGTCGTGTCGTCTAGTGGGCGATGTCAGAGTGTGCAGGGGTCTAGATGGTTTTCTTGGGATTCCTGTGAAAGAAACACAAACAATCTGCTTCCTGTGGTTATCAGGGCATCTGATTTTAATTTTTTATAGAAAAAGAGGTTTGGTGCCTTAGCCAGCTTAATATTGGGGGATGTATCTTCCCTTATTTATTTATTGATTTTACTTAATTGAGCTTTGGTGTTTGGCTGGCCTATAGTGGCAAGATGAGATACACCAATTAAGTGTAGAAGAATATGTGAATGTTGTTAATTCACATAAGTTGTATATGGAGGAACTTTTTATAGTTTAATACCTTACCATATGAACAGATGATTCTTCACGTGAAGGCTTGATAGCTGTAATCAGTTACTGGTGAAAAAATAAAACTTGTAACAAGTTAGAGGTTTACTATAATTGATAGATCAGTGATTATAATTGGTTTTAGTATCTTTGTGATTTTGTTTAAAGGTCATCTAATGTGACCTCTTGTAGCAGTCTCTACAGCAGGATCTTTAGACCAATTTTAGTTAATATTATTGATTTTTAACCATTTTACTTTGGACTATAAACAGACTCAGGTTACTTAGAAAGTTAACACATGTTAGTGACAATGGTTTTAACATTTACAGTGTCAGATTGATGCCAGATCTGTTGTGGATTAATTTACACAAAATAGCTTATGGGACAATTTTGGGGGCCCTCCAAAAGCACCTTGTATAGAGAATTTGTATTTTAGTTTTGGGGATGTATTGTCACATTAAATATTTAGAATTTACCTTAAATAGTTAGTTACTTTTAGTAAATTAATTTTGCCTTTTCTGGTAATAATAGCTTCAAGGTTACATTTTTAACCATTAAGTTAGTGTTAACCAAACACAAAACATACCTATAAACATTTAGTTATAACACACAGGAGGAGAAAAACTTTTGTTATGAAAACATATCATTTTAAAAACAAATTTAGATCCGTCTTTACCCACACAGTTTAAGACTAAGCACTTTACATATATACCAAGACTTATATATAAAAAGTCAAAAGAGAGAAAAAAAAATTTTGGAATGTTTCTGGACATCTCCAGAATCCTTAGCTGCATCCAGCATTTTTATATAAAGTCAATTAAGTTTTAGAGTACTCTGAGAGGATGGGTCATACAAAAATTTTTGGTCATTCAACACACTCACTCACAAATCACAACTGGCCAATCATAACATAAGACATGCAGAGAAGGGGTAGGAGAGAGGGCTCTGTGAGCCAGATTTTCCAGATTCCGCCATGTTGCATTATGGATCCTAGGATGCATCCTTCATCTAGTCCTCTTGTAGTATTTCTTGTTCTTCAGGGATAGTAGCGCCATCATGTGGGTATTGTCAGACATCGTGGGCAGGAACCCAGACAAGTTTAGAGTAACTCTGTGGGAAAATGCATGTGAAACCCCTCCCCATGGTTAATAGGGGGTCAGGCCCTTTCCAAACATTATTGATCGGGTCTTTCCATTTAACCTTAATAGCTGTGAGGGTGGATGGTGTTTTCGAATGAAGAATAATAGGAGGTACGTCCAAGTTATCATAAATATTAAAGAGATTTAATGTAGTTAAGGCTTTTGCTAGCTGGATATTGGGGGGGGTACATTCTTCTTTTATCTTTATTTAATTGAGCCTTAAGGGTTTGGTGGGCCCTCTCAACAATGCCTTGTCCCTGTGGATTATAGGGAATGCCTGTGGTACGAGTAATGTACCAGAGGGAACAAAAATCTTTAAATTGTTTGCTGGTAAACACAGGTCCATTGTCAGTTTTCAGTTGAAGATGTAAGCCCATTACAACAAAACAGGAGAGCATATGGCTTATAAGCTTTTTAGAGCTTTCTCCCATCTGAGCTGTCACCCACATAAATTTAGAAAAGGTATCAGTTGAGACAAACACATATTTTTTTTGCCAAAGTTTGGTATGTGGGTGACATCAATTTGCCAAAGAGCATTGGCTTTTAAGCCTCGGGGGTTAACCCCAAGAGTGTGAATAGTATATGTTTTTATGAGACTTGCACAAGAATAACATGTAGCAAGGCTATGTTTCAATTGTGGTAAATGAACATCAGGAAATCGAGCTCGAAGGCCTTTAAGATTAACATGGGTTAGGGAATGAAAGTCAGCAGGATCAGAGACAGAGACTAGGAGAGTTCCTGTGGAGGCAAGGCGGTCAGCTGCAGCATTCCCTTCAGAGAGGGAACCAGGAAGAGGGCTGTGGAAATGAAGGCGTTGAACATACAGTGGTTGGGTTCGAGAACAGAGCATAGAGGCAATTTGAATCAAGAGAGGGGAAAGTGGGTTGTCATAAATTTTCACATAAGAATGAGCAAGCCATGGAAGTAAGTTAACAGTATAAACACTGTCAGAAAAAAGGTTGAAGGATTCTTGTACAACTTTTAATGCAAGGAAGACAGCAGAAAGTTCTTTGTACAGAGAGGAATTATCAGGAAGCTCAGTAAAGAGAGGTTTAGGGGATTGTTTGGGTAATATATAAGGGCAGCAGCTCCCTTTATTCCACCATTAGTGAAGACTGTAGGAGCAGAGGGGATGGGATCTCGAGAAAAAAGTTTAGGTACTAGTAAAGGCAAAAGAGGTAAAGAAGCTCTCAATTTATTCGAAGGAAAATGGCTATTTGTCCTGGAAACCCCATGAAGCTTATGGCAAAATGGGAATGGCGGTGTATGAGCCACTCTGTATCTGTGAGAGAAAAAGGAAGAGTAATTAAATCTGGTTCTTTCCCTAAGACCTGCACAGACCTATTTCTTCCTTGGCAAACCATGAATGCTAACATGTCTATGTCAGTGAGGAGTCTTGGAGCTCTGCCTACTGGCGTGTGAAGCCACTTGAGAAACCCATGGTTCTGTCACAATGCCCCCACTGTTTTGGGGGTGGAGATAAAAATTAGAAGGTTTACCGGAGAGGAGGGGGAGAGTTGAACAAGGTGCATGTTCTGGAGGGCCTGGTTCACCCTTTCCAGTGCCACGGAGGCCTCAGGAGTTAACATACGTTTAGATGAGTGCTGTTGGTCTCTTTTTAACAGGTCAAACAGTGTTTGGAGGCAGCTAGTATGCAGATAAAGATAATGCCGAAGCCAACTTAAATTTCCAAGAAAACTTTGTAAAGAAGCAAGAGTAAGGTTAGAAGGAAAAGTAACACTAGGTTTTAAGGGACAAATTTGCGTTAGAGGAATCTCTGAACCTAAGAAAGATATTGGAGGAATTAGCTGTATCTTCTCAGGAGCTACATTAAGGCCACTTTTCTTTAAGGCAGGAATAAAAAAATCACATAGGGGACAGAGATCTGTATCTAATTCTCCCCATATTAAGACGTCATCCATGTAGTGAAAAACCTTAAGGCCCTTATGAATATATGGAAAAAAGGGCAGATTTAACAGCCTCTTGACAAATTGTAGGACTAATGGCCATGCCGTGGGGCAGAACCACCCATTCAAATCTATCGGCAGGGCTGGCATTATTAATAGAAGCAACAGAGAAGGCAAAAATTTACAATCTTGCGGATGCAAGGGAACAGAGAAAAAACAATCTTGTATATCAATAGCTATGATTGGCATTCCCGTGGGAATTGAAGAAGCAAGAGGAAAACCCCTTTGTGGGAGCCCCAGACCTGCATGGTTTTATTTACCACATGGAGATCTTGGAGGAGGCACCATTTTCCTGAGCCCTTTTCAATCACAAAGACAGGAGTATTCCATGGGCTTTTGGAATGACGAATGTGTCCCAAGGACAACTGCTCTCGGACGACTTCTTTTAAAATTTCTAACTTATCCCTAGGCAAAGGCCACTGTTTCACCCAGACAGGCTTATTAGAAAGCCAATCTAAACGGAGTTTGGTTACGAACAGTGGCAGTTAGTATTGGGGGTGCTGATTAGATCTAATCTCACAGGAGCGGGTGTTACGCTCTGCAGAGGCATCTATGGATATCCTAACATCAAGACATTCCAGAAGATCCCTGCCCAGTAGGTTGGTGCTAATATCAGCTACCAAAGGGCAGAAGTGTCCGGTAGTCCCTTCAGGGTCTTCCCACATAAGTGAATCTCATGTGAGAAAGGCTTGGGTCAACCCTCCAACTCAGTGTAAATGGGGTCCTGGGAGGACTTCCCAATTCTAGGGAACCTCTGCTTGCCTTAAAATCGTCTTTTCTGCCCCCGTGTCAATTAAACATTTAAAAGGAATATTGCCAATCCTTACTGTCATAGTAGGGTGACCTCGTTCTAAAACAGGAGTGGTCCACAAAATCTGAGGCCCTGAATTTGCACCATTCAGGGGTGTGCCATCTTTATGAAACTTGGACTAACAATCTCTCCTCCAGTGAGAACTTTCTGACATCTAGGACAAGGTGTTGGTGGCCTCTGGCTCCCTGACTGAAGATGGGGTTGCCCTGACTGGAGGCAGGATTGTTCTGACCAGAGGTGTGGTTGTCCTGACTGGATGTGGGTCATGGCTTATCTGGACATTGGTTACCCAATGAATTCGGCGATGAACTGAAAACAGGCCCCATTTTGTTTATGTGGGTTAACTTCATTAGCCTGTGTCATAATGGGTGCCCCATAAGAGCATGGTCTAAGTTCCTGTGTCTCTAAAATCCAATTATCTGGGTGTTGGTGTTTAAGACTGAGGCATGCTTGACGGAATTCTGGAATTATGCCATATCAGACAATAGAACACAGGAGGAGAAAACGGACTTCAGGATTATAAATCTTTCTCTCTAAGTTTGACCACACCCTGGCAATGAAGTTAGCTAGGGATTCATCGGTTTCTTGGAGAAGGGAGTTAATGGGGACTGAGGCCTCTCCTGTGGATGGGGTTAACCTCTCCCATGCTTGTACACAGATGTGTACCTGTTCAAAATAACCAACTGGAAACTTGGCTTCTGCCTGCTGAATTTCAGTTTCCAACTCTCCTTCTCCAATCAGTGCATCAAAATTCCATTCTAGCTGTTTCTGACTATTTTTCTGGGATTGTTTTGAGCATTCATCATGAAAACATGCCTCCCATTGCAGGTAGAGGGGATCTGGGAGTGCAGCAAGAGCTAAGTCCCTCCAATCTTGGGGGGTATTAAGGTTCTGGAAAAAGCCTTGTAAAATGGACTTGGTCCATGAGGCATGAATTCCGTCCTCCTTCACTGCCTGCCTGAGTTCTCTGGTTCTTTGGAGGAGTATGGATGCCACACCTGACGGTTTTGTTTATTGGGGGCCACATTTACCAGGAAGGTGTGGACTTGGTTTGATGACAAGGTATCAGCGGGGGAAGGATTCATGGTGGAAGTGGGAGCCACTGGAGAAGCGGCTGCAGGGGAAACAGAACACGTGTCTTCTGAAACAGAACTCTTGGGGCAGAATGCAGAGGGCTTAGGGTGCTTAAGTGCTGAGACCATCTCCTTTCTTGTATCTCAGCCTCAAGGTCTCTTGACGAGGTATCAGCAGGGGGAGGAGTCATGGAAGTGGAAGCCAATAAACATGTAAGAATGAAGTCAGAGCCAATGGCTTCTGTGTAGAGAAGAATTGAAGTAAGTGGTGGTAGGTCAGTAGAGAGAGAGGACTCGGGTAGGCTGGTGAGGTTTGCTGGAGTACTGTTTATCTGTGTTGCAGCTAGAAGAGGCCTATTGAGAGAGGCACATAAAAAGCAATTGTAGATATTCAGAAAATCAGGGGATTGGTCAACAAGAGAGACAACATACTGAAGATAGTCAGGCCATGGGAGATCATAGCTGGAATGAGAAGAAAGAGCTTTAGAAAGAGCCTGCTCTTGTTTGGTTATCATGCTCTGAACTTGAATTCTCTAGAGGCAAGGACTAACTGTCAAGAAATGAAAATGTCAGCAGAAGGAGAGTTGGAAGCAACACTATAATACAGTTTTCCAGTGATGCCAGAGGCCCACCTCAGGTGCTAGGGGTCATGGATGATAAATCTGAGAAATCCTTTGCCAAAAAATATTGTGTGGTAGAGTTATATACCAGGCACGGAGGTCTTTTTGTTACACCAGACAAAGTTAGTAGGGACTCCGTGGATTTTGCAAGACCAATAACGGCATCCACCATAATAATCCACAGCTGTGAGACAACTGCCTGAATTATCAAAAGGAAAACAAACATATGGACATCCATTTCTGGTACAGGAGCTGGTGGCTTCTGATTTGACAGGTACAGTCACAGTTGACTGGCGCCCCTTATGGAAGCAATTTCCAGTCCCAATAATTTTATTAATTCCATTGTAAGTTTATGTTACTTGAAATTTCCAGATAAGAACTGGGGAGGAAGAAGCAGGAACAGGAAGAGCAGACAGCAGTAGGAGATATATTGAGAAAGCAATGGGTGAGAGGAGGGCAGTAGAGGAATTTTTCTCTTGAACGTGATGCACCAGGATTCTCAGGTCCTGCCAAGTTGCATTAAGTCTCCTGGGAGGTGCTCTGCAGCTCCATCATCTCTTTTTTTTTTTCCTCAAGGAGAGATGCTCCATCTTCTGGGCAATGTCAGACATTGCGTGCATGAATCCAGATGGGTTTGGGAGTGTCCTGTGGGAATATACAAGCAATCCCTCACCCTGTGGTTAACAGACAATCTGGCCCTTTCCATAAGCCATCTAAGGGTCCTTCCATTTGACTCTAATAGATGGAAGGGTGGGTGTCGTTTGCCAATGAGCTATAATAGGTGGACAATCCGAATTTTTGTAAATATTGAAAATGTTTAATGTAATTAATGCTTCAGCTAACTGAATATTGGGGGGATATGTTCCTCCCCTTATTCTTTTTATAATTGAGCTTTAAGAGTTTGGTGTGCTCTCTCCACAATGGCTTGTCCTTGGGGATTGTAAGGAATCCCTGTAGAAAGTGTAATGTTCCAGAGAGAACAGAAATCTTTAAAATGTTTACTGACAAAGGTTGTTCCATTGTCACTTTTCAACTCTTTTGGAGTACCCATGACAACAAAACAAGAGAGCATATGACTTATAAGCTTTTTTGAGCTTTTTTTTTCAGTCTGAGTTGTAATCTATGTGAATTTAGAAAAAGTATCAATTGAGACAAAAACATTTTTGTTTACCAAACATGGGCAGGTGAGTCACATCAATCTGCCAGAGAGCACTGGCTTTTATTCCACGGCAGTTAACCCTGAGACACTGAATAGCAGATGTCTTAATTACATCAACAAAGGAGGAGCCAGTAAAGTGCTCTTACTATGGCAGGGCAAGAGTTAAAAATAAACAGGCTAGTAAAAGAGGAGGAAAGTATATAAAAACTAAGGATATAAGTGACTTTAGGAGTCAGCAGACACTCATAAATAAAATATTTGAAAAGGAAACTTTTTTTGTTTAAAGTCCTACCATATAAACAGTTGGTTCTTCATGTGAAGACTATACCTGTAATCATTTATTTATGAGGAAGACAACTTGTACCAAGTTTGAAGTTCACTAGAATTGATGACTCAAGGGTTAGAATTGGCTTAAGTATCTTCATATGATTTTAGAAGGCTCTTTGTTTATAACCAAAGAGGTATACTAGTATACTATAGAAAGTCAATATCTAATAACTTTCACTTAGTCCCACAGGCTTGGAGATAATTGATTCTTTCTACTGTTGCTCATCTGAGAAGGTTTTTATGCCTCCATCTAGTCTGAGAGTCTAGCTGGATACAATAGTCTTGGTTGAAAGCCTTTCTCATTGAGCTCTCAATAGGCATCTTGTCATTGTCTTCTGGCCTGTAATGTTTGTGTGGAGAAGTCTGCTGCTGATCTTATGGGTTTTTCTCTGTAGGTGACTCTTTGTTTTTCTCTTGCAGCCTTCAGGATACTTTCTTTATCCTTATTCCTTTCCATTCTAAATAGGTTGTGTCTTGGTGTCTTAATTCTGGGTTAATTTTGTTTGGGACCCTCTGGGCTTCTCGAGCCTTTATATTGCCTAGACTAGAGAAGTTCTCAGCTATTATGTCATGGAATATGCTATTTTCCCCTTCCTCTGTTTCTTTCTCTGGTAAACCAATAATGTGTATATTATTTCTTTTGAATTCATCCCATATGTCTCTGTTGTTGTCTTCAGTATCTCTTAATCTCTTTTTGTTATCTCTTACTTCTCTTTTAGTCATCTCTAATTCATTCTCTTTCTTGCTAATTCTGACTTCAGCCTCATTTATCCTATTCTCTCTCCCCTCTACTGTTTTCTGGATTTCATCTATTTTGTTACCCTGTACTGATACTGTTTTAGCTTGCTCATCTAGTTGTTTTCTTAGCTCAGCTATTTCAGATTTCAGATCTCTAATAACCTTGAGATAATCAATGTTTTCTTCCAGAGTCTTATTTGTTGTTTCTGCATTTATGATGATAATTCTTTCAAAAGTTTACTTATTCCTGTGACTATTTCCTTAACTATTATTTGTATGTTGACCTCATTATTTTGTGGTATAACCTTTGAGGGGATTTTATCTGGATTCTTGTACTGGTTCATTTCTCCAATATTTTTTCTTGTTGTTTTAGCCATTCTATATGGTATGTTATGAGGCCCTTCTCTCAGTACTTTTCAAATTACTGATCACTCTTGCCTGGATTGACTTGTGTCTAAGTAAGGTACTTAAAGAGTTCACGGTTGTGGAACTAACATTTATTTCAATGCTATCTCAATCCTTGAGTTGAAGCACAGTGGCTGTTAAAGCCTATTTTGTTCTTTTTCTTCTCTGTATTCTATGGGAGCATGAGGGCTTTTAAACTACAAGTAAGCTTCTTAGCTTAATCACTGACTCCTGACCAAGAGATAGAGCAGGGTGGGGGAGATATAATACAATGGTTATGCAAAGAGACTCTCACACCCTATGGATCCAAAGCTCAGGGCTCAATTCAGCTTCTCTACCAAGTTGGGCAGCACTGCTGGTCCCTGTGAGTTTCTAAAAAAGTCCCATTTATAGTCTGTAGTTTCTGAGGCAATTATTCACCATGTTCTCATTAGGAGAACAATGTGGAAAGGCTCCCACTATACAGCCCCACTGCTACCCCCACAACATATAGCTCTTCTCCTGAGTTTCTTGGTTAGTTCTTTGTTCCCAGATGTCAGCACAGGGCATCCCTCCTGCTGCTCCAGCCTCTGAGGGCAGTAGCAATGGAGACTCACAGTTTCATTTGGTCTTAGTGGAGTCCTCTCCTCCCATCAGCAGTCTTTTTGTTGGTAAAACAGACTGGTGGTGGTGCCTCAACTGATAAACTGCTGGACTGTTACCAGCCCCCCCAATCTCTCCTTAGGCTCCTCCCTGTCCAGGAGTCACACATGTTTGCACTCACTGGTGATTTGGTGGGTTCCTGAAGTCATTCCATTCTTGCCTTGTTGTGGTCCCAGGTCATCTCTTTGGTATTCCTAGTTGACCCAGGAGAGGTGAGGAGAGGAGAGAAACCGACAAATTCTTACATCTATGTAGTATTTCACTGTGTATGTTTGTCGCAACTTCTTTAACAATTTTGAAGACTGAACATTTTAAAAATATTTATATATTTATTATTTGATAGAGTGAAATTGACAGGCAAGGGGTGATAGAAAAGGGAGGAGACAAAGAGACAGCTGCATCCCTGCTTCACTACACATGAAGCTTTCCCTCTGTTGGTGGGTACCAGAGGATTGAACCTGGGTCCTTGCACACAGTGATGTGAGCACTTAACCAGGTGCACCACTGACTGGGCCCTGAAGAATGACTCTTATGTCATAATATAGGGATCAAAATTTATTAAAAAATAAATCTCATGAATGTTTTCTATGAAGAAAAGTGGCAAGTGAAACCACCCTCCTCTTACTGTCCTCTGTGTAATTTTTTAAAAATTATTTTTATTTTTTACACACAAGTATAATGTATACATAATTTATAAGATATTAACAATAGGTGAAACTTATTTATATTTGGAATCAAATATTTGATTCACATGAACTTGTCAAAAATAAACAAGCAACTACACAAAGGAACAAAAAAAACAAAAACAGAAGCAAGCAAACTATAAGACTTGTGAGAAATATAGTTTGGAAGGCAGGAGGGTGGATATTTGATGGTGGGCTTTTTGTGGGACTATACATTGTAATCTTACTATCTTGTAATAGAATATTAATAACAAATAAAATATAGGTGAAAGTCTTAGTATTTTTCAATTTTTCTATTTTATTTTATTTTTATTTATTAGTTATTTAAAAGATTATAAAATGCTAAGGTAGTAATCCCACACCACTTCCACTACCAAAGTTCTGTGTTTCCATTCCCCTCCAGTGGTAACTGCCATAATTCTCCCAGGTGATAAATATGGGGTGACTATATATATAATTTTAAAGCCATAGTTTTGTAATACCACAAGCCAGGACTAGTATAGAAGGTTAATCTGTAAAAGGGTAAACAGGTAAGTGGTCTACAGGGTAAGAAGGGTTAGAATATAATAATCTTAGTGAATAGTATTGTTAGTGAGTAAAGGGTAGCAGAATTAATGTGTAGTAGGATTAGCAGGTAGAGATGGCAGGAAAAAAGTTTAATAGGTGAGACAATTAGTGGGTAGGAGGTTCAATGTGAAGTAGTGCTAGGCCAACAGGGATAGAGAATAGTTAAGATTTACTATTTCTAAAGTTTCTTCTGAGCATTTTGTACTCAGTCAAATTTCTTAGGTGCATCGGGCCATCTCCAGAAGGCATTATATTTCATTATTAGTAATGTTCTTGCTCTAGTAGGTCTGGAGTCCACTGTTCTGAAGACAAAGAATGACAAATGAAGATATCCTTGGTCCTGTTTCCTTGCTTGGACTTTATCAGAAACTCATCATTTAACCAAAAGCTCAGGGCCAGAAAATTAGCTCACTTGGTTAGTGTGCTGCTTTGTCATGTGTACAGCCCACGTTCAAATCTGATTCCTACTGCATTGAAGGAAGCTTTGGTGTGGTGGTTTCATTCATCCTCCATCTGCCTCTCTGACATCGATGTGTCTAACTAAAAAAATAAAAGAAATTCAGTTTTTCACATAAACAACAAAATGTACAATTTTTCTTTCCCTAAGAATTTAAAGCATGTAAATGAACCCCATTCATGCAACACTAAGCACAGATGCAGAAGATCATCCCATAAAAGCCAGATGAAAATACAATTAAGCAATATTTTTCCATGTGTTGTTAAAATTCGGAGGCTCTAGCTGGCCAGGCTAGCTTCACTGGCTGGTAACAGAGACGCGGAGACAACGGCTGGGCAGGGAAGCTGTATTTCTTTATTCAGGAACAACAATTCATAAACTAAACCAAACTAATCACCAAACAGAACTCTGCTGCCTCTTTCCCCCGTGGCGGCACCAAGCACACTCTAACTCTGCAACTGTCCAACTCTCCAACTCTGGAACTCTCTCTGGGTTCCTTGGGGCGGGGCCAAGCAGGCCCGCGAAACTAGCAGGACTGATCCAATTTTCTTGGCAGGGGGAGAGCTAGAACAACCCAATGTAAAGCATACAATTCCCCCTTTTCTTTTTAACTAAATGACTATAGTATCAGGGGTGTGGGGTGAACAGAAACCTATATCGTACAGGCATTTCTAAAAAAGAAACTGGCACAAACATGGAGAAACATGTAAGCAAGTAACAAGAACCAGTGTGCTGTCAAGGGAAGGCCTCTGTGGGCAAAACTTTATTAGCTTAAAAAACATTTCTTGCCTCTGGGGGGCGTACTTGTCTCGACAGGCATTTGCATGGGGGTGGGGAATGGCCTAGACTCCCAAAGGCAGCTGGCTGAAATTTACTTACTATGAAACAAAACTTGTTAGCATAACCATAGCGCAATCTAACGTTTCTAATAGAGAAGGAATTTGAGACTTTAACATATCAACAACGTCTTTTTAACCTTTTGTTACACCCATTCAAGATGGAGACACACCCTAGGTGTGCACAGGAAAGGAAACCTCAGGCATGAGAATAATTAGCATAGCCATTGTGTGATCTACCATTTCTAATAGAGAAGGTAATCGAGAGTTTTACATATCAACAAGTCTATTTAACCTTTTGTTTAGACCAACTTAGTTAAAATATATTGATTGTTAACTAATTTTTACCTCAGACTTTAAATGTAAGTTAATTTTATCTTTATGAGAATTACATTGAAAACCTTTTTCATTTAACTTTATCTAGTAAGAATTTAGCCTTAAAGTTACTGTTTACCAGACTTTAAACATACACATAAACATGGTCATTAATGCACAAGGAGAGAAAACTTTGTTAGGAAGACATGTCATTTCAAACACGAATTTAGATAAGTACTGTCTTAGTTGTTGGGGGGGGGGTCACCATCCGGAGGTGGCTTCCCGCGCAGCTCCACTTCAAGGAATTGCAGGTTGCGATCTCTGCACAAATCTCTGCGTACTCCAGCTTGTCTGCCTTCAGACCGGACCGGCAGCTGGAGATCTCATGTGCCCAGTTTCGGCAGGGAGCCCAGGGGTCCGGGAGATCCGGGATTGTTCCAGAATTCATAGCAAGAGGGCGGGCGGGCCAGCCTTGTAGAAGGCGTGGGCCTAGGTGCCCAGGGGTGGCAGCCATGATAGGCTGCCACAGCCCTGCCCCATGGCCCTGCCAAATCTGTTGCTCTGTTCCATGGCCCTGTCATATCTGCTGCCCTACTTGCAGTGGCCGAGCAGCATGGAGGGATCACATGTCCAGTGCCCTGCGCCACGCAGTGGAGAGCCGGCTCCTGTGGGCTGGCCTGGGTGCTGGCATTGGGCTCCTGCGTGGTGGCATCGGGCTCCTGTGTGGTGGCATTGGGCTCCAGCGTGTTGGCGTCGGGCTCCTGTGTGCTGGCGTCGGCCTCCTGCGGGCTGTGGGGCTGCGGGGCTGCGGGCGTGGTGTGCAGGGTTGTCTGGGCGCAGCTGGCTGGCTGGCTGTTTAACCAGGTGGAAACAGCAGCTCCGCGCCTCGCCTCCCACTGGCTGTTCTGAGTTCGGCCAAGCAAGTGGAAACCACAGAGTGGTCCAGAGATAAATGTTCCAGAAACAGCGAAACAGTCTCGTGAAGAAAGAGCAGAGGCCTTTGGAGATCTCTTCACAAGCAGAAGAGAAGGCCATAGTACATAGGTAGCCAAATTGTCTTCACTTATCTGAGAGATGCGCAGGTCAGGTCCACGTGGGCGCCATTTGTTGTTAAAATTCGGAGGCTCTAGCTGGCCGGGCTAGCTTCACTGGTGGGTAACAGAGACACGGAGACAACGGCTGGGCAGGGAAGCTGAATTTCTTTATTCAGGAACAACGATTCATAAACTAAACCAAACTAATCACCAAACAGAACTCTGCTGCCTCTTTCCCCCGTGGCGGCACCAAGCACACTCTAACTCTGCAACTCTCCAACTCTCCAACTCTGGAACTCTCTCAGGTTTCCTTGGGGTGGGGACAAGCGGGCCCGCAAAACTAGCAGGACTGATCCAATTTTCTTGGCAGGGGGAGAGCTAGAACAACCCAAAGTAAAGCATACAACATCCATGCTTCTTCCTCTCATCTAATTTCAGACCCAAGATCCAGGTGGAAGATGTTCCAGAAGATCAGGACCACAGTCAACTCCTCTTAGCTCCATGTATCTGACCAATGAGAAATTAAGCAGCTTCTGCTACCCCTCTGGGGAGTGCGTAGCTCATTGCCTGACACAGCTCTAATAATCATATCACCTTAACCTAATAGAAGAGGGTAAACACATTATTTTGCATGAAATTATGTTTTCTAATGAATTAATAATAGGGTTTCAATTCTCAACTCAGTAAGCAGGGAAATTCAGACTATAAAATAAGGGCAAGCAACTGCATTATAATTAGTTGGTCTTTGCAGTGCAGTGTTTAAGAATCCATTAGCTCTGATTGCAGGGAAACAATGAAAGATCATAGCAGGGATGGGGCTCACTAGGAGGATAACATGAGAGAGCAAAGAGAAGAGGCTACAATAACAACCCTGAAGTAATGATGACTTATTTCCATCAACTGACCCATCCATTCTGAGATTCTGATTTTAACTGATTTTTTCCCTACACATTGAATTTTCTTATAGCAACACACCTACCCCTTCTCATGACTGTCCTTGGGTCATTTTCAATCATACTCATGGTTGAATTTGGTTGGCTACCTTGCCTGGTTTATCTTTGAATTGAATAATTTGTCTTAAGTGTAGTTCCATATCCCACATACCAAGGCCTTTTGAGCTACAGCTGTCTGTCTGAACCCCTGCATAGTTAATACTTTGACCTTGGCCAGAAAGAGATATGCTTTTGCACTCAGCTGCTGGGAGGTGATCTAATTATATCTGAAAGGAGCATCTTTGTTTAGAATAGAGTCTGGCCACACTTGTTCTTATGATAGAGCTTGCAATATGTGAGACCAAGAAGGCAGAGCAATTGATTGTTGTCCTTGCCAAAGAGACCAACCATGGTGTGTAGGTGATGGCTGGTTATTAGCACTAGTCAACCTGGAGACTAGTTTCAACCTATGGGTAATCAATCTCTCCATTATTCCCACCTAATAAGGGCCCATATGAAAGCTCTAAACACTGTGTTTGGGTGAGTTTCCATGGTTGATTTCCATACAAATCCTCACACCAGTGTAGGATGACAAAGTATCCAGTCTCTTGAGAAGGACAACAGAAACTTCATGGGCAGTAGTACCCTTCTAGACTTTTCCCTTATGTACTTATGTGGTTTCCACTCTAGTAGGTATTTCCTTGTAATAAACAATAATCCTTAGTATAACAGATTTCCATGAGTCTTCTGAGTCCCCACTGGAGTATAATGACATTTAAGGGTGTTGTTGTATGTGGAATGCAACACACATACTTTTGAAAAACTTTATTTATAAAATAAAAAAATATTGACAAGACCATAGGATAAAAGGGGTACAATTCCCACCACCAGAGTTGCATATCCAATTCCCTCCTTTGAAAGCATTCCTATTCTTCATCCCTCTGGGAGCATGGACCCAGGGTTATTATGGGGTGCAGAAGGTGGAATATCTTGCTTCTGTAATTGCTTCTCTGCTGAACATGAGCATTGGCAAGTCTATCCATAATCCTCACTGTTTACTAATTTGAAGTATTAAGTGCTTAGATTGAAGGAACATATACTCAGAGCTATGGTCTATGCAACAAACAATTTGAGACATTGGATCCAGTTTTTCCCTCTCTTATAAACTGAATAGTATTTGTGAGACTATAAGTTAATAGGAGTGTATATTAACACCATTCCCACCATCAAAGGTCTGTGTCCCATCTCCCCCACCCCTTGCTCCAGTGAAGCTGAACATCTACTCTCACCCTCCACCCAGAGATTTTTACTTTGGTGCCCTACTCCAAACTCAGATTGTGCTTTGAGTTTCCCTTTTTGTTCTTCTTTCTCAATTTCTGTTTATGAGTGGAATCATCCCATACTCATCTTTGTCTTTCTGACTTATCTCACTTAATATAATTCCTTCTAGTTCCATCCAAGATGGGTCAGATAAAATGGGTTGATTGTTATTAATAGCTGCATAGTATTCCACTGTGTAAATATACCACAACTTTCTCAGCCACTCATCTATTGCTGGGCACCTGGATTGCTTCCGGGTTTTAGCTATTATGAGTTGTACTGCTATGAAATATCTTTTTGATTGGGTGTTATGGAGTCCTTAGGATACATCCCTGAGAGAGAAATTATTGGGTCATATGGAAGGTCCATGTCTAGCCTTGCGAAAATTCTCCAGTCTGCTCTCCACAGAGGTTGGACCAATTTACCTTCCCACCAGCTGTGCAGAAGGATACCTCTGTCCTCACAGCCTCTCCATCATTTGTTGCTGCTGTCCTTTTTGATGAAAGGGTGAGGTGATATCTAAATGTTGTCTTTATTTGCATTTCTCTGACAATTAGTGACCTGGAACAATTTTTCATATGTTTGTTATCCTTTTAGATCTCTTCTGTAGTGAATGTTCTGTTCATATCCTCTGCCCATTTTTGGATGGGTTCATTTGCTTTTTTGTTGCTAAGTTTACTGAGCACTTTGTATATTTTGGTCATTAGTCTCTTGTCTGATGTATGACATGTGAAGATCTTCTGTTCTGTGAGGGGTCTCTTTATTTGGATGATGGTTTCTTTGTGCAGAAGCTTTTCAATTTGATGTAGTCCACTGATTTGTTTTTGTTTTAGTCTTCCTTGCAATTTGGTTTCTATCATCAAATATGTATCTATATCTTCCTTCCTCTTCATTACTGATAGTCTCTATTAAATAAATAATATAATTCAAATATTTTAATAATGGAAAGTAGCACAAAGCATTTATTCTTGGTATCCTTGTCTTTCTTTGGATCTAAGATAAATCTTGACTCAAGATCTACAGGGTTCTGAGTGACTGTTCATGTCTTTAAGCATGACAGAGTGTGAAGAATGGCTTGGACTAAATGGTATAGAGATGATAACTCAGGGTCACTTGTCTTCACTATAACTCACCTTTAATGTTTCCTAGGGGCCATGGTATGGATGATTTACTGAAAGGTCTTTGTTGGGTTTCTTCTTTGTGTCCCATGTGGGAACCAAGTATAAACTACAAAGAGAGATCTAGGTCATCAAGACAGAGACCGTGTGCTTTATTTCCATTCCTATACTAGATCTTGTATGTACTAAGTGCATACAACACAGAACAGATATTTACATGTATGTGTTGTGTTGACCCATATGTATTGTCGGTTGTGATAAGTCTTGAACTATTTATGCCTTTGGAAAGAGAAAGATGAAGAGAAGGAAGAGAAATACTAAAGGGAGAAAGAGTAGATGTAAGTAGAAGATGGGGTAACGAAAGGATGAGAGGGGTTGCTATTTGGACAACCCTCTCACATGGAGTTCCCTGGGTATGCAAATGTGCCAAACAAAACTCTGGTACAGGAAAAGGCAAGATGCATGAAATTAAAATCCCAGTGAGGTTTAATGTCCTCCAACTGCATATAATCATCCTAGAGAATGACTGGGCTCATAGATTCCCTATGGCTAATTCTCTTAGTTACAATTTCTGTGTCTGCACTGTTACATGCTTATGATTTAGCTAAAAATGCAGGAGAGGGACAGAGAACAAATGCACGGTAAACTTTCCAGGGAGGGGTAAGTTTCTAGGTTAACATGTGTAACACAACTCTCTAGGACCTCCCATGCCCTCTACAGATCTAATATTGGTGGAGCTTTGAAGCACCTTCCAACTTCGATCAGCCTGAATCCTGCCTGTACCTCCTACTTGCTGCTTCTTGGATATGACACTGAAGCTTTCTAAACCCTAGGTGTTTGTTCATGGGTAAAAGGTGGGCATAACACATGCAGACCAGGACTGCTATAAGCACTAAAATTAATGAGTCTGGTGAAAGGCAAAGACCTGTGTCTGATTCAAGGCATGGAATCTAATTTAAAATCAGATAAAGGCAAGGGAAGCTGCAATGGATTAGTACCACCTTAGGTTATGGTCAAAGGAAACAGCTTTAGAAAGGCTAATAATATTCAGCTGTAAAGACTGCAAGCACAGCATGGATGTAAGAAATAAGTACCATGAACAGCTGCCTCTCCCAAAACAAACTCAGTTCTGCTGGTTCTGACCTGGTGGTGCTCTTGGCCTTTATTTGCTATTACCTAAGCAGAAGAATTCAAATAACTTTGCTGTCAGGAGCATATTTCTCTCTAAATCCAGAGCATAATAAAAAACTATGACAGATCTGGATGTCAGAAGAGTAATAGAAAATCCAACTTGCAGCAAATACAAATAGAACTTGCTGTTAAAAGGACAATATATTCCAGAAAAAGAGAAAAATCACCAGCTGACCAGCTTCATAACTTTCTGTTGATGCACAGCATGGCAAGTTTGGGAACTTTAACTGTAGAGAAATTCAACTCTAATACTTTATTCCCAGAAATTCTTCTAAAAGGAATCCTCTTTCAAGGAGATTAAAGTAGTTTAATATCATGAAATACAGAGATATACAGCTCTTACAGTTAGGTTATGTTTTATTCCAGAGTGATTGGGACTTATAAGTGATCAACACTCAAGGAAATTCTGAGGAAGACAAAGGGAAGTTTTTCATTCACATTCTTGGGAATACAAAAGTAGATGGAGGGGTCCAGGTGGTAGTGCACCTGATTAAGTGCACACACTATAGTGCATAAGGATTTGTATTCAAGCCCCTGGTTCCCACATGCAAGAGGAAAGCTTCACAAGTGGTGAAGCAGGGCTGCAGGGGTCTGTCTCTCTTCCTTTTTATCTCTCCATCCCCTATCAGTTTCTACCTGTAATAAGAATACCAATAATAACAATAATAATAAGGCAAAGTAAGAGGGGGAGGAGAAGGATGAGGAGGAGGTGGAGGAGGAGGAGGAGGAGAAAGAAGAAGAAGAAGAAGAAGAAGAAGAAGAAGAAGAAGAAGAAGAAGAAGAAGAAGAAGAAGAAGAAGAAGAATATCAAAGGTGGATAGATTCCTAAGCAAGCTGGATCCAGAGGTTCCAGTAATGCACCTGACATATTCCTCCCCACCTCAACTTTATCTGGTTCTCTGGATGCTCTGAATTAGCAGGTAAGATCATGCACTTGATATAAGAACCATGCCTATCCTGACTAGTGCTCACTAAGCAGTGGTGGTCCATTATTTCATTGTAAGGGTGCTCCTGGGAGGGTGAATTATTGGTTCCACTTGATAGCTTGCTTGTATAGGAATTGGCAGCAGTGCTGCCAGTAGAAGGTGCAATGTTCAGGCTCATCCAAAATGGATGTGTCTTCAAACCTCCACCATTATTAGTTCTATAGGGAGTTACGGGAGTCCCTAGATAGATGTGTCTCACATGTAAAGCTAGAGACTGCCAGCTTGCTCTAGACCCATACTCTCAAGCATGCCTGTACTGATAATTCTCTAGCTCACAACTGGGTAAAAGAGAAAACACTCTCTCCAAAATCTCCCTGGTGTGCAGAGTCTGAGACTGGATGAAGTGTTAAGACATAGATACCCTTGATCCAATTATAGGTACTCAAGAGAAGTACTGTTATTGATGGTCAGTTTGCATTCAATTGTATAATATAGAGGTATAATGGAGATTAACAAGTCTTCCAAAGGTACCGTGCTTCTAGATAGGAAATGATGGCCCCATCATTCATGGTCCCTTCCAGAACAATTTTTGTGGGCATTATCCATAGAGAACTCTAGAATACAGGTGAAAATATAAGGAGAAGGAGAAAAAGTTTGCAGCAGTGGAGATACTTTGGGAGTCTCTAGGGGATTTTAGTCTCTGTTTTGGCACCCTTTACCCAATTTTTGAAAAGAATACACCCTCTAGGCTCCTGATGGTCCAGGACATGGTCACTAAGAGAAATGTCCTTTAAGGTATTGTATTTGTCTGCAGAGCTCTGACCAGAATCCAACGATTTGGAGTTTGATGATTGCTGGATAAAATAGAAAGCTGGAGAGATTTGAGTTTGCCCTTGTACCTCAAAGAGCTTTCTCTTGCAGTCCTGGCTCACATTATTCAAAAAGATAAATGTGAAAATCAGTCATCAGACACAAGCTGTCCCAAGATCTTACAAGACTCAGTCTGGCTAGGGGATTAATGAAGCAATATGTCAACCAGTGGAAACCCTTTCCAAGAGCAGCATCTGCTCTAAGTCTTGATTGCTGATAAGAGTAGGGGAAAAAAAGCCAAAAAACTTCATATTTAATATGCATAGTCTGTGTCCCATCTTCCATCTAATAAATTGGTGTAACATCTTGCGCAATTAAATCATTAAAGGGGAGACTAAAATCCAGAGGCCAGTTATAAATGCACAAAAATAATATAGAACTAGGTGCATAAGTATAAGCTGATTCCTTCATCTATACTAATGGATTTTAAACAGAGAAAATAACTGGGGATAAGCAATAGGCACATTAGAAATTAAAATTAGGTTGCAAAACTCTGCAATTCGTACAATGACACAAAGGAGCAATTCTTAGGAATAAAATAACACATAATTTATGATAACTGATTGCCTCCACATTTTGAGATCCTACTTCACAATGGATTTGGGCTGTTATTTCCTTGCAATATAGTCTATGCACATATTTGAACCTTTAGTTCACTTTTAAATCCTAAGTAATTAAATAGTCTCACTCAAAAACTACTGCAGCCTATTCTGAAGGCTCTCCGCATTGGTTGGAGTTACTTTTTTTCAGTCCTGTACAGTGAGTTGTTCCCAAAGTACATTTAAATAGCACTTTTCTGATTAGAAAAGTAATGTGGACTCTTTACAGAAAATCTAGAGATACAGTCATATAGAAAGAGCAGATAGTTATTATGTGGAAAATTGGGAAATGTTATGCATGTACAAACTACTGTATTTACCATCAACTGTAAAACATTAATCCACTAATAATGAAAAATAAATACCATTAACTGTAACCAAAAAAAAAAAAAAGAGCATAATGAAATTACTTAGAGCCAACCACTTGGAGTTAAATCTTTCTGATATTTTCATTTTGCTCTATATGTGCATATATATATATATAGTACACATTTCTGGTGAGAATGCATGTATAATTCTGCCTCATATTCATAACTCTTTCTCTATCAGTATTATAATGTGGATAATTTGCACATTTATCAAAGATTCCTCATAATGCTATTTTAAAGGCTGCATAATATTCCACTGTGCAGATGGTCATCATGTATAAGGCCCTTCATCAGATTTCTCCTATAATCAATACCAATGTGAACATATTCCTAGGGTGCTAGGTAGTAGCACAGTGACTTAAGTGGACATGGTGCAAAGTCCAGGACCTGCATAAGGATCCTGGTTCAAGCCCCCGACTCCCTATCTGCAGTGGTCACTTGTGGTTGCTTGTGGTCGCTTCACAAGTGGTGAAGCAGGTCTGCAGGTCTTTCTCACCCCTCTCTTTCTTCCCCTTCTCTCTCAATTTCTCTCTGTCCTATTCAGCAGCAATAACAACAGCTATATCAACAATAACAGTAACAACAACAATAACATCAAGGGCAACAAAATGGGAAAAATGTCCTCCAGGAGCAGTGGATTCGTAGTACAGTCACTGAACCCCAGCAAAAACTCTAGAGGCAAAAAAATTAAAATAACCATTTTCTATCACAAATATTTTATATAGTTTCTTTTTTTCCTTCAAGTCAATTTTTGATTGAGAGAGAAAGCCACCCTGTTATTTTGTGTGTGGTTGAATATCACATCTGAGGCCTCATTCATGCAGGGTTTGTGCTCTGCTATTTAGTGACTTCCTCATAAAATTTACATATGCACTTAATCATGCAACTACTCCGAGATTATTGCTAGAGAAATAGCAGAAAAGATAATAGACATGAGTGGCCCAAGAGGTGGTGTAGTAGGTAAGGTACTGGTCTCTCAAATATTAGGTTCTTAGCTCAATCCCTAATATCATGTTTGCCAGAGTGATGCTCTGCTTCATTCTACCCATTACATTAATAAATAAATTCCTGAAAAAATATGACAGACATTTGTTGTTGTTGTTGTTGTTCAGTAATTGTCTTCATTTGATCCTTAGAAAAGATGCCTAAGGGGAGCTTGGCAGTAGCACAGCAGGTTATGCACACATGGTGCAAAGCTCAAGGGCCGGCATAAGGATCCCAGTTGGAGCCCCTGGTTCTCCACCTGCAGGAGGTCGCTTCACAAGTGGTGAAGCAGGTCTGTAGGAGTCTGTCTTTCTCTCCTCCTCTATGTCTTTCCCTCCTCTCTCCATTTCTCTCTGTCCTATTCAACAACGACAATAACAATGACAACTACAACAAGGGCAACAAAATAGGAAAAATGGCCTCCAGGAGCAGTGGATTCATAGTGCAGACACTGAGCCCCAGTCTAACCCTGGAGGCCAAAAAAGAAAGAAAGAAAGAAAGAAAGAAAGAAAGAAAGAAAGAAAGAAAGAAAGAAAGAAAGAAAACTGCATATGTAGGGAATTTCTATTTTATTTTGTTTTAAGTTAGTGATTTAATAATGGTTTATACTGTTATAAACTTACAGGAAGGAGTATAATTCTTCATTACACCCACCACAAAAGTTTTGTGCCCCTCCAGCCCATAACCACTGTAGCTGAAAAATTGCTTTTTTTTAAATTGTTTGCTATGTGTTATCAAATTTCTTTTCACAAAGCTGCTGTCAGTTTGCAAAAATTTCACTGTGGTATTGAATACAGCCAGCTTTCACTATGTGTTTTCCATGTGCTGAGAGCTCTGCATGTGTTATCGAAACCCTTGAAGCAGTGGATGCTATCATTATCCTCACTCTATATGTAAGGAAACTGAAACAGGTAAAAAACTTGTAGAGGATGGAGACTAGCTTCAGAACTAAATAATCTGGTCCCATTGCTAGATTCCAGATGTTAGATTATAAGTTTTTTGTTTTCCTTACTAGGGCTTTTCTGGTGATTTGTACCTGAAGGATTCCACCACTTCTGAGAAACTGAGAGCTATCTATGGAGGTTATGTCTATTTACTTGGTTACCAGTGAAACATTTTTTTCTATAGACACAGGTTTTATAGTGTTGGACTTAAATGCTTAATTTATTTGTTTTATTGCAACCAGGGCTATTACTAGAGCTTGGTGCCTGAATGATGAATCTACTGCTTCTGGTAGTCATTTTTTATTTCTTGGGTTGAAAGTGAAGTGAGAAATTGAGAAGGAAACAGAGACATCAATACTAATTAAATGTTGTGAGACTTTCCATATGCAGGTGGGGAGTAGGGGCTGAACCTGGGTCCTTACACACGGTATTGTGTGTGTGTTCTTTACTAGGTATGTCACCACTCATCTCCCTTGACCATAAACAATGCAGTTGCTATAGAGTATTAGATCATACTCTTCCATAAATAAATCTACAGCTATAGAATTAAAAAAAAACACCAACTACCTTATAAGTATGGAGACTAAACAACATGCTTCTGAACAATACATGGGCCACTGAATATATCAAAAAAAATTAATAATTACCTTGATACCAGTGAACCTCCAAAGTTAAAAAAAATAACTGAAAAAAATCTATCAAAGAAGGTGAAGGACATTTTCAAGAACTATAGTCCACTTTTGAAATAAATAGAGGAAGGCACAAAGAAATGGAAGAATATCCCCTGTTTAGGGATTGGAAGCATAAATATTAAAATGGCAATTGTGCCAAAAACAATCTATATATTCAAACTTTATTAAAACCCCAGTGATATATTTAAAAAAATCAAACAATTTATTCAAAATTTTGTGTGTAACCATTAAAAAAAAACACTCCTGAGGAAATGGAAGAAAAAGAAAAATGGAGGTATCAAAATATGTGGCTTCATGTTATACTACAAAAAATAGTACTTAAAACAGTGTGGTACTGGAACAGAAATGGACACATGAACCAATAGAATAGAATAGAGTGCCCAGAAATAAATGCACACATATATAGAAATCTTCTACTCAATGGGAGATGAAGTTATCTTTAACAAGTGGCATAAGAGAATTGGACAGAAACATGTAATAAAATAAAATGAACCCTTCTGCACTGCTGGTGGGAATGTAAATTGGTTCAACCTCTATGGAAATCAGTCTGGAGAACTCTCACAATGCTAGACATGGACCTTCCAAATTATCTAGTAATTTCTCTCCTAGGGATATACCCCAAAGACTTCATAACACCCAACCAAAAATATATGTGTATATTTGTTCACCTATGTTCATAGCAGCACAATTCGTAATAGCTAAAACCTGGAAGCAACCCAGGTGCCCAACAACAGATGAATGGCCAAGAAAGCTGTGGCATACATACACAAAGGAATACTACGCAGCTATTAAGAACAAGGAACCCACCTTCTCTGACCCATCTTGGATGGAGCTAGAAGGAATTAAGTTAAGTGAGCTAAGTCAGAAAGACAAAGACGAGAATGGGGTGATCCCACTCATAAACAGAAGTTGAGATAGAAGAGCAGAAAGGAAAATTCAAAGCAGGATTTGACTGAGTTTGGAGTAGGGCACCAAAGTAAAAATCTCTGGGTTGAGGGCAAGGGTGGATATTGGGCTTCAATGTGGGGGTGGGAGGAGGAGGATGGGTTGGGACACAGTCTTTTGGTGGTGGGAAAGTTATTTATGTAAACTCATATTAACTTGTAGTCATATAAATCATTAATTAATATGAGAGGGGAAAATTGATTGAATGTCTCAAACTTTTTAATGCACAGACATAGGCTCAATCTTTGAATTGTTGACTCTCTTAAAAGCTTGGATCAGAGAGAACAGAATCATCAGGTGTCATTAATCTATAGGACACAGTTCTATACAAATAATGTCAAAGGATATAAATTATGGTGATGCTGTGTGTGATACAGCAAATCATAACAAAGGGATTTTCAAAGTTAACCCAATTGCTGAATAATTTGACTACAGTAATAACTATCTATTGCCTTCTTTATCCCTAAGACAGCAGGAACCTCCCACTTCCTCTATAGAGCCTGTATATGGAATGCCAACCCTTTAGCCTCATTAGTCAGGTGAGACCTTTCCTTTCATAGGATTCTCTAATTCCATATTTCAGGTGGTTCACTTCCTAACAAAGAGCCAAAATGTGGATATAGACCAGGTCCCATGAGATAGGGCATATGTTCACATGTATCCATAAATTAGGGTAGAATGTATACCTGAAAGCAAAAGTGCACAGTCGTCTGCAGTGAGTCAGTATATGCAGCAAGCAAGTAGAAAGACCTAAAAAGACACCATAAAGTTCATTATGAAATAGTGTCTTCTTAGGCTTAGATACCCTTCTCACCTACTTCCTATTATAGTTCCTTCAATCATTCCAAAGCTAACCTTATGAAAGTAAGGGCCGCAAAAGCTGAATAAGGGCAAGAGACTGGCATATTTTAAGTGACTCTTTAGTCATTATCAGGCCACCCCATCAGCCAGGGCCCTATCTGAGGAGACCTGAGATTCCCAAACAGACATAACAGGCCTAGACCTCAAATAGATCCTCTCTCCATTATTACCAGTCATCTCTATCAGGAACAACATAAGAGACCCCTTTGTGGCCCCCATAGGACCTTACCCTCAACTTGGATAAGCAATGGTAGAGAACGTTCCATCCACCGAAGGGAGGCTGGACAACATACTCTGACGAAGATGGGTCCCGAAATTGGAGCAACAATGAACGTTCCTACTCATGACCACAGAACGTGATCTCAGATCTATAGGGATGCAGAGGTCACAGAGGTTCCTAAGCCAAATATGGGCCCCAGATCAGATCAAATTGATGGGGTTTACAGTCAACAATATTTATACACCTTTCCCATATTTGGAAGGTACTCTCTTCACTGATTCAGCTTTTTGGTCCTTTTTCCAGCCATGACATCATCTCCCCAGACATTAACTTGGATCCACCTGCATACCAGATGTCAGGCTCAGAAAAAAACAAGAAAACTAATATAGTCATGGGGTATTTGGAATATAACTAAAATACTATCTACAAAACGGAGACCCCCCACCCCAATTATTTATCTGAACTATTCTAACCTTTAGGTTCATGATTAGTTAACAAATTGTTTGGCTGTATATGTTAACTCTTTTTTCAGCCACCAGGTTACAGATGCTAACATGATGCCAAATGGACTTCCCTGGGCAGACATCCCCACCAATGTGTTCTGGAGACTTGCTTCCCCTGAGTACCACCCTGCTAGGGAAAGTGTGAGACAGGATGGGAGTATGGATCGACCCGTCAATGCCCATGTTCATCAGGGAAGCAATTATAGAAGCCAGACCTCTCACCTTCTTCACCCCATAATGACCCTGGGCCCATACCCCCAGAGGGATAAAGAATAAGAAATCTATCAGAGAAGGGGATGGGATATGGAGTTCTGGTGGTGGGAATTATATGGAGTTGTACTCCACTTATCGTATGTTTTTGTCAGTATTTCCTTTTTATAAATATTTTTTTAAAAAAATGGAAAAAAGTAAAACTAGAACACCAGCTAACACTGAGCACTAAAATTAGCTTAAAATGGATCAAAGATCATTATATTAGACCTTAGTGCATAAAATACATAGAAGAATATATCGTTGAAACATTTCACTACATTAACACAAAGGATGTATTAGGAGATTAAAACTCATGGGTAAGGAAGACAAGAACAAGACTGAACAGATGGTATAGTATCAAATTTAAAAAAAAGAACTATATCAAAAGAAAATTTCATAAGGAAAAAAAGCAACTGGGAGAATATATTTGCACACCATACTTCAGAAAATTGGCTGATATCAAACATCTATAAAGAATTCATGCATCTCAACTAAAAGAAAAGGAGCAAAACAGTTAAAAAAAAAGTGGTATACCTCATCAGCTGACCCCAATATAATATAAGAGGAGTTATACTCCACTTATCCTATGGTTTTGTCAGTGTTTCCTTTTTATCAATAAACAATTATTAAAAAAAAGAAACACTGACAAAAAACGTAGCATAAGAGTGGTACAACTCTATACAATTCCCACCACCAGAACTCCTATCCCCTCTCCTGATAGCTTTCCTATTCTTTATCCCTCTGGGCATATGGACCCAAGGTCATTATGGGTTGCAGAAGGTGGAAAGTCTGGCTTCTGTAATTGCTTCCCCACTGAACATAGATGTTGGCAGGTGGATATATACTCTCAGCCTGTCTCTCTCTTTCCCTAATGTGGCTGGGCTTTGGGAAATCGAAGCTCTAGGACACATTGGTGGGATCATCTGCCCACGAAGTCCAGTTGATATCACGTTAGCATCTGTAACCTGGTGGTTGAAAAAAAGAGTTAACATATAAAACCAAATTGTTGACAAATCATGAACCTAAAGGCTGAAGTATTGCAGATGAAGATTGTAGATCTCTGTTTTGGAGATATCTAGTAGGTCTACTTTAGTTATACTCCATAGGGCCCATGACTATACTAGTTTTTTCCTGAGCCCAACATTTGGTATGCTGGGGGACCCAAGTTATTGTCTGGGGAGATGATGTCATGGCTGAAAAAGTTCTAGAAAGCTGGATCAGGGAAGAGAGTAACTATACAATATTGGAAAGGTGTACACATATTGTTAATTGATCTGTTCTGGGGCCCATATTTAACACAGGAGCTTGCCAATCCCTGTTCGGGTGCCAACATGCCGGGCTAGCTTCACAGGCGGGAGACAGATGACCAGGGACTCATGGCTGAGCTGGGAATGCAGTTCAATCTTTATTGATGAGCAGGAATGCAGTGCAATCTACCTAATCTCTCTTCATTAGAAAATCCTGTCCTTTATATCTCCTGAGGCAGAAGAGGAAATACATAGGATAGGGGTGGGGAGAAGGAAAAAGGCACTCGAACCAGTGGGGATTAAATGGTGGAAAACAGGATTTTACTAGGAGAGGGGGTGGAGTGGATAAAGAGTGTGACCCAATGGGGATTAAACCAGTGCTGGTGTCAAACAAAACAATGATTATGTAAATAGACCACAGCATTAAGAAATGCAAGTGAACCTAATCAAAACAGAAGGGGTCTTAGAAGCAGAATTAGAAGCAGACTAACAGGAGCCTATGTATCTTCTGCATGCCCACAGGTCTGAGTTTGCATTCTGTGGTCCTGAGTAGGAACATTCCAGCCTGCCCCAATTTCAGGACCCATCTTCCTCAGGTGGTAGATAGAATATGTTGTCAAGCCTTCCTTCGGAGGATGGAACATTCTCTACCATTATTCGTCTACATTGAAGGCAAGGACCTATAGGGGTTCACAAAGGGGTCTGTTGTATTGTTTCTGATGGAGATGACCAGTCATAATGGAGTGAGGGATTTATTTGAAATCTAGGTCCATCAAATCTGTTTGGGAATCTCAGGACTCCCCCATTAGGGCCCCAGCTGATGGGTATGCCTGATATTAACTAAAGAGTCATCATTAAATTATGCTAGTCTCTTGACCTTATTCAGCTTTTGTAGTCCTTATTTTAATAAAGGTAGCTTTGGAGTGACTGAGGGAAGTGTAATAGGAAGTAGCTGAGCAGGGTATCTAAGTGTAAGAAGACACTATTTCATTAGGACCTGTGTGGTGTCTTTTTAGGTCTTTCTACTTGCTTGATTCATTTATTGTCTCACTGCAGACTGTTGTGCACTTTTGCTTTCAGGTATATATTTTACCCTAATTTGTAGATACATGTGTATATGCTCTATCTCATAAATACCTTGTCTTTATCTAGATTTTGGGGTTTTGTTAGGAAGTGAACCACCTGAAATGTAATTAGAAAATCCTATGATAAAGGAAAGGTCTCACCTGAGTAATGAGGCTGAAGCATTGAGGAATGTTAGCTCTTCAGCTTCATTACTCTGATGAGACCATTCCTAAGTCATAGGACTCCTTAATTCCATTTTGAGTGGCAAAATTCTTAACAAAACCTCAAAACCTAGATATAGACCAGGGCCCATGAGATAGAGCATATATACATGTATCAATAAGTCAATGGAAAATATATACCTGAAAGCAAAAGTGCACAATAATTTTCAGAGTCAAAAAATGAAGGACAGACATAGAAAGACCTAAAATTACACCTTAAAGTACCTAATGAAATAGTTTCTACTTAGACCTAGATACCCTCCTCACCTGTGTCCTATTACACATGCACCAATCACTCTCAAGTTAACCCTGTCAGACAAATTAAGGACTGCAAATGGTGAATAGGGGCAAGAGACTGTCATACCTTAACAATGACTCTTTAGTCACTGCCAGGCCACCCCATCACCTGGGCTCCTAGTCAGGGATCCTAGGGGTTCCCACACAGATTCAATGGACCTAGACCTGTAACGGATCCCTCTCACCACTGTCACTGGTCATCTCTACCAGCAACAACATCATGGACTCCTTTATGGGCCCCTATAGGACCTTGCCCTCAATGTGGATCAATAATGGTAGAGAATGTTCCATTCTATGAAGGGAGGTTGGACAACATATTCTACCTATTACCTGAGGAATATGGGTCCTGAAATTAGTGTACCCTGGATTGTTCCTAGCAGTGACCACAGAATGTGAGCTCAGACCACAGAGATGCAGAGGTTACATAGGCTCCTGTGCTGAATATGGCCCCCAGATCAAACTGGTGGGGTTTATAGTTAACAATATTTATATAGTTTCCCCATATTTAGGAGCTACTCTCTTCCCTGATCCAGCTTTCTAGTCCTTTTCCAACTATGACACCATTTCCCCAAACAATAACCTGCATGTTAGATGTCAAACTCAGGCAAAAACTGTAGGGTCATGGGCCCCTTGGAATATATCTAAAATAGACCTACTAGCTTTTACCAAAACAGAGACCAAATTCTGATCTGAAATATTCTTGTCTTTATGGTAATGATTAGTCAACAATCTGTTCTGCTTTATATCTTAACTCTTTTTGAGCCAACATGATGCCAACCGGCCTTCCCGGACAGACAACCCCACCAATGTGTCCTGGAGCCCTGCTTCCCCAGTGCCCGGCCCAAGTAGGGAAAGAAAGAGGCAGGCTGGGATTGACCTGCTAATGCCCATGTTCATCGAGGAAGCAATTAGAGAAGGCAGACCTCCTATCTTCTGCACCCCATAATAATTCTGGATCCATACTCCCAGAGGGATAAAAAATAGGAAAGCGATTAAGGGAGGGGATTGGATATGGAGTTCTGGTGGTGGGAATTGTGTGGAATTGTACCCCTCTTATCCTATGGTCTTGCCAATACTTACATTTTATAAAAAAATGGCTAGAAAATATGAATAGACAGTTCTCTAAAGAAGAGTTACATATGGCCTACAGATATATGTGGAAATGCTCCAATTAATTCCCAGAAAAATAAAAATTTAAAACCACATTGAAATAACATTTCTCATCTGTGAGAACTGCCTTCAGCAACAAAACAGGAGAGGATAAGTGTTGGAAAGGATGTGAAGAGAGAGAGAACTCTATTACATTACTGGTGGGAATGCACACTGGTACAACCACCATGGAAAAGTCTGGAGAATCCTTAATCAAATACAAATAGAAATACCTTATGACCCAGCTATCCAACTACTAGAAATTTGTCCAAATGAGATAATATCATTAATTTGAAGGATACATACACACCCATACTCATAGATGCACTATTCATAATAGCCAAAATATGAAATCAACCAAAATGTCCTTAAACAAATTACTGGATAAAAAATTATGAAACATACACTCAATGAATTTCTACGCAGTAATAATAAGATAATATTGTGTACTGTGGGATACAGTGGATGTACCTAGGGAAAGATTATGATTAGTGAAGTAAGGAGGTAAAGGACAACTATAGGATGATTTCACTTATATGTGGAATCTAGAGAAGTGAATTTTTAAACAAGCAAACAAAAAGTCAACCAATATCAAAGATTATGATTAACTATAATGATTATTTAAGAGGTGGGGTCACAGACCTTTAGTGGCAGGAAATGTGTGATATTATAATATTAGTTTATAATTTCCTAAATAACTTTAATTGAACATGTCTGAGAGAAAATAGATTTCATACTTCAAACATTCTAACTGCCTACACCAAGCTCTGAGTATAAATATTTTCTTAAGCCTAAGTATTTAATATATCAGATTTGTAAGGTGAGCAAATTCTGACACTGGGCTTAAATTATTCAAGTAACTCTAAAAATATATTTATATATACAGTAAGTTTTAAGTATCTAAGTTAACTATGACTTAGGTAGGTTTTGGCCAGATAGACCAAAGTCATTTGTTCCTTCAGTACCTAAGGTATGGTTATTATTAGATACCTCTATAAGGCATAAAACATAGTGAGGTTAAGTATATTATATTATATCATAACCACTGGGTTTTTGTAGAAAAATAAACCCCCAACTAACTTGATTATAATAATAATTGAATATTGCTATTTTAAACTATTTCTAAGACTACATGGAACCCTCCCCATTCTCTTTAAAATACTTATTTATTCTAATTCTTGAACCTTCAGAACTATATCAATATTTCTTGATGTTACTTATCTCTGATCTCTCTTACCATCGTACTGCCTCTGTTAACCTCAACTAAATCAATACCACCAGTTCAGCCATGCCACATTATGCTTTTACTGAATTGCAATTGTAGATTTTCACCAGGGACACCAAACCTGAGATGTCAATCTCCCAACTCCTCTAATTTAATCTTTCCTTTCCTAACCCATGGAACAACCTAGTTCTACTTTAGAAGGATCATTATTTAACAAAGTTACAGATACTAAATATAGGGTAGGGCTTAGGGTACTGGGTATATGTGTACATGTATCCACAAGAAAGGGACAATTATATAAATCAAAGTAAATATGTTTACTAGCACTAAATGATTAGACTTAGACTTAATAAACTTAGAAATCTAATGAAAAGGCTCAAATAAGGCAGACCCTATAAAACTATTACCAGTTTGAATACAAGAATTGACACTCAACTCTTTAACAGTGGGAAGAAATTCTAAGCTTGTCAGATAAAGGACTACATAAGCTGGATAAAGAAAAGAGACTGGCTCACTTAATGATGGTCTTTTTGCTCAATTCAAGACCACCTCATGCTCTGGGGCCCTAATTACGGAATCCTAGGATTACCACATAAATATAAAGAGCCTTGACCTCTATGAGATCCCTCTCGCCACCATCACTGGTCATCATAAGCTTTCTCATGGGCTACTCTAGAATCTTGTCCTCCCTATAAAGTAGGAGTTGCCCCACTCTCTGAAGGGAGGCTGGGTCATTATACCCAGCAATTCAAAGAAGACTGGTCCTAGAATGAGTACATGTAGAATGTTACCTGCTGTGACCATGAGCTACAGGCTCAGTCTAACAGGGACTCAGAGGTTATATAGCCTCTTGTGTTAAATATGAATATATATTGTCCCTGGATCAGGTTGATGAGTAAATACTTAATTTAATTCATAGATCTTTAATTTTGGAAGTTACTCTCTGCCCTAATCCAGCTTTCTAACCCTATTATCAACTGACACCATCTTTCAAGAAAAATATATATATTTTAAAATTTTATTTATAAAATGGAAACACTGACAAGACCATAGTATAAGAGAGGTACAATTCCACACAGTTCTCACCACCAGAACTCTATATACCATCTCCTCCCATGATAGCTTTCCTATGTTTTAACCCTCTGGTTGTATGGACCCAGGATCATTATGAGGTGCAGAAGGTGGAAGGTCTGGCTTCTGTTAGTCTGTTTTCCCTTCCCTTGGCTTCTTCTTTCAGTTCAGTTATAGTATTAGTTTGTTCTGCTAGTTGGTTTTCTAGCTCAGCTATTTCAGCTTATTACCTTGAGGTAGTTAGTATTTTCCTTGATGGTCTCATCTGTTGTTTCCCTAACTCTGATAGCTCTTTCCTCCATAGTTGTCTTCATTTCTGTGATTATTAGGTTTATTATTGCTTGCATATGTTTCTTATCTATGATTACTTCTGACTGATTTGGGGTTTCTTCTGAGCTCCTGTCTTGATTCATTGTGGTAGCGTGGTAGCAGTTTTATACACTCTTGATTTAAACATTTAAAAAATTGTTTTTTACATTTATTTTTCCCCTTTTTGTTGCCCTTGTTGTTTTTCATTGTTGTTGTAGTTGTTGTTGTTGATGTTGTCATTGTTAGATAGGACCGAGAGAAGTGGAGAGAGGAGGGGAAGACAGAGAGGGGGAGAGAAAGATAGACACCTGCAGACCTGCTTAACTGCTTGTGAAGTGACTCCCCTGCAGGTGGGAAGCCAGGGGCTCAAACTGGGGTCCTTACTCTGGTCCTTGTGCTTTGCGCCATGTGCACTTAACCCACTGCACTACCGCCTGACTCCCTAATCATTTTTTTTTTATTGATGTGGTTTCTATTTTTCTGTTCTGTCATTCTTCAGTTGTTGTGTTTTGAGTACATGCCACACTATACTAAAGCCTTTTCACAAATGCAGTCACAAACCTCAGAAATTACAACAATAGCAAAACAGCACCACCAGTCCAAGAAAAAATAGCAACCAAAACTAAAAGAGAGAGAAAGAGAAAGGAAAAAATGGAGAGCAAGAATAGACAATTATGCAGATATACTGTCCACTGTAAATTCTAGGGATAGCAATAGGAGAAAGGGAAGTAGAAAAGACAGACACTCACACAGAGTCCACTCCGAGTCAGATTTCTTCCACAAAATAATTCCCAAACTAGTATAAGTGAATTCAGAAAACAAAAGAAGGAAGAAAAAAAAAGGAGCAGTGAAGGGAAAGAGTTATTTATTTATTTATTTATTTATTTATTTTGAATTAGCTAGGAGGATAGAAAAAGGAAAGTGGAGGGAAGAGGGAGAGAAATAAGTTCCTCTCACAATGGATAGGATGCCCTATCAATTGAAAAAAAAAGAAAAAGAACAACAACAGTTTATTTTGGTCAACCTGAGGAAGGAGGAGGGAAAAGGGACACATGTATATAATAATAGTAATGATAATAAAATAAAATAGAGCAAAAAACCCTAATAGTCTTCTGCTTGAACTATTCCTGATTGATTGCAGGTAGCCTGAGCCAAGAAAGCCAATTATAAAAAGTACCCTCCCCCCCAAAAAAGGGGAGGAAAACAAAGAGAAAAGGCTTTGAATGATGCTCCTGGTAAGCCAGGAATCTTGGTAAAGAAAATAGCTCAGTGGGAAGCCTGCTACAAGTGGCTGCCCAGCCCCTGTGGGCTGTTTCTGGGGTTGAGGGAGGGGTGAGTTCAGAAATAAGACAAAAAGATTTTCCTTTGTTCTTTTGACCTCTGTTTGTCAGCCCAAGAATGAGTTATCAGACTCTATTTTGGTGTCACCCTGACCAGCCTGTGTTCACCCTCCTACAGACAGCCCAGTATCCTACCTGATCCAAAGAACCCCAGGTTGTAAACTTCTTCTTTTTGGAGCTCATGGCAGCTGCTGTTTTAAAGTGGCCATCTTGGCTCCACCTTTTTCTATTTTTATTTGAAAGAGAGAAATTGAAGAATAAGAAATTGAAGAGAGAGGTGGAGAAAGATAGATACCTGCAGGCCTGCTTCACCACTCATGAAGCATTACCCTTGCAGGTGGGGAGTGGAGGCTTGAATCTGGGTCTTTTCCAGGGTGATATGTGCACTTAAACAGGTGTGCCACAACTTGGTATCCAGAATTATAGACCCTGCTATCTTATAGTTTCATAAATCATATTCACTAATAGCATTTAAAAAATAAAAATAAATTTTATGTATGATAAAATGAGATGAATTTTTGATGAAAATTTGAGATGAAAAATCTCCAAAATCTTCTATGTTTAGCAATCCCAACTATAAATCTGACATATAATTATTGAAACACTTAGGAAAAAGCTGTTAAACATTTTTTATTAAGAAAAAAATAGTAGAGGAAGCCTATTGATCAAGGCAGCATGAACCCTTCCATGGAGTGGAAATTCTGAACCTTCTAAGTTTTGTATGGTTTGAAGCCTGATGTCTTTCATGGAACTTTTTGTCAGATAGGGCTCTCTCTTTGCTCCTCCAACTTTTTCTCCTGAACTGTATTTCACACCTTTATTCTTTGTTGTGGGTACTCTTCTTAAGGACTCAGGATTATTTCTGTGTTGTGAAACTCATTTTTTTTTTTTTTTTTTGGCAGTTGATTCCTGCCCCGACCAGCAGGGCGGTGAACAGGGGCTAGGAACCCAAAAAGACCTGGAATTAAAGGGACACGAAACACGAAAGAATGACAGCAAGACAGGTTTCTGATCAAGCTGCCAAATTTTATTGTGTTCACAGGCATTATAAGGCTTTGGGGAAGGAGAGGGAATGCTGGAGGAGGAGGGGGGGGAGCAATCTTCAAAACGGAATGTTCCTTGCAACAAATGGCGGAAATCAAACTGTGTGTTGACTCACTTGATTACTGATAAGTGGTTTACCTGAGGGGAAATGGCCTGCCCAGGGGGGAATTAACACTTGTCTTGAGGGGTTCCATTGTCTCAAAGCTTATCATCTATCAAGCAGAGATATAGCTCCTGGCATATCCTCCTTTTGTTATGATTTTAAATTGAGGCTGGCAATTGGGGGTGAGGAGCGGAGACCCTAACAGCAGGTTTGGTGGGCATAACCAGAGGAGGGAAGTATTGACCCAATTCCTCCCACGGGTGCAAAACCAATCTTCCCGCATCTTATAAGGCTTATAAGGCTCTCGGTGTCTTTTTGGGGAGGGGAGGCAGAGCCACGGTTTCTAGGGAAACAATTTTTTGTTGTTGACACCAACCTCCATGCAAATCAGGTTTGCTTCACGGGGGACTCAGAGGCGGATGATAGGGTCCTCCCCCTGCAGTGCTTTGCCTTACACCCCTTACTGGTGTCCTTGCCCTGCCAAGGTTGGATGTCTCGATGCATAATTCTGAGTTTTATGCCATCCGAAAAGGGGGTCTGTCATCCTCAGGTTCAGCCAGGCCTCTGTCAGCCAAATCAAGTCTGTGATAATGTATTTGCAAAGGTTTTGATGCCAAGGAGTCAATCTGACGTTTTATAAAATCAGTAATCTTATTAAAAATAAAGGGTCTTAAGGTAATCATTAACAAAAGACTAATAAGGGTCTCATAAGGGGCTCTGTAGTGACTCAAGACTATTTGTGGTGGAGTCTATAACCTGTTGTAATTTGTCAGAAAATTCATGGGAGGAATATATAGAGTGTCCTAGCGTGCCACCAGCAAGTCTAAGGGAAGCAGTCAGTGGATGTGATGTCCAGGGGAAGAAACACAGCACGTCTGGTCTGGTCAGCGCCAACTGATGAAATTTTTCTTCTTTATAGAGGGTCAGCTGTGGAACAAGAAAAACTAGGAGGCAAGGACCAGGTAGAAAAGAATTGACATGAAAATGTAGGATGGTGTTGTACCAAAACACAGAGGAAGTACATACACATTAGAAGTTAAGGTGAGGTTCCTTGAACATGAGGAATATTTTGAGAAAAGTTAGCAGTCAATAAGCATGTAAAGATGAAGTCAGCAGTGGTAGGTCAGCAGAAAGAGAAGACTTGGATAAGCTGGTGAGGTTAGCTGGACTATATACTGCCATGGCTTCCTTTGTGGTAAGGACTTGCCAACAGGGACTCTGTGGATTTTGCAAGAGCAATAATGTCATCCACCATAATAAAAGGAAAACAAACATGGACATCCAGTGTTGAAAAAAGAGAAAAAGAATATGTCTCTGTGACTGGAAAAGTGGGTGGCTTTGTCAATGCGATATAATAAATGGAAAATTAGAATTTTTGTAAATATTAAGAAGGATTAGTATGTTACTTCATTGACACTTTAGCCAACTGAATACTGGGGGGTGCATTCTCCTTCTTTTTTATTAATTAAGCTTAAGGGTTTAAGTTTTTCTTGTTTGAGCTGTAGCCCACATAAATTTGGAAAAAATACCAACTGAGAAGGAAAAAAGTGTCTTTGTTTACTAAACATGGGCAGGTGAATTACATCAATCTGTCAGAGAGCATTGGCTTTTATCAATGGAGATGAATCTTAAAAGTCTGAATAACAGGATCTTAATTAAACAATGCAGGAGCCAGTAAAGTGCTCTCACTATGGCAGGTCAAGCGTTACAATTTTAAGAGGCTTGTAAAAAAATGAGAAAAATTTTAGGATATGAGTGACTTTAGGAGTCATCACACACCCATAAATAATTAAAAATGTTTAGTTTTAAATCTTACCATATGAGCAGTCAGTTCTTCATGTGCAGATGTACCTATAATTATTTACTTAGGGAGAGAACTTGTACCAAGTTAATTGATGATCTAATGGTTAGAATTGGCTTGAGTTCTTTCATATGATTTTAGAAGGCTCTTTATTAGAATATACCAATATGTTATAGAAAGTCAATACCTAATGTGTTGACATGATAAAATGTTTACTATTTTTAGCATTATTTTAAACTGATCTAGACAGTTTAAGCACAATACTATAACTTTAGTTTACTAAGATCTTTACTCATCACAAGGCTATCATGAGTAAGCATAGATATAAAACTCTTAATAGATTTTGTTCCTTAGAACTCTAATATGGCAACTTAAAAGGCTAAAATAAAACCTCATAGCTTAAATATTCAAAATATTAATTTTGTTAAATCAGGATTTGCCAAAACAAATCTATCAGATGAGAAGCACAATGTATTACCTTAATTTATCAAGAATAAACCACTGGCAGTGTCTTAAAACCAGATAATTTTTAAAAGCAGAAAGATATAAAGAGGAAAACCAGAGCAAAAGCCTCTGGCATGTAAATAATTAACATAACTATTGTGTTATCTTTTACTAACCCAAGCCAGTCTTAAAAACAATTTTAAGTAAAATGTTAAACTTTGTTTGCTAGGATCTTTGTTTATCACAAAGCTATCACACCCTTAGGGCAGCTATGAACAAGGGTGGGTACACAACTTAATTGATCTTTCACTTTGATTTGGATAGGTAACTTAAAAAGCTAAAATAAACCTTATAGCTGAAATGTTAAAATAAAATTTTACTGTTAACATTTCTTTTAGATGACCATTTTACACTAAATAATTTTGTTGAATCACATCTGTTGAATGAAAATTTTTTATCAGGCCAGGAATATCATGTTTAACCCTTCTTTTCCTGGCAAGGCTACTGCTCTACACTGACTGGGTTATTAGAAAGCCTGTTCAAGGATGGAATTAACAAATTAACAAACAGTGGCAGTTGGTATTGGGGTGCTGGTAATATTTACAATTCTTACAAGAGTGAGAGAGACTATAGAGGCATTTTACCATGCCTAGATATCTCAGAAAATCTTTTAACTAATGAATTGATGCTGATATTAGCTATCAGAAGGACGAAACTGTCTTATATTTTACTCTGGTAAAGGTGTGCCAACTCTATGAGTCGGGATCTTTAAAACCACATTTAACTTAACTAAATCTTATTTAAAACTTAAAACAAACTTTAGTTACTTAGGGGTTAACACACATTAATGAAAATAAGGTTAGCACAGACTTAAAACATACATTCTTGGTGAAAGGAAAAATTTTCCCTTTGAAAAACCGCTTTGGTTTTTGGATTCCTAACTCACAGACTATCTACCCAGGAGGGGCGTTAGTGGCTAGGGAATGATTGACTGCATTCTTTGCCAATCTGTGGAGCAGTAGCTCTGTGCCGTGATTGGCTGTGCAGGCAGAACAGGCAGGCTTAGTTTACTGCCGCGCAGAGAAAAATCTTTTGAAAAATTTTTTTCTAGGCTAAGGTACATTTTACAGTTTTAAAGAAAGTGGTCTAATCAGTATTATTGGCCAAGTCAAGGACCGGAGCACAAAACGGAGGGGAGGTGGTGTAGGGAGGCAGTCTGGACAAGGAAGAGCATAGGGGTTAGGGTTAGCCAGTTTGAGCCTGGCTCCGAGTAACAGGGAAAGCCAAAACAGGTTTTGATTTGGATGGTTTAGTTTTAGCTTTAGGGATTGGGTTTTTTGTTGAGGCTAAAAATGTAAGTTCTTCTGTAACTGCAGCTATTTCTTTCATTAATTGAAGCTGCTCTCTCCGGTCAGCAAGGACCTTGCGGAGGGTGGAAATTCCTGTAAGGGCTCCTGAGTGTGCCCACCTGACGGAGGGATTGTCAAGAAGAGGGTCAGGCTGGAGAGCAGGGGCACAAGTCCTGGGAGAGAGATCAAAGGGAGGAGGACACCAATCGGGATTGTAGTATCTGGCAGCCTCTTTTTCTAGCAAAGCCTCATCCTCCGTGGGAAGTGCTTTAGGAGAGGGAGGGGTTTGTAAAACTAGATAGAGGTGGGGGAAAGAATGCTGGGTTTCATCCTCCTGTGAATTAGCAATAGGAGGGTCAATAAAGGGAACTTTAGTAAGTGCGGTGGGACCTGTAGGGAGGGGGACAGGGCTTTTACTTTCATCGGGTGCTGGGAGGCTTTTATTTTGACTGGGTACTGGGGGATCAAGATCAATAATCACAGAAGGGCATGGGGATGGGGACTTTGTCCTGGACGGTGGACTAGAAAGTGCCGGAGGACCTTTTCACTCTCTGTAATAAGGTTTTTAATATCAGGGTGATTATTATAAATTTTTAAGATATCATTAATTAAATTTCAGTAGCAAAAGGCAGAAACAGGTACACGTTCAGGACCAAAAGACTGATAGTGATCATTAAGACAGTCACCAATTCTCCAACATTTCTCATCTATAGTGCCTTCCTGGGGGAACCAGGGGCAAATATTTCTAATATAATCTAAAAACTTCTTTAATTCTTTCTTTTTAACCCTAGTTCCTCGTGTCTTGAGTGACTCCTTGAGTCCTTTAATGAATAAATCTTGTTTGCTAAATTCATGTCCCATGGTTTTGCTTACATCAGCTGCTGTGACACTCTCCTCCAGATGCAACTCACGGTCGGGAATCTCCATGGTGATCTATGCGAGTCTTTGCGTTACCCCCTCAGCCGCGATTACTCTGTGAATTCGGGTAGGCCTACCCTCTCGATCAGCGGAGTTCCTAGGTCCAGAAGGCTTCTTCGCCCCATGTCCCGGGCACCAGAATGCCCCGACCAGCAGGGCGGTGAACAGGGGCTAGGAACCCAAAAAGACCTGGAATGAAAGGGACACGAAACACGAAAGAACAACAGCAAGACAGGTTTCTGATCAAGCTGCCAAATTTTATTGTGTTCACAGGCATCATAAGGCTTTGGGGAAGGAGAGGGAATGCTGGAGGAGGAGGAGGGGGAGCAAACTTCAAAGCGGAATGTTCCTTGCAACAAATGGCAGAAACCAAACTGTGTGTTGACTCACTTGATTACTGATAAATGGTTTACATGAGGGGAAATGGCCTGCCCAGGGGGGAATTAACACTTGTCTTGAGGGGTTCCATTGTCTCAAAGCTTATCATCTATCAAGCAGAGAAATGACTCCTGGCAGATTCCGTGTATTCAGCCATGTTGGCCTTTCCTCTCTAGATCAGTGTATCTGAATACAAAAAAATATATACTGATAAGTTTTCAATGAAACTATAACTCCAACAATGATTACTTTGGTGGTATATAAAAGAATATTCACTAGTATCTGAAATTTCTTCCATTTTCCAAGTATATAACACCGTAAAAATATGATTTATTCATAGACTTCAACCAAAGGACATAAAACAGCAGATTTAATATATTGACAAAACAAGAAAACTCAGTTGTCCTCTACTAAGCCAAACACTGTAGAAATTCACATAATGAATGCCTTTTCTCATTTTTTTCTTCTGGATAACATACTTTGCATTAAAAAGTATATGTGAATAGATATTACTTTCTTTATAAATAACTCAATAAATGCATTAAAAAAACAGTGCCCAATGGGTGTGTTACAAATTGGTAGTAATTCCTTATCACCCCACACCTTTCCAAAGCATACTCTTGGGAGTATGCTTTGGAAAGACATTTATTTTCATATTGACTGATTAAGCTAAGAGCTTCCAAACTTTCAGTGTTATTTTAGAGTTATAAAAAGCAAAACATGAAGATATTTTGTAAAAGGCATTCTAGAAATACAAACTTATCTGAGGCCACATTTGAGAATTTTTTTCCCTGTAGTCAATTTCTTTTTATTTTATTTTTTATTTAAGAAAGGATTAATTAACAAAACCATAGGGTAGGAGGGATACAATTCCACACAATTCCCACTACCCAATCTCCATATCCCACCCCCTCCCCTGATATCTTTCCCATTCTCTATCCCTCTGGGAGCATGGACCCAGGGTCATTGTGGGTTGCAGAAGGTAGAAGGTCTGGCTTCTGTAATTGCTTCCCCGATGAATATGGGCATTGACTGGTCGGTGGGATGCATTGGATCAACCTTCTCGTTGTGCATCCCATGAGTACCCATTCATTGGGGAAACTGACAATCCTTCCTAGCCGACTGAATCCACATGGATCCCAGTCACTTTCAAAGCCAGCAACAAGCAGCACCTGACAGCTTTCAACCTGATGCTGTTGACTGGCTACAGAAGAAGGGCAAACGCTAGAAGAACTGGTCAGTCCATACTCCCAGTCTTTCTTTTGGGAGTGCATATATTAACATTTTAGTTTGCCTTTCCCCATGCACAGTTCAGTGAGAAAGACTAAGTTTAGGGCTAAGGGCTGCCAATTTACCCCTATCCTCACAACACTCACATTGTACCCTTCCATCTTCAGTGCACAACTCATAGGATTTCCCAGCCAATCACAGTCATTTACTCTGCACTCTATAGTTTATAAAATTATTTTCCTAGAACATTTCTCACTGCATTTCCTTCACTCCACTACCTACCTCCATGCTGTATTAACATATGCTTCTTTGTTGTCTTTTTGTCTTTTAAATAATATTTATTTATCTTTATCTGTTGATAAAGACAGGAAAATAGAGAGAAGGAGGAAGAGAAGATAGAGAAGGCAGGATGGTACAGGTGCTGCCATGTGACCTGCTTGACACGATATCAGCTTTGTAGGAAGTTCAGCCAAACTGAAACTATCTTGCCTTTTGCCATGTATAGGGCTTGGGATTAAGCTCTGTGTGGTCTTAGTATTTACCTATGGCCAGTCTTAAGAGTCTGACCAATAACAAAAGTAATGACAAAACCTGCACTGAACTCTGTAAGACTGATTATAATGGAACAAGCAATATCAGTAATGCAGAATTTTTCAGGAGGCTCCAAGAGGAAGAATTGTTTTCCTCTTTGTCTGCATCACATCTTTTAGTATCCCCCCTAAAATATAGAGAAATATTGGTGCTTCCCACAATGGAGGGGCTACCTTACATAGCATAATTAATAAATGGAAAGTTATGGGACCTGCCTAGATACACAATAGGCCTTTTAATCTACCACCCACCACTATGCTCCTACTTCCTTGTGTAGGAATAGTACACAAGAACCTAGGTCACATAGTGAACATATAAGAAATATGAATTCTAGCTAGAGAGCTTAACTTTATGGAGAGTCTGGCCAGGTCAATACCACCTTGGTGCCTTCTCAGTAAGGAACAAAACAAAACTCCTTGATCAAACAATGTAACAAATTTTATGAAAAATGGGCTGTTCAATTTGTTCAAGACCCCTAGAAACATAAAAAGCTTGAACTTCCTGTGAACCATGGCTTCTGGTGCACAGGGGAAAGACAGTGGCATAATCATACAGGTAGAATATTAATTTTAATCAATAGGACATTTGCCTAGCACACAGGTGCAGGAATAACAAAAGACATAGAAACTGTGATATGATTTCTAGGGAGAAAAAATGACCCTGGAATGTGAATGTTCCACAAGGAGGGAGTTATTCCCTATCTGTGCTGTTTTTACTTGGTGATTTGTGTATTAGTGACCAAAGCCTTGGAGTTTTTTGTGTTACTGACCAAAGCCTGGGTGATTTTTGTTTTAATGAGATAAGCCTTATGAGACTATAAAAATAAAGTTCTGCTTAAGTATGACAGAGATGTCTGCTTGAGCTCGATTCAGCATCAACTCACTTGTCTCTCATTCTTCCTCATTCTTTCCCAACTACTTTCCTTCTTTAGGACACTCTAATAACCTGCTGGGGCTGGCCCCTGGCAGAAGGGGAGATTGAGTGGAGGAAAAGAGGCACCTGTAGCACCTCTCATGAAGCTTCTCCTATACAGCTAGGAACTAGGGTCTTGAACTTTGACCTTTGTGTGTGGTGATATGTGCATTCTACTGGGTGTACCACTCAGCATTACTCCTTTTGTCAATAAACAGACTTAAGTACCTTCCATACTGGAAATATTTACGTGTTCAAAATTTCTACTTGGTTTTTTTTTCCCTCTCTCTTCTATTTATGTCTGAAAAGAACACTGTGTCCCTTACTGAACTCTTCTGACCTCCCATTAATTCCATGGGCTGGTTTCCACTTCTCAGTACCTGAATGAAGCCCTCTTGGTGAGGTATCTAAGAGATTCCCAAAACCATATGGAGTGGACTTTGTGATCTTGTTCACTCTAGATCTTCCTGTTGAATCCAACTCTCTTTCATTTCTGAAACCCACTTCACTATACCTATGCTCTTTTGATTCTGTATCTCTCTGACCCATCTTTTTCTGTCCATTTCATTAATTTTTTGTTTTCTTTGTAGTGTCCCTAGAATTTGAGTGGACTCCTAAACCTTGGTCCTTGACTGTCTACTCCTGTCACTTGATATTCTCTGCCTGATTCATCTCATGTACTATTTAAAAAATATACTTTAAGGGGGTTCCCAGAAGATGGCGGACTGAGAAGCTGCTAGTGGCTTGAGCTCTGACCACATTGACTGGAAACGGTAGGATTTTCTGCCTTTAGTAGGCCAGTCAATAAGTGGTGACACCAAGGAAGTGACTATAACTTAATTTGGGTTAAAAAATAGAGTAGAAAGGGAAATTTTTTTTTCTTTTAAATGATTATTCCCAAAGCACACCTCCTCCCCTTTCCCCCCCATAACCAGTCCCTGGGAACCAGCTCCTAGCAGGCTCCCCTGCTGAGCTTCGTTCTTTACCAAGATTCCTGTCCCACCAGGGAGTATCATTAATTATAAGTCTATTCCCTTCTGAAACCTCTGGCCTTTTTTTCTAAGTAGCCAACCAGCTGCCTCTGCTCAGGCAGCTCCCCTCCCTCCCCCTCACATAGCTAATTAAATAATAAAACATAAATAAATAAAAAACTATTTCCTTTCACTGCTCTTTTATTACTGTTCCTTTTCTTATCTTTTTCTTTTCTCTCTCTCTCTCTTTTTTCTTTTCTTTTTCTCATTCTTGTCATCCTTTCTTCCTTAATACTACAGCTTTCTGAATTCACTGATATACATTTGGGACTTATTTTGGGGAGGAAATCTGACTCAGAGTGGACTCTCTATGTTTGTATCTCTGCTCAACTTCCCTTCCTCCTTTAGCTACCGTAGAATATACAGTGGATAGTAGATTTGCATAACTGTCTATTCTTGCTATCCTTGTCTAGTCCTGAGGGTTTTTTGTTTGTTTGTTTTTCTTTCTTAACAATCAGCTGCCTCTGCTCAGGATGCTTGAGGCAATCTGGGACAGGGTTTTTTACCCTGCTCTACTTTGTTATTAATATTATATAAAGGCATATATCTCCCCCCCTTTAGGTTGATCAGAATTAACTCTTATCTTTCATTGCTAGGGTAGTGGGCATCTTATCTATTGTGAGAGGAACTTGTCTCATTACTCCTACCTCCTTTATAGATTCTCCCCTTCTTCCTCCTCCTAGATAATTAAAAAAATAAAATAAAATAAAAAATAAAGTAATCAATTAAAAAAACTTTCCTTTCACTGCTCTTTAATTACAGCTCTTTTTCTTATCTTTTCTTTTTTTCTCTTTTTTTTATCTTGTCATACACATCTTCCTTCCTTCTTCTTTGCCTTTCTGAATTTGTGAATTATTTTGGGGAAAAAATCTGACTCAGAGTGGACTCTCTATGTGTGTATCTCTACTCTACTTCCCTTTCTACTCTTGCTACCCCTAGAATATACAGTGGATAGTAGATTTGCATAGCTGTCTATTCTTGCTATCCCTTCTTTCTTTCCTCTTTCTTCTTCACTTGGACTTGGTTGCTATTTTTTCACAGACTGGAGACATTGTTTGGCTACATGGTAGTGATTGAACTGCTTCAATACTTGCTTCAGTTGCTATTGTAATTCCTGAGGATGGTGAGTGCAATTGTCATAAAGGTATTTAGTACAGTGTTGCTTGTACTCAAGACACCATACCTGAAGAACAACATAGCATAAAAATAAGAAACACATAAATAAAAAAAATGGGTAGATCAAAAACAAATAAAACTGCTACTCCAATGAATGAAGACAAGAGCCCAGAAGAAACTACAAATGAGCCAGAAGTAACCATAGATAAGAAAAGTATGCAAGCAATAATAAACTTATTAATCACAGACATGAAAACAACATCGGAGGAAAGGATGGCAGTATTAGGGAAACAACAGTTGAGATCCCCAAGGAAAATACTGATTATCTTGAGGCAATTAGAGAACTGAAAGCTGAAATAGTTGTAATGAAGAAAGAAGCTGAGGGAAGGGACAACAGACTAACAGAAGCAGAAAACAGAATTATTCAGACAGAGATGAGTTAGAGTAAACTAAGAAAGAGTTGAAAGAGCTCAAAAAGAGATTGAGAGACACTGAAAACAACAACAGAAAAACATGGGATAATCTCAAAAGAAGTAACATTTGTATAATTGGCCTGCCAGAGGAAGAAAGAGAGGAAGGGGAAGGAAACACTCTAGAGGAAATAATAGAAGAAAACTTCCCATACCTGAATAACAGAAAGGACATCAAGATTCAAGAGGCCCAGAGAGTTCCAAACAGAATCATCCCAGACCTGAAGACACCAAGACACATCATAGTCACAATGAGAAGGAGTAAGGATAAAGAAAGGATACTAAAGGCTGCAAGAGAGAAACAAAAAGTCATATACAGGGGAAAACCCATGAGATTATCTGCAGACTTCTCCACTCAAACTCTAAAAGAGAATGGCAAGATAACTATGGAGCCCTGAATGAAAAAGGGTTTCAATCAAGGATAATATATCCTGCTAGACTTTCATTCAAACTAGATGGAGGGATCAAAACCTTCTTAGACAAACAACAGTTAAAGGAGGAAATCATCACCAAACCGGCCCTGAAAGAGGTTCTAAAAGACCTCTTATATGCAATAACATCACTATAATACTGGCAATATATCAGAGCAAACAACAAATTTTATTTTTGAACAATGGCACTACAATACATTAAATCCATAATATCAATAAATGGCAATGGCTTAAACTCACCCATCAACAGGCACAGAGTGGGGGGATGGATCATAAAACATAACCCAACCATATGCTGCTTGCAAGAATACCATCTGTTACAACAAGATAAACATAGACTTAAGGTGAAAAGATGGAAAACTATCATACAGGCTAAGGGACCAAAAAAAGGGCAGGAACAGCCATTCTCATATCAGACACAATAGATTTTAAATTAAATAAAGTAATAAAAGATAGCAAGGACATTACATAATGATTAGAGGATCAATCAGCCAAGAAAACTTAACAATTATTAACATCTATGCACCCAATGAGGGACCATCTAAATACATTAAGCACCTACTGAATTTCAAAAATACATCAATAGTAATACAATAATAGTGGGAGACCTCAATACCTCACTCTCACACTTAGACAGATCAACAAAAAAGAGAACGAACAAAGACAAGAGAATTGAATGAAGAGATTGACAGACTAGACCTCTTGGACATTTTCAGAGTCCTTCACCCCAAAAAACTGGAATACACTTTCTTTTCAAATCCACATGTCAAGGATAGACCACATGTTAGGCCACAAAGACAGCATCAATAAATTCAAGAGCATTGAAATCATCCCAAGTATCTTTTCAGACCACAGTGGAATAAAACTAACATTTAACAACAAACAGAAAATTATTAAAAGTCACAGAATTTGGAAACTAAACAACATACTCCTTTAAGAATCACTGCATCAAATATTCACTCAAGCAGGAAATTCAAATGTTCCTGGAAAAAAAATGAAAATGAAGACACTACTATGCAGCTATCAAGAACAATGAACCCACCTTCTCTGACCCATCTTGGACAGAGCTAGAAGGAATTATGTTAAGTGAACTAAGTCAGAAAGATAAAGATGAGTATGGGATGATCCCACTCATCAACAGAAGCTGACTAAGAAGATCTGAAAGGGAAACTAAAAGCAGGACCTGATCAAATTGTAAGTAGGGCACCAAAGTAAAAACCCAGTGGTGAGGGGTAGGCATGTAGCTTCCTGGGCCAATGGGGGGTGGGAGTGGGCGGGAGGGATGGGTCACAGTCCTTTGGTGGTGGGAATGGTGTTTATGTACACTCCTAGCAAAATGTAGACATATAAATCAGTAGCTAATTAATATGAGAGGGGGAAATCAATTGTATGTCTCAAAGTTTCTCAAAAGACAAACTGAATCTTTTTAATATATAGGCTATGTATTTGATATGCGGACTCTCTCAAAAGCCTAGACCAAGTAGATTAGAAGCTTCCAATAGCACAGCTATATACAAGATACTGGGTACTGTACAGCAAACCATAACAAAGGGACTTTTCAAAGTTAACCCAATTAACAAATAATGTGATGATAATATTAACTATTGATTGTCTTTTTGAACCCTAAGACAGCAGGAACCTCACATCTTCACTATAGAGCCCCTACTTCCCCCAGTCCTGGAACCCTTGGATAGGGCCCACTTTCCCGTATGCATCTCCCAATCCAAACCAAATAAAATTGCATCTGCCGATCACAACCTAACCAAAGCAACGATTGCTACCTCAACATGCTTCACCTCAGAATGTATCCAGAGACTTCACGTGTGGAATGACAACCCTTCAGCTTCATTACTCGGGTGAGACCTTTCCTTTAATAGTACACTCTAATTTCATCTCAGGTAGTTCACTTTCTAACAAAGTCCCATAACCTAGATATACACCAGTTTCTGTGAGAGAGAGCTTATGTGCACACGTATCCATAAACTACTGCAAAATATATACCTGAAAGCAGAAGTACACTAGAGTTTGCAGTGAGTACCTCCCTAACACTTCCTATCCACTATTCCAAGCTTGGGATCCATGATTGCTCAACAAATTGTTTGGCTTCATATGTTAACTCTCTTTTCAATCACCAGGTTCCAGATGCCACCAGGATGCTGGCTAGGCTTCCCTGGATTGAAGACCCCACCAATGTGTCCTGGAGCTCTGCTTCCCCAGAGTCACACCCTACTAGGGAAAGAGAGAGGCAGACTGGGGGTATGGACCGACCAGTAAACGCCCATGTTCAGCGGGGAAGCAATTACAGAAGCCAGACCTTCTACCTTCTGCAACCCTCAACGACCCTGGGTCCATGCTCCCAGAGGGATAGAGAATGGGAAAGCTACCATGGGAGGGGGTGGGTTATGGGGATTGGGTGTTGGGAATTGTGTGGAGTTGTACCCCTCCTACCTTATGCTTTTGTTCACTAATCCTTTCTTAAATAAAAAATTAAAAAAAAAAAGAAAATGAAGACACAACCTATCAAAATATTTGGAACACAGCTAAAGCAGTATTGAGAGGGAAACTTATAGCCATACAATCACATATTAAATACCAAGGAAAATCCCAAATGAACTACCTTACAGCACACCTCAAGGACATAGAGGAAGAGGAACAAAGGAACCCTAAAGCAACCAGAAAGACAGAAATCACTAAAGTTAGAGCAGAAATAAACAACATCGAAAATGAACCATACAAAAGATCAATGAAGTCAAATGTTAGCTCTTTGAAAGATTAAACAAAATTGACAAACACCTAGCCAGACTCACCAAACAAAAAAGAGAGAAGACTCAAATTAATAGAATTGTAAACAATGGAGGAGATATCACAACTGACACCACAGAAATCCAGAGAATCCAGCAAAACTTCTTTTATATATGCCACCAAGCTAGAGAATCTGGAAGAAATGGAATAATTCCTAGAAGCATATGCCCTTCCAAAACTGAACCAAGAAGAACTACAAAATCTAAATGCACCAATTACAGACAAAGACATTGAAACCGTTATTAAGAACCTCCCCAACAACAAAAGTCTTGGACCAGATGGCTTCACAAATGAATTCTACAAAACTTTCAGGAAACAGTTAGTACCCATACTCCTTAAGCTTTTCCATAAGATTGAAGAAACAGGAATACTCACGTCCACCTTTTATGAAGCCAACATCACCCTGATACCAAAAGCTGATAGGAACAGAATAAAAAAGGAAAACTACAGACCAATATCTCTGATGAACATAGATGCCAAAATATTAAACAAGATCTTGGCCAACCAGATACAGCAGCATATCAAAAAGATTGTTCATCATGACCAGGTGGGATTCATCCCAGGAATGCAAGGCTGGTTCAACATCCGTAAGTCAATCAATGTCATTCACCACATCAATAAAAGCAAAGCCAAAAACCACATGATTATTTCAATAGATGCAGAGAAAGCCTTTGACAAAAATCCAATACCCATTCATGCTCAAAACTCTATAAAACATGGTAATAGATGGGAAATTCCTCAAGATAGTGGAGTCTATATATAACAAACCTTCAGCCAACATCATATTCAATGGACAGAAGCTGAAAGCATTCCCCCTCAGATCAGGGATCAGACAGGGCAGTCCACTGTCATCATTACTCTTCAACATAGTGTTGGAAGTTCTTGCCATAGCAATCAGGCAAGAGAAAGAAATCAAAGGAATACAGATTGGAAGGGAAGAAGACAAGCTCTCACTATTTGCAGATGACATGATAGTATACATAGAAAAACCTAAAGAATCCAGCAGAAAACTACTGGAAGTTATTAGGCAAGTTATTTGTTATTATATAGCAAAGTATCAGGCTACAAAATCAATGTACAAAAATCAGTGGCATTTCTTTATGCAAACACTAAATCTGAAGAAGAAGACATCCAGAAATCACTCCCATTTACTGTTTCAGCAAAATCAATCAAATACCTAGGAATAAAGTTGACCAAATAAGTGAAAGACTTATATACTGAAAACTATGAGTTGCTACTCAAGGAAATAGAAACTGTTACCAAGAAATGGAAAGATATTTCATGCTCATGGATTGGAAGAATAAATATCATCAAAATGAATATTCTCCCCAGTGCCATATACAAATTTAGTGCAATACCCATCAAAGTTCCACCAAGCTTCTTTAAGAGAATAGAATAAACACTACAATCATTTATCTGGAACCTGAAAACACCTAGAATTGCCAAAACCATCTTGAGGAAAAGAAATAGAAATGTAAGCATCACACTCTCAGACCTTAAACTATATTATAAAGCCATCATCATCAAAACAGCATGGTACTTGAACAAAAATAGGCACATAGACCAGTGGAACAGAATTGAAAGCCCAGAAATAAATCCCCACACCTATGGACATCTAATCTTTGATAAGGTGGCCCAAAGTATTAAATGGAAAAAGGAGGCACTCTTCAATAAATGGTGCTGGGAAAACTGGGTTGTAACATGCAGAAGAATGAAATTGAACCACTTTATCTCACTAGAAACAAAAATCAACTCCAAATGGATCAAAGACCTAGATGTCAGGCCAGAACCAATCAAATACTTAGAGGAAAACATTGGTAAAACACTTTCCCACCTACACCTCAAGGACATCTTTGATGAATCAAACCCAATTGCAAGGAAGACTAAAGCAGAAACAAACCAATGGGACTACATCAAATTGAAAAGCTTCTGCACATCCAAAGAAACTATTAAACAAACAAAGAGACCCCTCACAGAATGGGAGAAGATCTTCACATGCCATACATCAGACAAGAAACTAATCACCAAAATATATAAAGAGCTCAGCAAACTTAGCACCAAAAAAGCAAATGACCCCATCCAAAAATGGGCAGAGGACATTAACAAAACATTCACCTCAGAGGAGATCCAAAGACTAACAAACATATGAAAAACTACTCTAGGTCACTGATTGTCAGAGAAATGCAAATTAGACAACACTAAGATACCACCTCACTCCTGTACATCAAAAAGGACAGCAGCAACAAATGCTGGAGAGGTTGTGGGGACAGAGGAACCCTTTTGCATTGCTGTTGGGAATGTACATTGGTACAGCCTCTGTAGACTGCTCTCTTTAGAGAGCATTCTGGAAAACTCTCAGAAGGCTAGACATGGACCTTCCATATGATCCAGTAATTCCTCTCCTGGGATTACCCCAAGGACTCCATAACACCCAACCAAACAGAGGTGTATACTTCTATGTTCATAGCAGCACAATTTGTAGCAGCTAAAACCTGGATGGAACCCAGGTGCCCAACACCAGATGAGTGGCTGAGAAAGCTGTGGTATATATACACAATGGAATACTATGCAGCTATCAAGAACAATGAACCCACCTTCTCTGACCCATCTTGGACAGAGCTAGAAGGAATTATGTTAAGTCAGCTAAGTCAGAAAGATAAAGATGATCCCACTCATCAATAGAAGTTGAGTAACAAGATCTGAAAGGGAAACTAAAAGCAGGACCTGACCAAACTGTAAGTAGGGCATCAAAGTAAAAACCCTGTGGTGAGGGGTAGACATGCAGCATCCTGGACCAGTGGGGGGTGGGAGTGGGTGGGAGGGATGGGTCATAGTCTTTTGGTGGTGGGAATGGTGTTTATGTACACTCCTAGTAAAATGTAGTCATATAAATGACTGGTTAATTAATATGAGAGGGGGAAAATTAATTGTATGTCTCGAAGTTTTTTAAAACACAGAGTCTTTTTAACATATAGGCTGTGTATTTGATATGCGGACTCTCTCAAAAGCCTAGACCAAGTAGATCAGAAGCAACCAATAGCACAGCTATATACAAGATACTGGTTACTGTACAGCAAACCCTAACAAAAGGACTTTTCAAAGCTAACCCAATTACCAAATAATGTGATGATAACATTAACTATCCATTGTCTTTTGGAACCCTAAGACAGCAGGAACCTCACATCTCTACTATAGAGCCTATATTTCCCCCAGTCCTGGAACCCTTGGATAGGGCCCACTTTCCCGTATGCCTCTCCCAATCCATATCAAATAATATTGCATCTGCCGATCACAACCTAATCAACACAACGATTGCCACCTCAACATGCTTCACTTCAGAGTGAGTCTAGAGACTTCAGGTGTGTAATGACAACCCTTCAGCTTCATTCTCGGGTGAGACCTTTCTTTTCATAGTATACTCTAATTCTATCCCAGGTGGTTCACTTTCTAACAAAGTCCCAAAACCTAGATATACACCAGTCTATGTGAGAGAGAGCATACGTTCACACGTATCCATAAACTACTGCAAAATATGTACCTGAAAGCAGAAGTACACTAGAGTTTGCAGTGAGTACCCCCCTAACACTTCCTCTCCACTAATCCAAGTTTTGGGTCCATGATTGCTCAACAATTTGTTTGGCTTTGTATGTTAACTCTCTTTTCAGCCACCAGGTTTCAGATGTCATCAGGATGCTGGCCAGGCTTCCTTGGACTTAAGACCCCACCAATATGTCCTGGAGCTCCGCTTCCCCAGAGACCCACCCTAATAGGGAAAGAGAGAGGCAGACTGGGAGTATGGACCAACCAGTCAACGCCCATGTTCAGTGGGGAAGCAATTACAGAAGCCAGACCTTCCACCTTGCAACCCTCAATGACCCTGGGTCCATGCTCCCAGAGGGATAGAGAATGGGAAAGCTATCAGGGGAGGGGGTGGGATATGGAGATCGGGTGGTGGGAATTGTGTGGAGTTGTACCCCCCTATCCCTATGGTTTTGTTAATTTATCCTTTCATAAATAAAAAAAATAAAATAAATAAAATATAAACAAAACAGTAAAAAAATACAGTTTAGTTATTGGATAGAGACAGAGAATAATTAATAGGGAAAGGGAAAATAGAGTAGTAGAGGGAAAGAAACACCAGCAGCACTGCTTCATGACTAGTGGAACTTTTCTTTTCCAGTGGGGACTGGCGGCTTAATCCTCAATATCTGTGCACAGGAACAAGAGATTTCAATCTGGTGTGCAACCACCTGACCCCATGATCTCATGCACGCTGTGGTTAAACTGCCTTTTATATCCTGATGATTTTAAATTTGTGCACCCAGCCTGCCGCTTCTCAATGGCTTGAGAATTACACAGATTCCTATTACCACCTACATACCCTCTGGATGACTCAGTGTACCTCTTTAATAAATCTTCTCTTCATGTGTTATTGATTCCAGTTGCAAACACCACTATCCATTCATTTCTGAGCCTAATGAAAGTTAAGGCTGTTAGTTTAAGGCTTTCCTTTTATTTTGTTCTAGTATAGGTATTTAGTGATAAAAGTTCCCTTTACTTTTTTTAGCAGAAATTATACATTTTGCGATGCAATGTTTTAGTCTTCAGTACAAACTGTTCTCTAATTTTTCTTCTTATTGCTTCTGTGACCAGTGGATTATTAGAAGTGTGTCTACTTTGTAAAACTTTGCAAAATTTCCAGTGATATTTGTTAATTTTCACAATTTACTTTTATTTTTGGCCAGAGAATGTAGACTTAAAAGGGATAGAAAGAATACTTTTAAACTTAAGATTTGTTCCTTGTAGATTTGCTTGTATTGACACATGTTCTTTGTACACTTGAAAAGAATATCTGCTGTTTGAAGGGTGAAATATTTTATAACATTCAATACTTCTCCATCCTTATTGTCTTTATATCTAGTATTTATATCAGTTAATGACAGTGAGGCACTGGCATCTCCATCTATGTGAATCTGTGTAAATTCTTTTCTGGCCTATCTATTAGTTTTTACTTCATGAAATTTGAAATTCAGATTTTAGATTCCTAAGTGCTTAGAATTATTTTCCTTATAAATTTCTCCTTTATAATGATGAAACTACCATATTTATCCTTTTTAATAATCTTATTCTAAAATCATCCTTGTCAGACTGGAGAGACAGCATAAAGGGTATGCAGAAGGCACATGTCTGAGATCTCAGGTTCAATTCCCAGCACCACCATAAGCCAGAGTTGAGCAGTGCTCTGGTCTTGCCTACATTCTCTCTGTAGCTCTCTCATTAAAATAAAGAAAATGTAAAATATTTGTTTAATTATAATATAAAGACTCATTGAATTTTCATTAAAGTTAGTATGATGATTATGTTTTTTAACATTTTGATGCATTCATGTGTTTATTCTAAAATTGATTTGTCACAATAATATAGTGGAATGTAACATCACCTTTCTTATTCAATATAACAATCTAGGCATTTTAATTAGATTTAAAGTTATTACTTTATTTGTGCCATTTTTCTTTATCCCTCCTGTTTTCCTTTGTCATCACTGAGGCTTCAGACAGACTATGACCCACATAGTCAATGACTGCCACCTCTCCAGATTCAAAGGAGGTCTCGAAACTTTACATCAGGTTCAATCTGACGCTGTTGACTGGCTATGGAAGAAGGGCAAACGCTAGAAGAAGAAGACTGAGGCTTCACAGCTCTAGGCTGACATTTTCAGACAGAGAGAGCTAGACAGCCAAAGAGAGACTGAAAAGACCACATTTCTATTTCCCACCCAAGTAGTTGGAGTTGTGGAGATATTGTCAGCACTGACGCTTGTATTCTTGATAATCGACTCTCACTTGATCCATATAGCAGCCAGCTGTATATGGGCAGCATAGACTACATTATTTCATAGAGATCCAGACACTAATTGGAGGGAGTTGTTAACAGATAATGTAATGGAAAGGTGGATATAGCAGCACTTCTATGATTAAGCTGACACCTCAGAATTGGCATCAAACTCCCAGTTCTGTGTGATATTTTGATGCTCATTCTAAAGGGATGGCAGCTGGGAAATTTCAATTCTTTGGATATTTGGGGAAAATTCAGGGAATGATGTGAGTTTGGGGGGAACTTTATGTTCTCAGGAAGGATTTGAAAACATGCCATCAAACTCTATTGATTCTAGTGCATGATCCAGCATTCTTATTGTGAATGCAGAACCCTAAGCACTTAATTTCCTTAGCTAGTACATTTTGATTTGCTATCAAAATAAAAAAGAATGTGGGAAGAATATCCTTTATATGTGTCTTAGGCATATAACTCTTGACTGTCAAGTGCATGTCTCTACATTATAAGTTTTGTTTAGTAATACTGATTTCCACATATCCAGTTGATTTCCCAGTCGTATTGTCTGTCTTCAGTGCACATTACAGTTATTAAGAGAAGAACCAGCTCTGCTGAAATTCATATGAACATAGCTTTCCAGATGTACAGGTGATTGAATGAGACACTCATCAGATGTGGGGTGGATTTATGTCCTCATAAAAATGGGAATCAGATATGTTTTTCTTTTTTTTCTGAATGATCTTTTGAAATTATTTATTTATTATTGGATAGAGACAAAGAGAGATTGAGAAGGGGAGTGAGATAGAGGGGGAGAGAGACAGAGAGATATCTACAGCTCTACTTTATCACTTGTGAAGATTTCCCTCTGCAGGTGGGGACCAGGGGCTTGAACCTGGGTCTCTGTGCACTGTATTGTTTGTGCTTAACAAGATGTGCTACAGTCTGGCCCTGAGATTTTTTTTTTTTAAGTTTGTTATGGCTTGACTTATATGAACTTCTGTATAAGTACTGTGTGCTAAGTAATTATGTCACTGGAGTTCCAGAATTATATGGACTTCTACAACATGTGAGAATATGTGACAATGGACCTCTTTGTACAGTGCTCTCTGCATACTCATACATTGGCAGTAACTGACAGGAAGCACTCCTTCCTTGCCCATGCCTATGTAGAAAACGGAGTGTTGAACAGGGGGGAATGCATGACTTTCACATCTTATATGCACACTGCCAGTAATTAGTTTCAGACCCTAAAAAGGATTTCTATATCTAGTTGAAATTCTTGTTCATATTCCTGGTATCTGTAAGAGAAGAGAGAAGGTATCTTACTTTCTGGATTGGGCCAGGTATAAGACATTCTTCCTAAACCTGACAATTGGAGGGGAGAAAGAAAACTTTGTCTCTTCCCAGGGAAGATGTGGAAAGATTTTGGCTTCAAGATTTATATTTGTATGCCTTATGTGCTGCATAGACTTCATGGCTGGTGGTGTGGGTATCTTACCTGGTTAGAAACATGGCTTTCAGTACACCTGCAATTTTCACAAGAGCTCAGGTACCTTGAGATAAGTGTTTCTGATTCACAGAGAAGGAGTTTTTAAATCAGATCATTTATTTTCTTCATGCTATGTTTGTGAATATTATCAATGTATGATGAACGATAGATGTTACCATATATGGTGTTGACACCCACATTACTTTTTAAAATGATGATGAATGGATTAAACATGTTTAGTAAATGATGGTGCAGGTGGCACAAACTTATAGTAAAAGCACAGAGATAATGCACAGATGGCAGGGCACAGGACAGTGACCCCGGGTGTGGGAGAGGTATCCTCACTCCACCCCTTACCTTGAGCATCCCAGTGGGGAGCTGAAGACCATACTGTCAATGGACAAACAAGCTTCTTGTGGATATCTGACCACAGGAAAGCTTTATGAACTTCTCTGTGCTGATTTTTACTAACACACAGGTTGGGGTATTTAAAAAAATAATATTTATTCATTTTTATTGGATAGATAATGTTAGAAATTGAAAGGGAAGTAGAAGATAGAGAAAAAGAGAAACAGAGAGACACTTGCAGAAATGCTTTACCACTTTCCGCCTGCAGGGGAATGGAGACTTGAACCTAGGTCCTTGTGCACTGCAACATGTGCTCTCAATCAGGTGCACTACCACCCAGCCCCACAAGGTTAGAATATTATCCAGCCTCTGGAAATTGTACAGGAGTTTACTTTTAGGTCCTGTAAGCTGTGTGCACCCTTCCTTTGTGTGACTCTATACTTCATCCCTTGAGTACAAGTTACTTCTGTCCTTCCTCTCACCTGGTACAAGGTTGGCTATGCTTAGCTCTCAGCCAGAACAAGGATGCCAAGCAACTAAGAGTCAGCAAAGTGAAGCAGCTCCTCCATGTGATCATCACCTATGATCCTCCCTTTCTCTATGCCCTTATATTGTATCCTTAGAAGGTTCTAGAACTTACACACTTAGTGGATGGAAAGGGATCTCTCTTCTCTCTCTTTCCGTCCTGCTATTTTCCCTCTGTTCTAAACAAACAAAAACATTTTATTTTATTTAAATGAAATAGACACAGATGCAAAGAGTAAAACACAGAAAGACCAGAGCACTCTTAAATTCTGGCTGATGTTGGTTCTGGGGATTAAATCTGAGACTAGAATTTCAGGTTAGAAATATTTCTGCATAACCATTATACTGTCTCCCCAATCATTACCCTCTGTTCTACAGTATGTAGTGCTAGCATCACACTTGAGTTTCTACATTCAAAAACTTTGCATTAACACTGGACTATCTCCCCAACCATACAACTTTTCTTTCCAAAAAGGAGACCCCAAATCTCATCTGCTATATTATTGCTTTAGTTTCATGATTATTAAGCAATTTGTTCTGCTTTATATCCTAATGCTTTTTCAGACACCAAGTTGCAGATGCTACCATGTTGCCAACCTGACTTCCCTGGACAGATGACCAGGCAAGTACCCTGGAACCCCACCTTTCCAGAGCCCTGCCCACCTGGGGAAGGATATAAGTGCCATAGAAATCCCTGTTTCAGGTTAATATCTGGAACCTGGTGGCTGAAGATAGAGTTAACTTATAAATTGTTGGCTAATCATGAACCTAAAGGCTGGAATAGTGCAGATGAAGAGTAGAGGGGTCTCTGTTTTGTAGATAGTTAGTAAGTCTATTTTCCTTATATTCCAAAGGGCCCATTGTTATACTAGTTTTTTTCCCCTTAGCTTGACATCTGATATGAAGGTGGATCCAAGTAATTGTCTGGGTAGATGATACCACGGCTGGAAAAAGAACCAGAAAGCTGGATCAGAGAAGAGAGAGGCTCCCAAATATGGGAAAGGTGTATAGATACTGTTGACTATAAACCCCATAGAATTGATCTGGGGCCCAAATTTAGCGTAGGAGCCTATGTGACCTCTGCATCCCTGTAGATCTTAGCTCACATTCTGTGGTCATGAGTAGGAACACTCCAAGCTGCCTCAATTTCAGGACCTTTCCCCAGAGCCCCACCCCACTAGGGAAAGAGAGAGACAGGCTAGGAGTGTGGATCGACCTGTCAAAATCTTGTTCAGCGGGGAACAAATTAATGAAACCAGACCCTCCACCTTCTGCACCCCATAATGACCCTGGTTCCATATTCCCATTGGGATAAAGAATAGGAAAGCTATCGGGGGAGGGGATGGAATACAGAGTTCTGGTGGTAGAAGTTGTGTGGAGTTGTACCCCTCGTATCCTATGGTTTTTGTCAGTATTGTTTCCTTTTTATAAATAAAAATTAAACAAAAAGAAAAACAAATCCATGTTTCTAGTAAAAGTCCTTCATTTAGCCCCAGTGAACTGTCTTTCTTCTGCTCACATGAATCTTATTTCAGAACTGTGGTTTTGTGTTTTGTTTTAAATCTCATCCCAAAGGGCTGGGTGGGTGGTGGTGCACTTGACTGAGTACACATGTAACCATGTCCAAGGGCACAGGCTCAAGTCCATAACGCTCACCTGCATGGGGGAAGACTCACTAGTGGTCAAAGTGTTCTGCAGATATTTCTCTTTCTCTTATCTCTCCTTCCTCTCTCAATTTCTCTGCACGATGGAAACTAACTAACTAAATAAATAATAAATAAATACTACTAGAAATATTTTTTAAAATCTCATAGCACCCCACCTCAAAGATAGAATGATTGCTATGGAATAACAACTTCTCCTTGGCCAGACCCTTATTGCTCACAAGGTCTGGACTTTCTCCAGGACAGGTCTTTTGTACTTTATTTCCAACCCAACTCACTGCCCTGGCAGGAAAGTCTCATGGAGCCTTGCCCCAGCCTGATACTTACTTAAAATATGGATTGGACAAAGTAGTGTCTTGCATTATGAAATAATAGAAGGGAAAGAAATTTTAGATTTTTTTGTGTGCTAGGTAATAGTTAGTATTCATCAATGTTATATTTTTGAGTGCTTAATTTTATTAACATATGTTAGAGTTTGTCTAGTCCTGTGAAAACAGATGCTATTTTGTTTATGATGAAGTGACTATAAAAATTTATCCTTAATGTGTCTGTGCATGTGTGTGTGTGTTTCTGTGTGTGTAAAAGAGAGAGAGAGAGCGAGAGAGAGAGAGAGAGAAAGAGAGAGAAGTAAATCAAGTGTATTTATAATGTTATCAAGTGATTAATTGAAATATTTGGGGGTGTTAACATTAGGAATATTGTAACTTACCTATAGATGTCAATTTTAAAAATTAAGTTATTTGGAAAATGTGAATGCCCTGGGAACCAGCACTGCCCACTTTGGTGTGTAGACCAGAATAAAGTAGAAACATTATGATTGGTGTGGACAGGGATAAGGAGCAAGATGTAAAAAAGCCCACTATGATTCCACTTTTTAAATGGATACATATAAACCTCATGATCTAGTTGCCTATGAAAGAGGTAAGGAGGGCAGAGGAAATGAAATTTTGAAAATATCTATTTGCATAGTCTAATTAAGTTTAATTATTTTAATAAGTCTACCACAGAGAAAATAAAATGAAGACCATATACATACCAAGCATTCAAATAAGTAAGGGCCAAGAAAGAAAAGTGCTTCTCTTTGTAGGTTTCAACACAGCTTGCTCCCATCTATGGGGGAAAAGATGATCATGAAAGGAAAAGAAGTTGAGGGAGATGTTTCAATATAATAGAATATAGACCTTGCACACTTGAGGATCCAGATGCCACAGGTTACAATATGCCAGAGCTGAATCTATCTTCTTCCCAATCTATCTTCTTCCTTCTCCCTCCCTATCCCCTTCATCTCACTCTCTCTCTCTCTCTCTCTCTCTATATATATATATATATATATATTCTTTAACTTTGACTATCTTCCCCTTCCTGCTGATTTTTAAAATATTTTATTTATTTATTTATTCCCTTTTGTTTCCCTTTTTTATTGTTGCTGTAGTTATTGTTGTTGTTATTGATGTCGTCATTGTTGGATAGGACAGAGAGAAATGAAGAGAGGAGGGGAAGACAAGAGAGGGAAAGAGAAAGACAGACACTTGCAGACCTGCTTCACCTCTGTGAAGCGACTCTTCTGCAGGTGGTGAGCTGGGGGCTCGAACTTGGATCCTTATACTGGTCCTTGCCACTTGTGCCACATGCACTTAACCCGCTGCACTACCACCTGACTACCCCTGCTGATTTTTAGATTTCTTTGTCACTCCTTTTCAAGTTGACGTTATGATGTTAAGTGGCTTACCTGAGATCTTTGTTGGCTATTAATATGGGCCTGTCTTGCTATAAACTTCTCTGTTAGGATGGCTTTTGCAGCAAATCACAGGGTTTGGTGACTGGTCTCTTAATATTTGTTGTTATTCAAGTAATTTTTAAGTTCTCTTTTACTTTCTTCAGTGACCCAGGTGCTATTCAGAAGTGTTGTTCAGTCTCCATATTTTTGCTGTATATTTTTTTTATTTATTATTTTTGTGGTTTATTTCTAACCTCACTACCTTATGGTCAGAAAAGATACCTTCTAGATTTCAATGTTCACTTATTTTTTAAAGGCTGGCTTTGTGTTCCAACACATGGTTGATCTTGAGAATGTTCCATGTGCACTTGAAAAGAATGTATATCTTTTTGTAGAGGATGAAAGGTTCTGAATATATGTTAAGTTCTCAACTATGACTTCATTTAAAGCTTCTATTTTCTTGTTGATTTTTTTGTTCTGATTATCTTTCTCTTGCTGTGTGTGGCATGCTGAGTTCTCCTACCAATAATGTGCTGCTGTACTTACTTACCTTAAGGTCAGTAAAAACTTTTTATATATATTTGGGTACACATATATTGGGGTAATATATATTGATGATGGCTGTGTCTTCCTGTAGTATTGACCCTCTTACCCATTATATAGTGTCCATGTCTGTTGCATTTTACCTTCTCTGCCTAAGGGTCCAATTTATCTGATATTAGAATAGCTGTTTCTGCTGTTTTGCATTATTGGCTGGGAACACCTTGCCCCTGCCTGTCACCCAGAACTTCTGCTTGTTTTTCTTTTGGATGTGTGTTTCCTGGAGACATAAACTATATAGATTTGCTTTTTAATCCATTCAATCACTGGGAAACTTTTGAGAGTTGAACTTAAGCTACTCACATTTAGGGTGATTACTTATAAATGTGGTTTGCTTATAGACATTCTGGTTTTTGACTTGAGGTTGTTTTATAATCTTGTTGACTCTTTTCCTGTTTTTTATTTTATATGGATGATTTTCTATAATTTTCTTTCCTACTGTATGTGTGCTTGCTATTTGCCTTTGTGATATTTATTTGTTTTGTGGTAATCATGAGTACTGTGTCTAACAATATATACAGTAGTCTTTTTTATGTTCATCTTGGTTCACCAGCATTGGGATATATCACTGTCTATTATGCTTTCCCCTTTCTTGTGTCTGGTTTTCCCTGTCATTGTTGTGTTTTTGGTTCTATCCTAATAATGACCATCTCATTAAGATTTGTAATTCCTTTGGTTATTCCTTTCATGTAGGAATTCTCTCAGTAATTCTTGCAAGGTGGTAGTGGTGAATTCTTTCAGTTTCCAAATGTTTGCAAAGATCTTTACTTCTTCATACTTGAAAGATAATTTAGCAGAATATGATATTCATGACTTGTAGTGCTTATTCTTTAATACTTTGCCTATGACACTCTGCTCCCTCCTTGCCTCTGGAGTTTGTGATGATAAGTCTGATGAAAGCCTAATGGCTCTGCCTCTGTATGTAAATTTCTTCCTTTCCTTAGCAGCCTGCAATATTTTTTCCTTGTCTTTAATTTTAGGTAGTTTTACTAAGATGTGTCTTTGTTGGTATGTGCTATTTTGGATTCAAAAATTTAGGTGTGCGTTCAGCTTCTTATATTTCTATGCTTTGAACATTTTTCAGTTGTGGAAATTTTTTTGGTTATAATTTATTTTTTATATATAATTTTTTTGAATATGTTCTCTGCTTCTTTCTCCCTCTCATGTACTCAGAGATTTCAATTTATGACATTTTTCTTTCTTATGGAGACTGCTTTCCAGAGAAGTGCTTCATTTTACCTAAATCTATCCTCTCCAAGAGTTTTAAATTCACAGTGTAGTGGTTGTATCTTCTAGCATTGATATCCTCTAATCCTCATGATTTTGTCTATTTCCTAGGCTTTTGTCTCAGCTTGAACTACATTCAGTGTATCTATCACACCCTTCAATCACTTTGGAGTTTCTTTTTCCTGCACTTTGTAATTTTTTGGTTAAATGATCACTAATTTCTTGTATCTATTTCTGTATGTGAACTTTAGTTTCTTTAATTGAATTCAAAGTGGATTTTCTTAATTCTATCTATCATTTTTTTCCAGATCTGTGTCTGTTTGGTCATTTGGCACTTCTGTAATTGCTGTCTTGTTTCTCTTAGTTTCAGTATTTAGTGTAACTTTTGTTTTTGTGCCAGCAGGTAGCTCTGTGGCCATGGTGTGGAATTTCCCTGTTTGTATATCTTGGTGAGGGACAGAAGATTTTATCCTGTGTCACCAGTCCAGTTTAGTGTCTTCAATGTCAATAAAGTGTTTCCTTGCTGTTGTCCCAATCCTCTGGGGTGTTGGTGAATTCCTTTCTACTAAATGTTCATAGAAAAATCAGGATTTATTTCCCTTGCCAGACAGAGTCCAGGTTTGTTTGTTTTTTTTCTCACTCAGGAGTAGTTTTCAGTTGAGTTATTACCACAAATCCCAGTTATTCTTTTGGGTATATCAATATCTTCATACCCTGATTTCATAGTTTAAAGCAATCAAATATCTCTAGCATTCTTCCTCCTACCATGTGATCTGTTTTGTTAGTACAAAATGTCACCTACTGTTACTAAGTAGGTTTATTGATGTTTTGAAGGTCTCTATCTCACTCCTTATAATACTTGCCAGGACCTACTTGTGTCTAGGTGAATTACTTAAGAAGTCAGATTTGTGAATTGGTGAGTTTTTAGGTGATGTGATATATATATATATGTATATGTATATGTATATGTATATGTATATGTATATGTATATGTATATTTGACTTAACAGGGTCTACGAAGCATGAGTGAAACATCTCAGGTGCTAATTCCTAGCTATGCATCCAGGCATTGCTGGTATTTATTTTTTTAGCTGGCTGTAGGAGCCTGAAAATATCAGAGGGCTTTCATTTCAGGCTAGTTTTTCCCCCCTTAAATATTAGTTGGTCTTTGCGGGCAGTTCAATATCCTGTTGCTCTTGATTTCACAGGTTAAGCTCAAAGATCTATTTTCTGCCACTTGCAATGTGCTCTGTTAAGTAACACTGAATCTGGCACTAGAAATCACTGGTTATGCTTTTTGTGTCCCAAGAATTTCTCACCCATTTTCATCCACTCACCACAGTTGTCTGCACTCACCAGTGGCTTGGTATGTTTCTGAAGATATCCTGGTTGTACTTAGTTGAATCTTCAAGTATTTTTTCTTGCTTTTTCTAGTTGATTAGGGAGAGTAAAGAGAGACAGCTATTACTCCACACCCACATCTCCACAAATCCTCCTAGAATCCTTCTGGATCAAGAATTAAACATGCATTACAAGGTGTCTCTTGGGACAAGGTGTAAGAAAAGAATCCTCACTATCAATAGGATTATGGGTGGGCAATGTTACAGAGGGTTGAGTGTACATGTTACAAGGACCTGTGCTCAAATCCTCACTGCCCAATTTTAGGGAGAAAGCTTTACAAGTAGTGAAGCAGTGCTACAAGTGTCTCCACTTTACTTTCCCTTCTTCCTTGATTTCTGTATAAAACAAACAAACAAATAAATAAAAAGAGGAAGAGAAATCAGGACTTGAAAAGAGGACACTGAAACATCACTGTCTAATCAATAACCTCGCCGGTAGGTAAGCTACACCTTTCTCTGGCTGTTTTGTCTTACAGATATCTGCACTACTCACAGAGAACGTTGCACTTTGGGGACTACTTCTAGCAAATTTCCAGCTTCCCTTGTGGGATGCTCCCTTTGCAGCTCATACATCACAGTCTCTGGAAGGAGATACAGAGAATTAAGCTGTGTTCCTTTCCCAGAAACAATTTAGAACTGGGTCCAATAGTATCTACCTTTATGAAATGAGCCACTCAGAACATTTCTTTCTCCACTGTTAACCTGGACAGAGAGTGTACTTGCCAGTACTCACTTGTGTCTAAGTGAATTACTTAAGAAGTCAGAGTTGTGAATTGGTGAGTTTTTAGGTTGTGTGTGTGTAAACTACCTGATAAATTATCACTTCTTATTATACATATGTGATTGTCTCATTTTTCTTTTCATTAATCAACAGTAACTTCCTGGTGTCTTGCACCATGACCTAGAACTATAGGACATTTTCAGAGTCATTCATCCAAAGAAACTGGAATACAGATTCTACTCAAGTCTACATGGGACATTCTTAAGGATAGACCATATGTTAGGCTACAAAGATAGCATCAGAACATTTAAAAGCATTGAAATCATCCCTATCATCTTCTCAGACCACAGTGGAATAAACTAACACTTAACAATCAACAAAAGATTAGTAATAGTCCCAAAGTGTGGAAGCTCAACAGTACACTTCTTAGAAACTGCGGTGTCAAAAAGGAAATTAAGGAAGAAATCAAAATGTTTCTAGAATTCAATGAAAATGAAAACAGAAGCTATCAAAATATTTGGGACACAGCTAAGGCAGTACTGAGAGGGAAGTTCATAGCCATACAAGCACACATTAGGAAACAAGAAAAAGCACAACTAAACAGCCTGACTGTGCATCTTCAAGACCTAGATGAAGGAAAACAAAGAAACCCTAAAGCAACAAGAAGGATAGAAATCACTAAACTTAGGGCAAAAATCAATAACACTGAAAATAAGATAACCATAAAAAAGATCAAAGTAAATATTGGTTCTTTGATAGAGTGAACAAAATCAACAAACCTTTAGCCAGACTTACAGAACAAAAAAAGGGAGAAGACCAAAATAAATCGGATCATAAATGAAAGAGGAGATATCACAAATGACACCGCAGAAATTCAACATATCATGTGAGACTTCTATGAACAACTATATGCCACCAAGATAGAGAACCTAGAAGAAATGGACGATTTCCTAGATAACTACGAACTTCCAAAATTAAGTAAAGAGGAACTGGATAACATGAACAGGCCATCACAACTAATGAAATTGAAACAGTTATCAAAAACTTCCCCAAAAATAAAATTACTGGACCAGATGGTTTTACAAATGAATTCTACAAAGCCTTCAAAGAGGAACGAATCTCTCTACTTTTAAAAGATTGAAGACTTTGGAATACTCCCTTCCAGCTTCTATGAAGCCAACATCACTTTGTTACCAAAAGCAGACAGGGACACAACCAAAAAAGAAAACTACAGACCAGTATCTGTGATGGACATAGATGCTAAAATATTGAACAAAAATTCTAGCCATCTGGATACAGCAGTATATTAAAAAGATTGTTCATCATGACCAAGTGGGGTTTATCCCAGGGATGCAAGGTTGGTTTAATATACTTTAATCAATCGATGTGATCCACTGCATCAATAAAAGCAAGACCAAAACCCACATGGTCATATCAGTAGATGCAGAGAAAGCCTTTGACAAAATACAACATCCCTTTATGATCAAAACACTACAAAAATGTGAATAAATGGAAAATTCCTCAAGATAGTGGAGTCTATATATAGCAAACCTATAGCCAACATCATACTCAATGGTGAAAAACTTGAAGTATTTACCCTCAGATCAGGTACTAGACAGTGCTGCCCACTATCACCATTACTATGAAACATAGTGTTGGAAGTTCTTGCCACAGCAATCATATAGGAGCAAGGGATTAAAGGCATACAGTTGGGAAGAGAATAAGTCTAACTCTCCCTGTTTGCAGATGACATGATAGTATACATAGAAAAACCTAAAGAATCCAGCAAGAATTTTGGAAATCATCAGGCAATACAGTAAGGTGTCAGGCTACAAAATTAGGATTCAAAAGTCAGTGGCATTCCTCTATGCAAACACTAAGGTAGAAGAGCATGAAATGTAGAAATCAGTTCCTTTTACTATAGCAACAAAAAACAATAAAATATCTAGGAGTAAACCAAACCAAAGAAGTGAAAGACTTGCATACTGAAATTGTAAGTCATTACGCAAGGAAATTGAAAAAGACACAAAGAAGTAGAAAGATATTCCACGTTCATGGGTTGGAAGAATTAACACCATCAAAATGAATTTGCTACCTAGAGCTATATATAAATTTAACTATCCCCATCAATATTTCAACCACATTTTTAGGAGAATAGAACAAACGCTACAGATGTTTATCTGGAACCAGAATAGACCTAGAATTGCCAAAACAATCTTGAGAAAAAAAGAACAGAACTGGAGGCATCACACTCCCAGATCTCAAATTGTATTATAGGGCCCTTGTCATCAAAACTGCTTGGTACTAGAACACGTATAGACACACTGACCAATGGAATAGAATTGAGACCCCAGAACTAAGCCCCCACACCTATGGACATCTAGTCTTTGACAAATTGCCCAGACTATTAGGTGGGAAAAGCAGAGTCTCTTCAACAAATATTCTTGGAATAAAAGGGTTGCAATAGAATAAAATGCAGTAGAATTAAACTGAACCACTATATTTCACCAAATACAAAAGCGAATTCCAAGTGGATCAAGGACTTGGATGTTAGACCAGAAACTATCAGATACTTAGAGGAAAATATTGGCAAAACTCTTTTCTGCATAAATTTTAGAGACATCTTCAAGGAAATTAATTGAATTACAAAGAAGACTAAGGCACGCATAAACCTATGGGATTACATCAAATTAAAAAGCTTCTGCACAGCAAAAGAAACCACTACCCAAACCATGAGACCCCTTACAGAATGGGAAAAGATATTTACGTGCCATACATTAGATGAGGCTAATAACCAAAAAATATAACTAGATTGCCAAACTCAATAACAAGAAAACAAATAACCCCATCTAAAAATTGGGAGAGGACATGAACAGAATATTCACCACAGAAGAGATTCAAAAGGCAGAGAAACACATGAAAAAATGCTCTACGTCTTTGATTGTCAGAGAAATGCAAATCAAGACAACAGTGAGATACCACTTGACTCCTATGAGAATGTCATACATCAGATAAGGTAATAGTATCAAATTTTGGAGAGGTTTTGTGGTAAAAGAAACCCTTCTGCACTGCTTGCGGGGATGTACATTTGTCCAACCTCTGTGGAGAACAGTCTGGAGAATTCTCAGAAGGCTAGAAATGGACCTACCCTATGATCCTTCAATTCCTCTCCTGGGGATATATCCTAAGGAACCTAACACACCCATCCCAAAAGATCTGTGTACACATATGTTGCTAAGAACATATGTTTGAACACACAATTTGTAATAGCCAAAACCTGGAAGCAACCCAGGTGTCCAACAACAGATGAGTGGATGAGCATGTTGTGGTGTATATACACAATGGAATACTACTTAGCTATAAAAAATGGTTACTGCACCATTTTCAGCCTATCTTGGATGGACCTTGAAAAAATCATGTTGAGTGAAATAAGTCAGAAACAGAAGGATGAATATGGGATGATCTCACTTTCAGGCACAAGTTGAAAAACAAGATCAGATGAGAAAAGACAAGTAGAACCTGAACTGGAATTGGAGTATTGCACCAAAGTAAAAGACTCTGGGGTTTGGTTGGGGGGAATACAGGTCCAAAAAAGATGCTAAAGGATCTAGTGGGGGTTGTATTGTTATATAGAAAACTGGCAGATGTTATGCATTTAGAAACTGTTGTATTTACTGTCAAATGTAAAACATTAATTCTCCAATAAATTTTTTTTTAAAGTCATGAATATAAGTCCAAGACAAGAGGGAGATTACTGTGTGCTTGTCAAATCTGTTTTCACATGGGCATTTGTGTTGACTCTGAATGGAGCATCTGTACTTCCTGAGTTCTCCGTAAGTGCAGGGCTATTGGTTTTGTCCTTGAATAACAAGGATGACCCCAAAGTGAGTCCTGGATGTTTCATCAGCTGACTTTAGTCCCATCTTGAAATACAGCTATCACATGGCTTGCCTTATCCTAACCCTCGGAGATAGTCAACTACTCCACAATCATTGATGAAATTATTGCCTGGCACTAAAGGAGTTTACAGACTAGACAAAGAGAGACGTTCACCTAGAAGAGTATGCTTAGGTTTTGTTCCAAGTACAGTTGTGTGCATAAACAACAAGACAGTGTTTCCTTTGCTTAAGAAGTATTTGTGATAGGTAAATACTTTGATGATGATAGCAATGTAAATAACACTTCTAGGGATCAAAGAAACAAAGAAAAGGATAATAAAAGGTGAATCCTCAAGGAATTGTAGTCTATGACAGCATATCTGGTAATTCAGGAGGGGAAAGGGAGGAGTAATAAGGAGAAGTTGGAGATCTAAGTCCCAGTGGTGGAACAGGGTGATGGCTTGGTTGAAGATGAAGTGTACCAAAATATTCCTTGGAAAAATGTGGAAATGTGCCTTTGTGACAACAAAGACCCTGTAAATAAAGATTTCCCAATAAAGTGACATAGGGGTTGGAAAAAGAAATAGACATTTCTATTAGAACAGCAACAGTGCTAGTCACACTATAGAAATAGTAATGAGACCACAGTGAAAACATTAGTAAGAATGTTGACAGTAGTACTACTATTACTATTATTGGTAATAGTAGCAGTCATGTCCTGGCACAGGATACAGAGTAGTCAACAAGCACTGTAGTGTTTTTCTTTTATCCAAGCTGTTTCCTATTACCACTGTGATGTTGGAACAGCAACTTAGCTCACTTTGCCTCCATTTGCTCGTCTGTCAAGGCATGAAAACCATGTTTGTCTGACAATGTTGATGTGAACATTTGATTAGCTAGGGTATATATAGCATTGAGGATGGAGCATGGCACTTGACTCTCAGATGAGTGTTGGCAATTATCACTGCTTCAGAAGACTCCAGGGACAGAGTCCATGACGCTGCTCTGCTTCTGGGGATATGGCAGGTGAGATGAAGAATTTTACATGTCAACCTAATAAGATCCTGGTTTTTAAGTTAATCTTACTAAACATAACTCAGGGTTTGTTTGTCAAGGCATTTCCATATGAGATGAATATTGAAATCACAGACAGAGGAATGTACATATCCTCCCTCAGCATGGTGGGTTCTCATCCAATTTGTCTAGAACTTAAAGATATGAAAAAGGTTGAAGAACTTCATTTTATCTCTCTGTCTCACCACCAAGATGGGACGTCTGTCTTCTCCTGTCCCTGGTGTTCCTGTTTTCAGACCTTTGTACTTGAACTGAATTTTATCACCGATTTTTCGGAATCTACAACCTACAGCAGCCTGGGACTTCTGAACCTGCATAGTGGTATTATCTGATTCCATGTAATAAGTCTCTCTCTCTCTCTCTCTCTCTCTCTCTCTCTCTCTCTCTCTCTCACACACACACACACACACACACACACACACACACACACACTGTCTCTCTCTCACTCTCTCTTTTTAGTAGATACAAGAATACTGACACATGTGTAACTAGGAAATGAAGTGAGAGTAGAGAAAACAACTATAAACTAAGATCACAGGCAGGAGCAGAATAAGTCATTTTTTTAAATTCCCTTTTCTTGACCTTGTTTTTTTATTGCTGTGGTTATTATTGTTGTTATTTATGTCATCATTGTTGGATAGGACAGAGAGAAATGGAGAGAGGAGGGGAAGACACAGGGCGGAGAGAAAGATAGACACTTGCAGACCTGTTTCATCGCCTATGAAGCCACTCCCCTCCAGGTGTAGAGCTGGGGGCTCAGACTGGGATCCTTACACTGGTCCCTGTGCTTTGTGCCACATGTGCTTAACCCGCTGCACTACCACCCGACTCCCAATCTCTTTTTATATATGTGTAGGAATATATATATAAAGAGTTTTATCAAATAAATTCACAGATGGGAATATATAGAGAATTATGAATGTGTATCTACATATATATGGTTAATATATGAATTATAGATTATAATGCATTTGTTTTTATCTCTAAAACTATATGTCTAATATAGTTTTCTCCACCTCCCCTGCTATACAGAAGACCCTATACAGAAGACCAGGGTGGTATGGGGTTCACTGTGCCAGCTGGGGCCTCTGCTCTATGTTCAGAGGAATGAGTGGATGTGTAAAATGTTTCCATCTGCAGCTGAGGAGCTGCAGTCAGTCATGAGGATGAGTGGGTGCTGAAGCCAACCAGCTCATTGACTAACATGCAGTCAAGACTGACTCTGTCCACTTTCTGAAGACATTTTGATGGTTAAAGCCTGTCTTGTGACTGAGTACTTGGCAGGTATACATGCTGTTCACATGGGTTGGGTATGAAACAGTGAGAATGCTTAGGTTAGTCCTGGAGCTTCCTCCTGCTGTGCCAGGTGTGGGTTTACTGGGCCTGTCCTGAATGATCATCATTTCAGGGTGACTTTTCATTCCCTGGCCAAACTCCTTTGTGTGAAATTGAGATTTTAATTCTCTGAGGGGACATGGGAGGGAGGTGGTGGTATGTGGGTTATGACATCACTCTGGAGCCCTCTTATCTTAATCCTCCTAACAATTGTTTGGGGTAGGTGAAACGGTCACATAAACCTCTTAGCAGCATTGTCAAAATGATCATCTTCTTTCCTAACACATTTAACCAGGGAATGCTCTAAGTGGGTGGACAGGCACAACAGGCATTATCAACAGTTGCCAGACACAGCTCAGAACTTCCCAGGCATAGGTGACTTTGAAACAGAGAATGAATCCTTTGTGTTAAGGAGAAAAACTGCAAGTGAACATTTGAGTGTTTAGAAGAAAACGTGCTATCAGCTCTGTAAAATCTTATCTCTGTGAATATGTGTATGTCTCAAAGAGGAAAGCCAAGGATTATTAAATCATCAGTCTGGGATGAATCTTGACTGTCCTGAGCACAATCTCCTGCCTTCCACAATACCTGTTCATATATGTTGCATGAAAGTCTGTTGCTACTTTGAGAAGTGTGTTGCTACAACTGAGTTTTCCAGGAAAAACACATCCATGAGTCCTGGTGGTAATGTTGCTGCCACTCACTTGCCAGCCTGTTTGATGTCTCTGGTGTGTTTATTCTGTATCTTTTCTCTAAGACCCCATGCCCAGCACCCGGGGCAGCAAAGGGAAGTCAAGTGAGGTCAGCTCAAGTGCTGGGGCTCATGTGGAGTGACTCAAGCCAGGAAGGTAAGCTTAGCGATTCTCCCTCTCTGCCTCTAAAGGGCCCAGAGATCAGAAAGGAGACACCGGGGAGTATTTTGGTACAAACACTCAATTTATTCAGGGGTGGACTTGGGTATATATAGAGAAAGTTAAACAAAGAACATTTTTCAATACGTCAGAAATTACAGGTTTCTTAAAGTTCAGCTTGCCCCTATGGTAGGGGGCTGGTATGACAAGAATTGATGCAGATACATAAAGGTCAAGATAATTAGTCTCCTGATGCAGGCATTTAATTACCCAAAGGCATCTGGAGATAGAGAGAAGATAAACAAGGCTTGATGTAAATTAAGGACATCAAAAGACACTGTTAGGAGTGTGTGATAAAGTGTGTTCTCCTTTGTGATCAGAAGGTGAGGTGAACTTTGAGTAAATGAACTTTAAAGCAAGCAGCCATGTGGTTTCCTGCTAGCAGGAAGAAACTGAGATTTCTGTGAGGCTTGAGAGTCTAACAAAGGGAAACTGAGTCTAGGAGACTTCCCTCTTGGCTCATCTCTATATGGAGAGAAGCTAACAAGTGGGGAGTCTTCCCAGACCTCCATCCAAGGATGGGGGAAGTTTTACCTAAGCTCTACCAAGCTTTCACATAGTCCTATAGTTGAGGAGAAGGGAAGAAATTTAAATCATGCTCAAATTCTCTCCAGCAATACATCCATGGCTTCTGCTTTGTGTGTCTATGGCTGTCTTAGGGTCAAGAGCACTTAGTTGCCGACAGTGGTCCTTCTGACACCCAACTTTAGTCTGTGTGCTGCCAAGTCAAGGACGAGAAGTTTTAGTTTGTATTTCCATAGTTCTGGTGGAGACAATATGAAGGTGTGTGTGTTTGGGGTATGGATAGAGAGAGAGATTTCCAGGGGACCAGGTGATGGCACACCCAGTTGAGTGCACATGCTACAATGCACAAGTACCCACGTTCAAACCTGTGGTCCCCACTTGCAGGGGGAAAGCTTTACAAGTGGTGAAGCAGTACTATAGGTGTCTCTCTCCCTCTGTATTTCTCCACTCCCTTCTTGATTTATCTCCGGAGCTATCCATATAAGTAAATAAATAAAATATATAGAAAGGCTTTTTTTTAGTTGAAAGACTGGCATTATGACCAGACTTCCCTGGACAGACAACCCCACCAATGTGTCCTGGAGCTCTGCTTCCCCAGAGTCCTTCCCCACTAGGGAAAGAGAAAGACAGGCTGGGAGTATGGATCCACCTGTCAACACCCACATTCAGCGGGGAAGCAATTACAGAAGCCAGATCTTCCATCTTCTGCATCCCACAATGACCTTTGGTCCATACTCCCAGAGAGTTAAAAAATAGGAAAGCTATCAGGGGAGGAGATGGGATACAGAGTTCTGGTGGTGGGAATTATGTGAAGTTGTACCCCTCTTATCCTATGGTTTAGTCATTGTTTCCTTTTTATAAATAAAAATTTAAATAAAAAATAAATCACTGTGGTCCGGGAGGTGGCACAGTGATAAAGCTTTGGACTCTGAAGCATGAGGTCCTGAGTTCATTCCCCAGCAGTACATGTGCCAGAGTGATGTCTGGTTCTTTCTATATCTTCCTATCTTCTCATTAATAAATAAATAAATAAATAAAATCTTTAAAATAAATAAATAAATCACTAATAAAAAAGAAACTGGCATTGGGCAACAAAATATTTTGTCTGCTGCCCAGATCTAGCTGTGTGGATGTTCTTCATTCTTCAGGCTCCAGCTCACATCCATGTACTCTAGAAAGATCTGGGGAATCATGAGGGTATAGATTGTATATAGAGCACAGACTGACATCTTGAATTCTTCACTCTGATCTTTCTCTGACTCACTGTCTGCATTGACACATTGGAAACTCTTGTGAGTTTGTCTTTGCATTTGTAAGTAGATTCATCTTCCCCCCTTTCTTGCTTCCTTCCTTCCTTCCTTCTCCACCCTCTCTTCCTTTCTTCCCTTCAGACTTTCTGTTTTCACTTTAGACTTTTTGCTTTCATTTAACTCTTTCTTTCTCTATTTTGTGCTGCCAGTGTTATCACTGGAACTCAGTACTGGCACTATGAATCCACCACTCCCAACAGTAGTTTTTTTCCCATTTTTTCTTTGTTTTTACTTTGTTAGGATAGGCAGAAATTGAAAGGTGGAGGGATAGAAGGAGAGAAAAAGAGACATCTGCAAGTCTACTTCACCATTTGTGAAGTGTCCCCACTGCAGGTGGAGAGCAAAGACTCAAACCTGGATCCTTGGGCAAGGTAAAGTGTGCGCTTAACTGGGTGCACTACTACTCAGCCCCCTTCACTTACCTTTCATCCACATTTTGTTCTTAATCTTTCCAGAGCCCTCCCTCTAACAGTCACGGCTTCATGAACATCAAGCAAGAAAAACAACAAGCAAGCAAGCAAACAAACAAAAAAAAAGCTATTTAAAAGTGATCGAGAAATGTGTTGCCACATGCAGATTGCTTCAGGGCAGAGGGATGTGAAAATTAAGCTCATTTCAAAGGGCTTCCTTTGATCCATGTCTGCAGAGATTATAGACACGGTCTCTATGAAGAGATATGGCTTTTGAAATCCATCCCTCCAGAGTCACAGGATTCTCATGATGCTGATCAGAAATTGACACTTGTTTCTTTTTAAAAAATATTTATTTATTTATTTTCCCTTTTTTGTTGCCCTTGTTTTTTATTATTGTTGTAATTAATGCCATCATTGTTAGGGCAGAGAGAAATGACCAGAGGAGGGGAAGACAGGGAGGGGGAGAGAAAGATAGAAACCTGCAGACCTGCTTCACTGCCTATGAAGCGACTCCCCTACAGGTAGGGACCTGGGGGCTTGAACCAGGATCCCTACATCGGTCTTTGTGCTCCGCACCACATGCGCTTAACCCTGCTGTGCTACCACCTGACTCCCAACACTTGTTTCTTTTACCACTTCATCTCTGAACTAAAGGGGTGTTTGGTTCCTAGAGACCTCTACTCTTGCAGCTCTACCACTAGAAACAAATGTAGACTGTGTCATGTTAGAAAAGGTAAGTTGAGGCGAGCCCACATCCTGGGCCAGAATGAGGAGTTGGGGGGAGTACTTCTGTACAGGTGTCAGGGAATGAGAATGAATTGTCTGTGAGTTCATACTTGCTTTCAGATCTCATTCATATTAATATTTAGTCTCCACTACCCTTAGCTTCTGTTAAAAACATAGACATTATCACAGAATCACCTGACAGGTCAAGGAGAGTCCCTTAAAGATAACAACTCCCATGTACTCTACTCACCACCTCCAGTCCCCAACTTTCTCATCCTCTCTGTTTTGTCTCCTGATTTTTCCAGTACTTCCCAGGGATGGACCTAGGATGCTTGGCTGTGTGTGCACCAAGTCATACCCCACCAAATCCTTCAGGGGTTCATATTCTGAGTCTTCTGAGCTTTCCATTCTTTCTTTCTTTCTTTCTTTCTTTCTTTCTTTCTTTCTTTCTTTCTTTCTTTCTTTCTCTTCTTTCTTTCTTTTTTCTTTTTTTACTTGCCTCCAGGGTTATTGCTAGGGCTCCCTGCCTACACTATAAATCAACTGCTACTGGTGGCTACCCCCAGCCCCCCTTTTAATTGGAGAGGACAGAGAGAAATTGAGAGGGGGTGAGAAGATACAGAGGGGGAGAGAAAGATACCTGCAGACCTGATTCACTGCTTGTGAAATGACTCCCTTGGAAGTGGGGAGCAGGTGGATCCTTGCTCTTCATATTATGTGCTCTTAACCTGGTGCACTACCACCCTAATCCCTCCTCTGAGTTTTCAAGTGTTTATGAATCGTCAACCATAAAGCCATCACATCTCTTTTAATATCTCTTCAGGTATGACCCTGGCCTGCACACTTCCTTCTGGTCAGTGGACTCTGTTCTCCCTAGTCCACACAGAGGCACCTTTGCAAAGCCACAATGAGGTGTGATTAAAATGATGGGGTAAAGTCTCATCATAATGAAAATGAGTCAATTGCACATTTCTTGAAATTTTAATTAAGAATTCTTTAATGAATATCTCATTTTTGATCAATCATAATGCAGTGATACAAATGAAAAACATGTTATGAAACCCAGTGATGCATCAGTGATTGTATTAAACTCTCGCTTGGGTGAATTTTAATTAGTAGCGAATCATAGGACCAAAGAGCGCAGACTACTAACCTTGCTAAAAAGAGAAACACTTTATTGATAGGACCTGGGCGCTTGTTGCCATCAAATGTAGACAGATAAAGAGAAAACCCCTTGAACAGAAAACTGAGTTCCGGAGGAAGAAGTTTCCAGTGAATCCACTTTTCATAGACTGAAAGAATGGTGCTGTCTTTCATCCCTACTTTGTTGGTGAATATCCTCAGATGATACATGGGGCCACCTGCATGGAGAATATGGCAATGTTTTTCTGTAAGCTTTCTAAATGGAAATAAAACTCATGCTGTCAAGTGCACACACTTTATCTGTTGATGGATGATTATGAAGTCAGAACACCTGTTCAGGCTCCAATAGGATTTGCTATAGACCATCCCCAGTGCCCAGACATCCTCTGTACCCACTCCTAACTATCTCCATCTCCAGATTTCTCACCATATCTGGTTTCTTTCATGACCAATTTGTTCTGCCTGCTAAAAATATATATATACAAAAGTTACTATAATGCATATAACCTTTTCTGATATTTTTAACATAAGGTCTCTCATCTGTGAGCTTAATCCATGCTGTTCCCTATGGTAATAGATTCTTTTCACCATTGTAAGAATATCTGTGATTTATTTATTCATCCTGTTCTTTATGTACAATTGTATTATTTCCAGATTGGAACTATTACTAATTATACTGCTGTGAACACACTTGGGTTTCAGTTTCAGTTTCAGGTTGTGTGTGTGTGTGTGTGTGTGTTTGTGTGTGTGTGTGTGTGTGTGTGTGTGTGTGTGAAAGAGAGAGACAGAGACAGAGACAGAGAGACAGGGGGAGAATGTGTATGTTTTGTTAGACTGATATTAAGAACCAGAAGCTGGACCTCTCCTCTTGCTGTGCCTGTTCTCTTCAGTCTCTTCACGCTTGTGCACCGTGGCTGCTGATCATCTACAACATTAGAAAAGTCTGGTTCTGAACTGCAGAGGACTCAAGGCTACTCCTGGGTAATATCTCTGCTCTATACCTGTCATCTCAACTTAAGATTTCATCAGACCCAGTGACTCATCCACTCTTTTCTGCATTACATGACACATTTCCAGGTCTTTAGCACATGCTGTAAGCTTTGTCTCCATTCCAGCTATTTAAGCTTCATAATGGCTAACTCCACATTCACTGCCTAAGGGACCTCCTCCCAAATAGCTTTCAGACTCTGTGAGTGGGACTTGGGGCCATCAGCTATTGCAGAAATGATCCCTAGGGGATCCTGAGGCCTTGAGGAGGGTGAACCCCGGGGAACCCTCTGTGTGAGGGTAGTAGGTGTTCCCCACCTCAGCAGATGAGAAACCGAAGGGGTCATGACCGTTGTTCCCAATAAAGGGTCCCCCAAGATTAACTAGAACAAGAATACCCTGACCCTTAATAGTTGTTAGTTTCAGTTTTCTGACAAACATCTTTGTTCCTTGTTCCTTGTCCCTGATATATCCAGCAGGTTTGCTGTTGGGTCTTGGTGCCTCTATGATGAATCCACCACTCCATGCAACCATATCTCTTCATCTCTTTCCTTCCTTCCTTCCTTCCTTCCTTCCTTCCTTCCTTCCTTCCTTCCTTCCCTCCTTCCTTCCCTCTTTCTTTCCTTTCTTTATTCCTTCCTTCCTTCTTCCCTTCCTTCCTTCCTTCCTTCATTTCCTTCTTCTCTCTCTCTCTCTCTCTTTCTCTTTTGATGGGACTGAAATAAATGGAAAGGTGAGAGTGAGACAGAGAAGGAGAGAGACTGCTGTAGTGCTGATTCCTTGCTCCCTGTGGGTGGGGAGCAGGAGCTTGAACTTATATACTTGTACATGGAAACACTAGTTCTGCCAGTTGTGCCATCTCATCTTTATGAGTCAGTTTGGGGAATGCATGTACCACTTTGGTCATATTCTGTTATACGACAGTTAAGGACCTTCTATATTCATGTGCTCATGGAAACTAGGGTGGGTGGGAAGGGTACAGTGGTATTTATATGGCCATCTCTGGAGCAATCTGCTATCCACTATCTTCAAAATAAATCCATATATATATTTTTTTAACCAGAGCACTGCTCAGCTCTGGCTTATGGTGGTGCAGGGGATTGAATTTGGGACTTTGGAGTCTCAGGCATGAGAGTCTGTTTGTATAACCATTATGCTATCTACTCCTGCCTTAAATCCATGTTTTATAATTTTGCTTTTGCTCCTTGACTCAGGACACCTTTTCTCTCTCATCTGTACTGGGAATGTCACCTAATGCTCTTTCATTTGTACTGTGAAGGATGTCATTGGCCATCACAACAACAACAGATAATTGAGTAGATACATCAAGCAATTAGAAGTATTATGATTACTCCTTCAGGTCCTCACAACAGTTTTAATGCAGCATCCTACTTACAGGTGAAGTAAGTAACTTGGCTAAGTTACTTGGCGGCTGAGCACCTAGGTCTTCATGACTACAAAATAGCAAAGAACATCATACTAAGTAATACTTGGACTGCCCCCCAAGAATGATTTATGATCAAGGATTATTCTTATTTTTAAATTATCTTTATTTATTTATTGGATAGAGATAGCCAGATATCAAGAGGGAAGGGAATGACAGAGAGGGAGAGAGAGACAGAGAGATACCTGCAGCCCTTCTTCACCACTTATGAAGCTTTTCCCCTGCAGGTGGGGCCTGGGGGCTCAAACTCGTGTCCTTGTGCATTGTAACATGTGCACTCAAACAGGTGTGCCACCACTTGGCCCCTCTGGTCTAGGATTTTTTATTTATCATTTAATTGACACTAGGGTTATTACTGGCATTGTGCCAGCTCTATAAATCCACAGATTTTTTTGTGCCCATTTCTTTTCTTTTTTTTACCCTTTCTATTTTATTTGATACAGCAGAGAGAGGAAAGGGAATAATGATGAAGAAGAAACACCTTCAGATCTGTTTTGCCACTTGTAAAGTTTCCCCCTGCAGGTGGGGAGTGGGGGCTCAAACTTGGGTCCTTGTGCATGTGTTTGCTCAATTGGGTGTGCCACCACTCAACCTTGTGATCATGGGTTACTTTGAATGCAAGATTTAGAACCTACTTGAGCCAAGTCCTGTTACAGTATCTTAGTGTTGATGTTCTGGTTAACCTACAGGATGTTTCTCAGGCTTCTCACTGAGCCATGTTGGGGTCATGAAGGTCTCAAGAGCTGTGACTCTACACAATAAAGATACTCTATTGACATGTGATATGTAGGAGATATATTAGGCTCTTTTTTATCTCCCAGAATTATCACTGGGGCTTAGTGCATGTAAGACTCCACTGCCCCTCATAGCCATTTTTGTTAGTTTGTTTTTGATTGATGAAAGGTAGAGAGAAATAACAGGAAAGACAGGCAGAGAAAAGTGATAGTTGCAGCATTCTTCCAACACTTATGAAGCTTCAGCCTGAAGGTGGGAACTGGAGGCTTGATCCTGGGTCCTAGCACACCATAAACTGTGCATTCTATCAGTTGAGTTACAAACCAGATTTTCATTCACATAGAGAGACAGAGAAGAGAAAAAGAGGGATGGCAGAACATCGACAGTTCCTCTAAAGCCATAGAATGGGTTCTGATCAAGGGTTATTTATTTATTTATTATTTAATGAACACCAGGATTATTACTGGGGTTGGGCCCATGTGGTTATGGAAACTGAACCTGGGCCCATTTCAAGGCAGGACATATGCTTAAACTGGTGATCCACCTCTTCAGTCCCCAAAGACTTTTTTCTTAATTTTTATTATCTTTATTTTTTGGCCAGAAACAGCCAGAAATCAAAAAAGAAAAGGGTG